>NC_072386.2:39347524-40001388 GCF_028885625.2 Pongo pygmaeus | reverse complement strand
AAAGTTCAGACACTGACAAACATTTATGAAATCACTTGGAGAAAGATGGACTATTTGCTAAGTGGTGATGGGAAAAGTGAGTATGATTTTATTTAATAATCTTCTAAATGATTACAAATGGATAAAAAAATTTTAACTGAAAAATAAAAAGTAGCAAAAAAATTGTGGTTTGAAAGTATTTTTATATACCTCATTGTGGAGAATGCTTTTTAAAGTATCTCACTAAATTCAAAAGCGAGAAAGGAAAAGATTCATTAATTTGAGTACATACAAAATTAAAAATATTTTTCTCTGACATCAAACAGTACTGTCAAAAGAAAAAGAACAAATAATGAAATAATTGAAATATGTACAATAGGCAAATATAATTTCCCGACTATGTGAAGAACTCCTATAAATCCCTAAGAAAAACCAAAAAATGACAAAGAAAATATAATTATTTCTTAAGGCTGATGCTCAACTTTGTTTATAATGAGAGAAATGAAACTTTAAAATACAGTGAAAACACAAGCTACTCTGAAATAACATATCGGTATTTTGCTATTTGTGTGGAGAAACAGATACTTTTATACATTCTTTGTGGAGATATATATTAGTACTATCTTGGATGGAGAACAGGGATAGAATTAAGTAACAGCTGTCAAAATTATAGTTATACACACCCTTTGATCCAGCAGTTTCAATTCTAGCCATATATTCTGGAGATGCAAAATTAATATCTGAGCACCATTATTTATTGTAACATTGCTTGTGCTAACAAAAGATTGGAAACAGCCCAAACATCTAACTAACTTGCTCTCAGCTCACAAAGCCATGTACTGAAGCACTCTGTCCAACCAAATTAAGGAGTAACTTTTTGTTACCCACATGTAGGTATGGTATTGGCTAGCTTTTACTGATTTCTTAAAGAGGCAACTTAAAGGCTTGTGTAGCAGTTCTTGATTTTTTAATGATTTTTCTTCAATCCTTCATTGTTGTCTTGCCCACACATAATTTACCACATGTAATTGAACTTTGACCCAATTTGTCCTTCTCAACTTCTTCCAAAGCATTTGTAATCTACTATCGATAAAATAGAAACAGTTCTTTCTGCAGTAATCTTTCATTGGTTTATGTACCCATTAAATGAATTATGCAACTAACCTGTTACAAATAATATATGCACATTGAGGAATAATTAGAACCTGACTCTTAGTGTTAGGTCAACTAGTAGAAGTTGTTGTGCTGATTAAAAATAGCCTGCCTGCTGTAAGCATTCACCAAGCAAGATACCAGTTGGTGTATCTGAAAGAGGGATGGGGGAGCTTTGCTTAATCCAGCAAGTTGGTTAAGTATTCATTGAAGAGAACTTTTATTGCATGCTGACAATAGGTAAAGAGCAATCCACTATATTCCAGAGTAATTAAAACCAGAGTAATCCTAGTAAAAAAAGATTTGTTAGTATCTTCATATTTTTATGTTATTACTGCTTTGTCTTCATTATGACTTTCATATAAGCTCAATTTCTTTCCATTATGTTACAGGCTTTGGCCAAAGAGTTACAAAATGATGTCCATGTGGTAAGACGACAAATAAGAGAGCTTAAAAAAATGAAGCAAAACAGGGACACCTGTAAAACCTCAACCCATAAAGCCCAGACCTTGGCAGCTTCTATCCTGAACATTTCACGGTCAGATTTAGAGGAAATATTAGACACAGAAGATCAAGTGGTAAGATCATTTAAATATTTATTAGTAAAGGGTTTATTACACATTGGACTTAAGTACATATTTTGTTTTGTTTTATACCTCTTAGAATTTCATCTTTAAGATAGTATTAATGATGGTAAGATTGTTAAAGTGCCAATGAAAGATATACATCAAGTATTAACCAACTCAAAAAGCCTTTAAAGAAATTTAACTGTATAATATAGAAATAAGCTAGTACTTATAACCTTTCAAATTACTTGTTATTTATTCTTTCCTATCTCCTCCATTTTCTTTAATTTAATCATATTATATATCATGTAAACCAGTATACTTAATTAAGCTAGCTTAAATGGATTTAGTTAAGCTGAGTTTCCATTGATTTGAAGTTTTTTTCTCCTTATGAGATTTTTTTAAAAGTGCCAAATCTATTGGCTTTCATAGCTAAATTCAAAATTATTATTCACCAATATGCGCTTTGAAAATATATTGTTGAAAAATATTTATTGCTTAAAATTGTGTAAAATACTTCTGTCTGAGTGAATTTATATGCATACAGGTATAGTCTTTGATAGCATTTTAGCACCTCCTGGGAAAGACACTGCATTTTTTACATAGCCACTGCCTCATAAACAGCAGAATCTCATACCACGCAGTCTTTTATGAAACATGTGTAGGATGCTCATTCCTATCCTACTATGGCTCTGAGCTTTAATTCATGAATATTAGATTTTTATCCTTTGGAATGCTAAAAGATGATGGCAGTAGCAGATTCTCAACAAATATTTGTTCAGTAATAGACTTGGGTGTCTGTATGAGATCATCCTCTGGCCCCCTCATCAGCTTCTGAAAGATCTTCTGGAATAGAGCAAATCTACAATATGTAAAGATTTTTGAACTACCAAGAATCCTTAGATAATAGTTAAAAGGAATCCTACAGGTATTATTTTCATCCAGTGGGTGAATTCCCAGTTTCTGTTTTCAGCAGCTATGCCAAAACGTCTGCGACTTTCTATCAAATTCTAAACTTTGAAGTATAAGAACAATATCACATATAGTACCAAATGTAAGACACATGGGAGTAATATTACTTCTGGCAAGGGTGTTAACTAAGCCTTATTATAGGCATTTAATTAAAATATGTTGATTGATGAGAAACCTAACAAAAATTTAAGGGTAAGGCCTCTACTGTTGCCTAGAAATTTTAAAACACACAGATTTAGCACAGTGTCTCATGTGAGTATGCCTGTGTGCATGTATGTGTTTACACATACACACGTGCACTGATGCTAACACATGTACGTATTCTGGAACAAGAGCCACCATGTTTTTTGAGACCAAGTAGTCTCTAAAATGATGCACTCTCTGGGCTAACAAATTAGCAAAAAAACCCCTCTTTGAATGAGCAAATCAGAAAAGTTGTCCTCTTTTAATATGTGAATTAGAAAAAGATCTCTCTTGATAGCCCCAAAGACTAGACGGTGCATGTCTGTGAATAAATGGCACCTCTGCCTCTGGGCAGGTGGAGTCTGAAGACAGAGTACACAGCACTGTAATATGCATGTCACACAATCTTAAATAAAGTCCCTCCTGAAAGAATAAGAGATATAAACATATTGTTCTAAGAGGCATAGGTACATTTTGATATATTTACTAGATTTCATTAGAGACCAGAGCTTATTTAGACTGATCCTGTCATCTTCCAGAGGTCCAAGGATTTGCCCAAACAGAGCCCAGATCACCTGATTTATGTTCTTTACACTATATCGAACTGTAGTAAATTCACATCAGAAACTGTGATAGCCTATCTGAAGTGCCTAGCATGATGCCTGCCATACAGTAAATTTCAACAAATAATAGTTTCTCACGCCCTTCCCTTCTTGGAAAGTCAGGTTTTTTTTTCGTAAACTGAATTACAATTTCAAGTGAATCATCAACTGTACATGTGAATACATTTCAATTCCAGAAATATTCTGTCATGATAATTGATGGGTTGAAAATACTTTGTGACCTATAGCACTTTAAGTTGGAGTGTCGCTGGCCTATCAGTAGATTATTGGATAGTTTGAATCAACAAGCATTTAAATATACCAGAGTCATGCCATGTTCTATTCTGTTTGTAATGAACAATTACTCCTTAGTTATCTGCTGACAAATCAGATTTTGGAATATTAGGTTTTGTGTTATCTCATGAGAGTCACCTGTAAATGATTCCTTTAAATAACTCCATCTTATTTTTCACTTTAATTGCTTTCACCCCCATATTAGCCCCTACTTTGAGCTCCACTGTGAAGGTAGAAATTAAATATTTCTGAATTACTGTGAAATATATAAATATAGCTATATCTTCCGTAGTATGTATCTATAAATTAAATTTTAAAGAGCATGGATTTAAATATTTCTACTTTGAGATGACAGACTGTTCTTTGTTGAATCTAATTCTATTGATATTACTCCAGATTTATTCAGTATCTGATAGTATAAACAAGTTCATATAAATTTCGTTAACACCAGTATTTTTATTTTTTTTCTTTAGGAAATTGAAAAAACAAAAATTGATGCTGAAAATGACAAGGAATGGATGTTGTACATTCAGAAACTTCTTGAAGGACAGGTATTTCATTTTTCTGTTTCATATATTAAGCTTCCAAATAAGAATTCCAAGCCTTACATTTTCACCAGATGTCTAACTTTTTGTAAACACTTCCCCATTGTTTACTTCTGTTAGGTAAAGAAGTATTCCAATAGGTAGAAAGGAAAGTTAACCCTCTATTTGTACTTTTGGACTTAACAAATGAAACAAATGCCTTGGGATAGAGCCAACATGGGTCTTAGCAAATGCATTAATTAAATTATTGAGTCAACCTCTGTGCTTGCTAGACTGAAAAGGATCCATTCTCTCAGACCTCTTAGGAAAAGAGATTCTTTATTATGTGTCTTCAAAGTTAGTAGTTGATATGGACACCTGAGGAGTTCATGGGTTTCAGTGACCTTTTACTATGGACCTGTTTCCAGTCAATTCATGTTTTCCTCACAGCCAGACAGCTGTTTATTACTGTGTCTTCCCGCATTCTCTACAATATTTTCTACTGAGACCTCGAGCAGCTTGTTAGTGGGAAGTAAATATTGATTTGGCATCCTGTCAATGCAGAAAGAATGAGAAAATTTCCACCAGAGGCCCCTCAAACATTTTCCTATCGACATTTTCTGGGCCGAGTGGAAAGCTGCGTAGAGGATGACAAGGCCAAGACGAGTTGAAATCCCTGAGGGGTCTATTGAGACTGCTGCTGTGACCTGTGTGATACTTTTTCTTCCCTTTCAAGTATTTTTTTAATACACATATAGTCTGCTGGGATGCGCCCCTCTTGTAAGTGATCAAGAGCAGTTTATTGGCAGGTGAGAGCCCTGCTTTTCTAGTCATAGCCAGCTTTTGTTTTGACATCACTGACAGCATGTAATGTATTCTAAAACTTTTTCATTATAGTTCCTTTGGCTCAACCTAATTGTTTATTTTTTACATGGACTGGAATAAATAAAAGCCAAAACATATTTGTCAAAATACCCCAAAAATTGTCCTGTGATTTTTGGAAAGTCATTGTAAATGTTTCTGTGTAAAGATTAAAAATAGAAACTGATATTAAATGCAATTATTTTACACTTACATTAACAAGTATCAGTTTCCGTGCTTTTAGTAAAGTCGAGAATAAGTAAATAGTATATAAACTATTCATGTTAGTGTCAGTTTGATATATTTTTGAAACATTGTCTGGAATCACTTTAATAACAATAGGTGATTAAAAATCATTTGCTTAAAGTTGTTTAAGTGTAGATGTGCAGGTGCTAGACAAAGCCTTTTACACTGACTACTTGCTTTTGAGAACAGAGGCCATTTCTTAATCATGTGGTACTCCCAGAACCTAGCTCAGTGGCTGGCACATCAAAGAATTCAATAATGATTGTAATGAGGTTTTTCTTTTCAAATTGAAAATGATAAAAATAAACTTTTTAATGAATTTTTAAAATGTTCACTTTGTAATTATGACCTGTATTTATTTGAATTAGAAATTTTATCATAATTATGACTATAAAAATAATAAACGTGTATGTGTAAAGCTTTGTTAAATTTTACTAAAACTGTAATGACACTGGACCTGAGTTTTTTTGGTTAACACATGGAGAGGTATATACATACATTCTACATTAGCTGAATGTATGCTTATTCTGTCCAGTAAGTATAAAAAAATTCTGTTGAAAATGGCATCAGACTGCTTAATACTGCAGCTTGATATAGTGCCTTTTTGTGCCACTGAGCCTGGACTCTGGAATATAATTGCCAGGCAGTATTGATTTAATTGCCCAGGTTTATTTGTGGACTCCTAATTATTGACTGGAGGTAAATTTAATGGAGCAGCCTTTATGAACACTGGGAAACCGCTGCTGTTGCTGTTATACATAATGAACTGCATCATGTGCCTTTAGATCATTTTTCAAGCTAATTTTATTCCACTGTGACAGTATGATAACATTTAAAAAGTCAAAGACTTTTTATTTTTATTACTGACATAGGTGGTTTTGCTGATGTCTTTGAATTTTGTGAGAGAAAAAATAGGTACTTCATTGGTTGCACTTGAATGTCGCTTTATAATTACACCCAAGAGAAAAATCTATAAAATAGAAAACATCTTTTTTTTAATCCTACTTTTTTTCTCTCTCAATCCGAGCAATTATATTTGTCCTGAATTTTAGAAAAGGTTTTCTTTGCCCACTAGTTTTTTTTAAGAGTCTGAGTTACACTCACAGGATTGTATGGGCAAAAGCGTAAATATGTTCATTCATACATTTTTGTTTAGTTTATGGCTTATTGCTCATTGGATATGAGCTTACATCATCTTCACATTGTGGAATAACTGAAGACATTTTCTAAAAATTACTAATTAGTCCAATATTGATTTTTTTATTCAAATATTTTGATAAAATTATTGGAAAACCTCTCTTTTATGTCCTCTCTGTGTGTTGGGTGCTGTATGTGATCAAACCCTGAGATTATCAGGGTGAATCTGGCCCTGTGATTTTCTTTTGTTTGACTGGGCCACAGAATTGCTTTCTGGTAAAAAAGATAATTTTTTTTCTGCTTTTGTTTGATAGAATGTCATATTGATAAAATATTCACCACAAAATAAAAAGCTATTCTTCCATGTGGTAATGTGGAACTAATAATAATATGATACCTACTGCTGTTGTTAGCTACAAGTGCATAAGAACTAAAAGGTCTAAAATTTTAACTTGTGTATATTTGATATGGAACCCAGATATATGCCATTATTTCAGGTAGTTGTGATGCTATTGGTAATTTTTTGTATTTGACATTTATCTGCACCTTGTCTTTGTCCCCAGAGATTTCTAGTAATAAGAACCACACTGAAAAAATCTTACTAAGTCTACTTTTATCTTTCTATGGCATAGCTGCCTTTAATTTCTTTGAACATTTTTATTTGTATAAATCTCTCTTTTCACATTGATATATTTTTTAAAACTTATAATTTATGGCAGAGACAAACAAGAAAATTGATAATTAAAGTAAGATAGGAGAAACCACCACAATTAGTTTGTCTATAGTTTAGGGAGTGGGAGAAAAGATAGAAATAGGAAAAGTAGGCTGGGACCAAATTATAAAAGCTTTTGAGCAGGGTCGGGATATAATCAGAGTTGTGCTTTAGAAAGATGCTTAAGACCAACATTGTAGGATGGTTGGAGAGAGGAGACTGGGAGCAAAAAGGTGTTCTGGGTAAGGGGCAGTGAGAGTCTGGATGTGGCCTGGCCATAGTATTAGAAAGGCTGGAGACAGATTGTGATCTACATTATAATGAGTGAATAGATAGCAGTAATGAGATTAGATGAAAGGGGTCTGGGTGGAAACCAAAAGATGGGTGAGTTTAATATACTACATGAGGAGAGAAAGATAATGATATCTTTGGAGGTTTAGGGAACAAAAGAGGTAAGGCAGTTTTAGTTAAACAAAAGAAGTAAAGCCAGGCATAAAATGTTACATAGTTTATGATTCGATTCATACAAAATGTAAAAATAGGCAAATTTATAGACAGTATGTTTGTGGTTGCCAGAGGCTGGGGGGTTATAGAGAGTGACTGCTTACGGATAGAATTTCTCTGAGGATGATGAAAACGCTCTGGAATTACTAGTGATGGCTACACAATTTTGCGAATGTACTAAAAACCAATGATTTATATACTTTAAAATGGTGAGTTTTGCTATGTGAATTTTATCTACACTTAAAACAGTTAACTCCTTGATAATGGAAAATATTACAAAAAGAAAAAAAAGAATGCATTTAAAAGTAAATTTAATAAATTGCTTATTTCACATGTGTTGTGCCCCCCACCAATAGCAGACATTTCTTTAAATGCAATTGAACTTGAATTCTGTCTAGTGGCTGTAAATATGAGTAAATGATATAAATATTTTTATTTCAAACTCAGTAGTTTCTTTTCAGTTGGCACATAAGGAGATGTCCTACCTTTATATTCTAATTGGTCTTACCTGTTCACATATCCAAACAAGGAGTCAGTTTTTTAAACTTTTCCCACTAAAAGACAGTGTTTATCTGTTCTGCCCATGCTGATCCCCCAAATTAAAATTATAATAAAGGTCATTTTTAGGCCTTTATGATACCTAAAACAGTCCTTTGTACTTGTGACTTTATAAAGGCAATGAAAATAATTAGTGGAAATTAAGCTGAGCCTGTGCTCTGGAATCATTAAAAAATATATATATGAGTACCTTCTACATGCCAGGTATTATTTCAGGTTTGGAGAATATGGCAGTGAATAAAAGAGATAAAAATTCACTACTCTTATAGAATTTACACTTCTGGGGATGGAGGACAATAAATAGTTAAAATGTAGAAACTATGAAATTTACTAGGTAGTTAACTTGAGTAGAATTATGGGTAGATATATTAAAATATGTATATATGTATAAAACAAATAATACATAGTTATAACCAGAGTGTGGGTCTTTACTAAGATTTCTATAAATACCCTTAGACATGAATGGCTAGAAAATGTGTCCTTGATTTATGGTGTGTTGCTTTATTCTTTGTTATTTGCTAATCCTTTTTTAGGTTTCATTTTGTCCATTTTAGTCCACTTTGTATAGATCATTTTCTTCTATTGGAACTATATAAAAAATTCTGTCTTTTTGCCTTCAGTTTTTGAGAATTCAAAGTACAGACTTTGATCAGTGGCTTTTCTTTACCTTTAAAAATCTCTGTTCCTATTAGTTGCTTCAGATCTTGCAAATGCTGAAATTTAAAATGGCTAACTTTCCCCAGTGTCCTCTCTGCAAAATATGCTTACCTTCTGTAGAATGCCTTGCAGTGTGGCAGTGGGAAGGGTTTTATAAATCTCCCTGGCTTTTGTAAATAGAATATACTACTGGCCTGAAGGTTAACTGAAAGTTTCTCCTTGCAACTCTGAAGCCATTTACTCTGTGGTTATTTCCTGTGTTACACTTACAACAAATGCATTCAGAAACTGACATACTCACACACTCACTCTGTCTCATCCATGTAAGCCTGCACACTCAGTAACCCATACAGAATTAATCCTCACATTTAGATGAAGTAAGAAGAGTTTAAAATTCTCTACTCACAGCCTTGCTGTTTTTTTTTTTAATTTAACAAAGTAAGCCTACTTTCGTATCACTAGAATGTGATTACAGTTAAAAGGATCCTTTTAATAAAATAATTAAATTTATTTGAATCTACAATATCAGTTTTTTCTTGTAACTCCTTTTTCTTTCTTTCTCATTTTATTGTTTTCTTTGTGTAGTTTTGTCTCTTCTAATATATATTCTTGTGCTATAAGAAAACAAAGAAGTTTATAACCAGTATTCTAAAATTAACTCTCAACCAAATATAAAAAGATTTCTGCCTGGAAGTTCTTTATTAACAGCTAATTCAATTGCTGTATATATTTGAAGTTAGCAGTACTATTTATTCAACAAACTTTTATCGAGTGCTGATAGTATGTAAAAGTGCTAGTCAGCATGGGAAACAAATAGGACAATTCATGTCTTTAAAAAGCTTAAACTCTAAAGTAGGAAATTAATAAGTGTTAGGATGCAGAGAAAATTGTACACTTGTATGTTGCTAATGATAATGTAAAAGGGTGCTGTTATTGTGGAAAATGCTATGGCAGTTCCTCCACACATTAAGCATAGAGTTAACCATATTATCCAGTAATTCTGCCTTGGGGTATATCTCCAAAAGAATTGAAAGCAGGAACTCAGACAGATATTTGTACACCAGTGCTCATAACAGCATTGTTGACAATAGCCAAATGATGGAAATGATCCAAATGCCCACCGATGAATGAATGGATAAACAAAATGTGGTTTATGCGTACAGTTTATTATTCAGCCTTAAAAAGGCATGAAGTACTGAAACATGCTACAATATGGATGAGCATTGAAGACATTATGCTAAGTGAAATAAGTCAGACACAAAAGGACAAATACCCTGATTCCACTTATTTGAGATTAGTTAAGTTTGTAGAGACAGAAAGTAGAATGGTGGTTGTCAAGGGCTGGTGGAACGAGGGGAATGGGGAGTTATTGTTTAATATACGTGGAATTTCAGTTTGGAAAGATGAAAAAATCCTAGAGATAGAGGTGGTGATGGTTACACAACAACATGAATGTAATTAATGCCACTGAATAAGTGACTTAAAAATGATTCAAATGATAAAATATTTATCATTTCTATAACATAAAACAATTTTTAAAAAATCTAAAGTAGGATTTATAGTCAATATATGTCGGGACACAGGTAATATTCATTTAAATTATGATTTCCAAAACATTGGGAAGCTCTTATTAATATAAGAGCCAAATTAGTGTAGTCAAATATAGTATGGAACAGTTTTGCCTTCTAGATAGACAACTTCCTTGAGAGCACAGTGAGTAATCTTTTACCTCCTATACCATGCTAAGGGAAAACAAAAAGTCAGTAAATTGTGCCCTAAAAATATGGATTACCCAGAGAAGCATTAAAATGACTCCTATTCTTGCACCTTGAAAAGCCCATCCTATGTCACCTCATTCTGTTTTTTTAACTTTCGAGGGATATTAGCAAGAACATTTTTCATCTAGATTTAGAACTAGATTTTTCCTTGGCTGCAGAAAATAGAACAAGATACGTGAAGCACAATGGTTAATAAAATCAAAACTCCATACTTAAAATGTTTGCATTGTAAAAATCTAAGCCAACCACTCTTCCAGAGCATGAGCTCTGCCTTGTGGAATAATAGGAAACTCAGTAACTGCTGAAGAAATCCATGTTCAGCATCACGTGCCTGAGATTCATTCAGTTTCTCCTTATATTGACCAGAACTCTCTCCACACAGTAAACTTACAATGGCTTATAGTCAGAAGACCTGGGGTTGCGTTCTGTCTCACGCTAGCATGAGAAGAAGTTAGCTCAAGGCAAGTAACTAAAGCCTCTTTAATTCAATATCTTCAACTGTAAGATAGAAAAAATACCACCTGACAGATTTGGAATGATAAAATAATGCATGCCAAAATGCATTGTCCCTTGTAAAAGTGTTTTGTCACCCTTAAAAAGGATAATAACCGTTTGAGGCCTGGGGAAAATACATGGAAAATAACTCAAACTTAGTATGCTAGTGATTTCTTATGTTTAATTATTTTTAATTTATTTTAAAAGCATATCTTTTTGCTAGATTTGCTACTAGTCTCCCCAGAAGATGCCTAACCCATTGCCTACTATAGAGTAAATACAGTCATCACTGCATGAGGACATTTTGGCCAATGACAGACCACACTATACAATGGTGTCCCCATAAGATGATAATGAAGCTGAAAATTTTTTTTTAATTAACTTTTATTTTAGGTTCAGGACTACATGTGCAGGTTGTTATATAGGTAAACTCATGTCGTGGGGGTTTGTTGTATAGATTATTTCATCAACCAGGTACTAAGCCTAGTACCCAATAGTTATTTTTTTCTGATCCTGTCCCTCCTCCCACCCTCTACCCTCAAATAGGCCCCGGGGTCTGTTGTTCCCCTTCTTTGTGCCCATATTGTCTCATCATTTAGCTCCCACTTATAAGTGAGAATAGGCAGTATTTGGTTTTCCTCAGCAGCTGGGAGTTTCTTCCCCTCCCTCATTTTCCACTCCTATCAAGTCACTTTTCCCTAACTGATGACCAATATTCTCATAGATCAGAGACTACTGCTGTGCCTTCACCTTTAAGATAATGCTTTGGGCAATGATACCAGCACAAAAAGGAATTGAATTCCCTAAGCTCCCTTGGACATCAGTTTGGACCCCTGTGAATTGTTTGGACATTGGTTAGTTTGCTAAGGATATAATGGAGCTGAAAAATTCTTATCCACAAGTGACACTGTAACCATCCTAAGGTTGTAGCACAACACATTACTCTTGTTTGTGGTAATGCTGGTGTAAACAAACCTGCTGTGCTGCCACCCATAGAAAAGTATAGCGTATACAATTATGTACCGCACATAATACTCAATAATGATAATAAATGTCTGTTACTAGTTTATGTATTTACTATACCATACTTTTTTTTTTTTTTTTTGCTCACAGAGTCTTACTCTGTCTCCCAGGCTGGAGTGCAATGGCGCAATCTTGGCTCACCAAAACCTCCGCCTGCCGGACTCAAGCAGTTCTGTCTCAGCCTCCTGAGTAGCTGGGACTACAGGAGCGTGCCACCATGCCCAGCTAATTTTTTTTTTTATCTTTTGCAGAGATTGGGTTTTGCCATGTTGCCCAGGTGGTCTCCAACTCCTGAGCTCAGGTGATCTGCCTGCCTCAGCCTCCCAAAGTGCTGGGATTACAGATGTGAGCCACTGTGCCCAGTCTACTATGCCATGCATTTTATCATTAATTTAGAGTGTACCCTTCTACTTATTAAAAAAAAAAAAAACTTAACTGTAAAACAGCCTAAGGCAGGTCCTTCAGGAGGTATTCCAGAAGAAGGCATTGTTAACATAGGAGGTGACAGCTCCGTTTGTGTTATTGTCCCTGAAGACCTTCCAGTGGGACAAGATGTGGAGGTGGAAGACAGGGATAGTGATGACCCTGACCCTATGTAGGCCCAGGGTAATGTGTGTGTTTGTGTCTTGTTCTTTAATTAAAACGTTTAAAAATAAAAAAATACAAAATTATTTATATCCTTACAGAATAAGGATATAAAAATGTTTTTATACAGCTGTACAATATGTTTATGTTTTAAGCTAAGTGTTCTTACAAGAGTCAAAAATTAAAGCTTACGAAGTAAAGTTACAGTAAGCTAAGTTTAATTTATTATTGAAGAAAAAGGTTTTTTAATACATTTAATGAAGCCTAAGTATACAGTGTTTATAAAATCTACATTAGTGTACAGTAATGTCCTAGGCCTTCACATTTACTCACCACTCACTCACTGACTCTCCCAGAGCAACTTCCAGTCCCACAGGCTCCATTCATGGTAAGTGTCCTATTCAGGGGTACCATTTTATAAAGTCTTCTATACCATATTTTTACTACGCCTTTCCTATGTTTAGATATACTAATATTTATGATTGTATTACATTTGCCTACAACATGTAGTACAGTAACATGCAGTAACAGGTTTCTAGCCTAGGAGCAATAGGCCATAGCATATTGCCTAGGTGTGTAACAGGCTATACCATCTAGGTTTGGACAACAACAAAATTGCCTAACAATGTATTTCTCAAAATGCATCCCTATTTCTAAGTGATGCATAACTGTATTTGTCGAGTGCTTTCATTGAGGAGGTAGAATTCACTATCCACATTTATCCAGATTCTGGAGCAACATATTTAAATCAACATTGAGTGACACAGTGATGAACAAGAGACTGAATAATTCAGTTCTCTTTTGGATCCTTCCCCATCCCTTTATTTTTCCTACTTGTACTATTAAGTGTTTTCTTAGTCATTTCAGGCTGTTATCACAGAATACCATAGACTGGGAAACATTTATTTTTCACATTTCTGGGGTCTGAGAAGTCCAAGATCAGGCATTAGCCATAGGAGCATTCTTCCTGTTTTGTAGATCATGGTCTTCTCATTGTATTCTCACATGGCAGACAGAGCAAGGGAGCAAGTAAGCTCTCCTGTCTCTTTTTATAAGGGTACTAATCCCATTCAGGATGCTTCCATCCTCATGACCTAATTACCTCCAGAAGCCCTTATCCCTTAATACCATCACATTGTAGTTTAGGATTTCAACATACACATTTTGGGGGAACACAAGCATTTTTAGTTAATAACAAGGGTCTACCTGCTAAATAGCTTTTATATCAGTTAAGCTTTCTTTTCCTGAACTCGGAGTTTGTATCCATGTGATAAACATTGGTATTCACACCTAGTCCTATTGAGCCCCCAAATTATTTCTTTGATGTCTACATAAAAAGGGACTCCTTGTTACAGTGGACTGTAGACTCTTAAAGCATTATCTCTAGCATGCATATCTCACCTAGTCATGAAGGAGCATACAAGGAATGGACATATCCCCTTAAAGTATATATACTACACAGTTCCTGGCATTTGAGAACGAAGTCAGTCATATTAGGGTAGTCCAAATACCAGTATTAAGATGTATTTGTCATTATGTGTGCTGGCTTTGTGAGAAGACAACTGGGACTTCAAAAAGTCTTGCAGGGGGTTGGAGAAGGTGGGATAAAGTAGTAATGTGTCAAGCTTTGTGTAAGACCAATGTCCAAACAATTCATAGGGGTCCAAACTGATGTCCAAGGGAGCTTAGGGATTTCAATTCCTTTTTGTGCTGGTATCATTGCCCAAAGCATTATCTTAAAGGTGAAGGCACAGCAGTAGTCTCTGATCTATGAGAATATTGGTCATCAGTTAGGGAAAAGTGATTTGATAGGAGTGGAAAATGAGGGAGGGGAAGAAACTCCCAGCTGCTGAGGAACCAGTGACAAAGGGTTAGCTCTATCTAGGCAAGTTTTGGGGACGAGAATTATAGTGTCACACAGGAACCAGACAAGAAGCCTAATCACAGCCTAGAGGTGCTTCTGGGTTTGAAGGAAAGTCTATGGCTAACTTAAATTTCTCTTCTATCTTACGTAACTTACCATAGCCCTAAAGAACTTGCTGGCAGTTCATTTTACTAAATCCTGAAGTAACTTACCAAGCATCTCCCCAACCCCAAGGACTTTATAAATAGAACAGATCACCCGTTTGCTTTAAGTGTTATGGAAGCACTCTTTGAAGCTTTTTTCTTCATTCTGTCTTACAACTTCTAGAGTAAGGTTCAAAATTAAAGAGAAAAAAGCTATAGCCTTCAACAGAGTTTGAAAGCAGCAGGCACAGCCTTCTCTGTCCATTTTTAGTAGAACTCCAAAAGTTCTTTTTTTCTATTATGATATGCAGCAGAAATAGAAACAACCATTTAGGAGATGTGACTCAAAATTCAGTGCCAAATTTAAATTATAAATACATTGTTCTTTCTGATAGCATTCTTGATTATTTTAACAAGTTCAGTCTTTAACTACAAGATAGTAGAGTGGATGCTAACCACTCAGATTTGTGTGTGTGCTTGTATGTATATATATGTATGTAAATAAATGCATATACCAAATGTTGCACCTTTAATTTTATAATAAACTACATTATCCTATCTTACTAAGGTCTCATTAAGTCATATTTTAAGAGCAGATATAATTCATAAAATTTTATATTCTTAACTTTCAATATGACTCTAGATAAAAGTCACATTTTATCTTACAAGAAGTATCTTTTTGGTCATAGTCTTCAAACAGAAAACAAGAATAAAAATGGCCAAATTGTTAATTTTATCCTTTATACTTAAAAGTTATCCTTATTTCCATTTTTTTCTTTCAATACAAAAGAATTTCAATTTTATATTAAGAGTATATTCCCATTAATGCTGATGTAATAAGTTATTTTTATGTTTTGCAATCATTTAAGCTTTGCTGTTTTTCTAAGATAGTTCTCAAGCATCTGCAGTCATCATTTATATCATTTATATGTCACCTCTAAAGGAAGCCACAATTTGTAAGTGTGAGTAATAAATTTAAGATTGTGATAGTTGCATACCAGTTCCTAAAGGTAAACTTCTGTAGGTATTTATATGTCAGAGAAGCTAAAAATCTGTGTGAAATCAGGGGAGATCCCTCCAGTAATGGAAATCACTCTTTGCAACAGGAACAGCTAGAATGACTAGGAAGATCTGCCTTAAGACTACCTATAGACCGAGGCAAACTTTGTCAGATATCCCCGTTAAATTTCTATGCCAAGAAATTTCACTCAGTATGAAATCTTCACCTGTCCATTTTTCTCTTTATGCTGAAGAGTTCAAGCATGTGTAACTCTGCGGTGATATGCCCAGGAGTATCATTTCTCCTTCTTTATCCAAGAGAGAAAAAGAAATCATGCAGGCTCTCTGGACTTTGTAATCCCTGGCAAATACCATCTGACATGAAACCCACAGCAGCATAATGTTGGTTTGTTGTTTCAGATGTATTTGATAGGGTGCAAGAAGATCTTTGCTGTGGTCAGTCAGATTGCCACTTCTATCCAACTCTAAAATCCTATTAGTAAAAGAGCAGCTATGCCTGTCTGTATGTCTCCCTCAGAGATTTCTAAGGGTGACATAGCCCCTTCCAGAATGCATATAAAGATAATATAATTAACTATAAACTCCTTGTATGAAATAAATATGCATTTAATCTGGACTTCAAAGTAGAAGGTTTGAGTCTCTTGTTCTTAGTGTTTTTAAAACATTTTGCACTTAAAAAAATATGGCAAACAAATAAGCAGACCATGTGAATTTTTAAAGTGCTTTCCAAGGCATGTTGTATTTTAAGTACAGTTTCAGTCCTAACTCTAACCATGCTAGAGCTACATGCTGAGAATTGATGTTCATGTGGTACTGTAAGATTTTGAAGAGCTTTCTTGAATCACTGAAGATTAAATTGTGTTCCATCTGACTTTCGGGTTAACTATAATTTATGATGTTTAAGAATTAGCGTGATATAAGTAATGACTCTCAATTAACCAAAATAGCCAGTTAACTTGAAAATTCCACTCTTAGCCATTTTTATAAACAAAATATTTTGGTAATACATTCTAGACTAAGGAGAATTGTTTTGTGTACAATCTATGAAAAATGTTTGCTAAATAAATGAATAGTATAAACTTGGTAAGAGAGGTTATTTTTAAAACCAAAGTTGTTAGTGCATTCATTATTTGAATACATATTGAATCTGTTCCATAAACCAAGAACTATTTGTAAAGCAGGAAGGGACAGCTACTTAAATTTTTTTAAATTGACAGTTACTTTAAATTGTTGCATTTATTTGAAAACATAAGTGTATTTTACAAAATGTTTTGTTTTGTAGTTCTGACTTTTTCTTAGTGTTCCTCTAAATTTGTTTCAATTATTAACTATTTTATCATATTTTCTGTTATAAAATTACCTTAATTACGACTGAGCCTTATGTATTTAAAAAATAATTTTTGAAAGACCTCTTTGGAGGCTGAATTTACAGTTAGCAATAAACCATAAAGTATAAACAGCAAGTAGAGTGAGCACTGGGTTTAGAGGAAAATATTGTCAATTGGTTCACAGAAAGGGAAAATAGAAAAATTGAATTAAAATAAAAATTTTAAATCTCACACTAGTAAGATGTATGAAATTTTGTCTAAAGTTATGTAATGACAAATAATATGATTCTTCTGAACTCTTATAGACAAATAGGTTCCTGCAAGGGCAGTAGATGTACACATACTCTACATTTTGATTTAAGGATTGACTCCTTTTTGAAATCCAAAATGTGTTAGCCTCTATAAAAAGCTTAAAGGAAGCTTATAATCTAATAAAACAGGATTGGCATACAGTTGTGTTTAACTTTGAGGCTTTTAGTTTTATTGGGAGCCAGAGCAAGAGAAAGGGAGTTGGTAATAAATTCGTAAATGGACTTCCCATTCCACATTGGAGGCTTTCTGGAAGAGTTATTTGAGCTTGACTTTTTAAAGGTAACGTCCATGTTGAAAGTTGTTCAGATTACAAGATAATAAGAGTACATTTAGATTTAAATTTGAAAATGAAATTTGCAAACAATAGGATTAATGCCAACACATTGTGGACTGGTGAAAGGTCTGTGACATTATTACATAGGAAATGATATAACCAGCATGTTCCCCAAACTTTGTTTCACGGACCACTATTTCAGCCTGATAAATAGACCATGAGAACAGGATGGACAAGTGAATTTAGAAATAGGATATTATATTGCCCTCTTGGAGAGACCAGTGCCTGTTAGCCTTTTAAAGACTCTTAAGAGGTAGAAGTTTGGTTTGTTTCCCAAATGTATTTGATTAGAGAACAATTTTAGAAAATGAAACACTTCTGCCTTGTTTCCACCCGTAAGGGATGGGAAATTACTCCCTTCTTGTATCTTCCTTTTAGATAGGAATGCATGTAGTACTGAGTGACATCATTTAAATGAAAGTTTCCCAGTAGTCTTGTCATTTTTTTGTGCATTTCTTTCACACCTAAAATTAATGCTCTCAAGGTTTAAAGTTTTATTTGTAAAACTGGCATCTTTGTCCAGTGTAACTCTTTTTTACATCCAAGAAAAGCAATTTGTCAAAATTAAAGCGTACTGCTTTTATCATTATCCTCCATGAGAGAACTGATCACATTCTTTTTTCTTATTTCTAAGATATGCTTTTCCCACTTCTTCACATTCCTGAAATTGGGATGCATATGCAATATGAGTGTGTTTGATGTGGTAGGTTTTTCCCCCTAGAAAAGCTGTTTTAAAGTCAATGTATATGTCTTCTATTCATCTGTATCTTAAAACTGAAGAAATGTGCTCTTTTGGTATCTTATACTTTCTTTAGTGGTAAGTTTCAAGTAAGACAAATATGTGAAGCTCCTGTGTTTCTAGGGAACAGACACAGACTCAGGCTACCTTAAGAAGAAGGCAGATTACTGTAAACATAAGAAGGGACTTAAACTAGAATGCTCTTTGGGTCTGAGGCAGTTTTCTGGATCAGCTGTGGGCTCTATTTCTCTTTCATGGCTAATGTGGTCTATTTGTTTTTGCCTGCCTGCTCCTTAGTTCTACTACCACAGCTAGTCTTTTCTCTTTTCTCCAGTCCAAATTTAGCAAAGAGCCATTCTGATTGGTTTAATTATAGACACCTTAGCAGAGCATAGCTGAGGACCCAGACAAAGGCCATCAGGCCATCTTGGGTCAGATGCCAACAGTGATGCTGTCAGTGGTCCATCCTAGCACAAAAATGGGCCTGATGCTACTGCCCTGCAGGGAAGGGGGCTGGGCATGCTAAGCATTCCCATTAATATATTCAGGGAAACAGAAGTAGTGTATCCCTGGTTGATCTAAAGGACAAGTCCAAGAAATGACTTAACAAACTTCTTAATTATGACAGACCTCTTATGTGAGGCTATGTAGCTGAAAATAAGGATAAGAGAAATTTCTAGGATTCAGAAGTAACTGGGGCTGCATTTCAGATTGTCTTTTACTTACCACCTATAACTGTATAACTGTATTGGATGAGTTGGAGTTCTACAGGCAACTCAGTGAAGCAGAGGGAACAATAAAACTTGACCAGAAAAGTTATATAAATTATGAAATTTAAAAATGTAGTCTACATTTCATAAACTCAGCAGTTTGCAACATGTGTATTACACTTTGATATGCCAAACAACTTTTCTATAACAACTTAATCAATGGGTATACTTTTGCCATTTTTTCCTCTGAAGTTTTTACTCTACAATTCTTGAGATGTTCGGCTCTAATGCAGACATGTGGATTGATGGTTCTCTCTCATTCTTTTATGAGTGATGAACACACAGTACTACTTCTGTGGGCCCGTGTGCCCTAGAGATGACTGTAACCTGCTATTGATCAGCTGATTGAAGATAAATGGCTTAGCTGCTTGTATTGCAGATTACATCATTAACATGGTCAGTAAACCATGAATTGTTCAATAAGGCGTTTATCTTTTTTCATTTTACTTCTGCTCTTTTATCATTTTTATTAGAAAAGATAAAATTACCCACACTAACCAGCAAGATCAGTAGAAAAGAGATCCAGTAGGGTACCATTATGGTTGCAAAGTTGCAGACATCTAACTTCTAATGGTTTAATGATATTTAGTATGTTTTTGAACTGAAGAAAATATAGAGTTTTAATAATCTTTTTTTGTGTTTCTTTTACAGCTTCCTTTTGCCTCATATTTGCTAGAAGCAGTACTGGAAAAAATAAATGAAAAAAAGAAACTAGTTGAAGGATATTTCACAATTATGAAAGATATTAGATGATATTAAAATGGAGAGCTTTATTGCAAATGTGAAAACTTTTTACGTGGTGTGATTGGAATACATGCATTGCAATCCTGACACAGTATCTGCTCCATCTATCAATAGTCAGGTTCAATACCAAAATAAGAAGTCTCTGAAAATAATTAATTGCTGAACAAGTGAAACTAATTAAGTACATAGCCATTTAAAAGGAAATAGTGTAGCATTTGATGGTCGAATACAAATATTGCCACAAATCAGTGCAAACTTAAAAATGATTTTCCTTCTAGTGCATTAAAAGAAACGGAGCAGGCTTGGCACACACAAATTGGCCTGAGCATAAGAAGAAAAAGTATCAACTAAGGATTTAATGTTTTAAGTTTCATGAATTAACTAGACTTTTTACATAAAACTGCTATAGATGGCCATAAGTGGTCCAGGGAGGAACAGATTTGTAGTATGAGCAAATATAAAATGAAGCATCATAACTTGAGCATTTATTGAAATAAATTGTGTGGTCCAATTGAATCTGTTCTCATTGATGTGCTGGTTTATGTAGGAGATACTGTGTATTTCTACAACTATTTGGCAAAAACAAAAACATTTTCTTCTTCTCTCTCTTAACTTCACAATACTGTACGTTGTGTAGTCATATAAATTTGCAGGAGACCACAAACTCAGTGTATAAAATTAGGCTCTATTTAACAGAACTACTACTGTGGTCAACTAATTAAAGTTACATTCTTAACCATGATGTCATCCTTACTTAGATTCCTGAACATTCCCACCTCATTTCACCTCTTCACCGTGTTCCTGCCATACCCTTTTTGGTTCCTGTAATTCACCAAACTGGTGCCTGCCTCCCACATTTGCCCTTGGTCTTCTCTCTTTCTAGAATACTCTGCACTCACCTTTCCTCATGGCCGGCTCCTTGTCATCATTCAGGTCCACCTTCCCCGGTCCCTCAGAGACACATTCTCTGACCAGCTTACTATTTTATTTCCTCATAGCACAAAATTATCTGTCTGTTCATGTATTTGTTTTCTTCTTTTCCCTCTTTAGTATGTAGGTCCCATGAGATTAAGGCAAGGGTTGGCAGATTATAGCCTGCAGGGCGAATCTGGCCTGCCACCTGTTTTGTATGGCTCACAAGCTAAGAATGGTTTTTGCCTTATTAAAGGGTTTAAAAAAAATCAAAAGGAGAATAATATTTTGTAGCATGTGAAAATTATATAAAATTCAAATTTTGGTGTCTGTTAATAAAGTTTTATTGGAACACAGTGGTGCTCATTCATTTCTGTACTGTTTATGGCTGCTTTCACAGTACATGAGTGTAGTTGAGTCGTAGTTAATGGAAGAGACTGTGCTTCCTACTGCTTGGAATGCTACAAATAACAATGACACAGTTACAACTTGACAGAATTTTAGGTGACACAAATACTGCCTTACTGCAATTAAAAAAATATATATACCAGTACACACTTTTCATGTCAAAACAGGAAAAGAAGAAAGAAATGACCATCAAATGTCACACACTTAAGGCACAATGAAGTGCGGATTTTGTTATTGAATTGAATGGCGAAGCATTGTGTTTATTATGTGATGACACTATATACCCAAAGAATGCAATTAAAACATTACCATACTAAGCATTCATCACAATATTCCCAACTCACAGGAAAGCACGAGTAATAAAAAATTACAAAACTTAAAATGTAATACCTCATTACGGAAGAATTTTGTTACAAAGATAAAAATGAGACTGCTAGTATGACCTTGATAGCAAGACTAAACGAAGACAGTGTACAAGAAAAGAAAATGTGGTAGACTGAGAAATGGCCCCTGAAGGTGTTCACTCCTTAGTCCCCGAAACCTGCGAATGTGTTACCTTATATGTCAAAAGGAAATTTGCAAATATGATTAAGTCAAGGATCTTGAATGGGAAGATTATCTTGGATTACCGATGTGAGCCTGATGAAACCACAAGTGCTCTTATGAGAGGGAGGCAGGAAGAGTCAGAGAGAGAGAATAATGTTACCAGAGAGGTAGAAAGAGAAATTTGAAGATGCTACAGTACTGGCTTAAAATATGGAGGAAAGGGCCATGAGCCGAAGAATGTGGATGGCCCTTGGAGACCAGAAAAGGCAAGGAAACAGATTCTTCCTAGAGCCTTGGGAAAAGCTCAGTCCTGTCAGCACCTTGACTTTACCCCAGTGAAACTGATTTTGGACATCTAGAACTGTAAGATAATACATTTTATCTAATTTAAGCCACTAAGTTTGTGGTACTTTGTGACTGCAACAATAGAAAACAAATAGAATTTGCCAGAAATCTGTTTAGAAGTTTCACATCTATGTTCATGAGGGATATTGGTCAAAAGATACACAATCAAGGCTGGTTCACTATTCAGAAATCAATCAGTGTAAACCACCA
Source organism: Pongo pygmaeus (assembly GCF_028885625.2). Lineage (NCBI taxonomy): Eukaryota > Metazoa > Chordata > Mammalia > Primates > Hominidae > Pongo > Pongo pygmaeus. The sequence continues at coordinate 39,978,885 of NC_072386.2, read as the reverse complement.
TATTAACAGGCTAAAAATACCACACGATCATAAAATTTGATATAGAAAAAGCATGTGACAAAAATTGGCACTCATTTATTTAAAAAAAACTCAGAAAACTATAAATAGGAACTTCTCAATTTGATGAGACCATCTTTTAAAAGCCTACAGCTAACATTGTATGTAATGATGAAGACCAAACACTTCCCCCTATAATCAGGAAGAAGGCAAAGATTTCAACTCTCACCACTCTCTCTCAACATAACGTGGGAAATTCTAGCCAGCCTAATAAGGCAAGAAATGGAAATAAAAGGCATCCAGATTGGAAAGGAAAAAGAAAAATAACTACTCAAAACAAAACAAAAACAAAAAACTTTACAGAATTAACGAGTCCAGCAAGATTTCAAGATACAAAATCAACATCGAAAAATTGTGTTTCTATACACTAGTAAGCTAGTAAAAAATGTGGAAAATAAAATTAAAAATACAATACAATTTACGATTTCCCGAAAAAGAGAAATACTTAGGTATAAAACCTGCAAAACATGCATAGTACTTGTGTATGAAGATTATAAAACACTAGCGAAACAAATCAAAAAGATCTAATAAATTAGGAGACATAGTAAGAGCATGGGTTAGGATACTTCTGTTAAAGATGCCAGCTGTCTCCAAATTTATATAGAGATTTAACACAATTCCTACCAACATCACAGCAAGAGATTTAGGAAATAGAGAACATTTTTCTAAAATGTATATGGGAACTCAGAAACTAGAATAGCTTTTAAGTAAAACTAAGAAGCATAATAGTGGGAGACATCACTTTACCCAGTTTCAAGGTGTATTAAATAGCTACACTAATCAGGAGTGTGTGATGCTGGCAGGTAGAGGGCTGGACAAATCAATGAAAAAGAATAGAGAACCAAGAAATACACCTAAGCAAATATGCCCAACTGATTAGAGACAAAGATTCAAAAGCAATTCAATAGAGGCATAATCACCTTTTTGACAAATGATCCTGAAGTAGTTGGGCATCTTGGGTTAAAAAAAAAAATCTTGACCTAAACCTCACACATCACACATTCAGACATAAATTACATCAAAATGGGTCAACATTTAAATGTAAAATGTAGAATATAACATGAGAGAAAATCTTCAGGACTTCAGATTTGGTGAAGAATTTCTAGCCATGACACCAGAAGCATGATGCAAAAAAGAAAAATTGATAAGTGTTACTTCATCAAAATTAAAAACTTTCGCCCTGGGAATAGACAAGCTACAGACTGGGAGAAAACATTTGCAAATCACTGACAAAGGATTCATATCTAAAATAAACAATTCTCAAAACTCAACAGTAAACAACAGCAAGACAGTCCTCTGTGAGTAACATTTATATCCTGGGAGATTATGAAATAAGCTTGGGGCTATGGCTGCTATAAGTGAAAGTTGTCATGTTTATGTGTGTTTCAGAATATGGGAGAGCGGAGAGTGAATTTCACTCTTCAACGCTAGCCCTTACTCATCTATTGAAAGCTTTGCCTATTTTAATTTCTTCTCCAAATTATGCAGGATTCTTCCCAGTAGCAAAAATGACCTTTGGATTTAGAGGGTCGAAAGTGAAAATTACTATAATAAATTTGTAGCCACAATGAGAGAAGCTTACTTAATGTTCTCAAATAACTGTAAAACAAAACAAAATGTACCAGAAAACATTTGAGAGAGCCTTTTATTGGCCTATGTTCCGAAGAGTTCATGAGCTACATGGGCAGAAGAGTTGCTGTTTTTTTCCTCTTAAAAAATTTTTAATTGATACATAATTTTACATATGTATGGGGTAAAATAGAATGTTTCAATGCATGTGTACATTGGATAATAATTAAATCAGGGTAATTATATCTGTCACCTCAAACATTTATTACTTATTTGTCGTAAGAACGTTCAAAATCCTGTCTTTATTTTATTTTAGATTCAGGGGGTACGTGTGTAGGTTTGCTAAATGAATACATTGCATGATTCTGAGCTTTGAGTTTCTAATAATCTCATCACCCAAGTAGCAAACAGTACTTGATACATAGTTTTTCAACCCTTTCTCCCTCCTTTTCCCCACTTTTGGAATCCCCAGTGCTTATTGTTTCTATCTTTGTATTTGTGTGTACCCAATGTTAATCTCCCACTTTTAAATGAGAACATGAGGTATTTTGTTTTCTGTTTCTGTATTAATTTGCTTAGGTCAATGACTTCCAGCTCCATTCCCGCTGTTGCACAGGATATGCTTTTGTTCTTTTTTATGGCTGCATAGTATTCCATGGTGTATATATCTTCCACATTTTCTTTATCCAATCCACCACTGATAGGCACTTGGGTTGATTCCATATCCTTGCTATTGTGAAGAATGCTGCTATGAACATACAAATGCAGGTATCATTTTAATAGAATGATTTACTTTCCTTTGCATATATAACTACTAATTGGGTTACTGGGTCAAATAGTGATTCTGTTTTTAGTTCGAAGTGTTGCTATTTCTAATTCCTACATTCCCATGTACGTAACTGCCTTTGGTATTACACAAATTTATATAAGTGGCTTAATATAATGGATAAAAATGACTTTTTTGTTGCCTGTGACATGAAATCGTTCATCAAAAAGATGATTTTTTTAAAAAGCCTCTTGACTTTTAATTTTTAAGTACACAGACATATTTGATTAGAAATTTTTTTCTGCTCACCAAGGAATGGTGGACACTACAAACACTTTTGCACACAGTCCAATCCTCAGTTTCCTTCGTTCTTCAGCAGACACAGTCTACAAAACCAGAGTTTTGACATCAGCTCCTTCCAACACTTTTGCCACATTCAACTTTCCTTTCACCTAGGAAATGATCATTGGGGATAATTTAAAAGAAGGTGGTGCCCCTGCCTTCTGTACTCTTACATTTTGTGTTAGAGAAAATGTTGCTCTTTGTTAAAGCTGACCCTAGCACGAAGGCCTCAGAGTCACCCAGAGAGAAGTATTAGAGACTTCCCTGGGTTCATGCTCCACCCTGTAGGTCAGAATTGTTTTAGCATACAACCCTCTCTGTTCTTCCTTAGTGCACTAATCGTGACACTCTCCTCATGAATTCAGTGATGGACCCAAGCCAGAAAAAGAAAAGCATAGTCAAGACATTTTTATTTTCCAGATTTTTCTTTATTTTTATACGACGTTTTATTTCAAGATAATTTAACATTCACAAGAAGTTGCAAAAGTAGTAAGCAGAGTTTTTGAATACGCTTCACCCAGATTCCCTGAATGGTAACATCTTACATAACCACAGTACACTGTCCAAACCAGGAAGATGGCATTGGTACAATATTTTTAACTCAAATATAGACCATAGATGGATTTAAGTTTTCACATTGCCTTCGTTGGAGTGTTTTTAGAACATTTTGTCACATGTATAGATTATACAAGCATTACTACAATTTAGATACAGAACTGTTCCATCAGCACAAAGAATATTCCTCATGTTACCCCTTAGTACTCACACCCTCCCTTTAACTCTAATCCCTGGCAGCCACTGACCTGTTCATCATCACTATAATTTTGTCACTGAGAATGTTATATAAATGGAATTATGGAATGTATAGCGTTTTGACATTGGCTTCTTTCACAGAGCATAATGTCCTTGAAATCCATCTAAATCATTATATATATCAATAGCCCACTTATTTTTAATTGTTGAGTAGCATCTCATTATATGGATATACCACAATTGGTTTATTCATTTACCTGTCAAAGGACACGTGCAATTACACACCACTCTTGATGGTCAGGGACTGGGAAAGAATATGATTGAAAAACTGGTTACGATGAAATCTGGAGAAGAGGTTTTTAGATGGACCTCTCTGAATGAGCAAATAATGTGAAGATATTTACATCCCATGTCATGCTCACCAAAGGGTGACCTCAGCGAGGAGGATTTTAATAATCAAATTGATAGGATAGGATAACCTGCTCTGTAGATGCCCGTCAGCTTCTTTCTCCAACCACCCCTGTCTTTGCCCAGTGGGCTCCTGAGCAAAGTGGCCATGGTGGCAGGGATAGAAGTTATGGCACGTGCTCAGAAACAGGAATTTTCACTCACCAAGGCTGAGCTGGCTATGGCCACTACTGAGTGCCCAATCTTTCAACAGCACAGACCAACACTCAGCCCTTGATATGGCACCATTTCCTGGGGGTGATCAGCCAGCTACCTGGTGGCATGTTGATTACATTGGACCACTGCCATCATGGAAGGGGCCAGGTTTTGTTCTTACTAGAATAGACACTTACTCTGGATGTGGATTTGCCTTATTTGTGCAAAATGCTTCTGCCAAAACTACCATCTGTGGACTTACAGAATGCCTTATCCACCACCATGGTATTGCACACAGCATTGTTTGTGATCAAGGAAGTTACTTCACGCAAATAAAGTGTGGCAATGGGCCTGTGCTCATGAAATTCATGTTCGTCACCATCCTAAATCAGCTGGTTTGATAGAATAGTGGGATGGCCTTTTGAAGAATGTTACAGTGCCAGCTAGGAAGTAAAACTTTGCAAGGTATGGCAAAGTTCCCCAGAAGGCTGTATACACTTGGAATCAGTGTCTAATATATGGTGCCATTTCTCCCATAGCCAGGGTTCATGGATCCACAAATCAGGGGGTGGAATTGGGAGTGGCACCACTCATCATTATCCCTAGTGACCTATTAGCAAAATGTTTGCTTCCTGTTCTTGTGACCTTATGCTTTCCTATCCTAGAGGTCTTAGTTCCAAAGAGAGAGATGCTTCCACCAGGGGACACAACATTGATTTCATTGAACTGGAAATTAAAACTGCTGCCTGGCTGCTTTGGCTTCCTCATGCTTCCAAAGCAACAGACGAAGAAGGGGGTTACATTGCTGGCTGGGGTGAGTGATCCTGACTACCAAGGGGAAATTGGACTACTACTCTACAATGGAGGTAAGGAAGAATATATCTGGAATACAGGTGATCCTTTACGGTATCTCTTAGTATTGCTATGCCATGTGGTTAAAGTCAATGAAAAACTACCACAACCCAATTCATTCAGGACTACTAACGGCCCAGACACTTCAGGATTGAAGGTTTGCGTTTCCCACCAAGAAAAGAACTATAACAAGCTGAGGTGTTTGGTGAGGGGAAAGGGAATAGGGAATAAGTAGTTGAAGACTCAGTAAACTATCGCAAGAACAAAAAACCAAACACCGCATATTCTCACTCATAGATGGGAATTGAACAATGAGAACACACGGACACAGGAAGGGGAACATCACACTCTGGGGACTGTTGTGGGGTGGGGGGAGGGGGGAGGGATAACATTGGGAGATATACCTAATGCTAGATGACGAGTTAGTGGGTGCAGCGCACCAGCATGGCACATGTATACATATGTAACTTACCTGCACATTGCGCACATGTACCATAAAACCTAAAGTATAATAATAATAATAATAATAATAATAATAATAAAAGAAAAAAAAAAGAAAAATATAGAATATGGTAAAATAAACACTTTCATGTCCATCTAGAATTAATATATATTACTGTTGTATTATATTTGTTTCAGATCTTTTTCTTTTGTTGTTTAAGAAATAAAATGTTACAGCTACAAAAAAAAAAAAAAAAAAAAGAAATACCACATAACCACAGTGACCACATGACCAATTACATAAATGAGAAATACATTTCTCTGAGTATTTCCTCCATATTTTGAAATGAATATGTTTGTGCATGTGTGTTCAGTTGACAAGGGTGGGCTTGATGAATTTTGTGTGTCAACCTGGTTGGGTCATGGTGCTCAGATATGTGGTCAGACATTCTGGATGTTTGTGTGAGCATGTTTTTGGATGAGATTAACATTTGAGTCGGTGGACTTTCAGTAAAGCAGATTGCCCTCCATAATGTGGGATGGGCCTCATTCAGTTAGTTGAGTACAAGAAAAAGACTACCCTCCCCCAAGCAAGAGAGAAATCTGCTAGCGGTTTGTCTTTGGACTTGAATTACAACATTGGCTCTTTCTGGGTCTCCAGCCTGCCTGCCCACTCTGCAGATTTTGGACTTGCTAGGCTCCATAATTCCATGAGCAAACTCCTCAAAATAAGTCTGTCTCTTTCCCCATATTGGTTCTGTTTTCCTAGAGAACCCTAATATACCAAGTTTTGGCTATTGCATATAAAGCTATCATGAATATTCAAGTACAGCTTTTTGTATGAACTTAAGTTTTCACTTCTCTAGAGGAATTACCCACAAATATGATTGCTGGGTCATACAGTAAGTGTGTGTTTAAATTTATAAGAAACTGCAAAAGTGTTTTCTAGGGTAGCTATAACACTCTGCAGCCCCACCAACCATGTCTGACAGATGAAGTTGGTCTGCATCTTCTCCAGGACTTGGTACTGTTAATAGTTTTAACTATTCTAGTGGGTATGTAGTAGAGATATTTTTCTTTTTGAGTTCTAGTCCAGCTCCGCCATTCTCACCCCAACATTTCTCTTCATTTTTTGTTTTTCTGTCTCCAAAACCTGCTTCTGTGGTCTTTTTAGAAAGCATGGGATGATGAGGACAGGTTGATGGGAATTGGATCGGACATATATAACTCTTCTCCAGAACTATTACCTGGACAATCACCTCCCAGCAATCATCATGGGTTTTACAAGGAACTTTGAAGAAGCAGGTGTCATGATCTATCACTGCATAATAAATTTCTCTAAAACCTAGTGGCTTAAAACAACATTTATTTGGGCCAGTGTCTGTGGGTCAAGCATCTGGGTCCTCTGACACTGGATCTCTCACAAGGCTGCAGTCATTGCAAGGCTCGACTCAGAAGGATTCACTTCCTAGCTCTTCCATATGGCTGTTGGCAGGATTCAGTTCCACACAGTTCAGTTGTTCTCAGTTGGACTTAGGGCTTCCTTGCTAGCTATTGGTTGGAGTCTGTCATCAGCCGTTTGCCACATGAGTCTCTTCAATATGGCAACTTGCTTTATATATCTCTCTCTCTCACACACACACACACACACGCACGTGCGTGCACCCACACACACACACTGGGAGGGGATTACACAAGAGCGTGAATAGTAAGTGGTGGGAATTATTAGGAGCCATTTCATGAGCTGCCCACCACAGCAGATGTTTAGGTTAGGTGCTCTAGATAAAGGGGAGGCTACTGGAGAAATTGCCTTGAAGCTGTCTGCAAGGTGAGCATAGAGTGGACTTAGAATAAATATTTATTTGTGAAGGTTTGGGGAGGAAGACAGATGGAGCTTATGGGTTGCAAAATTACAACTACCTCTTGGTACCACCATAGGATATACATAAAAAGACCCCTGCCTAGAGTGAGGTCTGTCACATAAAGATGCTCAACAGGTGAAATTACGGAGGTATTTAATACCATTTCTAGACTTGAGATCAAGAGGTCGGGACAGCACAATTATTCTTCCACAGGAAATGAAGTAAAACCAGCGTCAGAAATCTACAAATTTAAAAGGCCAGCTAAGTCCATTCTGTGGACGTTTCTCAGATTTGAACTGTGGAAACAATGTTGAAAGCAGGAAGCAGGCAGTGTAAAGCATCAGAGATTCAAAGCCAAAGTAGAATAAGCCCTGGACCCCTGAAATCTACATACCATATCAGTAGCCTTAGGAGGCCTTTTATCAATTTAAACTGAAGCTAAAGAATACTTTTCATAAAAAAGAATGACATCATTTCCTTTGCAGCAACATGGATGCAGTTGGAGGCCATTATCCTAAGTGAATTACTGCAGGAACAGAAAGTCATATACCACATGTTCTCACTTAATAGCAGAAGCTAAACAATGGTCCACATGGACATAAAGATGGAAACAGTTGACTACAAAATAGGGGAGAGAGTAAAGGGGCAAGTGTTGGAGAAACTACCTGTTGCATACTATGTTCACTAGAAGAGCAGCAAACCCCAGCGTTACATAATACACCCATGTAACAAACTTGCACAGGTACCCCCCAAATCTATAATTAAGAAAAGAAGAGAGTTCAAAAAAGAATACTCTTCAAAACATGTATTTTCACAGCATATTCATACTCCTAAAAAGAAATACCAGAATCTGATAAGATTAGTTACCTCTGGAGAGAGGACTGGGAGCTCTGTGCTAGGAGACATACAGGACTTTTATAGTCTATCATTTTTTTGTTTTTGTTTTTTTTGAGACGGAGTCTTGCTCTGTCACCCAGGCTGGAGTGTGGTGGTGCGATCTCAGCTCACTGCAAGCTCCGCCTCCCGGGTTCAAGCCATTGTCCTGCCTCAGCGTCCCGAGTAGCTGGGACTACAGGCACCCGCCACTATGCCCAGCTAATTTTTTTGCATTTTTAGTAGAGATGGGGGTTTCACCGTGTTAGCCAGAATGGTCTCAAACTCCTGACCTCATGATCCGCCCGCCTTGGCTTCCCAAAGTGCTGGGATTAGGCGTGAGCCACAGTGCCCGGCCTAGTCTATCATTTTATACTGGTTGAATTATGTTCCCATGGACATAAATTAAAAGAAAAATAAAAGGAAAATACTTTTAACTTAATAACAATTTTGACTCTTTTAAACCATCTGTGAGGCAAAGATAAATAGGATGGAAAAGGCAAACTATCTAGAAAATAATGAAAATGAGAATACTTTTTTTTTTTTTTATCAAAAAACCTATGGGACAGAGCTAAAGCTGTATTTAAAAGAGAATTAATAACTCCAAGAGTGTTCATGTTAAAAATGAACTGAAAAAACTAAATATAGAACTTAAGAAATATAAAAAATCATGCTGGGCACAGTGGCTCACGCATGTAATCCCAGCACTTTGGGAGGCCGAGGCGGGCAGCTCATTTGAGCCTAGGAGTTCAAGACCAGCCTGAGCAAAATGGCGAAACCCCTTCTGTACAAAAAATACAAAAAACTAGCCTGGTGTGGTGGCATGCACCTGTAGTCCCAGCTCTGCAGGAGGTTGAAGCGGGAGGATAGACTGAGCCCAGGAGGTTGAGGCTGCAGTGAGCTGTGATTGTGCCACCGCACTCCAGCCTGGGCAACAGAATGCGACCCTGTCTTTGAAAAACAAATAAATAATAAATAAATAAAATCAAACCTAAATAGAATAGGAGGAAAGAATTCATAAAAGTGAAATTATTTTAAAAGAAAAACAACTGAAAAAGAGATATAACAAAGCTGATCTTTACAATTAAACTAACTCTGGTAAGCCTGGTTAAGGATAAAAGAGAAAAGTGAAAACATGCAACATTAGTAATTAGAAAAGATGCAAAGTAAAAGAATAGGTACAGGTCAATTTTAAGGTAATATATGATTTGCTAGCCAAATAGAAATAACCCAGATTCACTTAAGAAGTGGTAGAAAGTCATCCAGGCACAGTGGCTCACACCTGTTGTCCCAGCACTTTGGGAGGCTGAGGTGGGAGGATCGCTTGAGCCCAGGAGTTTGAGACCAGCCTGGGCAACATAGTGAGACCCCATCTCTGCAAATAGGTAAAAAAAAAATAAATAAATAACTGGGCGTAATGACACATGCCTGTAGTCCCAGCTACTGGGGAGGCTAAGATGGAAGGATCGCTTGAGCCTGGGGAGTTGTGGGTGCAGTGAGCTGAGGCTGCATCACCGTACTCCAGCCTGAGAGACAGAGCAAGATGCTGTCTCAAACAAAACAAAAGAAGTGGTAGAAAGTCAAATAAACCATTACACATAACAGAAATTAGAATATAGATAAAGATCTGCCATTTAGAAAGGCATCAGGACCAGATGACTTTATCATTAACATCGATCTAGCCTCAAGAAACAGACAATTCCTTTTCTTATAACTACACACAGAAGAAGATGAAAAGATCCCATAAGTGATGGTATGAAGCAAGGATAGGCTAAATAACAAAATCAGATAAAAATACCTAAAAAGAGGACTATAAATCAATATTTACTAACAAAAATATAAGTATTCTAAGTAAAAATAGAAATTTTAGTTTATTCAAAAAACAGCATTCTTGGCCAAGTAGATTTTATTCCAAGTATACTGGTTTTTGAAGGGAAGCCCAGCCTAGATCAGCTGATTGTCAGCCAAGCCATAGACTCCTGAGCAATATTAATGCTTATTGTGGCATGCCACTGAGATTTTGTAGTTGTTTGGCATACAGAATTATTGTGACCATAACTCTAGTTAACTATTATAGTTAGCTCCTCTGGACCATGTGCCTTTATGACCTTTTCCACTTATTCCTTCATGTTCTTTTGTAGGAACTAAAGCCATCATTTTGAGGATAGAAGCCATGTGCTAGGATAAAGGAAAAGAAAACTAGAAGAAACCTGGGTCCTAAATTACCACAGGGCTACCATGTAGCCCTGGACTACCTACATTCAGATGTTTTTATGTTTATTCCATTGTCATTTTTGGTGCTCTGGCATATGAAGTCAAACCAAATCCTGACTTATATACAAATGGTCTGTACATTGTCAAATCCTATGGCCAGTTTTCAGCCTTTCTCCTACTTCATCCATCAGCAACATTTGGCCCTGCTGGTCATGCTTTCTTGAAAGCCTATCTTCACTTTGCTTCTTGTACCCCACTCTTTCATGAATCTTCTTTTAACTCATTGGCTACTCCTTCTCAGCCTCAATTTCTAGATAGCCCTCATCTTCCTTAATTCTAAATGTTGGGGGTATTACCAGGCTCACTTTTAAGAATCTTTTTTTAATAAATACTCAGTCTGTAGTTGATCTTAACTAATCCCATGACCTTAAGTACAATCTATAAGCTGTCAACTCCCAACCTTGTTTTCCAGCCCTGACATCTCCCCTGATCTCATCTTACTGCTTATTCAACATCTCTACTTGATGGTCTAATAGGTATCCCAAATGTCACATGTCCAAAGCTGAATTTGTGCTGTATTCCCACCACTCCCCCTGGTCAGTAAGTGGCAAACCTAAACTTCCATTTTTTTAGGCCAAAAAATCTCAGCACCAGCCTGTCTCCTCTTTTTACTCATACTCCCTTCAATGTATCAGAAAATTCTACTGATTCTACCCTCAGAATGTATCCAGCATCCAGCAGCTCATCACTGCCTTCCCCATTTCCACTCCAGTTCAGACCATCAACTGAACTACTGCATCACTTTAATTGGTCTCCCTGCCTCAGCTGTTGCTCTATAATACAGCATATTCACCACCCAGCTTTCATTTAAAACACATGAGACCATGTCATTCCTCTGCTCACAATCCTCGAGTCACTTCCCATCTTACTCAAAGTAACAGAAGAGTCTTTCCTTCAGCCTTCAAGGCCTGCATGACCTGGCCACCAGTTCTCTATCACACTTCATCTTCTTCCTCTCCTTATACTCACTCCACATCACTACAGTGGCCTCATCAAACACACTCAAACTGTGCCCAACTCAGGACCTCTGCACTGCAGTTCTCTGTCTGGAACTCTGTCTCCCTGGCAGCCACATGATTTTATCCCTCCTTTTATTCAAACCTTTACTCAAAGTCACCTCTTTAAAGAGGCTTACCCTGACCACATTCTCCACAGCAACATATTTCACATTGTACTCTCTACCATCTACCCTGCCTTATCTTTCTTCTTAGTGGTACCATGTTGCACATATTTGTGTATCACCCATCTCTTCTATAGACCGTAAGTCATATAACAGTGTGGGGGAGAAAAAGAAATAACTTTCCTCACCCATTGCAAGGGTTGTGGCTGACGCTCCTGTAACAAAAGATTAACAAGAGAAAAGCATAACAAATTTATTCAACCAATGTTTTATGTGATATGGGAACCTTCAGACATGAAGACCCAAAGACCCAGGAAAAAGGGTATAACTTTATACCCTTAGGTTCAATGAACAAGGAACAGTTGTGTAGAAATGTAACTGGACAAAGGGGGAGTCTGACCTCACACACTACAGAAAACTCAACAGCCCCTATTTGTTTAGATTCTTCTTGGCCCCCCTGGATAATATGCCTTTACTTTGGGTATAGGGTGGGACACCTGTCACATCAGGGTCCTATGGCCTACTTTCATGGAAGGCAAGTCAGGGAACCCCTTTATGGCCAGCTCTCACATAGACAGGTGGAAGGTCAGAGAGTGGACTTTCCATTTCTGCTGTTTTCTCAGTTTCCAAGGTGCCATATTTTGAGGTAGCATTTTCTGAGCCCCAACAACAGCAAGAACTTGATGTAGATTTTGTCTCTTTGTTTTGTTGTTATAGATGTAATCCTAGTGCCTATAACAGTGCCCGACACATAGTAAGGATCAAATAAATATTCATTGAGGAAAGGAATCTTTCTATCTCGAGCACAATCTTTCCATCTCTTGGAATGCAGTGGGCACTGCAATAAATGTTACATTCCTAAAGTAATGGGATCAAAAGGTATCTTGAGTTGAATTGTGTCCCCCAAAAGATATGTTGAAGTCCTAGCTCTCCTGTATCTTATTTGGAAATAAGGTCTTGGCTGGGCGCGGTGGCTCATGCCTGTAATCCCAGCACTTTGGGAGGCCGAGACGGGTGGATCACAAGGTCAGGAGATGGAGACCATCCTGGCTAACACGGTGAAACCCTGTCTCTACTAAAAATACAAAAAAAAATTAGCCGGGTGTGGTGGCGGGCGCCTGTAGTCCCAACTACTTATGAGGCTGAGGCAGGAGAATGGCGTGAACTCGGGAGGTGGAGCTTGCAGTGAACCAAGATCGCCCCACTGCACTCCCGCCTGGGCAACAAAGCAAGACTCCATCTCAAAAAAAAAAAAAAAAAAAAAAAAAAGATAAAAATAAAAATAAATGAAAAAAAGAAATAAAGCCTTTGCAGATGTATTCAAGTTAAGAAAAGAGTGGATTAGCATGAGCCCACATTCAATACCTAGTGTCCTTAGGAGGAGAGAGAGATTGGGAGACCCAAAGATACACACAGAGGGAAGAGGACCATGTGCAGACGGAGGTATAGTTTGGAGTTAGGCTGCCTTGGCTGAAGGAAGGCCAAGGACTGCCAGCCACCACCAGGAGCTAGAACAGACCCATGGGACATTCTCTCCAGCAAGGCCATCGGAGGGAACATGGCCCTGAGGATACCTTGGTCTTGAATTTCCAGCCTCTAGAAGTGTGAAGGAATACATTTCTGTTGCTTTAAGTCATTCAGCTTCTGGTCATTGGTTATGGCAGCCCTGGGAAAGTAATACAAAGGGTGGGGAGAACTAGGCTTTCAGCATGATCAGTTACCTCATCTCATTAAATGCCAGAATTAGAACTCAGGCCTTCTGACTCTGTGCTTCTCAACTTTATTTCCTTTAACCACCCCACAAGGAGCCTCTTTAGGCTTTTTTTCTCCCCTAATCACCTCCTACCCCCACCTCCATTAAGTTTTATTTATTTATTTATTTTTTTTTGAGACGGAGTCTTGCTTTGTCACCTAGGCTGGAGCGTAGTGGCATGATCTGATCTCGGCTCACCGCAACCTCTGCCTCCTGGGTTCAAGTGATTCTCCTGCCTCAGCCTCCCAAGTAGCTAGGATTACAGATGTGCACCACCACACCCAGCTAATTTAAAAGCCACTGAGACTTGTTTGTTTAGTTTTTGAGACAGGGTCTCTGTCACCCAGGCTTGAGTACAGTGGTACGATCATGGCTCACTGAACCTCTGCCTCCCGGGCTGAAGTGATCCTCCTACCTCAGCCCCCTGAGTGGCTGGGACTACAGGTGTGTGCCACCAGGCCTGGTTATTTATTTATTTATTTATTTATTTATTTATTTATTTATTTTTTAAAGAGAGGGCTTCATTATGTTTCCCAGACTGGTCTCAAACTCTTGGGCTGAGGCATTCTGCCCACCTCAGCCTCCCAAAGTGCTGGGATTACAGGCGTGAAACACTGCCCCAGCCACCACTGAGACTTGAGTGTTTTTTTCTTTTTAATCAAAGAAAAACGTATTCCATCCTCACAAACACAGTATTGCATGAGGGAAAAAGTCAGATGCATAAAATTAACTGTTCTTTTCTCCTTAATTTTAATTTAACATGGTACTCACAAGGGAAAATAAAAACTCCAATAATGTTTTAAAATTTAATTAAATAGAACATTTCTGAGCTTCTTGTTTAAAACTTCTCACTTGCTTACTATATATTAAATTCGGAAACATAAATAAAACAAAGGTTCACTGCTCTAGAACTCTAAGTTAGAACTTCAATTCAAATATAGATTGCCCTGTTGTAAATACATGGGATGCAGGGAGACTTGCCAGGACTGACGGCTCAAAGCTTTTTTTACACTTTCTTTGCAAGATATATGTTGCCGGATCATGGACTCCATCACCGATGAAAAACAAAATTATGTGTTTATTGGATTTGTGTGACCTTTTCTTCCAACAATCTGAGGGCACCAAACTTTTAGCACATCCACTCCTTAAGTAATTTTAACATGCAGAGAGGATGAGAAGGTCAAACAGTTACAAGAAGTCTGCTAGCCAATGTCAGCGGAATGCATTAGGTGTCAGGAGAGTTTCTATTTCAAATATTAACAAACAGGACATAAAGCTACAGTATAGCTGGGGTGAAGCAAGAGGCATGCCGGGAAATGTGCTAAATAACCCTCAGGAATTGGGCAGTGCAGCCAGCCTTCTCAGAAAGTACAGGAGAGGAAGAAGTAAAAGGCAATGTTTTTAAAACCGAAAGCTAGGAGTTTCATCAGGAAAGATGCCTCACACTGGAGCCTTACCCTCATTCAAATATTTATTTTGCTTGTGTAAATTCAGTCATTTGTAAAGGTAGAAAACTCTCTTTTCCATTTGCTTTGTTAATTACTGTTTGCCTCCTTTCACTGAACAAATTTTGCAGGATTTTATGAAGTGTTTTCTTTGTCTGATCTTCTGTAATAGCCACCTATAGTTTTTGATACTGGAAGTGGATTCAGTCCAGAAAACAGAGCCACTGCAAGTGTTACAGGAGCCAAAGGATTTAATAAAGAAATTAGGGTTATGCATATGTGGGAGAGCTACTGGGAGGGTGGGGCTGAACAGCAGGTAGAGGATCAGAGAAACAGTCCCTTAATAACTTCTGCCTAAAGAGCTGGAGCAGGAAGGGAAGCTGTTCTGGCCACCACGTCCTCCTGAGGATAACAGCTTAGCTTTTCAAATCCCATGCAAGTTCCTCTCAGTGGCAAAATCCAACCCTGAATTGTATGGAAAGGGCATTCTGAAAAACATCGCTCCCCGCTTGGAGGTGAGAGGTGGTAGTGCTCAGATGACCAAATGCAATCCAGCATAGTTAATTACACATGAAAAGGGAACTCTATTTATTGAAGTTGAGTCTGTTTATTTTAACTGATAATTGGGTTGCAAGCTAAAATTATGAAGTCGGTTCAGTACGTTGCTCTGTTAAGAGCAAAATATCAGCTGATGTATTTTTAATTTTTCATGAAATGATTTTCATCACATTTGAGATGTGTGTTTGCAACAAAGAAAAGCTCTAATGCTAGTGGTCAGGGCAGCATCCCCCACCCTGCCTTGATGCCTTGGCGATGGAGGCTAGACAATGGCAATGTTTTGAGCAGCCTATTTTGTCTTCATCAAGAAAATAATCGAAGCTGCCTCTTCTTCTGGTTCTGAAACATAATTCAGGTCTGAAGCACGAAAAATTCTGTAGACTGTTACTTGCACTAGAATTGAAAACTGGCTTGTAATAGAAGTCTATAAAGGAATAAACGAGCATTTAAACGGTTTATCTGTAAGTAATCTAACTAGAGAAGGCATGAGATAATTATCAAAGTGATGTTTTAAAATGAAGAAGAAAATCCACAGGCTTTGGTTAAAGATTCTGCAGTATTTAGGATTTGATTCCCAAACCTTCAGGGTTCCCAGAAGACAGAAAAGAGGCCCCTTGTGGTTTAGAAAAGCTAGAAAGTGAGAAAGGGAGAAAAAGAGAGAGAGAGGAAATGGAACATAAAGAATGGTAAAGACAGCTACAAAGGCACTAATAGAGCAATCTTAGGTGTAAGTAAGAAAAGAGAACACTCCTGTGATCAGGTTCTGTAACAAGCTGAACAGAAATGTGATTTAGCTGGTTCTAGAAAAGGACGACTAGCAAGAGACTTGCTCAATTGAATAATTCTTTTTTTCCCCCGAATTCACTCTTGAGTATGTCTGGTGTGGATAATACTTGTTTAATTTAATAGCCTAGCTTTTAGCCATTTTTACATAGAGAAACCTATTCCTTGAACAAAAGCCAGACTGCATTTTTTCAGCTTATTTCATATTTAGGATCGCCCTTTTCTCCTAGATGGTGTGGAACTCTACTATCACCAGGTGGCAATTCACAACTTTGCAGGTGAGAGACAAAGGTGAAAGGAAACTCTGTTCCTTTCAAGTGCTAACAGCATTGCAATTATGATCATTTTTGACATTACAAGCCATAATTGCCAGGACAAAATGCATTTCAGAGTTTGGGCTGCTTCAGCAAGTCCTGAAAAATTAATTACTAACAGTTTCCTTCAGAGTTGCTCTAAAAAATTGCAAATGATGATTTATTTATAGCTATAGCATTTCAAAGATTTTATTTTTTCCCTTAAAATTGCTGTCAATATTGGGAAAACCTGAGTATAATTCTGCCTATATTATTTTTTATCATATTGGGTTGTAGAATCATGACCTGTTAGCTCAAATAGGAATTAGCAAGTACTGTTTACAATGAGACACCCCCACCCCACCTCTATGCATTTTCTGCTATACTTTGCTATGATAGTCTCAGTTTCCAGTCTCCTGTCTCCTATGACATAGGACTACCTAGCTCCCAGGGATTTTTTAAGGATTAAGGAGGTACTAATACATGGACATGGCTAGTACAGTGCCTGCCACATAGTAAATGCTGAATAAATGTCAGCTGCCTTCCCTCCATCCATACAATTTAGGTGCATAATAGGATGACTACCAATTGTTGAGCTGTGTATCAGGCATTGTGCTAACCGGTTTCATTCCTCAAACAGCCCTATAAGGAAAGGGAGGCTGAGCCACTAACTTGCCCAAGATTCCACAGCAAATACCTGGCTGACCTGGAAATTAAACCTCAGAACTTTCAAACCCTTTACTGCTATGCCATCCTGACCTTGATTCTTCACACCAAATATGAAATCCCATCATATCTCAGGCAGCCTTTCCATCACTTCGGGGGCTGGGCTCCTATGGGAGAAAGATTCTTGTGGTTTTACAACATTTAGTTTTTGAAACTACAGTACAGCATTGCCAAGCCCTAAAGCTTGAGATTGACACAGAGAAGCAGACTTGGCTGGCACACAACCAAAAGTCCGTCTGCCTTCCCCCCGAGGTACAAGGATATTCAGGCTATCTAGCTTTTTGTATGACACACATGAGACTAAACTTAAAAAAAACCCACTTTTTTAAAATTAAAAAATAGTTTTATTCCAAGGCTTGATGCACAAATGTGTATCCAACGTTGCCCCTGTTCACCTTGATTTTCCGTTAATATACGTGATACCCAATGACAAAATTCTCTTGATTCCTGTCTACTTCTCCAAGTACCATTAAATTCTGGTTCTCTCTTCCTGGTTCCTATGATTTCCAGAGAGTCACTGTCTTCTAATTTGGTGCCCAGCTTTTTGGGCTCCAAAAAACTCCATTTCCAAAATCACTGAGTAAAAGGTACGAATGTCCCTCTGGGTATGTGGATAGGTTGGAAACCTTTAGAATGCAGATCCTAGAATATGTTAAGAGGCCCCCAGTTTCATCACCACCAGAGAACACCTTTATGACCAATGTTGACACTTCACTATCTGGGTACTGCCTCATCTAAAAAAGCCTTATAACCATAATATTGGTCCTAGAACTTGAACAGGGGTTTTAGGTAACTTCTGATGGACTTATACATATGTTTTTTGTTTTTGAGATGGAGCCTCACTCTGTGGCCCAGGCTGGAGTGCAGTGGTGCGATCTCAGCTTACTGCAACCTCCGCGTCCTGGTTCAAGCGATTCTGCTGCCTTAGCCCCATGAGTAGCTGGGATTATAAGTGTCCACCACCACACCTGTCTAATTTTTGTATTTTTAGTAGAGACGGGGTTTCATCATGTTGGCCAGGCTCATCTCGAGCTCCTGACCTCAAGTGATCCTCCTGCCTCAGCCTCCCAAACTGCTGGGATTACAGGTGTGAGCCACCATGCCCAGCCCATGTATATTTCTTCAAGGTGCCTTACCTAGTGAAAATAAATATAGATATAATTCTACCTTGATTTTTCACAGTGGAAAAATGAATTGGAAGATTATCTTATGGATTATTTGCTTTGTTTTTATTTAACGGTAGAACTGTATGAACTTCTGCCATGTACAATCCTTTTTTTGTCATTTGCTTAATATCTCTGAGACTTCTAGAACTTTTACACTAATATCTCAAGAAGTAGAATAGCTGGTATCTTTTGAAACTCTTAAGAGGGACCCCATAAAGAAGCTTGGTCCTATAACAGAGGAATCAATTAAAGCTTTTGCATTAAGGAGCACTCATCAATTGAACATATTCCTCCATTACAGGACTGACCCCTGTGGATCTGTAGAAATTTCTTTGGTCAAAAAACATTAAGAGCAGTTTTCACTAATAAATCCCTTGCTTTTTCCTCTTAGAAATGTCCCTTTATTCTTATGTCAAATGTGTGAATTGTTTTCTAAAATGGGAAAGGTTCAAAAGTGACTATTTGTAAATTGACTACCTGTATATGAGCTTTCTGTATATACCACTTAATGGTAATTTGATATTTAATCAGAGTTTTCCAGAGAAGCAGAACTAATATTCTGTATGTGTTTATATGTATGTGCATACATATGTATTTTATTTATTTGTTTGTTTTGTTATTTAGTTATTATAAGGGATTGGCTCATGGGATTATGGAGGCTGAGAATTCCCAAGATCTGCCATTGGTAATAGAGACCCAGGATAACTGGTGATGTACTACCAGTCTAAAAGCCTATATTTCAGTTTGAGTCTAAAGGCAGGAGAAGACTGATGTCCCAGCTCAAGGCTGTCAGTCACGGGGAGTTTCCTCTTAGCCTTTTTGTTGTATTAGGGCTTCTATCAATTGAATAAGGCCTTCTCATAATTAGAGAGGGCAATCTGCTTTATTCAGTCTACATATTCAAATGTTCAAATGTTAATCTCATCCAGAAACATTCTCATAGACACACCCAGAATAATGTTTGACCAAGTGTCTAGGTACTGGATGTCCCATTCAAATTGACACATAAACTTAACAATTACAATATTCCATTGCTCATAACATTGAATGCAGCTTAAACTTTCATTCTCAGCTTATATTAAGGCTGTTAAGAACTTGACTATTTGTTGTAAACTTTAAATCCTACTCTTTGTTAATTATGATTCAGTAGCTCTATCAAAACACATTTTATGTGTGCTTTAGGCATGTTTTTAAGAATAAAACCTTGGCTTGTATAATACATATATTTCCAAGTTTAGGCTCTAGAGAGTTACAAAGAAAAACAAAAGCAGCCCCTGACACCTGGGAGATGGCTCCTTACTGTCCACTTATCCTGTTGTTGCTAGGAGCTAGCCTTGGTATTTTCCTCTTAAACAATTTCACAGAATATCAAAATCAGTTAAGACCGCTCTGTGACCATCAGAAATAAAGACAAAAACAAGACCACTCTCAAATCAGGTTTGAACATACACAATAACATAGACATTGTTGGACATTTTACTAATTTGTTTCATTTCATAAAGAGCCCTATATGGAAAATGAGGCTCAGCTGCTAACTTGCCCAACATCCCTCAGCCAAAACATTACCCAAACCATAAAAAAGACCAAAATATCCCTCTATCCTGATTAATATGCGTGACTATCGTAAAATTTAAAACTTAACTGATAAAAAAAAACTTTCAGTCATTTTTGAGGTACTGTAGGAATATTAAGTACGTGTAAACAGTAAACATTTTCTAAAAGAAAGGTAAAGTTACTAAATTATGTTTCTTTTTATGGGTACTGGAAAGTGTTTTTATATAATAGCTTGTTTTTGTAGCTATGAGATAGAAAAGATTTTAACTTCAAAATAAAAGGGAATATTGGCATGATTCAGAGTTTTTAAAAATTAGTTTACCATATAAAAATGTTGTTAGCATAACATTTTGATTTGTTCAAGACCAGTGTTATTTCTTATAATTCAAACTTTCCTACATTGGTTTGTGAGTTAAATGATCTACCTATGTTCCTGTAGCTTGTTTAAAATTAAAAATTACATATGTAATTGTATTCAACTAAATAGAATGATAATAAATATCCTTTTAAAAGACCTAATATTATGAAAATGTATAATACTATAAATAAAAAATATGTTAGCTAAATTGAAATTACCAGATCCTTCACTAAATTTAAGGTCATATAGAAATGACTGAATTCATTATGAAAAGATCTTTGAAGGCCTAAACAATTTCTAAATAACTTTTTAAAGACCTACCAAACACTGGTTACCAAACATAATTTGACTCTTATTTCTTAAAATAACAATACATTAACAAAGCATACAAATGTCTTTGGACATTTTTATTTTTATTTTTATTTTTATTTATTTTTCTATTTTTATTTTTATTTTTTTTGAGATGGAGTCTTGCTCCGTCGCCCAGGCTGGAGTGCAGTGGCTCAATCTCCGCTTACTGCAAGCTCCGCCTCCCGGGTTCACGCCATTCTCCTTCCTCAGTCTCCCGAGTAGCTGGGACTACAGGTGCCCACCACCACGCCCAGCTAAGTTTTTGTATTTTTAGTAGAGACGGGGTTTCACCGTGTTATCCAGGATGGTCTTGATCTCCTGACCTCGTGATCCGCCCGCCTTGGCCTCCCAAAGTGCTGGGATTACAGGTGTGAGCCACCGTGCCCAGCCTGGACATTTTTGTATACATCATTTCCCTACTCAAAATAGCCAAAATGATTTGAAATAAGTGCTCATAGAGCAATAAATAAAATTAATTTTGTCTAAAATTCTCTAAACTGTAATTAAGTAAATTACTATAAGAGACTTTGTCTACCAGACTTAGTACAAAAAAACTGACAAATTATAAAGTTTAACTTCTTTTGATAAATAACAGAAGTTGAATATGCTAACATAAATATCTTTCAATTACTGAATACTTCCAAGTTAAAAGGAACATCTCATGCTAAACATCTCAGGGCACAAAGACTGAAAACACTGATACAATAAATGTGCACCAAAATATTTTCCAGAATTCTAAATTCACAAATATTTTTCTCTTTTACTCATAAAGGGTCTGGACTTACTGTAACGGGAATCATTTGAAACCTATTGCTTCTTTCACTCTTTCATTAGCCCCAATAGCCAAGTCGTACGTATATTCTCTAAGAGCTTTAAGAACAGTAGTAAAACACGTAAAAAAATCAATTAATTTAGCTTTAGAGTTTCCACTAAACAATGATTATCATGCTTTACAAACTCTTTAACAAAAATGCTTACAGTTTT
This sequence comes from Pongo pygmaeus, assembly GCF_028885625.2. Lineage (NCBI taxonomy): Eukaryota > Metazoa > Chordata > Mammalia > Primates > Hominidae > Pongo > Pongo pygmaeus. The sequence continues at coordinate 39,957,402 of NC_072386.2, read as the reverse complement.
TCAGTTAAGTCACCTAATCTCTCTCTTTTTTTGAGGCGGAGTCTCGCTGTGTCACCCAGGCTGGATTTTGAGGCAGAGTCTCGCTCTGTCGCCCAGGCTGGAGTTCAGTAGTGCAATCTCAGCTCACTGCAACCTCCGGCTCCTGGGTCCAAGTGATTCTCCTGCCTCAGCTTCCCAAGTAGGTGGGATTATAGGCATGCATCACCATGCCCAGAGAAGCTAATTTTTGTATTTTTATAGAGATGGGGTTTTACCATGTTGGCCGGGCTGGTCTTGAACCCCTGACCTCAAGTGATCCGCCTACCTCAGCCTCCCAAAGTCCTGGGATTACAGGTGTGAGCCACCGTGCCCGGCCACCTAACTTTTTATAAAAAGCTGTTGCTTTTCCCTTGACACATCACTGTCCATTACTGTGACACTCCAAATTCAGCCACCCGCCCTCCTTTACCTGAAAAAGAAAGAAATCCCGTTGTTCATACTCTGCACAGCCTTTCTACTGATTTGATTATCTTTGTTAATTCTCCATACTTAAAAAGAAAAACTAAAACTTTTCAAGCAGGCTATAGTATCAGAGACTTAAATTTATCCTTAAATAGATAGAAGCTCTCACTGCGCTGTAGTTGATAAAGTTGTTTCCCATGGAGTACACACTGATAATTCTGATTCTGCGATGCATGTGTACTAGGACGGAAGAATTCAGTACATTGATGGCAGATGGTGGGAGCTAGGATTCTTACTGGTGGAGTGGGTACTTACAGATAAGCAAGGGGAGGAGAGGAGAGTGATGTGTGTGGTAATGAATTAGAGTTGGCAATATCAGCATTAACTCAGCTGAGAGAGCCTGGAGGTAAAGGCACTGGAGTAGCAACAAGCACATCTAGCACTCAGATCTTGGTTTCCAATAAAAGGAACCAGGGCTCTTGAGAGAAATGGCTGATTCTGGAATTGCGGCAGGAAATATACAAGATGAGCCTGGAGTGTTGTGTAGTGCCAGAAGGTAAGACGGTGCTCAAGTAAAAACAAAACACAACAGAAAATCCTGCATTGATGGGGGTGTGTCAAAGAGATACAGGAGCCAGGAGAAAAGAGTCCCCAGTGGCTAAAACTGGAACAATTTGATGAACAAAACAAATATTTTGTAGCCCGCATTACAAAATAAAGACTCATGAGTCCATACTGACACAAATAATAGATTGAATAAATACCTGAGTATTGGAGAAGAATAGACTAGTTTCCCAAGCAGAAGAAAATAAAGATAGAAGAAACATAGATATGTTTCCAAGTAATTTATGTAGAAACTCTGCCCTCAAAAAGGCTGGGGGAAACCCCCTACTCCTTATGTGTGGGCTGCATGTAGTGACTTTTTCCTGAAGAACACATTATAGAAAGTAGGGCGGAAATAGCAGCTGTACAGTGGAGAAACCTGACAAACACCACCTCAGCCAGCTGATCAAGGTTAACAACAGTGATAAGTCTCATTGATAAGACTGTGTGTACCTTCACATGCTGTGATGAAAATGGAGCTTTACCTCTGTGGTCTTTCTTCCCCCTAATCCATAATCCCAGCTTGATTATGAAGAAGACATTAGACAAACACCAGTGAAGAAGCATCCTACAAAATACTCGACCAGAGCTCCTCAAAACTGTTATGCTCATCAAAAACTTCTGAGAAACTGTCCCACCCGAAAGGACACTGAGGAGATATGACAACTACATGTAATATGGTATCTGGATGAGATTCTGGAACAGAAGAAGGATATTTGGTAAAAATAAGGAAATCTGAATAAACTATGGCTGTTGGTTAATAAAAATACATTAGCATTGGTTCATTCATGGTAACAAATGCTCTGTACATTAAAAAATACAGAGCAAAACCCTACTTCCCTAAGCCTTGAATGCTGTAGTAAGTCCTTTCTGACACATTCCTAATGAGATGTCCCATGAAGTGTGTTCTCTCTCAATGCCACGTATAATAACACAACTCCAGGTGTATTTATAGTGCTCTTTGGCATTGGTGAAGCCATGATTCAATCAAATCCATGATGACCCTTAACATGCTGACAGTGGTGAGTTTTAGATTTATGTTTTCTGAGAAGAAATCCTGTTTTTGGCTTAGTGTTGTTGTTCTTATTTTTATTTTTTAAACTTTTATTCAAAATATCATGCTCTTTTTTAATAGTATAGATTCTCAAAAAGACTAAGTATTTCTCTAATTGACCTCAAGATGGCAGGCTTGAATAAAAGATATTTCTATTCTAAAGTTCTGGGCTTCTCAAAAATTCTCTTTGAATTTGGAATTACAAATGAATGTTGTTTTCCTCACTCTTTGTAGACTTTTTTTTAAAGTATCTGTTTCTTTTATATTTGTTTTCTTAATTGTCTCCTAAAAGGTTATGACATTTTATTTGATTTTTTTTTTCTTAGAATATCAAAGACAGTCATAAGAATCTGGAGATTATCTTCATTCTTTAAAAAAATGAAGATAAATGGAAGAGGTACATTTAGGCAAATGTTGTCCTAGGATGAGATCAGTGATACACTCCTACACTGCCTCATGAGAATGCTAAATTACTATTATTTTTCTTTTTTTAAAAATTTTATTTTAAGTTCTGGGATACATGTGCAGAATGTGCAGGTTTTTTACGTAGATATACATGTGCCATGGTGGTTTGCTGTACCTATCAACTCATCATCATCTAGGTTTTAAGCCCCGCATGCATCAGGTATTTATCCTAATGCTATCCCTCCCCTTGCCCCTCACCCCTCTACAGGCCCCAGCATGTGATGTTTCCCTCCCTGTGTCCTTGTGTTCTCATTGTTCACCTCGCATTTAGGAGTGAGAACATGTGGTGTTTGGTTTTCTGTTCCTGTGTTAGTTTGCTGAGAGTGATGGTTCCCAGCTTCATCCATGTCCCAGCAAAGGACATGAACTCAGAGAATGCTGAATTATTATTACACTTTAATTGCAAAAAGCCTTGCAATAATCTAAGTTACCATCATGCATCTACGATAATTTTATCCTGGAGTTTTGGGGGATGAATTTTATGTACTATACCAGCAAGTCATTGAAAAAAATAAGCTAATGTGGGAACTCTAACCAGTGGTTCCATAACATCGTCGTGTCTAAAATTCCCATAGTAAGTAAAACAATATTTTGATTCGATTTGGTCTTTAAGAAGTATATCACATATTCCTTCCTTCTTTCTCCTAATTTTATTAGAAAAAGCAATATAGTATGGTAGTTAAGTACATAGGCTTTAGAGCCAGACAAACTCAAGTTCAGGTCTAATTCAGCCTCTTACTGGCTGCTTCTTTCTTCTTGGCCAGGATGCTACTTAACCTCTCTGAATCTCATCTGAAAAGTGGGTATAATATTTCTCATAGGGTTTATGAATGGAAAGCACTTAGCACAGTTGAATAAATGACAGGCATTATTATTATTTGGGGAGAAAGGAGGAAGGGTGAACTGAGGAGTATCACCAAACAATCCTGTAAATTGTGAATTGCAACTCCAAGAAGATTAATAAAATTATACAGATTTTTAAACTGTGATAATCCGTGAAAGCTCAGAAGACCCACCTTTCCATAATGATCCCACTAAGGATTTGCTGTGAAGTTCAAAGCAAATTATCTAATGACTTTAGGACTCAGCTTCCTTATCTATTTTCACAGCATGTCCATAACCACAGCTGTGGGTCAAAGGCCAGAAGGAATTTCCTGAACGTTCTGTTCTGTATAAGACTCCTCAGACCCTCAGTCAGTTCTGAGATTAGGGTGAGAGTTGGGTCATCGGAAACCCCAACAGTAAGCCTGATTGAAAGCCTCACCAGCCCCACAGGACTGGGGCTCAGAAAAGCTTCAATTTAATTTAGAACAAATATAGTATTTACACATCTAATGATAACAAATTGGCACTCATTCATAAACACAGACACAGATTTTTTTTTTGAGACGGAGTCTTGCACTGTCGCCTGGGTGGGAGTGCCGTGGCGCGATCTCGGTTTACTGCAAGCTCCACTTCCCGGGTTCAAGTGATTCTCCTGCCTCAGCCTCCCGAGTAGCTGGGATTACAGGCACCCGCCATCATACCGGGCCAATTTTTTTGTATTTTTAGTAGAGAGGGGGTTTCACTATGTTGACCAGGTTGGTCTCGAACTCCTGACATCGTGATCCACCTGCCTCAGACTCCCAAAGTGCTGGGATTACGGGTGTGAGCCACTGCACCCGGCCACAGATTTCTCTTATATTCATTATACAGCCTTGAGGCCTTACAGGAGTAAAGAAAGATATTGGTTTGTTGAGTGTACTTGGTGACTCAGCTTAGCTGATGGGACATGTGCTGAAAAATGAGGAAGATACTTCTAAACCTAACCTGGACCTTTGGGCAGCAACTGGTGACAAAAATTGACATAGGATTTACAGGAATCTAAGGAAATACCTAAATACCATTGAGATCTACCTGTTATTTTTTACTTGAAGTATGTGCTTTTGGTGAATAGAATACATTCTCTACCCCTATCAGATCTCTCACCAGAGATGTTAACTAGTGACCAATTGATGGACTGGTGGTTACTTGCCTCTGTCCACCCCCAGAGCAGAAAATGCTAAGAAATAGCCAAGAGCAGTGTAGCCAGAGGAGGACAATTAGGCCTTTGTTTTAGAAATTTGCCTGAGTAGTTTTCACCGGGAATTAGGGGGACTTTCTCTTTTCCAAATAGTATCCATTCTGAAATACTCAAAACAGGGCTGAATACTCCAAGCAACCCCTTGGATTACCCAATCCTTACTCTCAAGTTTGTTGTGTTCCAGGTGTTTCGCTGTTGCCTTAATGTTTAGGCTCACTATTCTGAATACCACATTTTCAACCCAGGAAGACAGTGAGAAGTCACTGAACAGTGAGCAACGCAAGCCATTTTTACTGAAAGTGAAAGAGAAGTCAAGAAGGCACCACCAGGGTGCTGTTCTTTTAAAATAAAATACATGTGTCAATAACAGCAGTGGACACCGGGGGGCAGTAACACACAACATAGGCAGCCATTTTTTTTTCTTTAAATTTTATAATTAAATTGCATAAATTAGATAATGGTTTTCCAAGTTTCCACTTTGAAAAAAGAATTTCCCCAATAGTGTCTGCTGGTCAGGAGATACCACGTAGAGATACATGACTCAAAATGTTGTCTTTTGGATCTTAATCAGAAGATCTGATTCTGTTTGTGAATCCAGTAATATTGCCATTTTACATCTTTGACTTGAAATTAGGACAGACTATCTTTTTAAATTGGCTTTTACTATTTTGTCTCATCTCATGGCAGAATGACCAAAAGCTATATATAATTTTTTTTTCTTGTTTTGTTTCTTTATTTGAGATGGAGTCTCACTCACGTCGCCCAGGCTGGAGTGCAACGGCGCGATCTCGGCTCACTGCAACCTCCGCCTCCCGGGCTCAAGTGATTCTCCTGCTCAGCCTCCTGAGTAGCTGGGATTACAGGCTCACACCACCACACCCAGCTAATTTTTGTATTTTTAGTAGAGACGAGGTTTCACCATGTGGTCCAGGCTGGTGTCACATATAATTTCCTATATTCACGTTTGTAAGTCAGCCCTTCCTAGTTTGAGAGGACAGACTAGGCGCTGGGGTTGTGTGCAGTCTTTCCCTGGCCATGGTGATGGGCTGGAGTGCAGGGGCCGGGGGATGGAGCTTCTGCTTAACAATGGTTTTAGGGCCGCGGTCATCTTGAGGCAGGTGTGGCAAAGGCACCCTGGAGAGGAGAGGTGAAGAGACCTGGAGGCGCCAGGGGTTTGAGAACAGATGGAGAGCAGGTGACCCTGGAGCTCACCTTCCTCGGGGCTGGGACAAGAGGAAGGCCACATGTGCCCCTGTGCAGAGCCAGCTCCGGCGGGACACACAAAGGCATCCACGCCCTAGGAGTTTCAGCTTTTCTCGAATACCACCGCCAGCCCCATCACTCTGCCAGCTGCTCCTGCTTAACTTGTCAGACTCTAGGGACCTGTGGCAAGAAGATCACTGAAGACCAACCAGGAAAGGAAAATACTAAGGCTTCAAACTTTTGGAAAGCTACTGGCCATACTTTTATGGAGCACAGAAGAGAAACAAATCCTCAAGTATCTGATGCTGTTTAGAAATAAGTATAAACTGCAGTTCATCCTTAAAAATAGCTAAATAATAACAGCTGACTGTATATAGTGCTTAAGGGGGTTGGCCACGGTTCTAAAGTCATTTAATTCTTATAAAGACCCCATGGAGCATGTGCCATAATTATCCCAGTTGGAGAATCTGTGGTGCACAGAGGCTAAATGACTCAGCTAAGGACGCTTGAGCTTTTAAGAATTGGAGCTGGGATTTGAACTCAGGCAATCTGGTACCAGAGGCTACACTCTGAACCATTATGCTCTGATGCTGGCAAAATGAGAAATGCAAAGTTTCCTTCTGTAAATGAAAGCAAAGCAAACCCTTCCTCTGAATTTCTGTAACTGGATTTGGAGTTAAGTTACTTGAATACATATACGATAAATTGTCTGAATGAAAAATGCTGTTTTACATGGATACCTAACTCATTTAAAACTTATAATGGGATTTTTGCCTTTAATTATTCTAATTCCACTTCCTGGTTACAGATACTTAAAAAAAAAAAAAAAAAAAAAAAAAAAAAGCTTTTATACCCCTCTCCTAGAAATCAAGCATCCCTAGAGAGAAATCGCGTCTTTTTCAGGACCTTTTTTAGCACTTGGCATATTTATCATGGGGTCTAACTCAGCGAAGGTATTCCATAAATATTTATTAGCTGCTTGAACAGCTTTAATAACTATTCTTACTTCAATAAATATTCATTATGGGAAGCTCTTGTTTTACTATATATCATAATAGGAAAATAAATTTATGAGTTTCTAAAAGATGGAAAAATTTATGAACTAAAATATATCTTAATCACTAATGTATTTTTAGAAATCATTGATAGTTTTTTAAATTGTTAATGCACCCAAGAGGAAAGGGAGAAGTGATGAAATTATGAAAATAACAAATTCAGGATTCTTAAGAGAAGACAGCTAAGATTATATGATAGACAATAGGCTAGGCATTTTTATAATTACTTTTTTTAGCTTCTCAGAAATGCTAAAAGGCTATTATATTGTTCCCATTTTCCAGATGAGGAAGCTGAGAGTTAGGGAAGTAACTTCCTTTCCAACTAGTCAGGATTTGAATATGTCTGGTTTCAAAATCCACACCCTTTCTATTATACATTAGATCAATCAAGAATTCATTCTATAGCAATAGAATTTGTTGATGGTGGTTTAAAACTGTGGGATTTATTTTCTCACGTGAAAGGTAGTGTGGAGACACCTGGGTGTTGGCAATGGCCCAGTGGCTGGGTGATGTCAGGGCAATGATACTGTGATGTTCTCAGCCTTTCCTCATGGTTGCAAGACTCAAGGGAGGAAGATGAGAAGGGGAAGTAGGCAACACCTGCACCCAAATCCGAAAACTTTCTTAGGAACCTCACAGCAGATTTCATTTATATCCCATTGTCCATAACAAGTTTAAGGAGGAGGATGATAAAGAGTTGGACAAGCCAATGATCAGTGTCTACACAATCAGATTGTAATGTTTGATAGTAGATTCCTTTGATGTTGTCTCTGTAGGGTAATGGTTAAATGATCAAGCAGTTCCTCTGAGCTCATCTCCAGTGGGTACATTCTGGGTCAGAAGAACTGAGTTTTCAAGTGCATCTGGGGTATCTGGTCACTTTTGTTTCTGCCAACATAGTCTTGTCCAGTGTCAGAGAGAGGACATGCTGTTAAGTGCTCCCACTTTTCATGTACTTCCTACAAGTATCATGTCTGTAGCTCTGTGCTGTAAAACTGGGGCACTGGGTTTTTCTACTTTCTGATTTTTGGGTTTCAAATAGAAAGAGCATCAGACAAGGAGTCAGAAGGCTCGGATTCGAGTCCAGCTTTGTTACCCATGGAGTGACCTGGAATAAATTCCTTAAGCCCCATGGACTTTTATCTCTTTCATCTTCACAGGGTGGCGATGATATTCTTGGCTGTTTGTCAGGGTTGCAGAATGTACTAGTAAGCACTCTGAAATCACCGAGGTCTTATATAAATGAAGGTGTCATTACTGTTATTAGGTCCAAAGGGGCCCTCTGGATCCAAGCATTGCAGTGACCATCTTGGATCGTGAGGCTGTAAGATCTCAAAGTCTGGAGCTTCTGTCATCCTTATTTCCATTTCCTGAAAACTAGCACAATGCCTGCACTTAGTGGCAACTTATTAAATGCTTATTCAATGAGGGAGTGAGTAGGTGAATGACTGTATGCATTTTTAAAAATGAATGAAGCCCAATCCTATGACAACTGAATTCTGGCCCTTTGACTCTGCCTGTGCTCTTGCATGTCTATCTGCCTGCTGGAGGTACTGCCTGAATGGCCTTCACACAGCATCCAAAAGTGATTTTACTTCCAAGGTATGGTAGCTCTCATCTTCTGCTCAAAACTGTAGGACTTCCTGTTCCTGCCACCAGCATCTCTCTTCTCCAGTCCCTGGGCGTGCAGTTCCAGATTTATATTTGTCTCTTTGTTTCCTCTCATTCTCCACATCCTATCATTTGGCAGGCCTCTGAACAGTATTGTACTTCTGCAATATTCGGGTGTGAGACAGACTTCAGCCACCACGCAGTATTGCAAAGAGCTGCTCCTGATCGTGAGACCCTCTCTTCTTTCATAAGGTATTGATGCAGCTGCTGCAAAGTCTGATTTTGGTTACAGGGATGGCTTAGTTGGGCCCTTGCTCTGAGGCAGAGACTGGGCTGGATGCTCTCGGACAGTTCTAGCCTGTCTTAGGGACCCTGCCTGTGTGGCTGTGATGCTTCATGATCAGGCATTGCCAGCAGCAGACTTGAGTCTACATTTTGTCAACTAAAGAGCCATGGGTTAGACAATGATACCATGTGTTCAGATAAGGCACTGAAGAATTATATGCTCAGTTAGGACTGGGGATTCCTTTTCACTTTCACCATTTGTAAAATAATCATCTTTATTAAGATTTAATTCACATACCATTTAATCCACTCATTTAAAATGGATAATTCAGACTTTGAGCATGTTCACAATGTTATACAACCATCACTACAATACATTTTAGAACACTTAAATCACTTTACCCCCTCCCACCAAAAAAAAAAAACAACAAATCCTTACCCATTAGCAGTTATTCCCCCTCTCTCTTCCTGTTCCCCAGCACCCCTGCCCCTAGCCCTAGGAAACCACTAATCTACTTTCGGTCTCTATGTATTCATCTTCTCTGGACATGTAATATAAATGGAATTTTATCCTATGTGTTCTTTTGTGACTGGCTTCTTTCACTTGGCATGATGTTTTCAAGGTTCGTCCTTGTTGTGGCATGTACTACTAATTCATTCCTTTCGATGCTGAATAATATTCCATTGTATGGACATGTCACATTTTATTTATCCATTCATCATTGATGGATATTTGTGTTGTTTCTATTTTGGGGCAATGACGAATAATAACGCTGCTTTAACCATTGGTGTATAAATTTCATGTGGACATGTTTTTATTTCTCTCGGGTAGACATCTATGAGTAGAACTGCTGGATCATACAGTAATTCTATGTTTAACCTTTTGATGAATGGTCAGACTGTTTTCCAATGCAGATGTACCATAGTGTAACTGTTTTTAACTCAGGGACAGTTTTAGCATCAGAATAGAGATGGGCATTTAAAGTGAGAGTGATAAGTGGCTAAGATTTTAACATGTCAAAAGAAACATAATGTTATTTTATTTTAAAGTACTGTGCATTTATATCTTGTGTCCAAGTCTCTATTAGCAAATCTTCCAGGAGACAGGATTGCGTTGGGCCGTCTAGCTTGTCCACGGCAGAGGTAACATACCTAGTTAAATATCCTTGCCTTTAAAGTCACCTTCACTGGAATGTGGTCTTGAACCAGAGTCTTTCTCTGCCACCCCTCGTGCCCCTTGTTAGGTATGCTCAGCCTCAGCCTAGCGGCTGGTGAGGTCCTTGTGTATCATTCCATTCCTGGAGTCTATGCTCAGCAAAATATTTTGCCCATGGATCTTTTTCTATAGTGAGTGACTATGGTAGAGAATTATATTACAGAGGCAACATCGTGATCTGCCAGTAGACTGCGACAGAGAAAGAGAGAGAGGAAGAGGAAGAGAAAGATCATTGCTAGGAATAGGGCCTTATCCCCACAGTGGTTAAGGAGGGTGGAGGAGAAGAAAAATCTGTTTTCGTGACTTTAAGATTTTAGATGGTATGTTCTAGAATTCTGAATACATAAAATGTAAATGCTATAACTCTGGGGTTAATTCTGTTGGCTTGCTTTCATAATTTAAGAAAATAATATGGAAAGATAAGACAGAAAAATATATCATTGTCAGCTGAGTGTAACCTTTTTTAGACTATGTATCTCACCTCTGATATACTGAAATTACATGAATTTCTTATTTCAGCAAAGAGGAGAGAAAGTGTTTTTCTAACAGATTTAAATGTCTCTTTAAAATAGTACTGGTAGTCACTCCCTATCTATTTCTTCTTTAAAAGAGTTAGGATTCAATGGACACAGTTTTAGGAAACTAGTAAGTTTTAAAACACACAGAATGTTAGAAGTAGAGGAGAGACAGCTAAGGAAATTGAAGCCCAGATAAATCAAACATGGTGCTCAAAGTCTCCCGGTCAGCTGCAGCTCTGGAACCACAGCCAGAGCGTTGACCCTCAGGCTGGGGCTCCTTACCTGTACACACTGCTTCAGTCTGCCTTGGCTCTCCTGCACATGGAGGGCAGCAAGGAAGGAGCCTGCTAGCCAGGCACACCTGAGCTCCTGTGCCCACACGTGCTGGGACTCAGTGGCAGCCATTAATAGTACAGGGTGGTGGGGTAAGAAGTTCTAGCTCTCGTATCTGGTCCTCGATCTTGGCCGCCACTGTCACAAACAATGCTATTGTGTGAATTATAACAACCCAACATTCCTGAGCATGGTTAAGCCCCTCGCCAGGGCTTAAGAGTGGCCCATAGGCACCAGCTCAGCCCCACTTATACCTTTACCTGGGAGGTCTCCTGCAGGGCCTAACCCACACAATCTTGTAGGATGATCCCATGACTCTTCAAAGCAGGTCACTTTCCTCATCCACAAAATGACCAATCACATCAACCACATGAATAATAAGTCTCCTCTAGTAAGGATTTGTGATGACTGAATGAGACCATGTTGGTAAAAGTGCTCTGTAAATCAGAAAAGATCACCAAAAGAGAATTGTCATAAATGTTGTGGAGGCACACGCACATGCACATGTGTACACACACACACACACACACACACAAACACACGGCTTTTGTCATTTTTAAATACTGAGAAAAGTTTTTGAAGTCCTTTAACCTAGTAAATGGGCCTTTGTAACCAGTGAAAATGCCCTTGGCTCTTGGTACCAGAGAGAATCTCAGCAGATATCTTAGCAAAACATAAAGAACAAAATGAAGGGTATTCCCTGAGCTAGTGTTTCTCAAACTTGGCTGCATATTAGAATAGCTTGGAGAATTTTAAGAGTGCCCAGGTCTTACCCCAGAAATTCTGATTCATTTATTTGATAGATTTAGGGAGTGGGGAGAGGCAACCATTTATAGTTTTAAAGCTTCTAGGTGACAGTAATGCACATCCAGGGTGGAGAGAAACGATTTTATACCCACCGTCCCTTAATCATCTTCCTTCCTAGTTCCTTCCCAGGCTTTCTGAGGCCAGACAATGTTGCAATCGACGGTCAAGCTCAGGTGTCCTCTGATGTTGCTGGAAGCCCAGTGGCCTGATCTGACAAACTTAGACCCACAATCAGATAAGGAGCCAGGGGCCACTTTGGATCCTAACCATCCCTATCTGAAGAGATCATTGAAGTGACTGTATTCGTTTGCTAGGGCTGCCATAACAAAATCCAACAGACTGAGTGGCTTAAACCACAGAAACTTATTTTCCCACAGTTCTGGAGGCTGAATGTCCAAGATCAGGTTTCTTCTGAGGCCCCTCTCCTTGCCTTGCAGATGGCCACCCTCTTGCTGCTGCTTCACATGGTCAGCCCTCTGGGCTCGCACACCCTAGGCATCTCTTTTTCTATGTCCAAATTTTCTTGCTTTCTTTTTTTTTTGAGACGAGGTCTTGCTGTGTAGCCCAGGCTGGAGTGCAGTCATGTGATCTCAGCTCACTGCAACGTCTGCCTCCCAGGCTCAAGTGATTCTCTGCCTCAGCCTCCCGAGTAGCTGGGACTACATGTGCACCACCATGCCCAGCTAATGTTTGTATTTTTAGTAGAGACAGGGTTTCACCATGTTGCCCAGGCTGGTCTCAAACTCCTGGCCTCAAGTGATCCACCCACCCTGGCTTCTGAAAGTGCTGGGATTACAGGCATGAGCCACCACATCCAGCCCAAATTTTCTCTTCCTATAAGAATACCACCTAACAGCCTAATTTTAACTTAATTACCTCTTCAAGGGTAATTAAGTTGATTAATTAACTTACAGTCACATGCTAAGATACTGGAGGTTAGAACTTCAGTATGTGAATTTGAGGGGGAAACATTTAGCACATAACAGTGGCCTCAATAAAGAAACTGATGGTGTATCCGGGACAAGGGAACCCCATGTTGGCCCCCTGCAGTTGCACCCAGGACTGGGATCAAAAAAAGTTATGTGCTCAGGGAGACTATTAAAGTCTAACAAGCTCTTGTATTCTTTGAGGAACTTAATATTTCTTTTGGGAGAAATAAGTATTCTTTCATTTTAAAAGTATTACATGTTCATTTTAAAATGTTTTGGTGGTTGGTGTTTTTAACTTTTGTTTTGGCAAATGATTAAGAGGAAAAGTCAACGCTTGTTTTTGGTATGAGAGCAAATAAATTCATTCAAACACTAAGACCAGAACCTAATGTTTGCAGTAAGCGCTTTTGATCATGGCAAAGTTTAGAGTTAGAGGCATCATGCCCACTGAACTCCCATTCTTAGATGAATTCTAGGAACTAATAACAAGAGAGTATACTACTAGTAGGACTCACCTGGTCACCTTGAGACAGGATCCATCATGAGTTTAGAGACAGCCTATTGCCGGGACCAGTAGGGAGCTTAAGCTTCAAGCAACTGATATGACATTGGTAATATAAGATCAATTGTGGTAGAGAGGGGTTTAGGTGTCAGGACTCAACTTGAGGATGCCCCACCCCTTCGGAGCCCAGAATCAAACTATCAGGGAACAAAACCTGGCCCTGCCTCTTACTCTGTGTATGGCCTCAGGAAACTTGCATTAATCCCTGTATGCTTCAGTTTCCTCATATGTAAAATGTAGACAATAGTACTGCCTCATAGAATTGTTTTGAGGATAATCATAGTATTTCATAAGATTAATGTGAGTAAACAGAAATCCAAACAATCATCAGAGAATACTATAAACACCTCTATGCAAATAAACTAGAAAATCTAGAAGAAGTGGATACATTCCTGGACACATACACCCTCTCAAGACTGAACCACGAAGAAGTTGAATCCCTGAATAGACCAATAACAAGTTCTGAAACTGAGGCAGTAATAAATAGCTTGCCAACAAAAGAAGCCCAGGATCAGATGGATTTATAGTTGAATTCTACCAGAGGTGCAAAGAGGAGCTGTTACCATTTCTTCTGAAACTATTCCAAACAATTTAAAAGGAGGGACTTCTCCCTAACTCATTTTATGAGGCCAGCATCATCCTGATACCAAAACCTGGTAGAGATACAACAATAAAAGAAAACTTCAGGCCAATATTTTTGATGAATATCAATACAAAAATCCTTGGTAAAATATGGGCAAACCGAATCCAGCAGCACATCAAAAAGTGGATCTACCACGATCAAGTTGGCTTCATCCCCAGGATGCAAGGCCGGTTTAACATACACAAATCAATAAATGTAATTCTTCATGTAAACAGAACTAAAGACAAAACCCACATGATTATCTCAATAGATGCAGAAAAGGCCTTCAATAAAATTCAACATCCCTTTATGTTAAAAACTCTCAATAAACTAGGTATTGATAGAACATACCTAAAAATAATAAGAGCCATTTATGACAAACCCATAGCCAATATCACACTGAATGGGCAAAAGCTGGGAGCATTACTCTTGCAAACCAGCACAAGAGGTGCACTCTCTTACCATTCCTATTCAACATAATATTGGAAGTTCTGACCTGGGCAATCAAGCAAGAGAAAGAAATAAAGCATATTCAAATAGGAAGAGAGGAAGTTAAACTGTCTCTGTTTGCAGATTACATGATTCTATATCTAGACAACCCCATCATCTCAGCCCAAAAGCTTCTTAAGCTGATAAGCAACTTCAGCAAAGTCTCAGGATACAAAATCAATATGCAAAAATCACAAGCATTGCTATACACCAACAAACAATAGACAAGCAAAGAGCCAAATCATGAATGAACTCCTGTTCACAATTGCTACAGAGAATAAAATACCTAGGAATACAGCTAACAAGGGATGTGAAGGACCTCTTCAAGGAGAACTACAAACCACTGCTCAAGGAAATAAGAAAGGACAAAAACAAATGAAAAATATTCCATGCTCATGGATAGGAAGAATGAATATCATGAAAATGGCCATCCTTCCCAAAGTAATTGATAGATTCAATGACATTGCCATTAAACTACCATTGACATTCTTCACAGATTTAGAAAAAAATATTTTAAAATTCATGTGGAACCAAAAAAGAGCCTGTATAGCCAAGACAACCCTAAGCAAAAAGAACAAAGCTGGAGGCACCATGCTACCTGACTTCAAACTATACTACAAAGCTATAGTAATCAAAGCAGCATGGTACTAGTACCAAAACAGATATATAGACCAATGAAACAGAACAGAGGCCTCAGAAATAACACCACACATCTACAACCATCTGATCTTTGACATAGCTGACAAAACCAAGCAATAGGGAAAGGATTCCCTACTTAATAAATGGTGCTGGGAGAGCTGGCTGGTCATATGCAGAAAATTGAAACTGGGCCCCTTCCTTATACATTGTACAAAAATTAACCCAAGATAGATGAAAACCTTAAATGTAAAACCCAAAACTATGAAAACCTTAGAAGAAACCTAGAAGAAAATCTAGGCAATACCATTCAGGACATAGGCATGGGCAAAGATTTCATGACTAAAACATCAAAAGCAATTGTAACAAAAGCAAAATTGACAAATGGGACCTAACTAAACTAAAGAGCTTCTACACAGCAAAGAAACTATCATCAGAGTGAACAGACAACCTACAGAATGGGAGAAAATTTTTGCAATCTATCCATCTGATAAAGGTCTAATATCCAGAATCTACAAGGCACTAAACAAATTTACAAGAAAAAAAAGCAAACAACCCCATCAAAAAGTAGGCAAAGGACATAAACAGACACTTCTCAAAATAATACATTTATGTGGCCAACAAGCATATGAAGAAAAACTCAACATCACTGATTATTAGAGAAATGCAAATCAAAACCACAATGAGATACCATCAGACCAGTTAGAATGGAGATTATTAAAAAGTCAAGAAACAACAAATGCTGGCGAGGCTGTGGAGAAATAGAAATGCTTTTACACTGTTGGTGGGAATATAAATTAGTTTAACCATTGTGGAAGACAGTGTGGTGATTCCTCTAAGGCCTAGAACCTGAAATACCATTTGACCCAGCAATCTCATCACTGGATATATGCCCAAAGGAATAGAAACCACTCTATTATAAAGATTCATGCATGCTTACATTCATTGCAGCACTATTCACAATAGCAAAGACATGGAATCAACCCAAATGCCCATCAGTGATAGACAGGATAAATAAAATGCGGTACGTCTACATCATGGAATACTATGCAGCCATAAAAAGAAATGAGATCATGCCCTTTGCAGGGACATGGATGGAGCCATTATCCTCAACAAACTAACACAAGAACAGAAAACCAAACACCGAATGTTCTCACTTGTAAGTGGGAGCTAAACAATGAGAACACATGGACACAGGGAGGGGAACAAAACACAGTGGGGTCTGTTAGGGGAGGGGTCGGGGGAAGGGAGAGCATCAGGAAGAATAGCTAATGTATGCTGGACTTAATACTTAGGTGATGGGCTGATAAGTGCAGCAAACCACCATTGCACACATTTACCTATGCAACAAACCTGCACATCCTACACATGTATCCTGGAACTTAAAATAAAATACAGATTAATGTGAGTAAAATGCTTAGCACAGTGCTTGGCATGTTAGAAATGCTTGATACATATTACTATTTTTATAATTAATATGCAAAATGCTTTATAATAACTTCATTCTAGTTCAGGAGTGCTGTGAAAATTATTTATAAGAATGAGCTGATGTTACCTAACATAGGACCTATAAAATAGAGCAGAAGTTCACTTCTGTAATCTACCTAAATATTCACACAGAAGAGCATTAGCTAAAACATTAGAACATGAGATAGCTGGGAGTTGAGATGGTGAATCATTCTCCCCAATGATCTGCAATGATCGCTAGGAACCACCTCTAAAGGCTGGAGGCCTAGGGTACTTACAAGATAGGTGGGGAGATCCTATACTCAGAAAGAGAGGATGGATCCCCACCAGGGTAGAGGGTTTAACAGCTGCACCCAAGAGTCACAGCAGTTTACCCATCATGACTACAGCCAGATTCCTTGCCTGTAAACTGAGCAACTGTAGGGCTTTAAATCATTCTTTCAACAAGTATTTAATGAGTACTTACTATTTTCCAGTGGGGATATGATAGTTAGCTCAAACCCCTGGGCCCAGTCTTCATGGAGCTCACAGTCTAGGGGTCCATCCTTGGAAAACTTCAAGTTAAGCAAGAGCAGTGGAAGTTTCCTATCCTCCTCCCTTTAAAGTAACTTTTTACCTCCAAGGAAATGATCTTTTTACAAAAATATGCCCCAACTCTCTGGTTTTATCTTTAGTTTGCTTTTAAATAAACTTGGATCATGGAATGAAAGATAAGGAAACTTAATAAGCTGTTGAAGCGAAAATCCTCAGAAGAGGTTGTTTCAAACAGACTTTCCTTTCTGATAAATTGTTGGAGCTGCCTAAACTGAATCCCATCAGTCCTCTGTTCTCTGCTAGCCCTTTGTCTTAGTCCACTTGGGCTGCTGTAACAGGAATGGTACACACTACGTGGCTTATAAACAATAGAAATTTATTGCTCACAGTTCTGGAGGCTGGGAAGTCCAAAATTAAGGCACCTGAAGTTGCCGTGTCTGTTGAGGGCATGCTTTCTGCTTCATAGATTGCACCTTCTAACAATGTCCTCACAGGGTGGAAGGGGCTAGCTTTCTGGGTTCTCTTAAAAAGGCAATCATTTCATTCACTAGGGTGGAGCCTCATGACCTAAACCCCTCCCAAAAGCTCTCATCTTGTAATATTGTCACATTAGGGATCAGGTTTCAACTTAGGAATTTTGGAGGAACATAAACATTCAGATCATAACATCCTTCGTTCCCCACATTCTCTGCAATTTCTTCCCTGGCTCATTGCCAACTGCCCTACTGTCCCTGACTACCTGTGACGGTTAATTTTAGGTGTCAATTTGACTGGACTAAGGGATGCACAGATAGTTGATAAAACATTAATTCTGGGTGTGTCTGTGAGGGGGCTTCTGGAAGAAATTAGCATTTAACTCAGTAGACTGAGTAAAGCAGATCACCCCCACCAGTGGGAGTGGGCATCCTGCAATCCATCGAGGGCCTAAATATTAATAGAAGAAAAAGGCAAAGGAGGGGCGAATTCACTTTCTCTGTTGGAGCTGGGACATCCATCTTCTCCTGCCCTCAGATATCAGAACCCCTGGTTCTCAGACCTTTGGACCTGAACTGAGTTATACCACTGGCTTTTCTAGTTCTCCATCTTGCAGAGAGCAGATCATGGTACTTAGCCTCCATAATCACATAGGAAAATTCCTATAAATAATAAACCTATGTGTGTGTGTGTGTTTGTACGCGTGCGCATGTGTATGTGTGTGTATATGATGGTTTCTTTGGAGAATCCTATTACTCAAGACTGCCTTTTCTTCATCAAATCTGTTGATGCAGGTAGGATGAAGTGTCAGCAAACCAGCATATTCTAATTTACTCTTTCACTTTAAAAAATAAAACCAAATAATCATTGACCCTCTGCATTTCTGCCTTATTTCTCTATTTTCATCCATAATCAAAATTCTCAAGAGTTGTCTGCATACCCTGTCTTCAGTTTTGCATGACTCATTCACCCTTCAACCTCCTCCAACCTGGCTTCTACTCCCTCAGCTCCACCCACGACATTTGCTGAGGCCATAAATTACCTTCAGGTAATCAAATAAAGTCATTTGGTATTTTTCTTTTTAATGAAATGTAATGAACGCATAGAAGAGTACAAAAAGCATAAGCATACAGCTTGATGATGTTTTTGAAAGTGATCACATCCATTGGACCATCACTAAGGGCAAGAAGTAGGACATTTTCAGCACCTTATAAACATCCATATGCCCCTCCCTAAGGTCACTGCTATTCTGACCTATCAACAGATCCTTATTTCCTGTTTTTGAACTTTATAGAAATGAGATTTATAGTATGTGCTTTTTTGTGTGTTTGGCTTTTTACATTCAGCATTATATTTGGGATATTCAGAATTTAGTCTTATAAACAATGAATATACAAATATACCGCGATTTATTAATACAAACTTACTCTTGACAAATTTGATTGTTTTCTGTTTTTGGCTATTATGAATATTGTTGCAATGAACATCCTTATGCATGCTTTTTATGTACATATATATGTATTTCTGTTAGTGATATAACAGTGAGTAGAATTGCTGGGTCTTAAGGAATGTAGATGGAGGCTGCTAGTTTTCAAAGTGATTGTACTAGTTTACACGCTTACCAGCAATATGTAAGAGTTCCAATTGCTGGCCAGGCGCGGTGGCTTACGCGTGTAACCCCCAGCACTTTGGGAGGCCTAGGTGGGCGGATCACGAGGTCAGGAGACAGAGACCATTCTGGCTAACACAGTGAAACCCCGGCTCTACTAAAAATACAAAAAAATCAGCCAGGAGTGGTGGCGGGCGCCTGTAGTCCGAGCTACTTGGGAGGCCGAGGCAGGAGAATGGCGTGAACCCGGGAGGCGGAGCTTGCAGTGAGCCGAGATCGCGCCACTGCACTTCAGCCTGGGCAACAAAGCGAGACTCTGTCTCAAAAAAAAAAAAAAAAAAAAGAGTTCCAATTGCTACAGATTCTCATGAACATGTTATTTTTACACTTTTTAATTTTGCCATTCTGTAATTTTTAGTGGTGTCCAATTGTATTTTTATTCCTCTAATAAATACTAAGGTTGAGCAACCTTTCAAAAACTTATGAACCATTTGTATATGTTCATAATTGATGTGTCCATTCAAGTCTTTTGCCCATTTTTAAAAGCTTTATTGAGATATAATTGATATACAAAATTTGTACGTATTTAATATATACTTTTCAATTAGTTTGGACAAATGCATATATCCATGATATCACCACAACAAGGTACTAGACCATATATCTATGATATCACCACAATCAAGGTACTAGATATATCCATCACCTCTAAAAATTTCTGTGTGTTCCTGTGTGTGTGTGTATTAAGAACACATAACATGAGATCTATTCTTTTAACGTATTTTAAAGTGTGCAATACTGTACTGTTAACTATAGGTACTATATTGTACAGCAGATAATAAGTTCTAGAGAACTTATTATCTTGCATATTTTAAATTTTGTCTATTTTTTGAAATTGGGATTTACATGCTTTTCTCATTTATTTTTAAGGTATTTCACATTTTCTGAATATGGCCTTCCTTAGTATATGAATTTCAAAATCTTCAACTTTGTGGCTGTCTTTTCTGTTAATAATTTCTTCTTCTGTGTATGTTATGTCTCTCTGTTTAAATCTTCAATTTTTCTCAGCAGTACTGATAGCTTTATTTTGGAGTTTTTTGCACATCTTTTATTAGATTTATTCCTGTGCATTTGATGGTTGTTGATGATAGTAAACACAACATCTTTTTTTCTTTTAGAGTTTCACTGTTTATTGCTGGTGTATAAAACTAAGATTATTTTTGTCTATTAACCTTTCATCACCCATATTCCTAAATTTACTTATTAATTCCAATGAACATTAAGTTATCTGAAGGTTATTTTTTGTTTCCTAGGTTTACAATAATTTTATATGTAAAAAATTAAAGTTTCATTTCATACTTTCCAATCTTTATTACCCTTTATATTTTTATCTTGCCTTTTGTATTGGCCAGCAGTACCTCCAATAAAATTTTAAATAAATGTTGTAACAACAGAAATTCTTGTCTTATTCTCATTCTCAAGGAAAATATTTTTAATAACTGATATTTGCTTTGTAATTTTTGTAGATATAGCTTATCAGATTTAAAAGTTGTCTCCTATTCATAGTTAGCTAATAATTTCTTGTTGCTAATAATTTTCCATCATAAATGTTAAACCCTATTTTTATGTATTCATTAAAACAATTATTTTTTCACCTTTTTGTCTCTTAATATGGTTAATTGATTTTTTTTAATGTTAAACCAACCTCGTTTCCTAGAATAAACCCAATTTGGTGGTCATATATTATTCTTTTTATTTATTGCTAGATTTTATTTGTTAATATATCATTTAGGACTTTTTGCATCTATGTTCATGAGAGAAGTGAAACTGCAATTTCCCCTTCTTACCAGGTTTTGACATTCAGGTCATCCCAGCCTCATAATACTTGTTGGGAAATGTCTCCCCAACCCCCAATTGTGTTTATGTATGTATTTATTTATTCATTTAGAGACAGAGTCTCATTCTGTCATGCAGACTGGAGTGTAGTGGTGTGATCATGGCTCACTGCAGCCTCAATCTCCCTGGCCCAAGTGATCATCCCCCATTAGCCTCCTGAGTAGCTGGGAACCACAAGCACGTGCCACCATGCCTGGCTGATTTAATTTCCCTTCCCTTCCCTTCCCTTCCCTTCCCTCCCCTCCCCTTCCCTTCCCTTCCCTCCCCTCCCCTTCCCTTCCCTTCCCTCCCCTCCCCTCCCTTCCCCTCCCCTCCCTTCCCCTCCCCTCCCTTCTCCTCCCCTCCCCTCCCTCCCCTCCCTTCTCCTCCCCTCCCCTCCCTCCCCTCCCTTCCCCTCCCCTCCCTTCTCCTCCCCTCCTCTCCCCTCCCTTCTCCTCCCCTCCCCTCCCTTCTCCTCCCCTCCTCTCCTCTCCCCTCCCTTCTCCTCCCCTCCCCTCCCTTCTCCTCCCCTCCCCTCCCTTCTCCTCCCCTCCCCTCCCTTCTCCTCCCCTCCCGTCCCTTCTTCTCCCCTCCTCTCCCCTCCCCTCCCTTCCCCTCCCCTCCCCTCCCTTCCCCTCCCTTCCCCTCCCTTCCCCTCCCTTCCCCTCCCTTCCCTCTCCCTTCCTCTTCTCTCTCTCCTCTCTCTCTCTTTCTCTTTTTCTTTCTTTTCTTTCCTTTCTTTCTCTCTCTCTCTCTCTCTTTCTTTCTTTCTTTCTCTCTTTCTCTTTCTTTCTTTCTTTCTGTAGATACAGGGTCTCACTATGTTACCCAGGCTGGTCTGGAACTCCTGAGCTCAAGTGATATTCCCACCTTGGCGGGAAGTCATGAGTTACAGTCATGAGTTAGTGCAGCCAGGCCTCTTAATTTAAAAAAAAATAATAAAAATTCAGACGAATTTGTGTAAGATCTTTTGGAATAGCTTACCAGTGATACTACAGAAACTTGAAGTTTTCTCAGAGAGAAGATTTTAACCAAAGATTCAATTTCCTTAAAAGATATACTACTCTTCATATCATTAGTGAATGGTGAAATGTGGGATGTAATGACTTCATCAGGTTAGAGTTTAGAAGTTCACTCTGGCCTCATTTCAGAGGATAGATTGAAGGCAGACAATATTGGACAGACGCAGTCAGGAAACTGACAAAAGTTACTCGTTGACATCAGTACTAGGCAATGGCAGAGAGTTGAAGAAGCAGGAACAGGTGAAAGTAAATACTTATATATTTTTTAAAGAAATGACTTAGAAAAAACAGTAGTAAGGCAAGGATGGTTTATTTTATTTATTTTCTTTTTTTTTTCTTTTATTATTATTATTATTATCATTATTATACTTTAGGTTTTATGGTACATGTGCGCAATGTGCAGGTAAGTTACATATGTATACATGTGCCATGCTGGTGCGCTGCACCCACCAACTTGTCATCTAGCATTAGGTATATCGCCCAATGCTATCCCTCCCCCCTCCCCCCACCCCACAACGGTCCCCGAAGTGTGATGTTCCCCTTCCTGTGTCCATGTGTTCTCATTGTTCAATTCCCACCTATGAGTGAGAATATGCGGTGTTTGGTTTTTTGTTCTTGCGATAGTTTACTGAGAATGATGATTTCCAGTTTCATCCATGTCCCTACAAAGGACGTGAACTCATCATTTTTTATGGCTGCATAGTATTCCATGGTGTATATGTGCCACATTTTCTTAATCCAGTCTATCATTGTTGGACATTTGGGTTGGTTCCAAGTCTTTGCTATTGTGAATAATGCTGCAATAAACATACGTGTGCATGTGTCTTTATAGCAGCATGATTTATAGTCCTTTGGGTATATACCCAGTAATGGGATGGCTGGGTCGAATGGAATTTCTAGTTCTAGATCCCTGAGGAATCGCCACACTGACTTCCACAAGGGTTGAACTAGTTTACAGTCCCACCAACAGTGTAAAAGTGTTCCTATTTCTCCACATCCTCTCCAGCACCTGTTGTTTCCTGACTTTTTAATGATTGCCATCCTAACTGGTGTGAGATGGTATCTCATTGTGGTTTTGATTTGCATTTCTCTGATGGCCAGTGATGGTGAGCATTTTTTCATGTGTTTTTTGGCTGCATAAATGTCTTCTTTTGAGAAGTGTCTGTTCATGTCCTTCGCCCACTTTTTGATGGGGTTGTTTGTTTTTTTCTTGTAAATTTGTTGGAGTTCATTGTAGATTCTGGATATTAGCCCTTTGTCAGATGAGTAGGTTGCGAAAATGTTCTCCCATTTTATAGGTTGCCTGTTCACTCTGATGGTAGTTTCCTTTGCTGTGCAGAAGCTCTTTAGTTTAATTAGATCCCATTTGTCAATTTTGGCTTTTGTTGCCATTGCTTTTGGTGTTTTAGACATGAAGTCCTTGCCCATGCCTATGTCCTGAATGGTAATGCCTAGGTTTTCTTCTAGGGTTTTTATGGTTTTAGGTCTAACATTTAAGTCTTTAATCCATCTTGAATTGATTTTTGTATAAGGTGTAAGGAAGGGATCCAGTTTCAGCTTTCTACATATGGCTAGCCAGTTTTCCCAGCACCATTTATTAAATAGGGAATCCTTTCCCCATTGCTTGTTTTTGTCAGGTTTGTCAAAGATCAGATACTTGTAGATATGTGGCATTATTTCTGACGGCTCTGTTCTGTTCCATTGATCTATATCTCTGTTTTGGTACCAGTACCATGCTGTTTTGGTGACTGTAGCCTTGTAGTATAGTTTGAAGTCAGGTAGTGTGATGCCTCCAGCTTTGTTCTTTTGGCTTAGGATTGACTTGGCGATGCGGGCTCTTTTTTGGTTCCATATGAACTTTAAAGTAGTTTTTTCCAATTCTGTGAAGAAAGTCATTGGTAGCTTGATGGGGATGGCATTGAATCTGTAAATTACCTTGGGAAGGATGGCCATTTTCATGATATTGATTCTTCCTACCCATGAGCATGGAATGTTCTTCCATTTGTTTGTATCCTCTTTTATTTCCTTGAGCAGTGGTTTGTAGTTCTCCTTGAAGAGGTCTTTCACATCCCTTGTAAGTTGGATTCCTAGGTATTTTATTCTCTTTGAAGCAATTGTGAATGGGAGTTCACTCATGATTTGGCTCTCTGTTTGTCTGTTATTGATGTATAAGAATGCTTGTGATTTTTGCACATTGATTTTCTATCCTGAGACTTTGCTGAAGTTGCTTATCAGCTTAAGGAGATTTTGGGCTGAGACAATGGGGTTTTCTAGATATACTATCATGTCATCTGCAAACAAGGACAATTTGACTTCCTCTTTTCCTAATTGAATACCCTTGATTTCCTTCTCCTGCCTAATTGCCCTGGCCAGAACTTCCAACACTATGTTGAATAGAAGTGGCGAGAGAGGGCATCCCTGTCTTGTGCCAGTTTTCAAAGGGAATGCTTTCAGTTTTTGCCCATTCAGTACGATATTGGCTGTGGGTTTGTCATAAATAGCTCCTATTATTTTGAGATACGTCCCATCAATTCCTAATTTATTGAGAGTTTTTAGCATGAAGGGTTGTTGAATTTTGTCAAAGGCCTTTTCTGCATCTATTGAGATAATCATGTGGTTTTTGTCTTTGGTTCTGTTTATATGCTGGATTACATTTATTGATTTGCGTATATTGAACCAGCCTTGCATCCCAGGGATGAAGCCCACTTGATCATGGTGGATAAGGTTTTTGATGTGCTGCTGGATTCTGTTTGCCAGTATCTTATTGAGGATTTTTGCATCAATGTTCATCAAGGATATTGGTCTAAAATTCTCTTTTTTTGTTGTGTCTCTGCCAGGCTTTGGTATCAGGATGATGCTGGCCTCATAAAATGAGTTAGGGAGGATTCCCTCTTTTTCTATTGATTGGAATAGTTTCAGAAGGAATGGTACCAGCTCCTCCTTGTACCTCTGGTAGAATTCGGCTGTGAACCCATCTGGTCCTGGACTTTTTTTGGTTGGTAAGCTATTGATTATTGCCACAATTTCAGCTCCTGTTATTGGTCTATTCAGAGATTCAACTTCTTCCTGGTTTAGTCTTGGGAGGGTGTATGTGTTGAGGAATTTATCCATTTCTTCTAGATTTTCTAGTTTATTTGCATAGAGGTGTTTGTAATATTCTCTGATGGTAGTTTGTATTTCTGTGGGATCGGTGGTGATATCCCCTTTATCATTTTTTATTGCATCTATTTGATTCTTCTCTCTTTTTTTCTTTATTAATCTTGCTAGCGGTCTATCAATTTTGTTGATCCTTTCAAAAAACCAGCTCCTGGATTCATTGATTTTTTGAAGGGTTTTTTGTGTCTCTATTTCCTTCAGTTCTGCTCTGATTTTAGTTATTTCTTGCCTTCTGCTAGCTTTTGAATGTGTTTGCTCTTGCTTTTCTAGTTCTTTTAATTGTGATGTTAGGGTGTCAATTTTGGATCTTTCCTGCTTTCTCTTGTGGGCATTTAGTGCTATAAATTTCCCTCTACACACTGCTTTGAATGCATCCCAGAGATTCTGGTATGTTGTGTCTTGGTTCTCGGTGGTTTCAAAGAACATCTTTATTTCTGCCTTCATTTCGTTATGTACCCAGTAGTCATTCAGGAGCAGGTTGTTCAGTTTTAAAAGTCCGAGTTTACTGTGT
Source organism: Pongo pygmaeus (assembly GCF_028885625.2). Taxonomy (NCBI): domain Eukaryota; kingdom Metazoa; phylum Chordata; class Mammalia; order Primates; family Hominidae; genus Pongo; species Pongo pygmaeus. The sequence goes on along the minus strand of NC_072386.2, from coordinate 39,931,863 downwards.
ATTTTCTTTACTTTTATAAGCAGAATCGGAGAGCTGGTACCATTTCAGTAGGTTCGTGGCCTGCCTGAATACTATGACCTTGGAGCATCATTTACTCAAAATGCTAATCCAAAAACAGGACATCAAAACTAGTCACCCTTCACCTCGTGGAAATGAATACCCCAAGGTAATATGGTATTATTATTATTATTTCTTGACTGGCATATAGATGTTGTGAGGGTGGATCTTACACCCATGCTGTATCCTTCCTGTCTCTCCTTTCCATTCTATAGGTTTCCTCTGGACACTTTCCACACAATCTCATTTGGCCCCTGCTCATGAGCAAGTTGAATTAGGAGGTGGTGCCTGGCAGTTCCTCCTCTGATTATCCAGGGAAGACAGAAAAAGAGGAAAACAGGAGACAGGAAGTAAAGCTTAGAACAGAGGGATAACCATTAACCAGTAAGGGCTAATAGATAAGTCCAGAGAAAAGATAACACAGGAGGCAAGGAAAGCATGGTAAGCCATGGCAGGGGTGAGGGAAAGATATTGAGGCTTGAACTCCACCAGTGTGGGATAATCTTTGTATGTGGACTGTGTTGTGTCTCAGGTTCAGGTTGTTCAAGCAGCCTAGTGAGCCAGATGGTCCCCTCCTTAGTGTCTGGTTTTGTCAGGTTGTAACTTGACTTTTCAGTTCCCTAATATCTCACACTATCTCCTCTTCCTCCTAGGCCTTAATCATGTCTTACTTTTTTACCTCCCAATTGGTTGATATTGAATTATTATTAAATAAAATGTGGTCTTTACTCTTGAGTTAAAATTCTGATGGGGGAAGAATGTATACACAGAAATAATGTCACAACTATTTATGTTAATTAAAGGAAATACAGAGCAAGGTCAACTGCCTGAACCTTCTAGGTTCAGGCGGTTAAGATATTCCGGAGAAGGGAGTTTCCTTAGGTTATTGCCGCATGGACAGACATGCTCACTGTGGCACAGAAACACCTGCAGATTTTTCTTTCACATAAGACTCAGAGGCAAAGTTATTGTAATCAAGAATATGTTGTTAAGAAGGCCTGGTATTAATACTGTCATTGGTAAGCATTTTGTAACTTATATAAAGCAGACTTTGGGTTTTCAGGACATTTCATCTGCTAATTGTTAACAAAATACAGCTGAGGTTGCAATGTGTCAGCAAGAATGTCAAGGAGGAAGTCAGAGGGTCAAATCAGCTGGGGCTTGGCCCATTTACCCTAGGTGGTGTTCTTAAAGACTCAGTGGTTCATTCCGCTTGGCAGCTTAAAGAGCCATTGAGGTTCAGAACTAAACATGTGTGGGCCAGGAAGAGGGCAGTGAACAACTGGGACCAACTTGCCAGTGTCTCCCAGGGGCACCGGTTCAGATAACTGGAAGTCTGGAAGCTCTCTCATACGCAGCCAGTCCTGTAAGCAGCTCTTGGCAAGATTAAAAAAAAAAAAAAAGAAAAGAAAAAAATAAAAGAGCTTCCCACTTGTGTTTCTTAACTGTAACTTTGCCTAAGAATCACGTGGTGCTTGTCAAAGTGCATATTCCTGAGCCCTACTCACAGGCACTTACATGCTCCTTTCGGGGGCTGGGCCCAGAGATCAGCATTTTTACAGGCACATCAAGTATTCCAGAATAAGATGGTCTGTGGAGCACGTTTTCAGAAATGCTGCCTTAAAGCCTTCCATGTGTCCCAGCTGTCTAATCACTGTATGAGGGGCCATGATTTAATCTATTTTCAAAGAAAGGGGTCTGGAAGTCGTTTTTCTCCTCCCACATTCAATCTGTCATCTCCTTCTGCCACTGTATTCTAACATTTCCCTTGTGTTTGGGCCCTCTCCTCAAGCTTCTCACCGAAAAGCACTGTCTAAGCTGGATGCATTTCACACGAGAGCTTCTGTGGTTGCAACTGCTTAAGTTAAACCAGCCTCCACGAGGGTGTCCAGCAGAGAGGTGCACCTGAGGGATTAGGGCAACAACCCAAGTCGGGCCTCAGTTACTGCAGAATTCAATTTGCCAGAGGTGCCAATGTGAAGACCAAAGGTTGAGTCTTACACAGGTCTTCCTCTTTTGTTTCTATAAACCTTGAACTTTTTGCCAATGTTTTTAAATGGGGGGAGTTTCTCATAGCCATCCAGATTTCTGGCTGTTCTTAGAATATCAGATCTGGCTAGTTTGGCCAGTTTCCCTAAGGGCAACAGTCAGCTGGGTTGAGGAGAAGCTGCCCTCTTGAGACGCTGTACCAGCCTCACCAAGCAGAGGTACATATTTTCTGAAGATAAGAAAGCTAACACATTAAGGCCTGATCTTTCAAGGCCCTTGATCCGATTTTGTATTTGCAATTCTGTGTTGTTTTCTTAAAGAGGCCTCCACAATTGTATACATTTCTGACTCCAGGAAACCTGGATCTGCTCCTGCAGCTCTGCTCTATGGACTCCCCACACTGAGGTCAAGGGCGGCTGCCATTTATCATAAGACTTGCCAGTGGATTTTCTTTAAGTAGAGAAACATTTCTGTGAATTCGTGGGTCTGCAGAAACAAACAAAAGAAGGCCTCAGATTTCGTGAAGAAGGGGAGAGATCTTGTCTCTTTGTGGATGTGATCTGGCCTGCATCCCTGGCCTTTGATTTCATGATCCCTGGCTGCATCGAGGTCTCCATCTACAATTCATGATTCCTTAAATTCTATGGAGTTGGAAGAACCTTTTTGTGCGTAGTCCTGATTGCTTTCTCCTCTATTTCTTAAAAGACATATTTAAATCCCATCAATTTAATCCTCGTTTGGTAAAGTGAGGCTGGGAATCACCATGGTGAAGAAAAAGAAAAAGTAGAATCTGCCCATAGAAAGAGAATGAGTTGTACATCTTGCTCTTTTGGAATGGGATGTCCTGTGGGAAAGGACTGGATCATTTCTGTAATTTTTAATGCAACTGTTTGCAGGCATAAATGCTCTCTGAGAGCTCAATAGATATTCACTGATGATAAGACATGTATAAAACAGATTAAAGCATATGTTCTTCAGTTACCTTCTAGGGTGTTTTTTTGTATTGGTCACTGCTTGAACAGATCCTTCTATTCCACCATATTAGAGCTCTGTGGAAATACAAATATTTTTGTTGTAACAACATGCTGTAATATTGGGAATTCAGTCATTGCCTTTTCCCTCCCAAGATACTTTTTGCTTTACTTTGATATTTCTTGTGTTGTTCACAATGCTGTTCTAAAGCCTCATTTTTCACTCTCAAGATCTTTAAGGACTTGGTGATGTTTTCTGTGAATATATTTATTACTCAGGCGCCATGTCTCTGCTTCTCCCCTGGAAAGGAGGAAAAGTGGCATACATTATAGATCATCTGGCAGGGAGTCTTCCCGAATGATTTATTTGAAGCTTATTTTAACATTCTCCATTTGTACAGACTGTTAGTCTTCTCTTCTTTCTAGATAATGTCTTATTAAAAGGAAACACCTGTTTAAACATGTGAAAATAAGACTAAATCTAAACAAAAGGAGTTTTTGGTGAATATGGCATTTGCCATATATACTTTCTAATTTTTCCTGCGTGGAAGTGGGCAGGGGGATGTGACTTATTACTCTGGGTCAGACCGATTAGCTACTTTTTCTACAAAATAATTGGGTGAAAGCCAGGGTCCACCAGGCCAGTGTGGTTTGTGGGTCATGGCTATAGAACTAGGAAGAGGTTGATTATTTTAAAGATATCATTAATAACATGAGCCTAATTTTTCAGTAGTTTTCCATCTAGTTATATTTTGCCTACTTAAATGTCAATCCGAATTTTTTTTTTCTATTTATTCTGGCCCTCTCTGTGACTGTAGCCCAGTTTTGATACATTTCTAGTCCTTAGATCGTATTAAGATGTTTCTAGAAGACTTGTGCCTTCAGATATCTGAAAGAATCAAACAGAAATTCTGAAAATCATATTACAAGAAAAGAAAATGATAGGCCAATTACTCTTAGGAACTTAGATGCAAAAATCCTAAGCAAAATATTAGCAAATCTAATCCATCAATACATAAAATGTAAATATACAATACGATCAAGTTGTAGTTTTCCCAGGAATGCAATGTTATTAAGATATTTGAAAATCACTCAACCACACAATAAAGGAGAAAAAAATTTGACTATATCAATAGATGCAGCAAAAATATTTGATGAAATTCCACCATGTTAATAATAAACTCTTAGCAAACTAGTAGTAGATAGAAATTTCTTAAATAGAATAAAAGCTACCAAGAAAACAGGATAATAAACAGAGTACTTAATGAGAAAATATTGAAAACATCTTTCTGAGATTAAAAAAAATAAAGGATGCTTGCTATTTCCACCGTTACAGTGCTGTAAATCAAGAAAAAGAAAGAAAACATTGGAAAGAGAACGTTGCCATTCATGCACCCCGTTTGCATACTAAATGTTTGCATTCATAGAAATCCAAAAGAATCCTTAGATCAACTATTACAATTAGCAAATGGATTTATCAAAGCCATTGCATAAAAGCTCAGTATATAAAATATATTTTTATATACTAGCTCAAACAAATAATGAAAATTTGAACGTACCTAAAAGCAGAGCTAACAAAAGATAAACCAGAATGCAGCATGGAGAGATAAAAGGGTGAAAAATACAAAGGGGAAGATAAAATCCCTACAGAATAGAGTGAAAAAGATCTAAGCTATGAGTAATTTTAGTTCTAGAGAGAACGTGACAGAAACAGTACTAATTGAACAGATCATGGCTAAGAAATTTCCAACACCGGTGAAAGAAATCAAGACACAGACTAAAAAGTCTTACAAACTATAAATAAGATAAATAAAAAGAAATCCATACCTATGCATCACAATTAAAAGGCTGTAAACAAGTAACAAAATGAAAAATCTTAAAAGCAGCCAGGGGGTGGAGTGAAGGAGGAGTGAAGACAAATTACGAAAATTAGAGTGAGCTGACTTTGTATGAAAAATAATGGCAGCCTGAAGATAATGAGAAAATATCTTTAAAGTACTTTAAAAAACTGCCAACCTAAAATTCTGTTTTCATCCTCAAAAAAAGCAATTGAAATGAAGACATTTTCAGATGAGCAAAAACAGTGGATTTATCACCAGCAAACCTATTCTTACGGAAACACCAAAGGATATTGTTTAGGCAGAATAAAAATGTTCACAGATGGAAGGTGGGAGACCTAGGAAAAATGAGCAATAGAAGGGGAAATTTATGAATAAATCTACATGAACATTGGCTGTATGAAACAATAATAAAAGCGTCTTATAGACATAAGTCAGAAGTTGGGTAAATGGAGTTAAATTATGCTAGAGTCCTTGCATTGTCCAAGAGAACAGCATCAATAAACATGACATTCTAATCAGTTAAAATTATGTTTTGCAATATCAAGGGTAATTATTAAAAGAATAGGAAAGGATTTATTTGTAACTTTGAACCTAATATTAGAAAACATGAAATAATAAACATTGAGTCCATCTAAAACAAGTTAAGAAAATCAAGAAAAAGAAACATAAATCAGGTAGAGCAAATCAAAAATACACAGTAAGATTATAGTCTTAGACATGAGTACATTATTAATTAAATAAATATAAATAGACTAAATGCTTCAATTAAAGAAAAAGCATTTCAGAATGGATTGAAGAGATTTTATGAGGTTTGTAAAAGACATACTGAAAATATAGAATTATAGAAAGGTGGAAATGCAAAAATTAAACAAAATAAAGCTAAACACACAGAACATTTATAAAAGTTCACCATATGCTGGTCCCTGAAGCAAATCTCTAGTATCAAAATATTCAAATTAAACAGAGTATTTTCTAGATCCACAATGCAATTAAGCTAGAAATCAATTACAAAGAGATATCTACAAAATTTTCATATACTAGGAAATTAAGCAGTATTCTTTTATGTAACTCACAGGTCAAAGCAGAAATCATAAAAGAAATTAGAAAATACTTTGAACAGAAAAATTATTTCTTCTTAAAACCTGTGGGATACTGCTCAAACTATGCTTAGAAAGAAGTTTATAACTTTAGATGGATGGAAGTCTGAAATATCAATTTGCTAACCATTTATTTCAAGAAGTTAGTAAATAATATCAAGTCAAATTTAAAGTAAAAGGAAGGAAATAATAAAGATAAGAGAAATTAATGATATAGAAAACAAATAAAAAAATAGAGAAAATCAATAAACCAAATATTGCCTATTTGAAGAAACTAATAAATCTGAGAAACACCTGCTGAAACTGAGCAAGAAAAGGAAAGAGAAGTAAAAAATAATGTCAGGAATGAAGAGAGCAACATCATTATAGACATTAAAAATATGAAAATACAATTAACAGCTTTATGCCAATATATTTGAAAATTTAGACAAAATTTAGAAATTCCTTGAAAATAGAACAGATATGATATAAGGGGAAATAAAATAGTTCTGCAACTAGTGAAGATAGTAAATTAAAAATCTACCTCACTGCAGTGAGCTGAGATTGCACCGCCACACTCCAGCCTAGGTGACAGAGTAAGACTCCATCTCAAAAAAACAAAGACAAAAACAAAGTGTACCTCAAAGAAAATTTTGGGCCTTGATGCCATTAGTACTGAATTCTACCATTCATTTTAGGAAGAAATAACACTGATATTATGTGAACTCTTAAAGGGAATAAGACCAGAAAACACACATCCAACATAATTTATGAATCCAGTATAATTTAGATAGCAAAACCTATAAAGACACAATGAAAAAGGAAAATTATAGGTCAGTCTCAATCTTTACATTTTAATTTGTTTTAGAGACATGGTCTCATTCTGTCACTCAGGCTGGAGCGGAGTCATCTCTTCCCACTCACTGCAACCTCAAATTCCTGGGCTTAAGCAATCCTCCTCCCTCAACCTTCTCAGTACCTGGGATACAGGCACATGCCACTATGCCTGTACAAAAAATTGTCTCTCCAATTTTTTGTAGAGACAGGGACTTGCTTTTTTGCCCAGGATGGTCTCAAACTCCTAGCTTCAAGCACTGTTCCTGCCTCAGCCTCCCAAATTGCTGGGATTACAGATGTGAGTCATCATGTCCAGCCTAGGCCAGTCTCATCCTTCAACAAAGACAAACAGACTAATGGAGCAGAGAAAAATTCCCTGTGACATATATAACTGATAAAGGAGTTGATTCTTGACTGTATCTAGATTGTCTACAAATCAACAGCAAAAGACAACCCAATAGGAATATGGGCAATAGATTTGAATGGCTACTTCGCAATAGAGGATTTTCAAATGGTCAGTAAAAGTATGAAAAGATACCTACACATTCATCAACAAACAGAGGAATACAAAATTAAATCATAATGAGATATGACTACACACCTGCCAGCATGGCCAACCAAAGAGACTGAAAATACCAAGTTCCAGTGGGGATGTGGAAGAAAGAGTCAAACACTGGTGTTTGATGAAAGTGTAAATAAGGGCAGCCATTTTGTAAAACTGACATTATATCCTGGCAGTTAGCATTATATCCTAAAGTTGAACGTACACTATCCTGTGACTGAGAAATTCTACTTCTGGGTAAATACCCAACAGGTGTGCTTGCACATGTGTGCCGAAAGTGTTGCATACAAGAAAGTTTCAGCAGAATTATCATAACAGTCCCAAACCCAAAGCAGCATAAGTGTTCATCAATGATAGAGTAGAAAAATAAATTCCTACAGAGGAATCCTCTGTATAGCAGGGGCCATGGAATTTGAGCTGGTAAAATAATAAATCTCAAAGTCGGCCGGTCGCGGTGGCTCACGCCTGTAATCCCAGCACTTTGGGAGTCTGAGGCGGGCGGATCACGAGGTCAGGAGATCGAGACCATCCTGGCTAACACGGTGAAAACTCGTCTCTGCTAAAAATACAAAGAAATTAGCTGGGCGTGGTGGCGGGCGCCTGTAGTCCCAGCTACAGGCTGAGGCAGGAGAATGGCGTGAACCTGGGAGGCGGAGCTTGCAGTGAGCCGAGATCGCGCCACTGCACTCCAGCCTGGGCAACAGAGCGAGACTCCGTCTCAAAAAAAAAAAAAAATAATAATAATAATAATAAAAATTTCAAAGTCCTTCATTCCATGCTGTAGACGAGCTTGGGTGGATAGAAATCACATCAATACGGAGATGATCCACAGCAGCAACTGCTCTTCACAAGAGCCATCTAGGGAAAATCTCTAAAGCACATGTGATCCACCCCAACAGGACCACCTCAACTTCTATTCTTGATCATGCAGGACCACTAGAAAGCTTCATTCTTGTATTTCATCAATTTAGCCTCTGGCAGAATTTTCTTTTCTAAATTGCATTTATTGCTTTTCTCTCTCCAAGAGGACAAGTCTCTGTCCTGGCACCCAGCTCTGAGGTGGGTGAAGAGACCTTAGAAACACAAAGAGCAAAGTTTGAATTCCAGCTGCATCTTTTACCAAATTGTAACCGTGGGAGAAATTACTTATCTATCCAAATTTCAATGTCTTTATCCGTAAAATGGGTATAATAACATACATATATAGCATACAGTTATATGAAGATCAAGTAATGCCTATAAAATTTCATGCAAAGAAAGGTGCTCCAATGGTAGCTATTCGTAGTTCATGCTGATTCTGACTAGCTTCCATTTCAGCATACAATGATTTGAATGCTTATGTGTCTCCAAAATTCATGTTGAAACTTATTCCCCAATGCAATAGTGTTGAGTAATGAGGCCTTTAAGAGGTGATTAGCTCATGAGGGGCTTCACTCATGTATAGGATTAGTTCCCTTATAAAAGAGATTTTGCATAATGCTCACCCCTTTTGCCCTTCTGCTCTTCCACCATGTGAGAACATAGCATTTGTCCCCTCTAGAAGATGCAGCAACAGTCACCATCTTGGAAACAGAGAGCAAACCCTCACCAGACTCCAAATCTGCTAGCACCTCGATCTTGGACCTGGCAGCTTCCAGATATGTGAGAAATAAATTTCTACTACATATGAATTACCCAGTCTATAGTATTTTGTTATAGCAGCAGGAATGGACTAAGACAATGTGTTTTGACATTTACGCAGACCTTGTCTTTTCTCCTCACTACAATGGCTAAGAACCCCAAGAGTGAATCAACTGGTTCAAACTAAGCATAACTGCACCAGAGGAGTTGGGCACATACTCAGCTGACTGCTCGAGAAAGACATTTGTGTGTCACCTGAATGAAGGCTGATTTCCGTGGACGGCAGCCAGAGGGACAAAGAGGGAGGAACAAAGAGGGCGGGGAGGATATCCAGGCAAAGAGAATGAGATGAACCTCTGGATTATCTTTTGAAAACTGGACTCTGATCTTGGGGCCAGCAAATACTATTATGTGAGTGTTGATAGCCTTTCTGTACCTTGCTAGTGAGCCAGAATTTTCTTTACCTTCTTTCTTCCATCCTCTAAAAAGGGAGCTCTATTTTCACTAGCTCAGTTATGAGGCCTCTGTGATGCAGAATCAGGCAATGTGCACAGAAACACAAACTGGATTCTGGGAAAGGCAAAAGAATAGGATCAGATGGAAAAGGACAATAAAGGGAGACAACAGGCTGGGCACTGGGGGAGAATTTTATTTGGCACTGAGAAATGGAGAAGGGAAGGAATTTGGGGGAAGAAACTGATGACCACTTTGGAGAACATTGTAAGTGACAGAGACAATCAAATAACCACAAAGTGGCAAATCTGCCTTGGAATTTAATTTGGAACCAGTTCTGTTGGACCTGGAGTTCATGCTACCAACCTTCATGCCCTCCTGTGACAGCAAGAGAGAGCCAGGAGCTTTTCAAAGAGATGACCAGGGTTATAGATTACAGATCTTCATGGAGGGCATTTTTAGACACACAAATCCAGGCATGATTGTAGCTGAAAAGGAACAAGCGGGAAGGAAGCAACTAGAATTGCATTTATCATCAACATTGCCTTTGGTCCACTTTACATGGGTGACTAATGAATATGTTGACTAGTGTTCCATGAAATATTTAGTATGTGTTAACTTTGTCTTTGTTTCAAGACTTCCTGATTTACTCTTACATGTTAAACTATTGAACATTTGAATTATAGAATTATCTGAACACAAGTCTTTGTCTCTGAGGATTTGTTCTACAAAATTGCCTCTGTGTACCAAATGTTTGTGACATATAAGCCAGCAACAGATCTGGAATTAGCTTTATGCAATATACCTAAAAGTCATAGATATACAAATAATTTTGCTGGGATATTACCTTAAGCTTAAGATATAACCATAACCACAGTCATACATTATCTTTTATATGATAATTGTTTTGATTATATAGATTCCCACCGGAGGGAATTTAGATAGTACCATAAATATAAACATGATAAAAGTCACCCATAAATCTTACCACTCAGAGGTAATCATTATTCATATAAATATTTTCAGCTACTCTTTTTTTAATGCCTATGCAGACAGTTATTATTATATAATTGAAATTATTGTGGCTTTTTACTTTTATATACTGCTGTTGTTAATTAATACTAAATTCTGATAATTTTAAGATATGAAGAAATGTTCTTTAGAGATTTAATTTATAATGGCTATGCTCTATTCCCCACATGTGGATACATCATAATTTATTTGAACCTTCCTTAATGTTGGAGTTTTAGGTTGTTTTCATTATTTTCCTATTATATAATGTTGTGATAAATATCTTGATACAGTACTAATATTTGCTTGAACTTTTGCTTTTATAACAACTTGATTGAGATCTAATTCACACATCATACAACTCACCCATTTAATGTGTACAATTCAATGTTTATTAGTATATCCACAGCCTGGGGCATCTTTCACCAACGTCCATTTTAGAATATTTTCATTATCCCCAAAAGAAACTACACCCCCTTTAGTCATCAACCCCCCGTTCTTCCATATGCCCCACCTGCACTGTAGACAACCACAAATCTATTTTCTCTGTCTAAAGATTTGCCTACTTTGGACATTTTAAATAAATGAACTCATATGATACATAGTGCTTCATGACAGTCATCTTTCATTTCGTATAATTTCAAGGGTGATCCATGTGGTAGCATTTATCAGTACTTCATTCTTTTATTGCCAAATAGTATATGACCTGCATGGCTATACCACATGTTACATATCCATTCATCAGTTGGTGGATATTTGGGTTGTTTCTGCTTCTCAGCTATTACGAAATAATGTTTCTATGAACATTCATTTACAAGTTAGTGTGGGCATATGTTTTTATTTCTCTTGGATATATAACTAGGAGTGGAAATGCTGGGTCTTGTGGTAACTCCATGTTTAATCATTTTAGGAATTGCCAGACTGTTTTTCAAAGTGTCTGTGCCATTTTATATGCTAGAAATATATAAAGGTTTCAATTTCTCTACATCCTCACCAACATTTGTTATTATCCATTTTTTTAAATTATAACCATCCATTTGGGTATGAAGTATCATCTTGTGGTTTTGATTTACATTGTCTAATGGCTAATTGCCTGAATTTCTATTTAATTAAGATTTTTTTGGATATAAAGTTACTGAATTAAGAGTACAATTTTTAAAAAGTTGATATATAGTGCCAAACTGCTTTTCACTAATTGTGTGAATTTTACTCTGCCTGGAAGTATGTAGGTCACTAGTTCCATAAGATTTTCATCAAAATAAATATTTAAATGGGTGTCACTTTAACACCCTTTCTTATGACCCTGGGTGTTTTCATATACATAATAATTATTTATGTAACTCCAGTGAGCTACCCATATTCTTTGTCCATTTTCCCATGGGGTCTTAGTTTTTACTTTTTATTGAGTTATATACATTTATTCTATTAGTCATATTTTTCATGAAGTATTTTAGTGTACATTTGTTTTGGAAATTTTTCTTAAAATAGCCTACATTCATCTTGAATAATTTTTGTTAAATAAGGAAAGTTTTTTTTTTTTTTTTGAGACCCAGGCTGGAGTGCAGTGGCACGATCTCGGCTCACTGCAAGCTCTGCCTCCCGGGTTCACGCCATTCTCCTGCCTCAGCCTCCCAAGTAGGTGAGACTACAGGTGCCTGTCACCACGCCTGGCTAATTTTTTGTATTTTTAGTAGAGACGGGGTTTCACCATGTTAGCCAGGATGGTCTCGATCTCCTGACCTCGTGATCCGCCCGCCTCGGCCTCCCAAAGTGCTGGGATTACAGGCGTGAGCCACCACGCCCGGCCTAAATAAGGAAAGTTTTAAAGTAAATTATCGCTATAAAACTTCTGAAAAAGTAAATATTTCAGAGTCTTTGTGATAACCAATCAGACCGATAATTTCCAAAGAATTAAAAAAGATTTAGAAAATTTAAAAATTCGTATTTGTTTACACAATACAACATATTAGGCAAATGGAGACTAACTGAGACACAGCACGTTGACTACATGAGACACATCCATGCTTCTCTCTGCATCTAATTGAAAATTAAAATATACTTATGTTCAATGAAATCTAGGAAATCAGAAATGGTAATTATTTGGGGGTTGATCCTTTTCATTTAGTTTCTTTGGCACTTTAATTATATTTATGGAAATAACCGGAGTTTTAAAAAATATGTTGTTCAGTGTCAATTTCTCAATGTTTACTTATATTTAAAAAACTGTCATGATAAAATTGAGAGCTGAGCAGCCTATCACTTTTTGGTTTGCGAAATTCTTAAACAGAAATCGCCGAAGTATAACATGCATTCTCCAGCTAATTGTGCTTCCAGAAGGTTAAGTGTGAGAGGTGAGTTGTGTGAACACTGAACACCTTTCTCCCAGTTCTGCTTAAAAGTCAGTATTGCTCATAAGTGGATTACAAATAGCTCTAGTTTTCTTTTACGAAGATCTGTGAACCCCAAATGCTTACTTTTGAGTAGTTCTGAGCTCATAGTCTTTTGAATGTAAGCACCGTCTTTTTAGGCCTAATGATTCTCCCCTTCTAGGCGGAGCTGCCTGGTTACTATGGCTGAAGCCAGAGGTGGTACAGTGTAATGCGGGATGGCTGACAGATACCATGTTCTTCTCTGTAAACTATGTGCTTCAGTGGCTGAATTTTGATCCATTCAATAGCAGGAAACTGCCTGTATTATGCTTAAATGTACCAGATAAGGAATGGAGAAGAAAGGTATGGGAAAATGTCCTGTGTTGATGTATGTAAACATCATTGGTCTGGGGACACACATTGTGTGATGGGAGTAATTTATCCCTTCTTGTTACTTTTTCTCAGCAGTGGCATAAATAAGGAAATGTGCCAAGTGTCCCAGTGCTGCTGTCATTGGGAAGGTATTGTAACAAAATGCTAAGGAGTAAGATGCACTCTTTTTTTTATATATGTATATATACTTTAAGTTCTAGGGTACATGTGTACAACGTGAAGGTTTGTTACATATGTATACATGTGTCACGTTGGTGTGCTGTACCCATTGACTCATCATTTACATTAGGCATATCTCTTAATGCTATACCTCCCCCCGCCTCCCACCCCATGACAGGCCCCAGTGTGTGATGTTCCCCACCCTGTGTCCAAGTGTTCTCATTGTTCAATTCCCACCTATGAGTGAGAACATGCGCTCTTAATAGGAGTCCTGTGTTGGGCCCCTATTATGGGTTGAATCGAGTCCTCCAGAAAGATACGTGGAAGTCCTAAACCTCCAGTACCCCAGAATGTGACCTTATTTGGAAATAGGGTCACTGCAGATGCAATTAACTAAACTAGGATGAGGTTACACTAGAATTGGTTGGGCCCTTAATCCAATAAGGCTAGTTTCCTTATAAGAGTGAAATTTAGACACAGATACACACAGAGAGTGGAAGGCCAGAAGACAGAAGCAGAAATTTAAGTGATGCATCTATGAGCTGAAGAATGCGAAAGAACACCAGTCATCACCAGAAGCTACCAGAAAGCCATGGAAGAAGTTTTTCCTCCAAGTCCTCAGGAGGAACCAACCCTGCTGACACCTTGAGTTCAGACTTCCAGCCTCCAGAGCTGTGAGAGAGTAGGGTTCTGTGGTTTCAAGCAACCCAGTTTGTGGTCCTCTGTTATAGCTGCCCTTGCAAACCAACACAGGCTCCAAATCTCTAGCCAAACTACTTGATAATTTTGGCTCAATTTCTTTATCTGTGTGATAGAAATCATAATAGCAGCCCAGTGTGAGGATCCAACGGACTTCTTTATAAGGGGAAAGCTTCTAGGTTTGGCTACCTGGGGCTTCTGGCCTTAAAACTTGCACCCTTCCCTGTCAGCAATACTGCTGCAGTTTAGACACCAGTGGCTGTTAAACTGCAGTACACATCAGAATCACCTGGAGGGCTTGTTAAACACAGGAGGCCTGACCCCACCTCCAGAGTTGCTCATCCAGGAAGTCTGAAGTTGGGCCTTGATAACTTGCGAGTCTAACACATTCTCAGGCGATACTGATGCTGCAGGTCCGGAGACCACATTTCGAGTACTATGGAATTAGACACTTGGGGAAGATTTATGGGGAACAAAGTAGCAAGGCCAGCCTTAGAGGGAGTTCTGAAAGGGTGGGAGGCTTTGCATCACGTGCAGATGAGCCTTATTCTTGTCATCACAATGGGTCTCAGCTACCCTGCCCTTCTCCTATGCTGTAACACACGGACATTTATGCTATCTTATTGGCTACAGGTTCTTTTCCAGTCTTCATTCTGAACTTGAAAGTTATTTTCTTGCACATTCTGGGCTTGGACTTGAATGTCTACCTGTTGTTCCATTTTGAGCTTCCCTGAGTGATGAGATTTGAGATCTGATCTAAAGTTAATTTTAGCATCCCTTTGTTTGACCTCCCTCCATGAACCCTTTTCTCCATGACGTCTTCCTTCCTAACACACACTTTCTTTTCTAAAATTTCTTATATATATATAAAAATTATATATGTATAAATTATATATACATATATAAATTATATATGTATAAATTATATATACATATATAAATTATATATATAAATATATATATATAAAATTTATTATACTTTAAGTTGTGGGATACATGTGCAGAGCCTGCAGGCTTGTTACACAGGTATACACTTGCCATGGTGATTTGCTACACCCATCAACCCATCATCTATAGTAGGTAGTTCTCCTAATGTTATTCCTCCTCCAGCCCCCCACCCCCCAACAGGCCCCAGTGTGTGGTGTTCCCCTCCCTGTGTCCATGTGTTCTCATTGTTCCACTCCCACTTATGAGTGAGAACATGCAGTGTTTGGTTTTCTGTTCTTGTGTTAGTTTGCTGAGAATGATGGTTTCCAGCTTCATCCATGTCCCTGCAAAGGACATGAACTCATCCTTTTTTATGGCTTCATAGTATTCCATGGTGTATATGTGCCACATTTTCTTTATCCAGTCTATCATTGATGGGCATTTGGGTTGGTTCCAAGTCTTTGCTATTGTGAACAGTGCCACAATAAACATACGTGTGCATATGTCTTTATAGTAGAATGATTTATAATCCTTTGGGTATATACCCAGTAATGGGATTGCTAGGTCAAATGGTATTTCTGGTTCTAGATCCTTGAGGAATCGCCACACTGTCTTCCACAATGGTTCAACTAATTTACACTCCCACCAACAGTGTAAAAGCGTTCCTATTTCTCCACATCCTCTCTAGCATCTGTTATTTCCCAACTTTTTAATGATCACTGTTGTAACTGGCATGAGACGGTATCTCATTGTGGTTTTGATTTGCATTTCTCTAATGACCAGTGATGATGAGCTTTTTTTCCATATGTTTGTTGGCTGCATAAATGTCTTCTTTTGAGAAGTGTCTGTTCACATCCTTAGCCCACTTTTTGATGGCATTGTTTGTTTTTTTTTCTGGTAAATTTGTTTAAGTTCTTTGTAGATTATGGATATCAGCCCTTTGTCAGATGGATAGATTGAAATTTTTTTTTCCCATTCTGTAGGTTGCCTGTTCACTCTGATGCTAGTTTCTTTCGCAGTGCAGAAGTTCTTTACTTTAATTAGACCCCATTTTTCAATTTTGGCTTTTTTTTTCTTTTTTTTTTTTTTTGAGACAGAGTCTCACTCTGTCACCCAGGCAGGAGTGCAGTGGCGTGATCTCAGCTTACTGCCACCTCCTTTGTATATGACTTATTGGGTGCTTAATCATCATATATTCACCTATGGAACCAGTTTTCATGTGGTGGTCACTCAGAGACTTTCCCATGGATTTGTAAACCGCCCCCACCCTCCCTGCCGCCAACCCCTGCCTCACTCTGATCATGTTCAGCTAGACTTAGGAAACTAGCCATCACTGATCCTCCAAAACACTTTAATTTCTTTTAAGTTTTACTAAATTTCCCAAAGCTTTTCCATCCATTCATTCATTCATGAAATGTGGAACACCTCCTGTGTGCTCTCAGTGTATGCTCGGCATGCAGTGGTGAACAAAACCCAACAGTGCATGCCCTTGAGTTTGCAGAATAGTGAGAGAAGGGGGGAGATACACATTTAAAAAATCACATTAATACATGCAAAATCATAGCTGTGACAAGTGCATCAAAGGAGAGTAGTACTTAGCTCTACAGGACTATACTGGTAAAATTGGACCCTGTGAGGAAGCTCAGAGAAGTCTTTTGAATGGAGATCTGAAGGGCATTCAGGGAATTAGCCAGGTATAAAGTAGAAAACGATCAGGCAGAAAGAATAGTGTGTGCAAAGCTTGGGCAGATGAAGGAGTGTACCAGAGACCAACCTTTAGTGTGGGCATCAGGGTACATGAAAGGTGCTGGTGCTGTGTGGCTGAACAAGTGGGGAAGTGCCCAGAGCATGTAACGTTCTTAATGCTGTGTTCTCATTCTGACCAGATATGAGCCATTGGTCATCTCACTTGTTTCCACTGGCTGCCCTCACACCTGTCATCAGACTTCCTCTACTCAAGATGTGGACTTCATCCCTCTCCACCTTCTCACCAGTGCTGTGTCTCAGGGGAATAGGTACTCCAGGGAAATAGGCATCCCTTCTCCTTTCCCAGATGACTTCTCCATTTGGCCTTTCTTCCTTTCCTACCGCATTCTCCAGTGACCGCGCTCAGTGAGCCTCTAAGTCTCCAGGGTGACTTATATCTGCAATTTAACTGGCTCCTTCCCTTTGTTCATTAACACACCCAGGTGGCCCAGCTTAAGAAACAAACAAACAGAAAACTTCCTATCAGTTCCTTTGTTATGCATGACCTAATGACTGGCTTCTCCCTTTTCATTGGTAGTAATGGGGTAGGGGGAAAACTCCCTTTGCTTCTTCACTTCCTCTCTTCCCCTGACTCCTTAGTCAATTCTGCCTTAATAGAGAATTCTTCATTGTTCAATGTGTTCACTGGTCTTAAGCTTGAGACTCGGATGGAATTTCCTCCCCTCTGTAATACACCTTCCAAGTTAAGGGCATCTTAAGAGTTGCTGTCAACATTCCCCAATTCAACTGAATTCTATTCACAGAAAACTAAAAGTATTTTCTAGATCTTTGATCTAAGGAATTTCCTACTTGGCAAACTTGCTGTAACTGGACCTCAGAGAAAATTAATCTTCCTGAAAGGATAGCGTTTTAATGTTAAATGTTTGAAATGTAGTTTTTAAGTGGTGCTTTATATTTGATTTGTTGTCATTGAAGTCGGCTTTATATGTGTGGCCCAGAGAAAAATACAAGCTGAGCATGTTTAATAAAACAACCAATCTGAAAAATTGTTTTTCAAGGGGAAAAAGAAAAGCCTGAGCCAAATAAAGATGAATAATCTATTTAAATAGTTGTAAATTGTTGATTGTTTTAGCCCTTCTTAAAGCGTAATTTTCTTTTAAAAACACAGTAAAGCAGGGCCAGGCGTGGTGGCTCACACCTGTAATCCCAGCTCTTTGGGAGGCCGAGGCAGGCGGATCACAAGTCAGGAGTTTGAGAGCAGCCTGGCCAATATGGTGAAACCCCACCTCTACTCAAAATACAAAAATCAGCCGGGCGTGGTGGCGGGTGCCTATAGTCCCAGCTATTCGGGGGGCTGAGGTGGTAGAATCGCTTAAACCCAGGAGGCGGAGGTTGTAGTGAGCCGAGATCATGCCACTGCACTCCAGCCTGGGCAACAGACCGCGACTCCGTCTCAAAAAAAAAAAAAAAAAAAAAAAAAAGAGTAAAGTAGAATAAATACATTATCAGTATTATTTTCATATATAAAGCTGATACAGAATATTGGAAGCTTGTACTCAGAGTTCTTAGTATCATTGACAGGTTTATGCTAAATTAAATTATCTCTCCTTTCACACTTGGATTTTCCATAATCAAGAGAATGCATCATTTAGATGACGGGGTAACATGCACACTGTGACTAAGGAAAAGCTTTTCTCTGAAAGGCTAACTAGCTACCAAAATAGCAACAGAACTTGGCCTCTTTCTTTTATTGAGACAGAGTCTCACTCTGTTGCCCAGACTGGCGTACAGTGGCATGATCTCGGCTCAGTGCAACCTCCTCCTCCCAGATTCAAGTGATTCTCCTGCCTCAGCCTCCCAAGTAGCTGGAATTACAGGCACATGCCACTGCACCTGGCTAATTTTTGTATTTTTTAGTGGGGACAGGGTTTCACCATGTTGGCCAGGGTGGTCTTGAGGTAGTGATCTTCCACCTCAGCCTCTCAAAGTGCTGGGATTACAGGCATGAGCCACCGAGCCAGGCCAGAACTTGGCCTCTTTAACACAGTACTTTAAGAGGCTGACTAGCCAAATCCTATGTTCAGAGTTAACAATATGGCTTCAATATCTCTAGTGATAATATCCAGACAAGAATAGACTAAATAAGCCAATGGTAAAGATGTCCTAACAATTTGCCCTTAATTCAGATGATTCTCATTCCAGAAGTGCCACTGCTCTCTCAGAGTCTAGTTGCTTGGCATTTATTTACAAGCATTTAGATGCCAGTTCCCAGGGGACTGGGAGGTTCAGACCCTGTCAGCCTGAACCATACCAATCACATAAACAAAAGGTTTGATTTGTAAATCAGAATGTCAATGTCTTAGAGGGAGAATTGACAGTTTGCTAAAAGACTATATTCCTTGTCACTCAATCTGTCCACCCTTTTCTGAGAAGGAAGCCTAATGCAGTGCTTAGCAGGAACTATAGTTGCCTAAATCTCTGAGTTGGTAGCCAAACAAGAAATGGATCTGAGATTAGAATATTATTGCAGGAAGGGGAAAGGGGATGTAACGCCAAGTGTTTTTGATTGCAACCTAGCAAAAGCACTGTTGGCTGAATGAACAAAGGGGAATTTATGGGAAAGGCAATGGGAGCTGAATTGTCAGGACCCTGGAGAACCGGGCTTGGACACGTCGATGGAGTAGTAACCATTGGACAATCTGCTCAGCCAGTTTCCCAGTTTTTTTGACCCTCTGCTGTACCTAGCTTTCAAAATTTAATCAGGCTTTCACAATTGCAATTAGCCTATATCTAGCAAGTATTTGTATTATCTGTGAAGAGTTATAAAGACCCTGCACTCAAAGAGGTAAGCATGTCTATGGTACATATTAGACCAAATACAACACAATCAGGGCTGAGGCTTCAAAAATAAAGAGAGGACATGAGGGTAGAAGGATGGGGAAAGACTTCAAAGGAAAAACACTGCAAATGGGCACTGGAGGTGGCAGGATTTTGTGGGGAAGTCAGAACTATTTCAAACTGCAATGGAAATAGTGATGATGGTACAGATGAAGAATCTAACATGAGTCACCCACTTGGTTAAGCCCTTTCTTCTCCTCTGTGATTGGGTTAAAAGGGTTTATCTAAGTGAAAAGGAAGTTTTTGCAGGGAGAGGCCCCTGTACTTTGCGGGGAGGAGGGCTATATGGGAGAGAAGGAAAGGTGGGGAAGGTGGCTATCCCTGGCAGAAAGACCCACACATCCACTTCAAAAGAGGTTAAAAAAAAATGCTTCTCTCTGTGTATCTGTTGGAGAGTGGGTGGTAGGTGACAAAACTGGAAGCAAGGAAACAAAGATGGTCTTTCCCTTGATTTCTCATCTCTAGGAAAGGGCATGTTAGCCCTGCCTGAGCTAGGCTACTGGTCACATCCAAAGGCACAAAATCTTATGTTAAGTGCCACTCACCCTGGAAAAACTGTCTGGGTCCTGCACAGTCGAGGTTTTAATATCTGGTGAAGGCTTTTGAACATCAGATCCAATGTGGTCAGAAGAAAGCATCAGTGTCAATGATACATTGTTCATTCTTTTATTCATTCATTCATTCATTCAAACCTCTTCTATTTATTAACACTGACTAGAGGCTGTACCCTAAATTGAGGCTAAAGGCTAGAGTAGAAAAAGTAAGGATAAGTCACTTCCTTTCATTGCCTCTGTTTTCTTATCTCTAAAATAAGAAGTTGGAGTTTAATGCCTTTGCTTTGCAATGTTTCTTATGCTTAAGGAGCTTACACATGAAGTCAGGAGTAGTTTGCCCCGGTATGAGCCAGAGGCTCAGTGACAGGGGTTGAAGCTCAGAAAGATGAATGCTGCTGCTTTTCCTCTGCCTCCTTGAAGCTAGGGACCCTCTGAAAGGTGCCAGGGATGCAGCAGCTCTGTGCAAATGAGAGGTCTGGTATTTGCCAGAAGCTTTACCATAATGCAAGGAGAAATAGTGCATGAATGATGTGATGGGATTATTGCTGACCACGAATTTACTGCCCAATTAGTGAGGTGGTATTGTGTGGGGGTTTCATTTAATTGGGACTTTCCTGAGCAGATCTAGGTTTATTTAACATTTACATTGATTTTTATCTTGGGAGACTAGGGCAGCATGCTGAATTACCACAACCTTTTACCAAACAAAGCTCTTCCTCATTGACTTTTGATTCCCCTTTCCCTGCATTGTGCTTCTGCATTTCTCTCCAAAGCCTCTGTTGAAGATTCTTTGCAACCAAAGACGGCATCCATGTTTAGAATTGTTCAGTGTCTGGGGTATTTTTTCCTCTGTATTCAAGTAACAATAAATGTCCATGGGAAGATTTTTTTTCAAGTTACTCGTGTGAAAACCCCTTGGGATTCAAGGTCCAGCCCATACATGCCTTGATACTTCCCCTTCTCAATCCCAGCATCTCCTACCAGGATGCTTGCTAGTAGGAAGAGCTTAACAAATTTCTTCAAAGGTGACATCTCAAAGGTCTTTACAGGCATAAATTGTGGCTTCAATACAAATGCTGGGTTTAGATGACAAATGCTGGGTTTAGATGATGTATCAGTCCGTTTTTACGCTGCTGATAAAGACATACCTGAGACTGGGCAATTTACAAAAGAGAGAAGTTTAGTTGGATTCACAGTTCCACCTGGCTGGGGAGGCCTGACAATCATGGCAGAAGGTGAAAGCCACCTCTCACATGGCAGCAGACAAGAGAGCTTGTGCAGGGAAACTCCTGTTTTTAAAACCATCAGATCTTGTGAGACTCATTCACTACCACGAGAACAGTGTAGGAAAGACCCACCCCCATAATTCAATCACTCCCACTGGGTTCCTCCCACGACACGTGGGAATTGTGAGAGTTACAATTCAAGATGAGATTTGGGTGGGGACACAGCCAAACCATATCAGATGAGGTGCAGAGGATGCCTGGGCGACTGAATCAATGGTTTCCAAAGGATTTAATGTAATGCCCTTAAGTAGTTTTTTTCTCCCAAGGTAGTTTCTTTGAAGTTAAGCAGCATGAGACTTCCAAGTTGGTGAATGAAGAACCAGGGAAAGATAGAAACTGCCTTTTGTATAATGCAGGGCTCAGTTAAGTATTCAAAGTTCCAAGGAGGCAATTCAGGCCCCCATTTCACACCTTTCATGGTTAGAGAGCAGAGCTCCTATCCATCCCAGGCCCTTCCACTTTGTAGATCAATTGCTCTATCTTTTGGCAGCTTCAACCAAGGTCTGTCTTATGAAAATGCTTTATTGTTCAGATCAGGGACCTGGTAGTAAAAATTAACTATAAAATATTTTTTTTTTCTATTATGCAAGTAATGGGTAGCCTTTTAAAAATTGGAAACATAGAGAAAAAAGTTTATTCCTAACAACCAGAGCTTCAGTGGATTAAAATTACTCAGGTTTGTCACTGATGCTACATGCCCATTGAACGTCAGGTGGGGACTCTGCCCTGCTTTAGTCTCACTCTGGATACTGGCTGACAGATCACAGCTTTCTAGAATATTGTGGCAGAAGAAAAGAGAGCTTTGCAGCATCTCATACTCACATCTCATATTGCTTCTACAGAAGTGACAGTCACTTTTCCTCTTAAACCTCTAGTCAAAACTTGTAACCATGCCTCCACTTAACAAGAGGTTTGGAAAGTGCAGTTCCGCCATGTAGGGAAAGGTATATGAACAGTGGTAAGGGCTACCACACTGGAGAATATCTCCTTTCATCTGCCTCCCTTTGCAGCCTGCGTCCCTAATCCATGCGCTCTACTGCTCCAGTGTCCACCACTGCTTGACTCTGCCTTTGTGTGTGTCAGTTCACATTATCAAGAAGGACCATGACTGGTAGCTCTACGGATGGAGGACCCTTTTGTATCAGGTGTTCACCCTGTGCCCAAGCTGCAGTGCCTAGAAGAGTGGGGATGAATCTGTGGCTCCTATCAGGCTGCAGGAGTTGCGGAGACAGAAAAAGTATTTCTAGGACTCCCATTTGGCCTTGCTGTCTCTACGCATCCTTGGCAATTTCTCCCATCTGGGCTTCTCCTTCTTATCACTTTGGTCCACATACGGGGACAGCGTCTAAGTTCTTTCTGACCAGCTTCTCAGTCCTAGAAAAACCAGACTTGGTTAAGTACCAGAGCACAGAAGGCATTTAGTGCTGCTCTGCTCCCAAGTCATCTATTAGTTTCACTTTAGCCAGCCATACCTCCTTGATTACATATGAAGTATCTGTATATAACTTAGTATCATGCTTTTTCACATTATATTTTGATTTTTATCGGACCGGAAACCCTAAATCCACAAGCATAACACCAAGATCACATTTGGGCTTTTTCATTTCTGTAACCAGAGGATTAAACGCTAGTTTTGTAGTAAGACTTCAATTCTATTCATCTGTCCAGGCTTAAGGGTTCCTGTTCTTCTTTTTAAGTCATTAAATTGTATCAGACAAGGGGGAAAACGCGTGTGTGGCTTTCCCTAAGGTAAGACAGGCTTAAGGGATATTGAAACCAGGGCAGAGAAATGTTTTCTGTGACCAACCAGTCAGGGCAAGGCATAGAAGGAGCAATGACTTATTCATTAGCGCAGATAGAAGGCCACTCTTTTTCAGGCTGCGGCGCAGAGAGGCCAGGCTCAAAGGGCAGGAGGGCCGTCTGCAGGCAGCGCCGCCGCGGCTACCTGGAAGCCCAGCAAGTCACCAGAGTCCTGCGGGTGCCTGGGCTGCCAATCTGCAGCGACCCGTCCGCAGCTCCCGGGGGCAGGAACACCAGCCCCGGGACAGGAGGACGTCCTCGGCCCGCTCACTAGGGATCCGCCAGCGGGTGCTGCTGAGCCACATCTCCGCAGTGGGCGCCCGCATCCAGGTACTGCGCGCCACTGCACCTGCCTGGGCGTTCCCGCGCTTGGGGCGGGGCTTCCCGCGTCCCCTTTAAGAGGCCGCATCACCCGCCCTTGACGTCAGAGTGTCTCTCCGCAAGAGCCCGCGTCCCGCTGGGCTCCGCGCCCTCGCGCCCACAGCCCCGGCGGCGGCACGACCGGCGGCGGCACGACCGGCGGCGGCCAGGCGAGCGCGCCGCGCCGCTCGGCCCTCCCGTCCCGCTCCGCCGCCTCCCTCCCGCACAGCAGCCGCCAGCGCGGCCTCCTGCACCATGTCGGTGGCCGGGCTCAAGAAGCAGTTCCACAAAGCCACTCAGGTAAGGCGCGTGGCAGGTGTGTCCCGGGGCAGTCCGGGGCGAAGCTGCGAGGGGCACGCTCGGCGCTGGCGGTCCGGCGGCAGCTTGGGGAGTTCGGCACCGAGCCTGGCCCGCGCCGGCCGCGCCTCGCCTCGCAAACCAAGGCGGCGGCTCGGGGCATCCCGGGTCTGGGCGTCCGCCCTCTGTCCCCCGCCCCCGGCTTGGTGCGCGCTGCCTGCCCGCGGGTCCCCGGCGTCCTGCCTGGTAGCGCTGCTCGCCGCCCCCGCATCATCTCGCGCCCGTGCTGCAGGAAGGGGACCGCGGCTGCACTGCTGCCGCGGCGCGCAGGTGCCCGGGCGGCGCGGTGGGAGATTATGTAAAGTCGCCTCTTCACGGGTGACCTTGCGGAGTCGGTGCACCCGGCTGTCCCGGGATGTGTTGGCATGAGCGGTGGCCGCACTGGGGGTGGCGGCGCGGAGGCCGGCGGTTTGCGCTCCTCTCCCTTTCCCTGTTGTCAGAATCCTCCTTCCCCGCCGCCCGCCGGCTCCAGAGGAATGGAAGGCTGGGGGTCTTCCTTTAGGGACCCGCATACATTAACTTTTACCTGGAGAACTCGGTCGTGAAACTCCTTTGAGGCCAGGGCATGACAGGCAGTCTGCGGGTCTTAGATATTTCCCTTCAACAACCACATTGTTGAAGACTTAAAATCATCATGTATTTTAAATTGTTTTTAATGAACCTTTGGCATCTTGGATGTGCCCATTTTTCTTTATGGGGTTAATAAGCTGTGACTGTAATAAAACTGATTTAGATTCTAATAATTAAAATCATTGGACTCAAAGAATTTTACATGGGGCGAATAAGCGAATACTTATGCTGTGACCTATTTCTTACATAATGTGTATGATTACTAATTTTTTATCCTTCTGAAATAGGTTCAAATTTACGGGATCTTTAAGGATTTTGATGACTTATCTCGAAATGTTTTTCATGATTTAGTGTTAAATAGTTTTTCATAGGTTAGCCTTAATTAATGAGCTTTCTCATAATTTCTCGGAAGCAGTGAGGTTTTTCCTAGGCTACCACAGTGGCAGCCTTGTTATGAACCACATCCAGAAAAGTTGAGGGTTGTGTTTTACAGAACCTTGGTTAACTTAGGGTGACAGATGCAGCATGAAATTCCTGTCGTGTGTGTGTTTGCACGCGTCTGCATCATCTTCATCACACAAACTTGCCTTTATAGAATCAATTATGCCTGTCAACTTAGGAAATCAAGAAAAGTAAGACTATTTCTGTAAAAATGTTTCTTAATGTAATTATTTTTGCTTTTCTATTATAATTGGAGTTATCTGTGACCTCTCTGCCAGACATGTTTATGAAAGTAAGTGCTTTGTTTGTTGATGTAGTTTGGAAGGCTTCTAATAACTTTATACTGCAAGTTCTTTCAGGTTTACAGAACCAAGCATATGTGCTGCCCAGGAATTCTCTGGCAGGACTTCTTCGATATTACTAACCTTTTTGATTGCTCTACTGGTCACTTCTCTATAGCATATCTCAGCACTGCGTTTACCAACACGACATCTTTTTTCCACTTAGATTCTAAAGATTTCTTTTGCAAAGCTTAGTGCCCTCAAAGGCAATTAAGAGTCTTGGCTTTGGAGTGGGAAAGGCCAAGGTTTGAATCCTGCCTCTGCTGCTTCTGACCTTGAGAGAGTGTTTAACTTCTGAATCTGTCCTTGCTAAAGTGATGATAATTTCCGTTTCTCAGGGTTGAGGTGAAGAGAAACGAGTGTGTAGAACACACGTAAAAAGTGTTCAATAAATTATAGTTATTGACATTAAGGATATTTTTATTAGTATAAAATACTATCCCTAATGCTATGAAGAAGTTACCCAAGCTAGACTTTTTAGTTTTTCCAACTTAAAAAATAGAGGGCTCCATTTCAGCTAAATCTTGAAGTTCTATGTAGCTCTAAAGTGTAGAAAAAATAATTTAAACTGTGTTAGGAAAGAACTTAAAAGGTTGGAGAAGGTCGGCATGTGATGCGATACGGTTACTATTTATCACACCGAATCCAAATGCAGAATCACTGCGTCATTGTCTTCCTTTTACTGAAAAGCCTTTTATTTGAAAGGTGAAGCAGCACATAGTCTCTTATCCATAATTTAGTGTAGCACACTCTTAGAAAGTCTAAGGCACAGGTTACTGTTCTGTGCATATGTATATTTAGGAGAGTATGTAAAGCCCATGTTAATGTTTGCATGTGACAAAAAAATTTAGAGAAATAGTCCTGTCCTGCTTTTGTAGCCATTTTTTTCCATGCAGGTCCGTGAACCTGACGTTATCTACAGAGAAGCTTTAGACCTGGAAATACTTCCTTTTGAGAACTGATGTGCTGGATAATATAGCCTGGGTTTGTTTGTTTGTTTATTTATTTATTCATTTGAGACAAAGTTTGACTCTTGTTGCCCAGGCTGGAGTGCAATGGCGTGATCTCAGCATACTGCAACCTCTGCCTCCTGTGTTCAGGCGAGTCTCCTGCCTCAGCCTCCCGAGTAGCTGGGATTATAGGCATGCACCACTACGCCCAGCTAATTTTTGTATTTTTAGTAGAGACAGGGTTTAGCCATGTTAACCAGGTTGGTCTCGAACTCCTGACCTCAGGTCATCTGCCCGCCTCGATTACAGGCTGAGCCCCCGCAGCTGGCCTATAACCTGGGTTTATAAGTGGAAGGAGTCTGTTCAGGCAAACGTTTCTTTCTATGGAATTGAGCTTTTTTGCTTGTGTTAGTAAGGGATGATAAATAAAACAGTATATTGTTTGTACTTGGAATTTCTGATTAAATGTGTCACAACTGTTGTCTTATATTAGAATTGATTATTTCTACCTTGTTGCTGACAGTTATTTTCAATATATTTACAATTTGGAGGTAAAAAAATGCTTTTTCCAAGTAAAATTTATTAGAGAAGAAAATCCTTTCAGCATGAAAATATATAATGATACCAAAAATTGATCATCTTATTTTCATGTACTTCGTTACTTTATTGCTCATAAAGATACAATTTATGTAATTAGAATAAAGTATTCTTTTTTTTACTGTAATAAAGGGCAGATGATCTTGTGTTGCTCTTTTAGTGAGTTTTATTCATATTGAGATTTCATTTTACAAAAGTCATGTCAATTTTTTTACACTTGTTTTAAACTGGCAGCAGCTTAGTTAAAAATAGCTGTTTCCAGTGAACATGAAGCTCCTACAAAATCTGTATTTTTAAAAATTCACTCTATCATGCATATGATGTGGACACATTTTGCCTTATAATATGTACAAGTCTATTATAAAGTAAAATATATTAGGTCATTTTATGAGTTTGCTGGAGCTGCTGTAACAAAGTACTACAAACTGAGTAGTTTCAACAACAGAGTTACGTTGTTTCCCACTTCTTGAGACAGGCACACTTGAAGTCTGAGACCAAGGTGCCAGTAGGGTCATGAGCCCTCTGAAGGTATGAGACAGGATCTATTCCAGGCTGCCTTTTTAGCTCTTGTGCTTTGTTGGGAATCTTTGGGCTTCCTTGGCTTGTAGATACGTCACTTTGGTCTCTGCCTTCATGCTCACATGACATTCTCTCTGTGTGTGTCTCAGTGTCCAAATTTCCCCATTTTGTAAGGACCCCAGTCATATAGGATTGGGCAAGCCCATCCTACTCCAGTATGATTTTATCTTAAATAATTACCATCTGCAAAGCCCCTATTTCCAAATAAGGTTGCATTCTGAGCTATTGTAATTAGGACTTTAATATGAATTTTGGGAGGGGCACAGTTCAATCCATAACAGTCATTATTTGCATAAAAGGATTAACCACAGTATTCTATATTTGATTCAACATCTAAGAGGACAGTTCAGCCTGTAAATAACATATAACTTTCTATTGCATCAAAAAGATATACTTTCTCCTTTTTTAATGAGTTGGTTAGTATATTGCTAAGGTCTGAATGTGTCCCCCTAAAATACATATGTTGAAGCTTGACTGCCAATGTGACAGTATTAAGAAATGGGGCGTTTAGGAGGTGACTAAGTCATGAGGGCACTCATGATTAAGTCATGAATGGGATTAGTGCTCTCTTAAAAGAAGTTGAAGGGGTCACCCTGTCCCCTTCCACCGTATGAGGGTTTAGCAACAAGGCACCATCTTTGAAGCAAAGGGTGGGCCCTAGCCAGGCACAGATCTGCTAGTGCCTTCATCTTGGACTCCTAGCCTCCAAAACTGTGAGAAATAAATTTCTATTATTTATAAATTACCCCGTCTA
Source organism: Pongo pygmaeus (assembly GCF_028885625.2). Classification (NCBI taxonomy): domain Eukaryota; kingdom Metazoa; phylum Chordata; class Mammalia; order Primates; family Hominidae; genus Pongo; species Pongo pygmaeus. The sequence goes on along the minus strand of NC_072386.2, from coordinate 39,903,705 downwards.
AGGTATTTTGTTAGTAGTCTGAACAGACTAAGTCAGAAATATACCTATTATAAACTGTGTTTTCTGATTTTTTTAATTCAATTTATTTATTTTTTATTTATTTATTTATTTTTCTGGAACTCTCCATATTTTATTCTGTATGGTAATAGTATGTAATAATTTTTAAAAATTTTCTTTTTTTTTTTCTTTTTTTAAATTTTATTATTATTATACTTTAAGTTTTAGGGTACATGTGCACAACGTGCAGGTTGGTTACATATGTATACATGTGCCATGTTGGTGTGCCTCACCCATTAACTCGTCATTTAGCATTAGGTATATCTCCTAATGCCATCCCTCCCCCCTCCCCCCACCCCACAACAGTCCCCGGTGTGTGATGTTCCCCTTCCTGTGTCCATGTGTTCTCACTGTTCAATTCCCAGCTATGAGTGAGAACATGCGGTGTTTGGTTTTTTTGTCCTTGCCATAGTTTGCTGAGAATGATGCTTTCCAGCTTCATCCATGTCCCTAAAAGGACATGAACTCATCATTTTTTGTGGCTGCATAGATTTTTTTTAAATGATAAAATTAATTTGGGTAGGCTGGGTTTTATGATACGGTCTGGTATATGTTTATTTGTCCCACTCAGATTCCTTAACTGGGAAAATTTCATTATGTTTGTGTTCTGTGTCTTTTTGTTTTACCTAATTTCCTCTTTGAGAATGCTGTATTTTAGATAGATGCTTTGCTCAGGAGACCATTACATAAATCTTTTCATGCATTTGTTGATTTGGTGAGATGTTAAACTTACTAAGGTATTGGATTAAATATCTAATTAGTTATGACTTTATCTCAGTGAGATTTTCAGTTTCTTAATTGCCTTTAAGCAGTCAACTCTCTGCTGCCTTTAAAATCTTGGCTGTGGCTTGTTGCTTGACCCAGGATTTCTACACCTGTACCCTTTCACATTCTTAGCCAGTAGTCTCTAATAGGCTGCAAGGGGCCTATATATTTTATAAAATTATAAGTCACATTTTATACATGCATTTTTCTGAGGGAGAATGTCCTTAGCCTGTCACCAGATTCTTAAATAAATTCATAATTGCTGCCCCTTCCTCCCCTCAAAACGTAAAAATAGGGCGGGGCGTGGTGGCTCACTCCTGTAATCCCAACACTTTGGGAGGCCAAGGCGGGCGGATCACTTGAGGTCAGGAGTTCAAAACCGGCTTTGCCAGTGCGGTGAAACCTCGTCTCTACTAAAAATACAAAAAGATTAGCCGGGCGTGGTGGCAGGTGCCTGTAATCCCACCTACCCGGGAGGCTGAGGCAGGAGAATTGCCTGAACCCAGGAGGCGGAGGTTGCAGTGAGTCAAGATGGCGCCACTGTACTCCAGCCTGGGCAACAGAGTGAGATTCCGTCTCAAATAAATAAATAAATAAATAAATACATTCATCATGTCATCAGGAGAAAGTGGGTGTTTCTTACAATAATCACTCTAACAGTTCTGTTACTGGGCTTTAGGATGCCTGATCAAAATGCAGCCTTCTCTGCATTAATTTTAGCAGCAATCAAATATAAAAAACCTTTCCACAGGTGTCGGGATTGAATGAGATAATGCTTGTGAGAGTGCCATGCTTGCATAATAAGGATCACTTGAACCATGTAAAACAAAATGTTGTTAATGAGCTTGAAGTCAATGATACGGGCCTGTGGGGTATATGAAAAGAAAGTGGTGACTGAAAATGATTTCTCTGTAGACTGAGAGTCCTGTTGATTGAAGTTTGTGTTGTTGAAACAGTTATATTTTTGCAAGCTTTTTTCCCCGTAGTGATTCTTTAATGTTTTAAATTGAGTTTATATGAATTTTGGTTTCAGTCTACTTGGAAAATTTTAAAGTAACCTGCAAATTAATTAGAAGTACCCTAGAAAATGGCAAGACTTGGTTGGGGCAAATGGTGACTGTTTTGAGACAGATGTCATTGTGGAAGGGAGAGGTTTAATATTCAGGGGAAGGGAGCTGAAGCTTGCAGAGCAGATTCCATTCTGCCAAGCCTCTTGTGCTGCATACAGAGTCTCAGGGCATCAAGCAACCCGAGGGCTTTCTTCAGAGGAGTAGCTTGAGGCAGCGGTGAGAGAAGGGCAGGACACACTGACAAATGAATAATGAGAATTAGGTGAGGAGATGGAGTTTAAGACCTGCTTCATACTTTAAGGTGGATACCTGGTGGGGCTTTCTAGGGATGAGCAATTCTTCTCAATTTAAGGCCAGATAGGGGAGATGCTAAGTGGATAAGAAGTCAGTGGATTTTTTGGCCTCCTTTTTTCTCTTTTTGTTCTTTTAATCCTTTGTACCCTTGTCCTGTGTTCTTTTAGGTAATGTTCAGTGAGGTGTAGCCACAAGAGGGGACACAGGAGAGGCTCAAGAAAACAGAGTTTATTACACTCACACATCTTAGAATGACAATCACTGTACAGGAGGATGGGGGGACACGTGGGGTGGAGGTGACAGCTCTGAGAGCAGGATCAGCTAAGCAGGTGGGAAACAGGTGGGAGCAGAGAGAGAGCAAGGACTGTGGGCAAGTGCCTTTACTAGTGTTCTCAGTGCAGTTCACAGCTCAGTGCAGTTCACAGTGCGTTGCGTTGGTGCATTGGTAGGTCGTGGTCAGAAGAGGACAGAGAGGTGAACTTGTGGTAGGGGCCAACCTTATCAAACTTGTGCACCTGGTTGCCTGGGTGGGGTGTTCACAGTTAGTGTATGTGGGAATGAATGTTGACGCAGCAAGAGACAAAATGTGAAGTTTTGAAACTAATACAACCCTTCTCAGTGTTTTTGGTTTAGAATTTATTGTTTCCATAATCACTTAAGGAGCCTAAAAGCTTAAGAATGATGTACATGGTATCCGATGGATAATAAAGACTAAAAAGAGAGCTATAACTCTACTTATTAAAATGCCATGATTGTGAGACCCTGCCAAGTCTTTTGCATTCTACCAACAAAATATTTTCCTGCTATACTAAATCATTAGCTGATGACAAATGCTTCAGGAAATATTTTCACTCTTTATAAAGGTTTTACATTTAGTACAACTTCTAAATGCCAAATATGATGTTGTAGTTGCTCTACCCTAATCTCCCTCCGCCATCCCCTGGGTCAAATTGTATGGAGTAGTAATGAATATGGAGAAGCTGTCTGTAATACTTGTGAAGAACCCACAGCTCCACGGAGGTTTACTTGGATACTTAGGACACTGAAGGACCTCTAGGCAGTGTTTTCTGCCTTTTTTTGAATTATGATATATATAAAAAATAGAAATGTCTTTTTTATAATTCAAACTAACTTTTCCCCATAGATACTAATGGAAGCAGTTTTATAATGCTGAGAAATATCTCAATATCAAGCTATGTATTAGTCTGTTCTCATGCTGCTAATAAAGACATACCCGAGACTGGGTAATTTATAAAGGAGGGAGGTGTAATTGACTCACAGTTCTGCATGGCTAGGGAGGGCTCAGGAAACTTACAGTCATGGCTGAAGGGGGATCAAAAATGTCCTTCACATGATGGCAGCAAGGAGAAGTACAGAGCAAAGTGGGGGGAAAGCCCCGTATAAAACTCAGATCTCGTGAGAATTCACTCACTTCACGAGAACAGCGTGGAGGTAACCACCCCCATGATTCAATTACCTCCCACTAGGTCCCTTCCATGACACATGGGGATTGTGGAAACTACAGTTTAAGATGAGATTTGGGTGGGGACACAGCCAACCCGTATCACAGAATAATGCTTGAAAGAAGCATAAAGCAGATAGCCTATGCTTTTAAATGTACAGGAAATTGCCTGGGTGCGGTGGCTCATGCCTGCAATCCCAGCACTTTGGAAGGTCGAGGCAGGCAGATCACTTGAGGAGTTTGAGACCAGCTTAGCCAACATGGCAAAACCTCATCTCTACTAAAAATGCAAAAACTAGCCAGGCTTAGTGATGCACATCTGTATTTCTGGCTACTCAGGAGGCTGAGGCAGGAGAATTGCTTGCACCTGGGAGGCAGAGGCTACAGTGAGCCCAGATCACACCATTGCACTCCAGCCTGGGTGACAGAGCAAGACTGTCTCAAAAAAAACAAAAAAAAAAAACAAAAAATACAGGAAATAATGTCCACAGTGAATGATACCAGTGAGGAAAGGAGAGAAGGGGAGTCAGGACAGTTATTGTTCATAACAGTGATGGCATCCCGCAGGGGACATTGTGAAATCCCCTGCCTGCCGGTAGAGGAAGTTCCTTGGTTTTACAATCTGGCTCTGCAATCTGGGAAGAACTCTTTTGTTCTTTCCTATATATATTTGGCCAGGTCTAAGGAGGGTTACAGGAAATGTGCCCTCTTTGGGAACGGCATAACTTTTTCAGTCAACTTCCTGTTTATTTAAATTTGGGGATTGTTTTACAGTCACAGGCTTTTAACTATCCATGGTTGATTTGAGTAATGAAATTTCTTCAGAAACTTAGTAGGCTTCTGGCCAAGTGTGGTAGCTCGTGCCTGTAATCCCAGCAGTTTGGGAGGCTGAGGTGGGTGGGTCACTTGAGGCCAGGGGTTCAAGACCAGCCTGGCCAACATGGCGAAGCCCCTTCTCTACTAAAACTACAAAAATTAGCCAGGCATGGTGGCCTACGCATGTAGTCCCAGCTACTTGGGAGGCTGAGGCTTGAACCTGGAAGAGTTCCTTGAACCTGGGAGGCAGAGGTTGCAGTGAGCCAGATTGCACCACTGCACTCCAGCCTGAGCAATAGAGCAAGTCACTGTCTCAAAAAAATAAAACCCAAAAAACAAAAAACAGAAAAACTTCAACTTAATAGGCTTCTGATCTGTTTCCTTGTGAGTTTCATTTGCCAATTTCTATGATGGAAATTATTTTTTAGACCTAATTTTCAACCAGTAGACTTGGTTGTGTTACTCTGAACTTAACAAGAGGGCCTGATACTTTGGCTTAACCAAGAAGTCTTAATGGTACTTTGTTGCTCAAAGTCTTTTTCATTTATATTTCCCATTATTTGCTTCAGGGACTCAGGATGACCCTGGATGGGTTCTGCCATCTGTAACATATGGTTTTCAAGGTTGCCAAAGGGAAAGAATATGTTTGAACAAGCATGGGAGATGTTCATAAGCCAGGCCTGGAAGAGGAATACGGTAGACAGAATGCTATGATTGTTGGTGACTCTTGCTTTTGTGTACTCTCCTCCCCTTTGATTGTGGGTGCAATATTCAATTTGAAAAGATGTTATTCCTGAGACTTTTAACTTTGTAAGACAAAAGGGAGATTATATGATTGGACTTAATCTAATCTCATGAGCCCTTTAAAAGCAGGATTTTTTTCTGGCTGGGAGCAGAAGGAAAAATCAGAGAGATTGGAAGTATGAGCAGGACTGGACATGCTGTTGTTGGTTTAAAGAGGGAGGGACCACGTGAGTAGTAATGCAGGCAGCGTCTAGGAGCAGAAATCAGCTCTTTGGTGACCATCAGCAGGGTAAATAGGGATCTTAGACCCACAGCCTTGAAGAATCTGAGAGGAAGGGAATTCTTCCCCCAAGCTTCCAGATAAGAGCCCAGTCTAGCCAACGCCTTCATTTTGGCCTTGTGAGGCCCTCAACAGGGAGCTCACTTAAGCAGGCCCAGAATTCTAATTTATAGAATTGTAAGATAATAAATGGGTATTGTTTTAAGCTGCTAAATTTGTGGTAATTTGTTACACAACAGCTGAAAATGGAGAGAAGGAATAGTTCCTTCTGTTTATGTTTGGTTGGCTGGAACTTGTAACATGGCCCCTCTGTGGTACACCTAACAGAAATGGAAGAAGGCAAGTGTAGCCTAGCTATGTGCCCAGGATGTAAAAGTGGATTTTTGGTTAAAAAGCTAGCGGTTTTGCTATTACTGGTGCCTATAATTAATTAATTGTGTGTCTGTGTATTAATCTATTTATGAGCTTGTAAGTGTATGTATATGTGCATATGTCCATATGTACATACACAACATACATATGCACATATGAATTTTAAGTCTAGTTTACTGAATAAGTCTTTTCTTAATACATAAGGCTCAGTATGTTCCATGTGCCTTTTGAAACAGCATTTCACTCTGTCACCCAGGCTGGAGTGTAATGGCGCGATCACAGCTCACTACAGCCTCAATCCCCTGGGCCCAAGCAATCCTCCCACTTCAGCCTCCAGAGTAGTGGGACTATAGGCGTGTGCCACTATGCCTGGCCCATATGCCTTTTTAATATATTTTTTATTTTATAGATTTTTTTCTACAGTGCTTTGGCGTTTTGATATTTAGATGTTTTTCTTTGATGAGGCACGAGTTTATTTCTGTGGCTCCTGATCAGTTTTTTTTTTTTTTTTTTTTTTTTACAGTGGCAGGCACCGTTAAGTACTTGCTGAGCAGTACCTTAGCTTGGTGGGCTGGTGAAACAGTGACAACTTCACTAACCTTGGAATAGAGAGACTACAGATCTGCAAAGAGGTTTCTGAATTCTTTGTCTCTGACAGTGTGGCAGGGATTTCAGTTAGAGTAGAGGAGTTGACTGTTAACCGTGCATCTGTTTTTGTGCTTGGGGGGAAGGCTGAGGCCAACACAGACAGTGAAATGCCTTACTTAGTGCAGGCACATCAGATGGCTACATGGTACTTTGAAGTTATTCATTAAGTTGCTGAGGATTGCAGATTTGTGTAGCACATTTGAAGTGTGTTGTGGTGTAAGCAGCAGGGGTGAGGGTGGTTGTGGGCCCCATAACATGTGGGCCATTGTCTGTGATCCATTAGCCCCATGCTCTTTGACGTGATTCATGGATCCTTAGCCCTGAATGGTTTTCTAGGTACATCTGGTAGACGGTGCCAGACATAATTTGGAAGGCATGAGGTCTGGCACCCTGAAATATATTTTAGGGACTTGGTGTCAGTTGAGCAGCTTGGCCAGGGAGGGAATAGTGAGGCCTGATTTTGTATCTGAGTGGTAAGTAACCTGAAGGAGAGGTGTCCTGTAGAAATTGATTACAGGGTGGACACACCTCTCACTTCTGTTGTTATTTTCTGCATATACTGCTTACTGAGGTGACCCTAATGTGCTTCTTTCTGTTGAGTTAATGTTGTGTGCAGTGGCTTGATGGTTGAATTTATACCATTCATTATTTTACTGCTTAAGTGGCCGCATCTGGGCAAGAAGGACCTACAAACCCTTTGCCATGGCCGTTGCACATCATCATCGTACAATACACTGGCTAAAGGAAGTGTTTTCTGGAGGTGTTCATCAATACTGTAGTTAAGAGTTTACTGATTAATATTAACAGCCTGTTATCCAGAGATCTTCTACTTCTTATGATCAACCTTGCACTGAAGTTCTGTCTCCCATTTCACTTTTTAGTTAAGTTTAACAAAGAGTAAAACTATTTTCCATTATTCTCTTTTCCATTCATCTCATCCATTATGCTCTATGTATTTTGGGCCATTTGAAGCTCATAAATCTAAAATCTTTGGATTTTTCACCTTTTGGTCATTATATTCACCTTAAACCCAGTCCAAATTTTCCAGATATATTTATAGTGCTCATCGTCCCTATGTTCTAGACATGGAAAGCTCCTTTTTCCTAGCTCCAAGAAAAGCTGGAAGAATGTCATTCTTTACACAACTTAAATTGTTCAGAAGATATTTTTGTGATCACAAAGATGTATTTAATTCATTTTTGTTTTATTTTGTTTTTGAGACAGGGTCTCACTCTGTCGCAGTGGCGTGATCAGGAATCACTGCAACCTCCTCCTCGCAGGCCCAAGCCTCCCTCCTCAGCCTTCCAGGTAGCTGGGACTACAGGCTCGCGTCACCACTCCTGGCTAAGTTTTTTGTATTTTTGGTAGAAACAGGGTCTTGCTACATTGCCCAGGCTGATCTTGCACTTCTACTCAAGTGATATGCCTTCCTCGGCTTCCCAAAGTGCTGGGATTACAGGCATGAGCCGTTGTGCCTGGCTAACATTTAATTCACTTTTTACAAGCTCTTTCAGCTACTTTCTGTGTCTGAAGACATAGACATTTAAAGCATTTTGATACATTTTCACCAAAAAAATCACCTTACATAAAAGGACATGTCTTAAACAGAAAGCTTATCATAAAATCTCTATATCAATTGTTTTCCTAAATTGATGACTGTTATGTCTTCCCCTTTTGTGAAGCAGTGAGTTATACTGATATTTTGTGATATGTACTGGCTTGCCCTTTTAATATCTAAATTACCTAAATTCTTAGTGTTGTCACCCCTCCAGTGCCCACCAAAAAAGGTCAACAGGACAGAGTTAAATTAGCATTTACTCTGGAATGGGGGTTGCAACCTGGCTAGCAGTCAGAGATTGCACCACCCGAGAAGGGCAAGGGGGCTATTTAAAATAACTTATTTAGATTACATAAATTGCTTGTCACATTATTTCATTGGTGTATTAAACAAGTCTTTAATCAGTAGTAGAAGGGTAAATTTGTATCAGTTAGGAAACACCTATATACAGAGTGTTTGTAAAGATTAGGACCAGTTTTACTTGTATTGTGTAGTGTTGAGAGCACGGTTGTTTGTGAAGGAACGTTTTTCACAGTTCCTTTTCGGGTCTCAAAGTTCACCAGCAGTTTAACATGGAGTAGTAGCCCAAGATGGAGTTACTGATATAAAGCCTGGAACATTGCTAAGCTCATAGTGTCCGGTAAAACTGTGTCTACTGGTTGCTGCTGTGAATGATTCAGGTGAACGTAGGCATTTTCTGTAGGCTCTTCCCACATGATTATGGTAGAATAATTTGATTGTTTCCTAAGTGTATCATTCAGTTGTATCTTCATGACATTTTGTCAATCTGTATTCATGTTTACTGACTATATTAGGGTTCTCCAGCAAAACAGAACCAACATGATACATAGATACATGAGAGGGATTTATTATGGGAATTGGCTCATGTGATTATGAAGACTAAATCCTGCCATATGCTTTCTGCAAGCTGGAGAATCAGGAAACCTGGTGGTGTAATACAGTCCAAGTCCAAAGGCCTGAGGCCCCGGGGAGCTGCTGGTGTAAGCCCCAACCCCAAAGGCTCAAGAATTTGGAATTCTGATGTCCAAGGGCAGGAGAAGATGGAAGTCTTGCTTAAGAAGAGAGGGCAAATTTGCTTTTTCTCTTCCCAGGCCCTCAAGCGATTGGATGTCTGCTGCCCTCAGATCTTCTTTGCTCAGTCTACTGATTCAGATGCTAATATCTTCTGGAAACACCCTGGCAGACACACACAGAAATATTTTACCAGCTATCTGGGTATCCCTTAACCCAGTTAAGTTGACACATAAAATTAATCATCACACTGACTTAATTTAAAACTGAATCATTGTACCATTTTCATAAATGGAAAAATCACTATCAATTATCATGCAAAACAAAATTAAGTCCTGGATACTCTTGCCTGAGTAAATCTGAGCTTGAGGTTTATTCTGCCTTTGTTAAAACAGGAGATTAACAAATAAACAAGTAGTAGATACTCTAACAATACCCTGAGATTTCCTCCTTCACTAAATTAGAATGGAAGAAGAATAAAATGGGTATTTTAATTTGGGGATTCAATGTTCTTAAGGACCATTATATTGTGAAATATGTATTTCGTCTCCCTGTTTCCTCACAGAAAAAAACCTCTAAAACCCATGGGATCATCAGAGTGGTAACTGTCTGTTCTCTGCTATGAGATGACCAGTGGCTGGGGACTCCTATAGCTTCAGGTTGGGGGCTGTTCACCAGAAAGACCAATGTATGCTTAGAGGGTTGGGACTTTCAGCTCCACCCTCCAGCCTCCTTAGAGGGGAAAGGGGGTGAAGGTTAAGTGGATCACCAAAGGCCAGTGATTTAATCAGTCATGCCTATGTAATGAAGCCTCCATAAAAACCCAACATCACAGGGTTTGGGAGGATTTTCAGACAGCTGAACATGTGGTGGTTCCTGAAAGACGGTGGGCCTGGAGAGGGTATGGAAGCTCCAGGCTGCTTCTCCCATACCTCGACCTATGTGTCTCTTCCATCTGGCTGTTCATCTGTATCCTTTTAATACCTTTCTAATAAATGGCTAAACATAAGTAAGTGTTTCCCTGAGTTCCGTGAGCTGCTCTGGCAAATTAGTTGAATCATAGGAGGGGGTTGTGGGAACCCTGATTTATAGCTGGTAGGTTAGAAGCACAGGACTGTGCTTGTGACTGGCATCTGAAGCCAGTTGTGGGACTGAGCCCTCAACCTGTGGGATCTGATGCTATCTCCAGGTAGTGTCAGAATTGAATTGAATTAGAGGACACCCAGCTGGTGTCCAGTGGAGAATCATCTGCAGAATGGGTTGCTGGTAGGGAGAAATCCCCACACATTTTGGTGACCAGAGGTCACAGAAATAGTCCGTGCTGGGTATTTTGAGGTATATATATATAATAGGAGAAACTGCGTTTGTTTTTTTCCTACATCCTTACAAGGACACAAGAATATACCAACTGTCTTGTTCAAAACATGGCCCTTCCCATACATAATTTGACTATGGAAATGGTTGACCTTTTTCTGAGTACCAAGGAGTTTTCTGCCCTCAATGGGGTATTTAATTATATTTTAGAAAAAGGAAGGTCATTAGTTTAGAGCAGCGCTGAGTCATCTGTTCTGTGCCTGATGTTCAGAAAGGAGGTAGACATGTTTTTAAGAGAAGCTTTTGAGATAATTTAGAAAATGATGCAACACCATCTGTCATCAGGCTGTGTGGCACAAGATCAGTAGGAGCCCAGAGACTTCAGATCTCCTAGTTTTCCCATTCTGAGCACTTGTGAGACCCCAGACCGGTCACTAGTCACTTGATCTCAACTTGTTCCTCCTCACACCCACATTTTCTCTGTTGCACAGCTGAGGTAATATGGTCCTGGGCATGATTTTAGGTTCTGACATTTTATGCTTCTGGTCTCGTTCCCTTCTGGTTCATTATCTAGTGTGGCTATAGTGACTTTTCTAAAGAGCAAATCTAGCATTGTTCTTCTTCTTAAAACTCTTCAGTGGCTCCTTGTGGTTCCCAGGATAAGTCCCTCTGAAGTCCTGTTCAGGAGTCTGAAGTGTCATCTGTGTCCTGCTCAGTGATCTGCTTTCACTCTCATGCTCTAAATGTGCTCTGAGTTGTAGCTGTGCTAGTTATCCTGACACCTCGCAATTATGCCATACAATGTTTCTTGCCTTTCAAGCCTTCGCACCATGCTCTTCCCTCTCTGTGGAAATTCCCTTCCTTCCACTTTGTATTTGATTAATCACCACTTTATCAGCTTCATATTTTCTCAGAGAGGTTACCCTTCCCTCATTTAGTGTGGGTTAAATGTCCTTCCATGTGCAATGAAAATTGCTTGTTGTGGGAGAGGAACAACATACAGCAGGGTCTATGAGGCGGGGGTGGGAGAGCATCAGGACAAATGGCTAATGCATGTGGGGCTTAAAATCTAGGTGACAGGTTGATAGGTGCACCAAACCACCATGGCACATATATACCTGTGTAACAAACCTGCACGTTTTGCACATGTATCCTGGAACTTAAAGTAAAATAAAAATTAAAAAAAAATTGTGTGTTATACCTCTGTGAAGTGTATTGCTTGGCTCACTGCTATACAAGCACCAGTCTCCTTGATGGTATCCTCTAGGGTGGGTATAAAGAGAAGGACCCTGCCATTCTATACTTCATTCTGTTGGCAGTTCCTAGCCTGTAGTGGGCATTTAATTGATAATTGTTGAATGAATACATAGTTCCTGTTTCTATTGATCCTTATGTATATTTAAAAGGGGGTCCTATGCATATATTTTTGATGTATTCATTTCTGCTTAAAATACATCACAGATTTCTAAAAGTTAATGTAGAATTTAAAGCACACCCTCATAAAATTGTAAGATTGTAAGTTTAAAATAAACTTCCTTCATTGTACAAATGGCTAGCCTAGGTACTATTTTAACTCGTTTATTACTCACAGCAACCCTATGAACATTATTATCCCCCTTTTACAGATGAGGAAGCTGAAGCACAGAGGTGGTTACACAGCTTCAGTGGCAGAGTCAGGATTGAAACCACACCACCTGGTTTCAGAGCCAGTAACTGCCAGTAGTTTTTAACCATGAGTCCTATTGTCACCTTATACATCAAACCAAGACATACCTAAAAGCTCTTAGCAATCACCAAGAAGAAGACATGAACACTTTAGTAGAAAAATTAGACAAAAATATGAAAGGCAGTATTTGAAAGAGCAAGTGGCCAAGATACAAATGCAAAAATCAAGGAAATCAAACAGTAATATCTGACATTTTTCATTGTTTAGATTGGCAGAGATGAAAAGGATAACATTCTGGGTTAGCAAGAGTGTAAGAACATGGGTCCCCGTTATGGTGGGAGTGTAAACTGTTAAAACACTTCTGGAGATCAGTAGTTCTCTTCCCTGTAATTCTGTTTTTAGGAAACTATTCACAGAAAATAAATGTATAAGTATGTACAACTTATGTACAAGATTGTTCACTGTAGTAGTTATTGTGGTGAAAAATTGTAAACAACCTAAATAAGGGATAAGGAAGTAAATCTGTATGTCAATATTATGAAATCTCTACAGCTATTTTATCTATAGGGCAATATTTATTGCAGTAGGGAAACATTCATGATTATTGCCAAAATGAAAAAAGCCAGCCATAAAGCAGATATGTAATATGTAGTAAGCCTGATATTGTAAAAATATAGCTATGATGGTAGCTAAAATGCACTGAGAATTTATAGACCAGACATTATGCTATATTGTTATAGTAAGATTATTTTTTAAATGAACATTTGAACAGTGATTATTCCTGGTCAGTGGGTTTATGGGTGAGTAGTGTTACTACATTTTCGTTCTTATCTTTGGTAATTTGATCTGTTACAAAATTTTCTTTCCACTTCATCTTCTTTACTTGTAACCCCACTTTCTCAGGATAAGTTGAAAACATGGAATCGAATAATTTTAGGAGCCGTCACGGGGACTAGGAACAAACTCAGTTTCTAGCCAAGTTTTAGAACTATAAATAGATGTCAGTTTGCTTCATTAGGCATTTATCTTAAAACTATTGGAACACCTGCCCTGCCCTCCATAGAGCCCTGAATTAAATTGTGCTGCTTGGGTTTCTTCTGAATGCATGGCTACTTTTCTGGTTTCACCAAGAAGACGTGTACAAACATTATAAATAAGCAGCTGCTAATGACTTTTGCTGGCATTTCTTTTAAATGAATTTTTTTTTCAGTTCCCTAGTCTTATCCCTAGGAAAAATAGTGTCATAGCATTGACACTGTTTTTTCGTAAAGGGAAAGAGGGCAGCTAAGACATGTATAGTGTATTGGAGTTATCCTGTAAGATGTTCTTGGTAATTTGGTGTGAGCTGTTCAACCTCATTCTCCAGCCCTTAGGCCACAAGTCTCCTGGGCATCTGTCGCTTCTTAGCTTCTCAGTAAAAAGCCTATGGGCAGTGCCATTCTAGCAAAAAAAGAATGAAGTGAGGGAGAGATGCCCGAGAAGATAGGAGACATTTGCAGTGATCCCTGTTGAACTTGAATGCAGAACATTGTTAATAGTCTCTGGCAGGCTTCTATTTTGAAGACAGAAAATACAAAGTTTAGGAAGCCATAAATGGCAAAATAATATATTCTTCTCACCAACCCAAACAAAATAGATCAAAATGGAAAAAACACTACTGTGAAACATAGCCTCAGTAATGAGATGGGCAGGCCACTTTTGCCTTTCTCCCAAAGAGGACACGTCTAGCAAGATCCACTGGACTGCTGACGGTGGTGGATTGCTGGGCACAAGCATGGCTTTATGGATGGTCTGGCTTTCTCTGGGGCCTGCCACTCTTTGATGGCTTCAATGGCAAGTGCTTCCACCTCTGAGATGAATAATTTCTGTGAAATCATTTCTAGAGTGAAGCTTACTTTTCTAGCCTCTGCAGCATCTTGTGATGTTTCTGGGGATAATATTAACTTGTAAGTTGAGAAACAGTTGAGACTGCTTCAAGAGATTTGTTTTTTTGTGTAGTAATCTGCTGAAGCATATACTAAATTGATGTTTTTATTTGCTGCAAAACTTCGGGTTTTGGTCCTTTTAAAGTAGTTTCAGATTTCAACATTTAAAAATAATTGTCCTGGCACAGTGGCTCACGCCTGTAATCCCAGCACTTTGGGAGGCTGAGGCGGGCAGATCACTTGAGTTCAGGAGTTCAAAGCCAGCCTGACCAACATGGTGAAACCCTGTCTGTGCTAAAATACAAAAAAATTAGCTGGGTGTGGTGGCACATGCCTGTAATCCCAGCTACTTGGGAGGCCAAGGCAGGAGAATCGCTGAAACCCAGGAGGTGGAGGTTGCAGTGAGCCAAGATCGTGCCACTGCACTCCAGCCTGGGCGACAGAGTGATACTCAGTCTCAAAAAAAAAAAAAAAAAAAAAATACTATATAACAATGATTTTTTGAATGAACGTAGATGTAGCATAATTGAACTTTGTTACTTATGTATTCTGTATTATGTGCTTCTTAGGTGGTTCTCTTAAGAGTAAGGGTTTTGCAAGATGCTTCTTTCATAATTGGACGCAACTTGTAGAAAGTGAGGTGTGAGTTTGTTTGATTTGTATGTTTTTCTTATCAGATTATGGAACTATCCGTTAATAAGCTACTCTATAAATTATTTGGATTTAAAAACTGTCTTTGGAGAGTTGCAAGGGCCTGCCTGATCTGACCCTGGCCTCTCCACCCTGATTGAGGGCCGGTTTTCCCCCTCTTTATGCTCTGGTCATCCATCTTTCTTACAAACAGTAGGCATTCGTCCATTAACCGCCAGGCTCTGTGCTGAGTGCTGAGTTTTAGGTATAGAGAGATGCATAAAATACTCATTCCTGCCCTCGTGGAACTGGCAGTGCAGTGTGGGAGACAGACCAATGATTATGCAAATATATAATTAGAATTTGTCACAGGTGCAGCAAAGAACAATGCTAGGGCACTCTCACATGGAGGTCATACCTGACATTCTGTTGTGGAGAGAGGCCATGTTCTTTTCAGTTGTAGAAAGGTTAAGGTTGTCTATGAGGTGCAGCTGGGGAAGCTCTCACCAGCTGACATCATTCAAAAAGTGAACAGGGTACTACTATTTGCACATAAAAAAGAGCAGATTATGGTTTCACAGATACTTTAGATTCTTATTCAGAGAGGATAGCTTTGAGGATAAATGACTGCTTCTCATGTCTTACTGAAGCTAGGGTCATGGAACATCTCCAGCTGGAATAGTTTCTGTTAAATAAGATTGTATGATATGATTTTACATCATTATCTTTCTTACCAAAGAGCATAACTCTGTCTCACAGAAATGTGTGGTCATGCAGTGTTTCCCTGAGGATGTGTCTTTAAACTGAGAAATTGAGGCTGAGAAGAAACCAGGCCTTTGCAGAGTTGCTGGCCAAGGGGTTTGAGCCGACCCCGCCCCCCGACCTGCCCACTTCATGTCATCTGGGAGCTAGTCCACTCCCACTCATCCTTTAGGCCTTAATCCAGATGATACTTATTGGAATCCCTTTCTCTGACCTAGTAGGTTGGATCAGGTTCCTTTTATTACATTCACCGTGGTTTGTGATTGTGCATTAATTTTATGGCCATTCGATTAAATGCCTGTCTCCTTCAATTGGTCTCTAAATTCCTGAAGGGAGGGATCAAGTCTCTGCTGATCTCTTGGGGTAGTTACCATTATGCCCATTTTACTGATGAGGAAACTAAGGCACAGAGAAGTGTAGTGACTCATCCAAAATAATACACGGTATTAATGGTGGAGGCAGAGTTTGACACTGGCAGTCCATCCTTTCGAAGTTGGAATAGACTTTAAATGAATCATTTAATTATTTAATCGGTCAATGGAACAAAATAGAAAGTCCAGCAGTAAGTAGTATGTTGTGGTGATTTGGTATACAATAAAGGCAGTATTTAAAATCATCAAAAAAGAATAGATTATTTAGTAAATGGCATTTGGACAGTTAGCTATTCATTTGAGAAATAAAATTTAATCCTTTTTGTCACATCTTAAAATAAATTTTAACTAGTTGGAAAATATGAAGGTAAAAGAGTGTAAAAAGAAAATATGGTTTCTTTTGAACTGGGGAATACTTTCTAAACATATCATGCAGAGACTATGCACTATGGATGAAGGCTGGTGAATTTTTGCTACTTGTAAAAATGAAGAACTGCTGAGTAGCAAAGGATCCTAAACATGGTTGAAGTGACTAATGGGATTAAGATTTACAGCATACAATTAAAAATAAAATTTACAAAACCCAGCCTTGGCAAGGGTACGGTGCCAAATGGCACTGTATTTCCTGCAGGTTGTTCTTTCTGGGATCCAATTAGGCAATATGTGTCAATATGCAGATTCCCTTTGATTAAGGTACTTCTTGGAATTTATCACAAGTAGGATAATTGGGGATGTGCAAAGATGTATGTTCAAAATTTATTGCTGTGTTAATGGTAGTGAAATATTGGTCCAGTCATATGATGGAGTTTTATGAGGCAAATGATGTGATCTACATTCACGTGGAAACCTTTCTTTGACATGCTTACGGTTGGGGGACAGATTCTAGCCAGGCATTTGTAGCATGAACCCATATGTAAAATTATGGGTGTGGCCTGTGTATGTACTTTTGGATGGGTGGTGGTTTGGAACTAGGGTCACAATGTTAATTATCTCTAGATGTGGGCTTTCAAACGTTTTCTTTTTCTTAAATTTTTTTTTGATGTTTCTTTTAAAAAATATAAACGGTGAACATATACCTATTGATAATAAACCTATCCAGGAAACGGGAATAAATATCTAAGACTGCCTATCTTTTTTTTTTTTCTAACCTGAACAGTTATTTTGCTTATGAAATATAAAATTAGGACACTTTGTCATTTTGTATTTAAATTCTTATAACACTTATTTTGGGCTCCTATTACATGCTCTTCCTGCGTTTGGCTTTCCTAGCCACTGTAGTTGGGATGTTTGAAATATTCAGAGTATTGAAGAGCAGTTTAGACACAAAAAAGTACCTGGGTGCAGAAGCATTTTCATTAAAATTGCATGAACGCTGGAGTTTATTCTACAGCACAAAGCCTTCCTGGATGAACTGGATTAATGTTTGATAGAAACACATCCTCTTAAGCATCAATGTTCTTAAACTCTTTGATTATTAATTAAATGTCCTATGTTCTTTAGCCTTAAAAGGTAGGAAAAACTAAGACAAAGGAGAAAAAAATCAAGATGTCAAAGATAGGAATGTAATGTCAAAGGGAGAATTTCAAATAACCCACCTTCACACATGCCTTTCTCAGAGAGAGACTGTTAAACAGAACAGCTGGCTCTGATTCTGATGTTTTCTCAGTTAGATCTTCAGAGAACAGTTTTAATAAAGCATTAATTATGGAGCATCCCTACACACACTGTAGACAGGGATCATTCAGCTGCATAATGTTGCTAATGATATATTTATGGAATGCTATTTCCATCCTAGTTTAAGGTATCTGTTGCTCTTAGTTACTGGGGCTATGCTGATTTCAGAACTACAAACAGCTTTTAATATTCAACACGCTAACTGGTTCAATGTATATGTTGTACTACTTTAGATTTTGTGGGGAATGGACTTTAAAGATTAGTTTCATGCTGATCCACAGTGTGGGAACGTGTTTGGTATTTTTAAAAACTCTTTGCTCATTGTCTGAGGTGAGAAATTGTTGGAAGACAGAGCAGAGGGGAGAAAGAGATATGTTATTTACGTAGGTGAAAAATACCATGTGAGTTTAGAGTTTAGAGTTTAGGATATGGCAACCTTAATGAATTTTGGAGCTGCAGTAGGTAATGGATCTCTAAATTTTTTTCTGCAATTTTTGTTGTTTTCCATTAGCTCAGTGACAATCACTGTGATCCCCTCCCTTAGTGTATCCCTCAGCATTCTCAACCATTGTGTATGTGCACTACTGAGTTTTTCCCTGGGTGCCTCATGTGTGGTGGTGTTTCTACAGCTTTATTGCAGTGCTTGACGTCTTCACCTAATAGGTCACGTGGTGGCTGTGCCTGACCTGCACATGGTCATTTCTTTTTGGTTGCTGAAGCCCAGGTTGTCTTAAGAGATACCGTTTTTTTTTTCTTTTTTTGGAAACCATTTTTTTACTAAAGGACATACAGCAAGATGGGTGAAAGGTGGAAAAAATAAACACAGGGCTTAATGTTGAGAGGGTATTTTTAGACTTAGAAGCAGCTTGCTGCTTTCCATGAAATAGTTGAGTGTAATTCATGACTCATGTTTCCGTTTTTGGTGGTTTTTCTTTAAAGGATGAAGGCTGGATTAACTGTATTTATGTGTGCCCCTGCAGTTTGGTTCTCTAGATTCATAGGAGTGGGTTTCTTTTATTTAGTAACTATGTGCATAATTTGCTTTTGTCCTTTGTAAAATATCTTTTTAGTCATAAAAATCAAATCATCTTCCCATGTAAGCTTCAGAAAAGGTGAGGTTATATATTGAAACAAACCATGACAGCAGTTAAATTTTTTATAGGGATAGCAGAGGAAGCCAGTGAGTGTTTCAATAACATTGTTAATTTTCAAGTTCTCTGGAATGCTTAAATAGAGCTGAAGTACGTTTTAGGTTATTTTGAGTTGGTACACTTTATTTGGTGACTTGCTGTGTCCCAAAAACTTGGGGTATGGTCACTGGGGGAGAGAATCCTGTTGGTGGGAAATCTTCATCTGTCTGTGGTGGGTTTGATGCTGCCAAATAGTTAAAAGTAATTACAATTCTGGTAGTTATGAAAGAGAAATGGTCAAGCTTGGGAGTCATGGATTGTACTTTTGGGCTGTGAATCTTATAGATTGCTCATATATGGAAAGCATTTTAAGGGCATTGCAGAAAGCCTTCTGGTTGAACTTCATGAAACTTAACTCTTCCTTCCTGACTGTCTCTCCCACCTTCTGAAAACCACAGAAACAGCTCTATTTATTGGGTTCTATGACTTAAAAGAAGAAAAGACTGAAGAGTGACAATCAGACGTCTTTAAAGTTCTCCTTTGGACCCAAGGCAGGATGCTCGTGGCATTTCAGCACCTTCCTCAGGATCAGAGTAGGGAGAGACAGAAATGATCTTTATTTTTGGGACCACAGCTTGAAATGGGGCTGCTGGGCTGTATTGGATTTGATTCTGTCCAAAAGGTGAAAGTAATGATAGCTGCTGGGCTCCCATCCTCCATGAAAACCCAGTCAGTTCACTGTCAGTTTAATTGTTTTCTGAGCTCTTCTGTTTTGAACATTTTTAAAAAAGACTTTTGCTTTCTTCTAAGTGTTTTGTATCATACCCCAATGCAGAGGCCACCAGCCACCTTGCCTCTTTCACCCCTGTCTCCAGGAGATTGGTAGGTCTAATGGCTGTCACTGTAGAACAGACCTTCCAGGTGACTCTTGACCCCTCGAATGAGGAGTAGCCTGATCCCGTGTAGACCTGGCAGTATAAAAAAACTTTAATATTACTGATTTGCAAAAGAAGGATTATAAACAAAACGCTAACAAGACAGTTGATTGTCAAATTTTCCTCTTTATTTCTCCATTTTTGGGGAAGATGGAGTGGGAATAAGGTAGGAAACACATGCACCAAAATGAAAACATTTCTTGTAGGTGGGAATAACAAGGACTTCTATCACTGAAACATTCTCTTTTTAATGTTTAACTGCAGGATGGTTAAAGAAATCCTATAATTATTGTAGACATTGATGTGCTATCAAGAAAAATCCATCTTAAATCCCCTGCAAAGTTCATTAAAATCTTCCTCATTGTGGTACTTTACTTGAGATTGATTTCTTTAGGTAGCATGTTTTTACTTTAGACATAGCAAAGAGCCACATTTACAACAGGAGCTTGGGCCCAGTCATGAAACAGTGCTGTGTGTGCACATTCTGTGGGGCTGATTCTGAGGACATGCCACTGAGCTTTTGGTCTGTGTTGGAGAGGTCATCTTCATTCCAGAGCAGCAAAGAGTTTTATTTATGAGAAATGTCCTGATATGTTAAAATATGTTTTTGAACATATTTTGGATCAGTTTGTCTTATTAAAAAGCCAGCATTATTTGTACGCCGGTGTTCATTGCAGCATTATTGACCATAGTCAAGAAGTGGGAGCAACCCAAGTGTCTGTGGAGAGATAAATAGATAAACAAAATATGGTAGATCCTGCCACATGCTACACCATGGATGAGCTGTGAGGACATTAAGCTAAGTTAAATAACACCGAAATAAAAAGACAAAGACTCTGTGATCCCACTTATAAGGCACCTAGAGTAGTCAAATTCATAGACAGAAAGTAGAACGGTGGTTGAGAGGGGAGGGCAACTGGGGAGTTGTGCAATGGGTACAGAGTTTCAGATGGGAGAGATGAAAAGGGTTCTAGAGATGGACGGTGGTGATGGTTGCATAAAACATGAATACACGGCTGGGCACGGTGGCTCACTCCTGTAATCCCAGCACTTTGGGAGGTCAAGGCCCATGGGTCACCTGAAGTCAGGGGTTCGAGGCCAGCCTGGCCAACATGGAGAAACCCCATCTCT
Organism: Pongo pygmaeus; assembly: GCF_028885625.2. Classification (NCBI taxonomy): domain Eukaryota; kingdom Metazoa; phylum Chordata; class Mammalia; order Primates; family Hominidae; genus Pongo; species Pongo pygmaeus. The sequence goes on along the minus strand of NC_072386.2, from coordinate 39,883,069 downwards.
ACTAGAAATACAAAATTAGCCGAGTATGGTGGCGCATGCCTGTAATCCCAGTTACTCGGGAGGCTGAGACAGGAGTATCATTTGAACCCGGGAGGCAGAGTTTGTGGTGAGCTGAGATCGTGCCATTGCACTCCAGCCTGGGCAACAAGAGTGAAACTCCTTGTCAAAAAAGAAACAAACAAAAAAAACCATGAATAAACTTATGCCACTGAATTATACACTTACAAGTTAATATGGTAAATTTTATGTTACATATATTTTATTACAAATAAAAGTTAAAAAATAGAAAAAAGGGTGAGGCAGTCTCCGATGTGTTGTTTTTAGTTTCTGGTCATGGTGGGGTTTGGCTGCCCTGGTCCTATGCTTGTTACAAAACTGCTGGTGGGAAGGGTCCTTAGACCTGTCATCTGCTCCAACACTTTCACTTCATATGTGAGAAAACTGGGTCTCAGAAGTGAGGTATTTACCCCCTCCTGCGTGGGCTTCTTCCTTCAGTTTCCTGGAGAGGCTGTGCAAAGTGCAGCAAGAGCTGGACACTGGACTCTTAGTGAATCCAGTGAATTCACTAAGACGGTGAATCTTAGCCGTTTGTTATTGCTTTGTTATTGCTGTTGTTACTGGCATGTGCTGCAAAGAGCCTTTAGGGACAGAGGTTTGGGATTGAGGCTCAGTGGCAATTACTTGTTAGTTCTCTGTCCTTAGTCATGCTGCTTAATTTCTCCTTGTTACCCAGTGCATGAAGTAAGGATGGGTGAAGTACTTGTCTTGATGTGGTGCTTGTGAAGGGAGAGAGTGGAGTACCTGACAGAGCACTTGGTGAATGGTAATGATCCAGGTCAGTTTTAGTGGGTAAGAGGATGTCACTGCAGCCTGGAGGGCTGGCATCTACCAAGGCGTGGTCTTCAAGGGTGCTGAGAACAGGCATGCCCAGCTCTGACCTTGGGCTAGGGTGGAAGTGTGTTCTTCTAGGCCCGCTTTCTAGGGCCTCCTGAGAAAGGGGTCACCGGACTTCTCTAGGTCAGTTGTCCCTAAAAGTAGGTCGGGGACCTGCAGGTAGAGCCTCGTATAGTTTGAGTCAGTGACAGAGGTATTAGTGTTCTTTCACAAGTCACTTTTTTTTTTTTTTTTTTTTGAGATGGGGTCTTTGTGTCCCAGACTGGAGTGCAGGGGGACAGTCATGGCTCACTGCAACCTCAACTTCCTGGGCTCAAGTGATCCTCTCACCTTAGCCTCCGGAGTAGCTGGGAATACAGGCATTCACCACCATGCTCATCTAACTTTTTAAGAAAAATTTTTTGTGGAGATAGGGTCTTTCTGTGTTGCCCAGGCTTGTCTTGAACACCTGGCCTCAAATGATCCTCTCGTCTTGGCCTCCCAAACTACTGGGATTACAGACACGATCTACTGCAGTAGGCTACAGTTACTTTTGTTTCCCATCCCAGGTAATAAACATCCCCTCACTACTGACTCATCATCTTGCTGACTGTTTTTTACTAGCTTAGCCTTACCTACTTCCAGAGGAAGACTTCATCCGAAATTGTGATGACCAGGGAGGTCATTTGTGCTCAAGAAAAATTCGTCTAGCAGGCATGTATTGAGAACCAATATATGATGGAGGTAAGAGGCTAGAAATATAAAGGGTAATGAAATGCTCCTGGCATGCAGGGGCTCAGCACTTTCAGTATATAGTCCTAGTACCTGAGAGCTAGAAAAAAACAAGCAGAGATGTTTCTCTCTCAGCCCAGGCAGCTCCTCAGTGTGGGGGTCTGGTGCCAACACTGCAACTGTATTGTGTATTATTTAAATGTGTCTGTATGTTTGTGTTCAGTGTACATATGTTTTCAGATTTGTGAAAAATACATAATAAACTGCATGTCATAAAATTCATGGTGTGAGATTTGTCATAGTCTATTATATTCCTAAAGACTCTCAATATTGTGGACATTCAAACTAAATGATTCCAGAATGACTTTAAAATGCTAATGTCAGAGCAGGCAGTAGGGATGCCTTCCTGGATGGGTGTGGCCATATTCACCTGTATGGGGCCCAGGCAGTAACTGAACTGATAGTTCCATCAAAGTCAACACATTATTTTTTGAACTCTGACACTTCTATGCTTGGTATGCTTGAGCACATGATGCCTTTCATTAATGGCTTATTTTTTTCAAGTAGTCTCATTCTACCCTTCTCTACCTTGGTGGCGGGGTTAGCTTCACTTGTGTGAGGTTGGTTTGTTTGTTTATTTGTTTTTGAGATGGAGTCTCACTCTGTTGCCCAGGCTGGAGTGCAATGGCGCGATCTCGGCTCACTGCAACCTCTGCCGCCTGGGTTCAAGCGATTCTCCTGCCTTAGCCTCCCCAGTAGCTGGGATTACAGGCACCCACGACCACACCCAGCTAATTTTTGTAGTTTTAGTAGAGATGAGGTTTCACCATCTCGGTCAGGCTGGTCTTGAACTCCTGACCTCATGATCCACCTGCCTTGGCCTCCTAAAGTGCTGGGATTACAGGTATAAGCCACCATGCCCGCTCAGACCCCACAACTCCCAAGGCCAATTAAACCAGAAGCTTCCCAAGTGTTACCAAGATGCAGCCTGGCTTGGGAATCATTAGCCTATCCAAAAGTTTGACTAGTATCTCCCTTCCCTTTTAATTGATGTGAATGATGCTAATCTTGCTTTGATGGTCCGTGGCTGTACCAGTTCAGTTTCTTCTTTGTAGCCATCATGAGAGATCTGATCTAGGAAACAAGGCTAAAATCAATTTTAAAAGTTTTTACAGAGTTACTTGATGTTCTCTGATGAAGTGAAAGCTGGATATCCTTCCACTACCTGAGCTGCCTGCCACCTTCTGTTTTCTTTCTCTTTGCTTCATTAGGAGAGTAAAGGTGAAACTTAATGTTAGTTGTTCCATATCCTGCAATGCTGAAAACTACCACAACTAAGAAATAAAATTACGAAATTCAAGATGTATTTTGGCTAGCTTCACTCTTTTTCCAGGCAGCTTCAGTGAAGTGGCAATTTAGAAATAGAGGATCAGCAGTAGAAAGTAAGACCCCACTTGTGATTTACCCTGAGTTCTTCTGAAAGATGCAAGCCCTGCTACAAACACGCAGTGATTCAGAGGAGCATGTTTACTAGCTGAAGCCCTTTTTTTCTCCTCTTCTCATAAGGCCGGTTATCGAGGGAGTTTGTGTGTCTGGGGAAAGGACTACTTTATGATAGTTCCTTAAAATTATGACATACAGTCATACATCACGTAACAATGGGATATATTCTGAGAAATGCATCATTAGGTGATTTCATCATTGTGTGAACATCCTAGAGTGTAATCACACAGACCTAGATGGTGTAGCCTGCTGCAAACCTAGGCTATATGATGTAGTCCATTGCTCCAAGGTAATGAACCTCTACAGCATATTACCATACTGAATGTTGTAGGTAATTATAACACCAACATAAGCATTTGTGTATCTAAACATATTTAAATGTAGAAAAGATACAGTAAAAATATGGTATAAATGATTAAACATAGTATAACTGTGCAGGGCACTTTCCATGAATGGGGCTTGTAGGACTGGAAGTTGCTTCTGGGTGAATTGGTGAGTGAGTGGTGATGAAATCATCTAATCAATTATGACATAACTGAGTTTTTCAGGTCTTATAGTCTTATGGGACTACCATCATGTATTTGGGCCATCGTTGACCAAAATGTCTATGCAGCACGTGGCTGTATTTAGCTGAACGATTAAGTAGAAAAAACCTATTAAGACGTTTTTCCAAAGTATTTTTTACAGGGTTCATTGTTCACATTCTGTATATATTTACATCATACTGTATGGTCTGCAATTGTATTTTTGACTTTTTCTTCAAATTTTGAATGGCTAAAAATTCCGGCAGGGTTCAAGAGCTTGTCCTTTTTGATTGTGTTTGTTTCATCCATAGCAGAATTGCCTAGATTGAAATGAAATGAAAATAATGGTATGACACTTGGTATCATCACAAACTGATCACTCAAATGAATGAGTTAAATACTGTTCATGTCATGATGTATGGAATGCTTTCTTGTCCCAAATACTTGTGCTTGGTGCTAGGCATACAATTATATGAAATGTTTATTATGGTGAAGAAATTTAAGATTTTCCTTCACCTTACTTCATCTGTTCAAATGAAAATGGGATCCTTGTGTTTGGGGGGCTGATTTGCACTTGTATATAAACAACTGAGGAAGCTGGATATTTAGGAATAAAATCTCTTTTTGAATTTAGAATTTGTAAGCTTTCCTCTTTTTTTTTTTTTTTTTTGAGATGGAGTCTTGCTCTGTTGCCCAGGCTGGAGTGCAGTGGCACAATCTCAGCTCACTGCAAGTTCTGCCTCCCAGGTTCACGCCATTCTCCTGCCTCAGCTCCCCGAGTATCTGGGACTACAGGCGCCCGCCACCACACCTGGCTAATTTTTTTGTATTTTTACTAGAGATGGGGTTTCACCGTGTTAGCCAGGATGGTCTCGATCTCCTGACCTCGTGATCCACCCGCCTCGGCCTCACAAAGTGTAAACTTTCCTCTTAATGGTCCAATCTTACTGAAGAAATCTGTTAATGGAAACTTTGATAAACACAATGAACAGATTTGGTTCTTCCTCATCCACGTAGGTTGGAAGCAACAAGTATTTTGATTGTTGACTCATACTTTCTCAAGTGAAGTGACAATGTGTTGATGGATTAAGCACAGTTATTTTTAAGCTGCTTTGACATTCTCTAGGCAAAGTATTATCAGGAACAGAGCCCTGAGATTTGAGAGTCGCAGATGCTTTCATGATTCTTCACTGTCTGTCTCTCCTTACATAAGTGTTTCGAGAAAGCTAATAAAATTATTCCTCAAGGTTAAAAACAAGGAAGTTATGAACTGGATTTGAGGTTGAAATTAGGTGGGGGGAAACATGAATTATTTTCTGTAATGTACAAGTGGAAACAATTTAATCAATCCTTTTTATTTTTATTGAATGTAGACAGAAAATTTCGTGGAGGTGGCTGCGTTGCATTTCATTTACAATAATTAAAAAATGTTTGAGTAAAGCAGCTCTGTTTTGGTGGACAGAGATCCAGGAGACCCACTTTCACTTACAGGTGATCCGCTCTTTCACTGATCCCAGCATCTGCTGCTTCTGTGTCACACCACTGGGGGGGGATGGGGGATCCAGAGCTAATGAAGGCATGGTCCTGGCTCTGCTTTGTCCAGCTAGTGACAATGTTAGTAACCCGCATTATTGAACACTTAATAAACAATAATTCTCACAGCCTGATAAAGTAGTTTTTTATGGCATCCTCATTTCTAGATGGGGAAATAGAAATGCAGAGATGTGATAGCTTGCCCAAGATCAGTCTTTAAGAGGTATAATTAGAGTTTGAAGCCAGGTAGTCAGAGTTTTACAGCCCAGGCACCAAATAAATAGTTAAGGTATAATTTTTTTTTCTGGATATTTTGCAAAGAAAGTTTGAGGCTTAAGGAAAGAGCAAAGATGCTCTTGTGTTTAAGCAGATCCATTGAGCACTTTTTGGGTCATGGTCTCTCTACCCATAAAACTCTGAAAAGTACAGGGGTTGCAAATCATATGCGTGCGTAAGCCAAGCAGGTAGAATAGAGGTGTGAAGTTGGCCAGATGGTCTGTGGTGAGCAGGTGAGCTCTCCATGGGGCCACCTCCCTGCAGCTGTAGCCAGTGAGAAGGTGAGCCCAGTATGGCTGATCTGTAGAAGGGAAGCTAATTAAAGGTTTAACAAAACATCTCTGGGTCATAAAAATTGATCTTTACATCACGTCAAGTTTGTGAGTATACAACATGAAACCTTTAGATATGTACTTGATACAGCTTTGGGGAATTTATTGAGAATGTGGGAAAACATTTGTTCTCTAAAAGAAAGTTGCAGATCATACTGCAAAGTGACAGCTGAGCAAAGGCTCCCCCTTGAGAAGGGCATGTGCTTCTCAGCTCGTGGCATCTGGGCTGCCATTGATAAATGGGGGGTAGGTTGGAAGATTCTTGGAAGCCACAGCAAGACACACCACACCTGGGCTCTCATAATCATTTTGCCACCCTTGAGAGCTCCAGACACACGATTGGTCCTCTAACAGAGGAACATTTTAGTATAAGTGTGTACTGCTCAAGGACTCATTTGCTAAGTTAGGGGCAGACTCCTTGGTACCACCAAATCCTATTTTTCCTAAATTGGTCAATGTATTGTCATATTCCCTGTGTGCAGTTTTAACTCTGTGAGTCTGGATTTGAATGGAGGCCCAGCTTTATTCTAGCTGTGCAACTGTGGGCAAGTTCCATCTTCTCCAAAGTTAGCTTCCTCAGGGTATTGCAAGAATTAAATAGCAAAATGTACATAAGGGTCTGGTGTAGAGTAAGTGATAGCTTCCTTTCTTTTCCTCATTTTAATCAGTTACCCAGTTTGTGGATGTGATAGCAAATGAGCTTCCTGAAGATCAGAGCTGTGTGTTAGTGTAGGGCTCAGATCCTCTTTATGTATTCAGTGAACACTATGTTCTATCTAACAGGCACCTGCTCTAGGGCATTAGGGGCATTAAAGGCATGTTATATTCTCAAAGACTATACAATTTAGTAAGAGACACAGGAAAAACTGATGTTCGATTGTTAGGTTGGTTTAAGTGGTTGATACATACTTGGAATGACTAAGATCATTGTTTAACACTGGTGAGTGCACACTGCAATGGGAACTTTGCAATGGAGAAACCCTCAACTGTTAAACATATACTTAAAAAATCAGGGTGTAAGGATCCCTGGCTGAATAATGTTGAATTTTTTTCATTTTCCTTTTTTTGATGAAGAAATTTAACACAAAATTATTAAGCAAAGCCGTTCAAGAAGTACAGCAAGTTTTCTACAGTTTTTTTTAATAAAAGCTAATATCTTCTCCTATAAACTAGTTTGCTGACCCAGAAACTGAATTGTGATTAAAAAATAGGGCAGTGCCCCCTCAAAATGAGAGTTCTCTTATGTTGTGGGGCACTTTTTTGGTGAATACTTTATATTTAGTAATCTCATTCTAAAGGTTGTAGGCTCTCTATGCTAAAATTAATACAGTGAAAAATTACAGTCTGAGTATAGAGAAGATGTGAGTGCCAAAGTGTTAAATAAAACCCTTATTTCTTCTTAGTGAAGTTTCTTTTTTTCAATTGACAATTAACTGGATTTTTCTATATTTCTCTGAGAGTTATTCATTGTGACAGATTTTGTTTCATGAAAGATGTAAAGAACTTCTTTAATTTTTGATGTTCATAGAGTAGACATCATACAATAATAACCTTGCAAATAGGAAGTATCCGTCCTTCGTCTTTTTTATTTCATAAAGCCTAACAATTATTTTACTATAGGGAAATATACAGGTTGAATAACTTTATAGTTTTCATGATCATGGAGTAACTTCCAAGTTATTTCATAGGGTAAACGTGGGTATGTGATAGACATATACGACATTTTGGTTTCTTTTTTTTCATTTTTGCTTTTGGTCGAAATTGTTCATGGAAGCTCAAATGCATTCTAAGGTGAAATAAATTTTCACTTATCCTTGGGGCATTACAATTTAATAGAAAGAGAAGCTCATTTAGAACTTCATTGGCTTCAGTTCCTTCTGGCTACAGAATAATCAGAGACCTTTTCATGTCATTGCATTGGTGTGTTTGAGATGTGTGTGACTTGAATATGGCATGTATCTGAGACTCTGTGACTGGTAACTGAAGCTCCTTATTACTAAGTTCATGATCTCACATTACTGTTTTCATGAGAAGCCAGTGGATCCCTGAGACGTGGACTAAAGCTTTTAATGCCTCTCAGAATATGTCTGGTTAACTTTGGTCACTGCAGTCTTCTTGCTCTGGGAACTGGCCTTGCCCTTGCTACATCCTGTCAGGAGAGATTAGAGGTGATCATTGCCTTGGGCTCTGTCTTCAGAGCCAACAGAAGGAGACATCAGGACTTGCTGGCCCCAGGTCTGCCCAACTCCTCTTGTCTTTGGTGCCCATTATGGGAATCGTAATGACAACTTGCCTATCTCAACACTCTTTCCCACCATAAAGTAATAGAATGCTTTATGGTTCTGTAAGCTCTTTTTGTGTGCATCATCTTCTTTCATCCTGAAAATGACTTTGTGAAGTCAGTAGCTAATAATATTGGGACTAGTTGTACATGTGGGGAAATTCTCAGAGAGAGGAGGTGCCTGGGGGAAGGTTGCCCAGTGGCAGAGCTGGCATAGAAGGCAAGCCTGTGACCTGTCTCTATGGGGGAAAGTCCGGCTCTTTGAGGGTGGCATTGCCTGTCTGTCCTCTCTCTAGTTCTGTGCACAGGAGGAACAGGGAGGAAAAGCTCTTCCCAGGAGTGTGCCTGAGTGTGGCTTGTGGTGAATTTGTGGTAGTAGCTCTGGTCAGATTTTAGCACTTAGAATATGTTTTGAATCCATATATGTGGTACAGTCTTTTTGTGTGGGACTGACACAACCCTCTTAACCTTACCACATCTGGGAACTTGCTTGAACTGCTGAATCTCAGACCTTATCTCAAACCTAAGAGTCATAATTGCTCTTAAGCAAGGTTGTCAGGTGATTCTTATGTACATTAAGTTTGCAAAATGCAGCTCTATTGAAATACAGAGGACCAGAAATTGTATAATTGAGAATAAGGTGAGGAGAGGAAGGGGTGCACATGTGTATGTGTGAGAGACTGGGAGGATGCATTTCACTTGTGTATGTAATTGTGGGAGTGTGTTCTCATTTTACTTGAAAAAGCAGCTCACTGAGATATAATTCACATACCATGCAATTCACCTATTGAAAGTGTACTGTTTAAACCACTTATTGGTTTTAAGTGTGTTCACAGCCTTGGGCACCCATAACCACAATCAATTTTGGAATGTTTTTACACCTGGAAAGAAACCCCATGCCTATAAGCAGTCACTCACCATTTTTCCACAGTGCCTACCTTGCTTCTGAGAAGCCCCTGATTATCACTAATGTACTTCTGCCTCTGTCTTTTGGATTTGTCTATTCTGGTCATTTCTTGTATGACTGAAATAATGCAATATATGGTCTTTAGTGTCTGAATTTTTTCACAGTTCATCCATCTTGTAGCATGTATCAATGCTTCATTCCTTTTTTACTGCCGTCATTTTGTTGTCAAGTTTATTTTGAGCAAGAATGCAGAGATTCACCTTTATCCTTAGCTTTGATGAAGCTGAGACTTTGATGTCCTTAGGCTGTCTAAAGACAGTCTTTTGTAGTACAGTCCTTTGTAGTACAATACTATTCAATAAGAGTAATGTCTTAGTGTGACCATTGCTTTTCTGATGCCACATACTCTAGACTCCGAAAACTGACTGAGATGGTAGAAGTATTGTTAATTGCATTCAATTAAAGATGCGAAACATTAGTATTTTCCATATGTAAAGTTTTGGTTAGTTAATTTCCAACCACTTTCTCTGTAAAAAGCAGTGGTATGCCATCCATGCTCTGCTGAAAACTATGCGTGCCTTTATAAAATATCCAGCTGATGTTGCTGAAAATCAAAATGACAAAATATTATGTTTAGATAAACAACAACAATGGCAGTATTTTTGGCAAGAAATCACATATTGTCCCTCCCCCAAGCAGTCTGTTCCCTGCAATTCTGAATGTTTGGTAATTTTAAGCACCCTAGAGGAAGACAGCATTCTTCCCTTGGTGTCAGTGCTAAGCTCTGAGATTGTTATTTGTCAAATAAAGCACAAATGTGTTTTCCTCTAGTTACGTAAAGACCTTTTAAGAAATTTTTCGTGTGGAATGCCTTACTGTTTGGAGAAAATCTTGGTTTGGCTCTTAGGCTCTCTGGTGATCATTTTATAATGCTCATCATGGGGGGTGACAGGGGAAGAATGGTTAGCAAGATGCTCCAGCCTGCAGAAAAGTCACTTTAGCATTTCCCTACTTTGACTATGGCACACGGACGTTTGGAAATTCTTATTCTGGTTTTAGCAACACAAAAAGCTTTCCTTTTTCCCCTTCCCTCCTGGCTGACTAAGCTCATCTTAATGCCACTAAATTACCAGTGCCTTATTTGGCAGGCTGCCTGTTAAATCAAATGAATGACGACAGTACTGGAGATCTTGTGTGGTCACTTTCTAAAGGGTTTTGTGCCTCCTTTATACTCTTGTCTCCTTTTCCCTCTTTGGCGGGTCGACTCAGTTATTTGGCTCTGTTTGGGAAGGCTCTGGGAAAAATGCCATTTATCTATCTTTTCAACTTGAGGGGACATGCTTTCTTCACAGATTTCTTTGGGATGGAAAGTTCTTTCTTTAACCTGATTACTGTTTCTAGGTGCTGTAAATTGCTGATCATTCTCAGTAAATCACCAGCATTCTGTTCTTTCTCAGTTTTGACAAAGTTGCCGTTGTGCATATGTGTATTTGTGTGTGTGTGACAGGGAACATGCATGGTTTCTGAAAAGAGAAAAAATAAAAATCCTTGCCCCTTTTAGATTTGGAAATTAGCACAGCTAGGCTAGCCAGATCCCTCTTTTGGAGGAAATGGGAAGGATTGGATTGAGCCGTTGTGTCAAGGAAATTGACTTGGCTGGATTTCAGGGAGCAGAGTGGACTGGCCCACTAAGGATCTGTGTCAGTATCTTTAGTGGCACTGGAATTGGGACAGCGTAGCTATTTTCTGTCATAGGGCAAACTCAGGGGGAAAAGGGTAGGCACCCAACATTCCATGAGAACTTCCATGTGTCAGAGAGTGTTATGTAAATGCTATGTATATTCTTGTGTAGTATGACAACCTTGTGAGCTGTATATTACTACTATTGTTATTATTACCATCACTGCTTCACAAATGGAGAAACTGAGGCCCAGGGAGGTCGTATTTCCTAAAGTTCTACAGCTGAGAGGTGGGTTGTGGAGGCTGCTGTCCTTTTCTACCAAGTGAAGTTTGTCTTTGCTCTTTCTCTGCCATGTTCTTTAAAGGGGCAGATGTTACAAGGTTGATGTGGCTGATGGAAACACTAGCATAGGACAAAAATATAAAATCCCTTCACAGACTCAAGTTTCCCCACACCCAAAAGGCTCTACAACAGCATTTCCAGGTACAAGGGCAAGCTTCTGTAGCCTCCAGCAACCACAGAGGTGCCCAGATGCCAATGACACCCTGACTAGAGTGAGCATGTCCTCTCTGCTCTCAGAGTCCTCTGTCACTGGGCCCCTCCCAACTGCTGTGGACACCTGGGCTGTGTGCTGCCCGCTCCCAGGTGTTAAGTTACTGGTAGGACCCATGGCTGTGTGTTTATCGCACAATTCGGTGAATTGAAGGCTGACTTCCTGGTGAGCACTCCCTAGCAGGGTAAGGTATGGACCTTTCTGGAGTCTGTTTTACAAGAAGTGTTTACTGGGATATTTTAGGAATTCTCAGATAAATCCATATGATAGCCTACCTGTATTTCCTATGAATAAATTGGGTATTTAAGATGTATATTCTTTTCATTTGTCATTTTCCCTTGATTTTAAAATTTCCCCTCATTGGCCGGGTGCGGTGGCTCGCACCTATAATCCCAGCACTTTGAGAGGCCGAGGTGGGCGGATCACGAGGCTGGGAGATTAAGACTATCCTGGCTAACACAGTGAAACCCCGTCTCTACTGAAAATACAAAAATTAGCCAGGCATGGCGGTGGGCGCCTGTAATCCCAGCTACTCGGGAGGCTGAGGCAGGAGAATTTCTTGAACCCAGGAGGCAGAGGTTGCAGTGAGCCGAGATTGCGCTACTGCACTCCAGGCCGGGCGACCGACAGAGCGAGACTCGGTCTCAAAAAAAAAAAAAAAAAAAAAAAAATTCCCGTCATTAATACGTGTTTATTGTTAAAAAAACTTAGGATGAAAGTTAAAAAAAAAAAAAAACCTACACTACTTAATTACAGAGATCTTCATTAACATAATTCTGTATTTATTTTCTATAGGAAAATTTTTAATGCTAACCTTCTAGAGCTCAGTCAAAAAGTACTGTAATCATTTTAATCAGCTGATTAATTTGCTCTAGCAGCTTAAAATGTTTTTGCTCCATTTTACTTTTTCTACTGCATGATAGAAAAATTGTTGTTCTGTGAATGAGAAAGTTAAAATTTGTGCTCAATGGCAGGACCCCAGAGAGATGTTTCTGGGAATTGAGATTCAGAGGCAGCCTGCATTCAGCTTTCTCCAGGTTACCTTTATTAATGATGCCCTTGATCAGTAAGGTGGATTACTTACCCATTACACTTATTCTACATCAGCCTTAGTGTTTTAAGGAAAATATATTTACTAAGCTGTTTGTGTACAGGAGTATCACACAGTAGATGAAGCACTTATGTTCCTGGAAAAAAAAAAGATAAATTAGGAAGCTTTCAGATTTGTTTATAAAAGAAATACAAGGCTAGGAAAGAAGCATGATGACTTTTGTGATACACACAGTGAGTCAGCAACCCATTTTCCAGAAGTTAGCAGCTGCGTTTTTTTCCATTGAGGGCAAAACATAATATATGAGTATAACTTTAGTGCTAGCTAATTACTTCTATTGGTACTTAAAAAAATTAAAATCAACAAGGAGAAATCTACCCAAACTGATCCAATATACACTGAGCTAATGAAAGAAGGTGATGTACTTTTTGTGGGATGGTATTTTTATTTTGATTATATTGAAATGGTAGAGAAAGAAGGGGAGAGGTCTGGGGGTCTGAGAGTCAGAGGAGGCTACAAATGATATAGCAAAGCAAATAACTAGATTATGAATCTTTTGAAATCATGCAGGGGAACAAAATATTGTTACTGCCTTATCAAAAAGTATTTTCTCCTGTATAATTTAAAAAATCAAGAAGGTATCAACCTTAAAAATCATATCATTGAATATATAGTAAGTCCCTTATTTTTTTGTTAATATAGCCTGTTGGTTTAGTAGATTTTTGCATCTTATTGTCTGATTTTTATACCATGCAGACTGATAAAAATTAGTTTATGCACTTATTTGTTACTTTTATTTCTGAATATATGATACAGTCAGCGTAGTATAAAAGGTTAGACAGTGATGTCTGAATTCTACTCCTTCCCCTAGCTAGTTTCCTTCCCAGAGGCAACTATTGTTATTGTTACCATGTTTTTCTGAAGACAGTTCCTGCAAATGTTGGCAAATTTGTGTGTGTTCTCTTTCCTTGTCTCTCTCCCTTCCTTTCTTTTAGGAATGCTAGCATACATACTATAATATTCTGGGTCTGTCTGGTTGTTTTTACTTCATGTACTCTGTAGATTATTTCAGTACACCAAGAGCTTCCTCATTGTTTCATAGTTGGATAGTGTTCTGTTGTATTATTATGCCATGGTATATTTAAGGAATATGCTATTGGTGGACATTGAAAATGTTTCCAGTTTGCTCCTTTGAACAATGCTGCAGTATATAAAGTTGTACACATATGTAGGTTTGTTAAGAAATAAGTGGAAACCCATAGCTGAAAGATGGTTTTAGGATTGTCCGTGGGAGTTAGGTCTCTGTCATTGTTTCCCAGTGCTCCTTGGAACCCTCATCAGGGAAATAGGCATCATTGGAGCAGAAGGCAAATGGGATTTCATGGCCAAATAAATTTGGAAAATGCAGTATCCTTGATTATTCCTTGGAGCTTCCTAAAATAACTAGCATGTTAAAGGCTTAATGTGCTTATGCGGTTTTAACAACAACAAAAAAACTGCCAAAGATAAATTTTCAGGTTTACTTGAGTATCACATATTTGAAGATGCCTGTTAACATCTTTCAAGACAGTTTCTGGGAAAAAATAGTGTGGGAAATGTTGACCTATGTGATTACTACCTGTCTCACCAATTCCATAGATACTGGAAACTAGCTAACTGAGTTTTCAGCTGACAAATTGCTTGCTTTTGGAGTCAAGTTTCTTGACATCTGTAACTTGTTCACCTCTCTGGTCCTACTGCTTAAAGTGAGAAATAGTGTATTTGGAAGGTTGTATGTCAGGACCATCTTCTGTTTGTGAGCGTGAGAGAAGGTAGGATCAGGTATCTTGGGTGAAGCCCAGTCTCCAGCTCAAGACCTGAGTTGTAAAAATCGTGTTGTATTTTGGGGCAAAAATCAAGAAGTTCATTTTGGCTAGGGTTTAGGGGATAGAAATGGGTGGAGGAGAGTCGTAAGGCTTTCTAAAATAAGCCGCACTACAGCAGAAGTTGCAGTTTGGAGTTCTGTTGTAGAAAATGGAGAGGAAAGCAGTAGATTTTTTTCTCTCCAGTTTGCATTGGTTCTCAACCAGGGATGATTTTGCTTTCCTGCCAAAGGGGATGTTTGGCAATGTCTGGAGACATTTTTGGTTACCACGACTGGAAAGGTGCTACCAGCATCTGGTAAGTACAGATCAAGGATGCTGCTAAACATCCTGCAATGTACAGGACAAAAAACACCTCAGTAAAGAATTATCTAGTCCAAAATGTCAGTAGTACCTCCATTGATATACCCTTCTCTAATGGGATTCTACCAGGGTTGGAGAGTTAGGAAATTGTTACTTTTTTTCTTCGTACATGGAGAGGAGCGTAAGTGAGCCATGTGCCCTTCTGGACTGAGGTACCATCGTGATGCCAGCATTTGATAATAGTAAACTCATGACCCCTTATTCATAGTTTGGAAATTTAGAAAAACGCTGGAAAATGTGATGTTTCTTCATAATTCAGTTAGCAGTAAAACCTTGCCTGTGTTGATGTAAAGGTATTTATAGTCTTGATTTACCTGGTTTTGTGTGAATGTTAATGCGCTTGACTGTAGGGTGCTGGCCTAGACCTGGCTTGGGGTTTTAAATAGGAAATATGCTGTATCACTCTTCTAAAGTCTGTAACATTCTATACTTGGAGACACTTTGGTCCCCAAAGGTTTCAGAGAAGAGATAGTGAACTTATATATTGAACTAAATTTTTGCCAAATTTGGCTTATTTTTTTTGTGTGTGTGTGGTTTAAGGATTTGAAAGTTTAATAGAAGAAAGGAGAGAGGAGAGCATCTCCTTGCGAGAGAGAGAAACGTCTGAAAAAAGTCCAAAGTTGGCTTATTTTTAAAAATTCAGCACTTTTAGTAATGTTTATTGATTTTTTTTAAATTCCAAAAATGACATAAGATCATTGTGAAGAGTTTAAGTACAAAAAAGTAGTAATATTATCAACCATCTGTGTGGTACTTAACTGTGCGCTAGATACTATTCTCAGCACTTTATGTGCAGTAACTAATTTAATCTTACGAATCCCATTATACCTACTTTAAAAGTGCACAATCCATGACATAGTAACTTGCTCAAGATCCCCTAGTTGATGGCAGAGCTGGGCTTTGAACTCTGGCACAGAGAAGAAAGTGATTCATCATCTCCACAGCTGGAGCGGGCTGCTGTGTGTATGTGGGTGTATTTCCTTATAGCCTTCTTTCAGTCTCCCCTACTCAACTATATTTGAGAGTTTCCCCTGTTGTCTTAAATATTTTCAAAAAACCTGATTGTTGAATGGCTGACTACCTATTTAAAAGAATAGGTGAGGTGGGACGTGGTGGCTCACGCTTGTAATCCCAGCACTTTGGGAGGCTGAGGCAGGCAGATTACCTCAGGTCAGGAGTTCAAGACCAGCCTGACCAATATGATGACACCCCATCTCTGCTTAAAATACAAAAATTAGCTGGGCTTGGTGGCATGCACCTGTAATCCCAGCTACTCGGGAGGCTGAGGCAGGAGATTCGCTTGAACCCGGGAGGCGGAGGTTGCAGTGAGCCGAGATTCACCATTGCACTCTAGCCTGGGCAACAAGAGTGAAACTCCATCTCAAAAAAAAAAAAAAAAAAAAAAAGCGAGTGAACCATAAATTATTTAAACATTCTTTTGTTGTTGGGCATTTAGGCTCTGTCCATTTTTTCACAATAGAAAATTGACATGAACACATTTATGTATAAATACTTATCCATATCTGATTATTTCTTTAGAGAATGTTTTAATGGGGCGTTTTAATAGACTCTTCATATATACTGTGAAATGTACCAGTTTATTCTCTCATTAGAATTCATTGTCATCAGCCTGGAGTGTTAAATGCTTTTTCCTTTGATTTCTGATTCTGTGATGTAGTATCTTGAAGTTTTCTGAGAAAATCAGACAGATGATTGGAAATTTAGTATGATTTTTTTTAAATTGGTCAGGAAACAAGTAGATGGAATAACTGATTTTATAAAATTTTATATTTCAAAAAATTCAATTTTAGAACCATTTTATTTTCAGGTTGACCCATGAAGTTAAATCAAGGCTCCATTTCACATTGTTATGAAGAGCTGGTAGAAATAAGGATAGTGCAGCATTAAGAGATACTCTGACCTGAATCTTACTGGTATGTGATCAGTATGTGCCTAAAACAACCATTCAGTAAACATTTATGGAGGATCTGCTATGCACCATACACTGCATTTTGCACTGGGTATCCAGTGAGGAACAAGTTTGTAAAAAGAAAAATAGCAAATACTTACACAGTGCTTTTTAGGTGTCAGACACTATTTTAACAGCTTACGCATGTTACTTAATTTATTACTCCCAACAACCCTATGAGGTAGATACTATTATTGTATCCATTTAACTGATGAGACTCAAGCACAGAGAAGATAAGTAATGGGCTCACAGACATGCAGCTACTAACCAGGCAAGCCACTGACTGTTCTAGTTTGGAAGGGCAGACAGAAGAGGGTTGGTGCAGTACTCTGGGCATGAGAAACTGGTGGCTTTTGTCACCAGCAAATTGGTCAAGCACTCCAGCAATGGGATTGGAGAGAAATGGAGGCATCAGAAAGATTTTTCAAGGTAGAATTTGTCAGACGTGGTGATTGAATGTGGAGGGAGAGGGAGAAGTCAAGGGCAAAGCCTAGGTATCTTGGTATGAGTGACCTGCTAGATGATGGAGCCTTTCAGCGAGTCCAGGAACAGTAGGAAAGAATGAGGAGCATGTTTTAGATTGGTGATATCAGAGGGGTCTGAAAGGGGGAGGTAAGCAGAGGGGCATTATCTTCAAAATATTTGGAGTCAGTAGCTTTGAAGCTCACCAAATATACCCTGGTAGTTTACTTATCAGAAAATGAGTTTTTAAAAAATACTTATAATGCATAGTTCATGAGAAAGTTTTCGTGTTTAAAGATGTTGACAAAGTTTCAGTTGATTGCTGTGGTTTTCGTGTATGAAAAACATGTAAAATTTGTGTCATATTAATGCCCTTTTAAAGACTGATTTCAATGCCTATAGACAGCTTTCTAATGTAGTTGTATCATGATTTGGGTTATCAATAATCTGTGAATGTATAGACTGTTGCCATTTTCATTCATTGTAGATAATTTTACAATGAATGTCTTTATGCATAAAACAGTTTTGATATGCAGGATTATTTCTTTGGAGTTATAGCTGAACTACAATTACCGAATCATACATATCACGAAATTACTTTCTAGAAAGACTGTGCTAATTTATGTCCGCAACTACGTGCAAGACCTGCCTCTTAATCAGCCATTGAGTTGAATTGTCCTGATGATTTTTGTGGCACCTTCATTCACTTCCTGCTTTTTGTAACATATCCCATGATCACAATCATATGGTGACTTTGTATCCTGTGTCTTTATTTTATTGTAATCAATGCCTGATTCATACAGAATATTGCCAAGAAGTTTTACAAGTATAATCAGATAAGAGAGGAGAGATCAAGATCATGTTCTTTAACTGTTTAAAGTATTGATGTCAGGATGACACTTCAAGTTTGAGATGAAGTTTTTGTGCCAAAGCCTGGTTCATGGCTGTGAGGGCACCTAGCACTCACTAAAAGATGCCTGTTCTTCAGTGTGCACATTACCTGCCTCCATATGGTAAGTGGTGGAGAGTTAAAGCCATTACATGGATCACTCAGGACAAAAACAAATTTTACTTTAAAATTTCTGGTGATTTGGGAGCAAAACTAGGATAACTCTTTTGCACTTGCAGTATGCCATAAGTGCCGCAGGTTTTGACTTTTTCTACTTTGCCCAATAAAAATGTTGCTCTACAACCCTTAATTTTTATAACTGTTCTGGCCTCAGTTTTCCACAATGAACGTTCCTAGTTTGTGTATTGTTCTTTAGGTTGCTAATTTCTGCCTCCAGAACCAGGAGATCTGTCTTCTTTTGATTATTCCCAAAGGTAAATTTTGGGAAAACTAGAATCAGGCTATTTCCCTATTTTTCATTTGGAAATTTCTGCATTCATAAATAGTTGCTTGTAACCTTTTAATGAATATGCATTAGGAGTTGTTTTGAAAATTTATTATTTAGGGATTATTTATTAGCCTGGTTACTTGCCAGAGTGGTACACTAAAAAAAAGTTTGTCCACCCATCTGCTTCATCCTGTAATCCCCCCAAACAGTCATCAACTAGGAGAATCGTATATGCAAATAAGCCATCTGCAGTGTCTAAATGGGAGGATAGCTTCCAATTTTTAGTCAGAAACCTGCCAGGGGCAGGGGAATAATTTCAGTAGCATTCTTCCAAGGGGGAGGATCTCCTAAGAGGCAGCATGATTAAAAATGCTTCCATAGTAAATAAGGACACTAGAATATGGGTGTCCAGGCCACTTGTGAGCAAAAAACCTCGTATTTCCAGATTCGGCCCCACCTGTGGGATACTCATGTTTCATCATAGGTGTCCACAACTTTATTCTTTTAATACCTCAACAAAGACAAAAAAAAAGTGATACCAATTAAAAAATGTGGAAGAATATTAATTGGGACTGAACAGTACCTGTGGTTTTCTCATGTGACCCTGGGTTTGTCTTATTCTCTGAGAAAGTGGGCTGGTAGGTAGGTGCTCTCGATGTCCTTAATTTCAAAATGAGGAAGTCAGAGCAGGCACGGTAAGTAAAGAATAATGGATCCTGAACCTGACCTTTTGGTCACTCTGTTGGCAGGGTATGTGCTTGGGGAATGAAAACCAAGACTTAAAGACTGCCAATCCTCTGCCGCGGTTTTTGAGAGTAAGAACTGTGCTTGCTGTAATATGGCAGAATGAAATTATACCTGCTCCTTCCTTCCTTCTTCCCTCCCGTCCTCCCTCCCTTTTCCTTTCCTTTCCTTTCCTTTCCTTTCCTTTCCTTTCCTTTCCTTTCCTTTCCTTTCCTTTCCTTTCCTTCCCCTTCCCCTTCCCCTTCCCCTTCCCCTTCCCCTTCCCCTTCCCCTTCCCCTTCCCCTTCCCCTTCCCCTTCCCCTTCCCCTTCCCCTTCCCCTTCCCCTTCCCCTTTCCTTGCATTCGTTCTCCTTTAGTTCACTGTTTGGAAGGGTGAAATAAAGCCCTGGTTCTGTTCTTTCCCCTTGTCCTTCCATCTGAGTGGGCCCCTTAGTGGTAAGGGTGAGGGATGAGAGGTTAGTCTCTGGTGTTTAAGGTCCCTACGATAGTCTGAATGTTGCCAGATGTAGAAGATGTGTCCTGTCCATAGGAGGAGCTTGTGGGAAGCTAGCTGGCGAGGTTCAGAAAGTAGAGTTGTGGGATATACGGCCTTAGGTGTTGTATACGTATGTAGTTCAAATGGAATTAGATTCTATATAGGGTAGTGTGTAGACTGAGAACAAAATGACCTATCAATCTTAGGGAATGAATTAAGAAGAAGGTTGCCTGTGAAGGACAAGTCAGAGAGAAAGTAGGAAATCCAGAAGAGATTGATGTTCTGAAAGTTAAGACTGGACAATGTTTCAAGAAAAATGTAATCAGAGAATGAAGGTTCAATGTGTTTTTTGTTTGCATTTTCTTTTTGTTTGGAAATCATTTCAAATTTACAGAAAAAAATTACAAAGAATACCTGTTCATTTATTTATCTAATTCACCTTTTCTTATATTTAACCCTATTTACTTTATAATTTCCTACACACACACACACACACACACACACGCACACACACACCACCCACCATATATTTTTCTGAACCATTTTGAGGATATGTTACTATATCATGGCCGTTTACTTCTAATTACCTAAGTATTTATTTCCTAAGAATTGGGATATTCTCTTATACTATAACCACAGCACTATTATCAACTTGAGTAAATTTAACATTGATACAATTACAAAAATCAGATCTAATATTTATATTCCAATTGACCAGTTAACCCAATTACATTTTGAATAATATTTTTCTCTCCCATACAGGTTCTAGTCTGGGGTCAAATACTTCATTTTATTTCATTCATTTGTTTCTTTTAACCTGAAACATTTGCACAGCCTTGGTTTATCTCGTTTTTAAGACCGCATCCTGCCCGTTAAAAATGCAGTGGCTCTCAGTTTGAGGTTGTTACTGCCTCATGATTAGATTCAGGGTAATGCCGTCTCAGTTGGAATATTGCATAGTGATGTGCCCTTGCCAGGATGTCCAACCTGCAGGCACCTTATGCCCATTGGTGGCGATGATTTCGAATATCCCTTCACAGTGTTGTCTAGTTTCCTGATTATATAATTATTGTTTTCTCCTTCTTTCCTTGCAATAAGTGGTCTGTGGGGAGCTACTGTAAGGTCATATAGATATCCTCCTTCTCCTCAAAGTCAGTGCAAGATTTAGCATCCATTGATGATTATTACTGGGTTCAGTCTTTACAATGATAGGTGTGCAAACATGATTTTCCATCTCCATGCTCTTTCCATGTTTACCATTCAGCCTTTGACATTCTGCTCTAAGCAAGAGTCTCATATCATTTCTATTTATTTTTTGTGTGCACTCATGAGTTCCCATTTTCCGTTGGTTCATAATTTACCACAGTACTCAATTTGAGCCCTCAATCAAATTTGAGTTGGCTAGTGGGGGCCCCTTCAAGCTGGCTCATGTGTCCATGTGGCGTGTTCCCATCACTTATTTTTGACAAATTTTTCACTTTCTGGCATAACAATGTGATCAGGCTCATCGTGTATATATTCTAGCCCTGGAGCCATCCGTTCCTTTGAGGATCCCAGATTCCTTTTAGTGGAGAAAGGGTATAGGCAGTATAGTCTGTGTTTTCCATGAGCCTCTGTGTTGTGGGAAGTGTTAGGCCCAGGCTTTGGGAACTATCCATTTCTTGGTAGATGTTGGGTCAAGTGGAAATGTTGGGGTACTGAGGAAGAACAATTTTGATTTGCAATTGTTAAATGAGGAATATCTGTTCAGAGTGTGAGTGAGATGAAAATTGTTCTTCTATTTAATTTGTTTGTAAACCTTGGCTAGAGTTGGCCTGACAGATTGTGTCCCTTTCCCTCTGGCCATACTTTTTTGGGAGGGGGCTGGCCTGCATTTTAATGAACACGCACATTTTGGCACTCTCTCATGCTTGCATTTTTAGTTGTGTTCTTGTCTCACCATGCTCTGTAGGTGCCCCTTTAACATTGGTTCATCCTGTGTGAATGGGCAGGGGGAGGTGGTGAGTGGTTGGTATTCTGGTTCCCTTGGTGGGGGCAGCCTGCAGACGCCACATAGTCAACATCTGTTGTTGATTGAATCCTGGTCCAGAAGCCCCACTTTGTATTGCTGTGTGGAATGAGCAGAATTACTACTGTGGCAACACACAGTTCGTTTTTTGCAGTCCACCTCCTTTCATTGCCTCCTAACTTGCAAGTCACCTGATAATTTCCGACACTTTCTTACCAGTATGGAGCTATTGAAAACGCATTCCTCCTTTTCTCATCTCATGGGATCCTCTGGACAATACCTTGTGTGATAATCAGGCAGAGATCAATTCTATTTTACAGACAAGGAAACAAGGCAAAGAGAGTACGTTTCCAATGGGGAAAGTTAGTCTCTTTTCCTTAGTAGCAAAGAGCTAGTAAGTGGCAGAAGCAGAACTTCAACTTGGCACTTCTGCCTCTTTGTTCTTTCTTCTTGTCTTAGTCAAAAACTGAAGAAGAAAAGTGAGCCCTGTGGAAGCAGCTTAGGTACAGGAATTGGCAGGGTAGGAGGTGGGGTAGATTTCTTACTTCTTAATCAGTTTCCTGTCTGAAGCTTCACATATTGGGGATATCGTTTTTCAGTGTGAAAGAGAGGCTGAGGTCACTTTGTGTCTTCATGGGAAACCTGTCCCAGCAGGTATTTCCTAAACCCCAGGCTTACCTCAAGGCAGTTAGAGAAAACCGTGTGACAGCATCGGTCTCACTGACTGTGGTTGATGAAGCAGAGCAGAAGAGCTGTTTTCTTCTCCTTGTCCTTTACTTCAGTCTTCCTCATCTCATCTTCCCTACCTGAGCTGATGGACTGTCTTGTGAGGCTGGGGAGGTGTCCACTTGGCTCTCTGGTTTTGGTTCGCAGAGGGAGGCTCTGGCCGCAGGACACAGCAGATGGAGCCTGTGGGAGCCCATGTTTGTGCCTCGGCAGGTGTGGGTCCGGGACGGGTCTGACCTCCACCTGGCACCTGCTTCTTTTATTGCCTCCGTATGTCAAGGGGATATGAGCCCATGTGAGTGCTTTCAGATTGCTGTGGCCTGAGGCCATGGTGGAGAATGGCAGGAGCATGTTGCGGGGGACAGGGACCTTTGTGAGGGACAGTTGAAGAGCCAGTCTGAGGCTAGAGGACCACACAGCTGCCCCTTCTAGAAGCCTCGCTGGGCCAGAGGTGTGGCTTCATTAAGGTCCTAGTTGGACTGTGTCCTCATCTCTCTCTTATTTCCTGCTCTATTTTTTATTTTGTTATTTTGTTAAAATCTTCATGCTCATGGATTTTTTAAATGGCAGTAATGATTTTTACTTTTTTAAAGAGTAAAACAATGGCAGTCTAGTGCAGTTACTTTAAGACATATCGGGTAACCTTTACCAGTAAATCGAAGGCCATTGATTAAGGAATGTGTAAGGATCTGTGGACTCCCTGAAATTAGATGCAAAATGTTACATGTTTGTATGAATGCATTTTTTGGAGGAATGGCTCCCATAGCTTTCTGCAGATTCTTGTGGACATTTGACAGTCCCTCTCCAAAGCATGGCCTCCAGTATGTCTTCTTCACATTCCTTTGGAGAACTGCCTTTACCTCCTGTGTCTCTCATAGATATCTGAGCACTTTAATTTGTGGAAGAGTCGAGGAAGAGGAGGCCTTGAAAATAGTCTCCTTTCTAACTGCAAAATTTGGGGGCTGGCCCAGCGTCCCCTCCCCCATTACTGGTTCCCTGAGCAGGTCTGAGCCAGGATAATCTTCTTTAACCTCCACTTTCTGTCAGGCCCTGGTCGTGTGCTGGATGTACCTCTCCTCATGTAATTGTCACAACTACCCTGTATTGGAGGTGCCAAAGACTGAATAACATGTTTAACTTACTAAATAGAAGAATTGGGACTGCAGGTAAAAACTGCCGGATTCCAAAGCCAGAGTTCTTTCAATATGCTCAAGGAATAAAACGTCAGCTGCTGTTTTTATTAGCACTCACCAATGGGACACCATCCTGTCCTGTTCCCTCATTTCATCCTGCAGCGGCATATATTGCTCCAAAGCTTAGATAGTGCCCAGAGCCCATCTACAGCTCATCTTCCTATGAGGCAGAGAGCTAGCTTGATCTTTGGGGAATAATGGCAGAGCTCTCAGAAGGTGCTGGATCCCTAACCGCTTTGCTGGGTTCTTCATTCCTGGTCCACCCAAGAGCTCTTCTGGAAGTAAAGGCCTGAAACTGTGACCTTCTTGGCTACGGTGAAAAGTAACAGACGTCAAGTGTTAGCAAGCAGACCCTATCTGTTATTTGACTTTTAAAATTACAGATAATAAAGTAATCATTATTACAAGGTATTTTTAATGTAGTCACATAGGCATGAAAAATTTTAATTCTGAGAGTATAATTTCTATGAATTGCTATGAATATAGTAAATTAAAAAATAAATTGCTGTGGCAGTGCTCTGATGGCATTTCGAAAAGGTGTTTGTCATCCTACCCTGCCTCTTCATCCCTCAGTGATAACTGTGTAGACAAAGGATAAAACCCAGGTGAACCTCCTGAGATAGAGGTTCCAGATGGCATTAGCTGAAAAGACACCTGGCATCCACAGAGGCCGTGTGGCTCTTTGTACACAAACCATGGGGATTGTTTATTTTTACTGCTCTAGTGACTCAATATAACAGTGGTCTGGGAAGATTTGGCTTTAGCCTCCTCTCTGTTGTGTTTTAACCTCTTCATGTCTCAGGCTTCTTACTTTTCTCCTAGTGTTGTTGAGTGTAGAGTGGTTGTGATGATGAGTTCACAGAGATTTAAGAGCTCTAAGTTCTTTTGGGTCAGAGGAGTGATTTCTCTTTTTTGCAGTGTAAGGTACAAAACATTAAATATCTGAGACGTGACTGTGAGACCCTGTTGAAGTTACCCGGAGTCTCAGTTTCTTCTTTAAAACACCATTATATCATTCAAAATAATAGACTGTATCTTAAATGAGCCAGAATGGATCAAATGTTTAGCATTGTTACTGGCACGTGGGCATTCACGAAGTATCTTAACTCTTCTCTGTACCCCCTCACTTCTGTATACATGCCTTCTATCTAAATACAATCTTTTGATTGGCTGGAATTAGAGTAGGAACATTAATCTATTTCTCAAATGCAGTGCCAAGCTTAAAAATGCATCTCTAGTTCTGGAGATGCCCAGATAAATATATCTTGGGTGTGTGTGTGTGTATGTGCACGCACATTTACCTATTTGTGTAAGTATGCGTAACTGGGTCTACCAGATGAAATGTGGCTTGCCTTTGCTGACTTCAGACATTTTGATTTAAAGATCTTAAGAGAAGTAGAGTTAACAGCATGCATTTAGAGCTAGATGCCTTAGCAGCTGGCTTGGAGGCTTTTTTTTCTTCTTTTTAATGGATAGCTTATTTATTTATTTATTTATTTTAATGGGTAGCTTTAATTTCAACCAAAAAGTTCTGGGTAGATTTTTTTCTAGCTCAAGGGAGAACTGTATATTGGGCACTAAGTATTAACGGGTAAAATCCTGCCAGCTGCCCTTTTATAGATCTTCAGTGTGAAGGAAGACTTTGCATAGGTTGCCAGCCAAAAATTGATATTGTATCCAATTCTATCAGAGAAGCTTTAGTATTTTTAGAAGTAACACTCACCCTAGCACAGCATGCGGTGATACATAATACCAACTGTTTATAAAGATCCATGTTTTAGTTAATTTCTAGAAAATTAAATTACCTTTTTTTTTTTTCCTGATGCCTTCTATCAAACAGAAGGAAACTGCATTAGAGTTCAAGATGTGGCCTTTGCAGAGGACTTAGATGAATTGGGATGTTGACCTTTATAGTATGAGGATTGCGTGGAGTTTGGATGGCTGGGAGGCAGGAGACCTGGGTTCTAGCCCCAGTTCTGCCTTCCATGAAGTGTGTGATCTGGACTAGTCACAAGGCCTTTGTGGCCCTCAGATTGTGTGGTTATTAAACAAAGGGGTTGTATGAAATTCCCATTGTGTTTTAATTTTGATAAATTATTATAATTTCATGATAGAAATGAAATATAGTGTGCAAGTATTTTTCCTAAAATTGTGAGATCATGTCTGTTAGATCGATGCAGCTTGGGTGGATCCACCAGCCTTTTCTATAATGAAGGCTCTGAAATACTTATTGAATGAATGAATGTTGCTATTAAGGTGATGGAAATAATTTTTCATTCACAAATTGCTAACATACTGCCTTTCATTTCATAACATTCTTCCAAAAAACAATATTCTTGTGACTATTATTGAGTATAAACTGGATACTTCTGGATACGGCTCTGGTTGTACATAAGTGTTTTCCTGACTAAAGGATAGTTTGGGGAAAATGAGATTTAAAGAACCAAGATATTGATTTTTGGTTATTTAGCACTATATCCTTGCCATTTTTCATGGATTCCCTTGTCTTATATTCAGAGAACATTTCCAGATTGCCTTAAGCCTGTTTGTTTCCTGTTTATCCAGGTTTCACTTTTCATTGATGGGCTACTACAAGGCCTAACTTCGGCATATACCTGTGTCCAGGTGTCTCAGTCCAGGAAGTTCTGTAGTCCTGTTTATGCCATGGATTTGGACTTTCAAATATTCAGCAACTATTTTTTTCTGTGTATATTTCGGGTTCTCTTACATCACTGTTTAAAATGTGGTTCCCAGGCCACCTGTAATGGAATCACATGGAGATGCTTGAAAAAGTGGCACGTTTCTGGTTAATGTGCCATTCTTACTGGAGCAGAATCTCTTGGAGACAGACATAAAAAGCCTCATGTTTTGCAAGTGACTTTCAAATTTAAGCTGGCCTCATAATCACTGCTTTTGGAAATCAGGGTTATAGCTTTGTTCCTGTTCTTAGAATCTAACATATAATTAGAATTCAATGAATATTTTTGAGCAATAAGTGAGCACATGAGTTGCTGGGTTTGTGGTAGTTAGAAAGCTATACAATACCTTTACCAGTCTTTTTATAATGAAAGCTCTGAAATATTTATTGAATGAGTGAATGGTGCTGATAAAAAGGTGATGGAAATAATTTTTCATTCACAAATTGCTAACATACTGCCTTTCGTTTCATAACAGTCTTCCAAAAAACAGTATTCTTGTGACTGTTACTGAGTATAAACTGGATACTTCTGGATACTGCTCTGGTTGTACATAAATGTTTTTCACCTTGTATTACACACACACACACCCCCCACTCCATTTGTTGGAAGCCTGCAAGTGATCACACGTATCAGTGCTAGGAGTGACATCAAGTAGACTGTCTGGGAAGGGCAGAATGTGGTAGGCGGTTAAAAAGCAAAAGGCACATGCTGTATGACTTTTTGCCTTTTCTTGTTGTCTTAAGACTTTCGTGATGGTTACATAACACCAGTGGACCAGAGACTAGGGCAGGCCAAAGATGCACTGATTAAGGATATTACTGCTACCTAACAGTTATTCTGGTGCTCAAATATTTCCTGTTTATTATGTAATAATGTAGCCTTTCGAGTCTCCAAATCCTATTTGGTAGAAGAGGGTGGGGGAGTTGGAGGTAGTAGGTTGGATCTGAGGCTCAGTCTCTTGCCTGCTGTTTTACGGGCAAGGTGGGGCAGGACCTGTAAAAATTGCTTCACCCATGGCCCTTTTCTCCTACAATGACTGTAGAAAATTAGAACCCTTTAACTGTTTAGGAATGTGAGTGTTCATCATAAGGATCCAATTAGGATGATGGGGAGGAGAGATAAGTAGCAATAGATTTAATATGTGATGTTTGATAGCATTAAAAATATCCCGAGCCTATGCATGCAGTGATTGCTTGATACTCTAGTTTTAATTTGAGTTATAGCATAGAGATGGTGACGCTATAGAGGAAAAAGCCCACAATTACTTTTGCACCAACCTAATATTAAGTTTTATATTTCACATTTGTAGGCTTCTTTCATCAACAGAGCGGTTTCCAAGGGTTCAAGGAAACATTGTTGTATGTTTTCTCTCATCCATCCCCCTGTGGAGGGATGTTGAGAGGAGAGTTGCTTTTGAAGGTGCAGTTCTTGCTTTCATAGCATGTAGTTAAAATAAAAACCACAGTGTAGTGTTCTGACATCCTCTCTTGCTCAGGCATAGGGCATATTTGGTGAACCTTGGCCATTCTAACAACTGTTCCTGCAGCTGTTTCTTGTGTCATTCTTTTCTGGGCTTTATTGTAATGTAAACCCACCAAACAAGCTTTCTGGCAGTTCTGTATATGGAAAATATAAGGACTCAATTTGTAGGTAAGTGGTTTCTATCCTGGAGAAAGCAAAGCCCATCATACTGGATGTTCACATCAGCTGGGCTATATGACAGTGTTGGTGAGTCATTGCTTTGAAGGCCCTAAGGTTAAATGTTTTGAATACCACCTCCATGCATAGTATTTTGGCTTCAGTGGGGCTTTAAAACATCCTTTATTCTCCCCACGTTCCATCATCTTCTGCAAACTTAACAATTTTCTATACTTTTTCTGAAAATGAGCCTTTTAATCTCCCAATCCGTAGCTGGAGGAGGCTCACTTTGAAAAGTAAAGAGGTTGGCTTATTGATAACTTCAGGCCTGCTCCTTGCTTACATGCTGATGTTTACTTTTTGAAATCGACCTAAAAAATGTCAATACTTTGTTATGGTTTTGAAATGTATCTGATAATTCCTTTCTGGGCATGTTAAAAGTCCTAATTTTCTTGGCAAAAGAATTTTCCTTTTAGGGTTCAGTATCTGCTTTTCAGGGTTATTTCTGGAAAGATTTTAAGATAGCTTCAGGGCTTTCTTAACCACATAAAACATAATTTCCTCAATACATTTTGGGGGAAAAATCAATGATTAGTGTTAGTGTAACACTAATTAGTGAATGCGATTTGCTTTAATGCTGGGTTAAAATTGTCCTTGAATTCAAAAATTAGTTAAATCTTAGTACCAAAAAATAAAGTGAAATATTACAAAGAAGTTGGTCTTTTGTCATAATAACAACCTATCCATGGCAGTAGAGAAAAATAATTAAAAAATGCACAATCTCTAACACAACTATTTTTAGTTTTGCATGTTCTTTCCATCTTGGCCAACATAGCTACAAAGCACAATTATTGGAACTACAGTAATTATTTTGATTTTTGATTTTTATTATGTATGTAATCACTGTTTTCATTTTCCCATATACTATACAAACGTCACTGTCAAAGCTACATATTGGGCTGTCCAGGTGATTTACTGTGAGCATGCCCATATTCTTAGAATTTAGATGCCATCCAGTTATTTGAAATGGTAGATGATGTTATAGGGAACATATTTTTGCCTATGTTTTTCTTTTAATGATTACATCCTTTAATTAAATTTGGACTTTAAATTTAGAATTTCTGGGTCACAGTTGTTTTTATGGCCCTGAAATAATATTCTGTTTTATACTTGTAGAAATAGTTTTTGTTCTTCTAACCAACCAGAGCACAAGTGACAGGCAAGCTTTTAGCTTTAGTGCATGGATGTTCTTAACGCATCCTGAAGATTTTGTGCTCTCAATGTGTCCCTGCTATTTGGAGCTTCCCTGAAAAAGATTCTGTCAGGAGCTTCTGCTAATTAAATTGAATTGGTCCAGTTTTGTTGTAAACAGGTAACGGATTGTGGTGTTTTATTACTTGATACTTACTGCTGAAACAAGTTTTATGAAAAAAGGAGAGTATTAGCCTGAGGACAAAAGTAGTTTGGAGTTCTGTAGAGGAGCTGCCAGTATTAATGAACTATCACTTGGAGCCTGCAACCTGTCAGCCTTGACTTTTCCTCTCCTGGGTCAGCCATCATTGGTCTTCCACATTGCCTTTCACTTTGCCAACTAAGGCTTTTCAGTGGCTTCTGATATAGGTCTTGTTTCTCAAGTGAGTGTGCCCTCAGGAGGGGAACTGGGCAATCTGGGAAGAGAACTTTGATTTCGCAACCACGTGGGAGTGCCAGTAGAATGAGACGACATGATGAGTGTGGGTACCTGCCCTTCTTGGCAGGAGTGGACTAGAAATCACTTGGTGTTACTGCAAGCCCAGTCCATTGATGTGCACATCCAGTGTGGGAGGATACTACTCTCAATGGCTGCACTGCTGCCAGTGATGTTAAAAAGTCATCCATGTAAAAGCATGGGTAACTGCTTAACATGTATTAAATGAAAAAGCAAAATACGAAATGATCTAGGTACTGCACAAGTGTCCTAAATTTTTTGCATATGGTCAAAA
The DNA here is from genome assembly GCF_028885625.2 of Pongo pygmaeus. NCBI lineage: Eukaryota > Metazoa > Chordata > Mammalia > Primates > Hominidae > Pongo > Pongo pygmaeus. Next base: position 39,853,364 of record NC_072386.2, on the reverse strand, counting down.
TAATATAAGAAAGTGTAAATAGCTATAATAAGTTATGGTGAGATTAAAAGCCATTTCTTTTTCTTTTTTGCACCAACGTGTTCTTTAGTGTTTTAGCACATTTGTAGTAGAGTTTTGAAGTTATTTTTACAAATCAGATATGTAGGATTCTAGGTCTATGAAATGAAATTGAATGAAGAGGATTGGACAGTCTTAAACTTCTGGGAAATAAAGGCTGAAAACAGCAGGCTTTCATCTGTGTATCTTCTGAAGCTGAAATGAACACTGTGCCCATTTTGCTGTATGTCCATTTGAGTATTTTCTAAAACCTTTTTGGGGAGTAGCTGTATCTTCAGCTGAAAGAATATTTCTAAGTATCCAAGTCCTTAAGGAAGCTAAAAGTTTTGAGTTATGCAAGTGTGCCTTCAGTGTCCTTTGGCAACCCCTTTCTGCACTTTCTCCACTGCCGTGATGTGTATCTTGAATGACCATGTCCCTCTTCCTGCTCACAAAAGCCTTGAGCTTAGTTGTGTATACCTTGCATAAAGCAATAGAGCGCGGAAGTAAAGAATGCCGGTTCTGGACTCAGACTCTTGATGTGGAGTCCTGGCTGGTTTTGGGACTTTGGGCTCTTGAAGGGAGTATCCTCATCTGTACGGTGGAGACCACTGTTATTCTCAGGTGGCTGTGGAGGTTGCATGGGTTAACACTAGTGAAGTCCTGAGTGCAATGCTTGGTCCATACTAACTCAAAACTGCAGTGATGATGACACATATGGTACATCTTCTTGGGTAGTTACATATTTTCTTCTTGTTACAAGTATTCCTTTTAACTATGAGAAATCAGAAAATACAGAAAATCACAAAGAAGAGAATAGAAATAACCCAAACTCCACAACAGGTTTTGCTTTTTGTCTTCTCTGATGATGAAGTAAAAGATGTTGGCCATTTGGAGAAGTAAAGATGTTTGTAAGTGGGGTGTTTCCAGACCCCCTGAAATATATGCCTCTTTTCTTGTTATGCCTAGTATAATACCTCACTCATTGTCAACCACTAGAGACTTAGCTTCTTGTTCTTGGTTCTACTACTAAATTTTTTGACTTGGGCAAATCATTTAAATATTTCTAGGTGTTCTTTAAGGCTTAAAAACCAAGGTTAGTTTAGCTTTGTCATTCTTTCTTCTCTTAACCTGTGACTTGGTTTATTTATTGTTTGTTCATTTCCTTTATATGTCTTCAGTGAAAGGAGCACAGAAGATGACTTTGGCCACGTCAGTCAGCCAACAGCTTTTGAGCAGACACTCTTCTGGCCCTGGGAATTACAGAACCACACAATACATACATGATCTGTGGCTCTTGGAGCCTGTGGCAGGGCCCTGGATAGGGAAGGGTAAGCATTCTGATGCTATAGTGTGATGGAAACTTCTGTGGGGAAGCATAGGATTCAGTGCCAGTACTTGTGATGCAAATAGTTATTTGAGAGTTCCTTTTGTTTGTTTTTAATTTTAAAGTTCAGGGATACGTGGGCAAGATGTGCAGGTTTGTTATGTAGGTATATGTGTGTCATGGGAGTTTGTTGTACAGATGATTTCATCACCCAGGTATTAAGCGTAGTACCCATTAGTTATTTTTCCTGGATCTTCTCACTGCCCCCACCTACCACCCTCCTATAGGCCCCAGTGCATGTTGTTCCCTCTGTGTGTCCATGTGTTCTCATCATTTAGCACCCACTTACAAGTAAGGACATATGGTGTATGGTTTTCTGTTCCTGCATTAGTTTGCTAAGGATAGTGGTCTCTAGCTTCATCCATGTCCCTGCAAAGGACATGGTCTCATTTTTTTATGGCTGCATAGTATTCCATGTTGTAGATGTACCACATTTTCTTTATCCAGTCTATCATTGATGGACATTTAGATTGATTCCATGCAAGTTCTTAGAGACCTTCAAAGAATATTTGAGCATTTCTAACAGGAAGGAAGTGAAAAAGAAAGGTGTAGTGAGTTGAGCACGTGGCTGACTCATTCAGGAGCCCTGTGTTTGAACTGCTTTATCTGTAAGAGCTCAATTTAATTCAGAGTTAAGTGCCTAAAAGGTATCCAGCACATGCCTTCTGGGGTTCGGGATGCACTGTTCTTGACCTCACAGAGCACCTGTTTAAGCTGAAAGGCATGTGCCTGCTGTGAGATTGGGTGCTCTGAGTGTACACAACAGAGGAAATCTGGCTGGTCTATGTTGTCTCCTTGGAATGTCTCTTGGAGTCAGCTGTGATGCTCCCAGGGGTTCAGGCACAAGGGAGAAAAATGAGTGGACATCCTAAGGCTCTCTGAGGATTTCCTGGTTGCTTCCAACTCAAGTTGAGGAGTATTACTGGAAGGTTTGGAAGGATAAAAGCCACGTAGATGGCAGTTTCTATTTTCTCTAACCTCCATTTATCAGCCTCGTCACAGCAGCAAGTAACCAAGAGGTCCTAAATGCAGTGTCCAAACTGTATGTGGGCCCAAGACCTGCCAAGGTATTCAAGTAGAGCCACGCTGAAGCTTTGCTTTCTAGGCACAAAGTTTGATTATCTTATATCTGCTTGCCTTGCTTTTTAATATAACTGGAGCTAGATGTTGGAGTTTCTCAGTGTGTGGACAAATATGCAGGTGCTTGTGTATGGAATATTAATGATGGAGTTTAAAAAAAGTTACTTAAGAAGAAGTATCTAGCACGGGATAACCTTGGATTGAGAAGCACCAAGTGCATCTTATGACTGCATTTCTAGGTCCTAGCACAGAACCTGCCACTGTGGGCAGCATGGGAATGTTAGTTAATGGATGAATGGTCTGTGTTCTAATAACCTGCCTGACCTATCTGGAATTTCCAACATTTATCCCACACCCAAAACTCCCATCTTTCCAAACAATATTATATTGCCCTTCCTGCTAAACTGTTTGTGTAAGGAAACCTTATGATGTATAACAGCATGGCATAACCTGATCCATCATTCCATTCTCCACGTTGATCATAGCTTTACAAAATGACCTTCTTCACTACTGGAGTCATGCCGCAGTACAACTTCCAGCAGTGTTGCTGTTTTGATAATGATAAAGGAAATTAGGTATCATTTTCTTTTGACCCAGGAAGATTATTTTCCCATTGTGCAAGTTTACTAGCCGTAGAGTTAATAACCCTCACCTTGATGTCAACTGGAATTTTTATATTATTCTTGGAAATGATTTTAAGTGGATATTTGATTCAAATCTTGTTACTCTTGTGTCCACTGAACGTACTACTTACCTAATCCTTGGTTTAATCTTTAATGCCCAAACCAAAATTAAGGCCAGTTCTCTACTTATTGTTATAACAATTGCCTGCCCTGCGTTTCCTGGGTGGTTTTCTTTATTGTTTAAAATTCATTACAGTGATCCTAGTGTGTTGGATACTAGCATAAAAAGAAGTCCCTTCATGTGTGGTGTGTTGTTATTGCTAAATTTTCTTACAATTTGCTTGTAGTAGGATACTTGCTCTAACCTGCCAGTTGCCTGGCAGGGAAAGGAATATCAAAGGTGAACGTAGTGCATGAAGTATTTATGACTCAGATGGTCTCTTCTGGTCTGAGAAGAACTGAAGTTGTTGAGTCGAGTTTGCAGTAAATGGTGGTATCTTGGTTTGATAGCTTTGGGACAGGAGCACAAACATTTAATGGTGAATTCACGGTATGATATATTTCAGCCCAAAGTTAAGACCAAAGCACAACTTTAGCCACACATATTTTATTAATGAAGCTTATTAAGTGAGTAAAGGAATGAAAATGGAAATGGTTGGAATATGATCATCAGATTCAGGCCCAATGAGAGTATTCTTAAATTCCCAGTCTTACATAAGAGGCTGTTTTGGAACTCTGGGGACATTGTCTGAATTCCCATAAACGTCTGGTTATAGCTCCCTTGTAGCACTTGTGCTGTTTATTATTGCTTTTATGTCTGTGTTCTTAGTCGGGAACTCCTATAGCTAGGAACTGCATCATAACATCTTCGAATGAGTAAATTCATATAAAAGACAGAGTTCCACCCTGGCCTTCCTCAGGACAAGGAAACAGTGGCAACAACATTATCTTTGGACACACAAGTGTGGTTTGAATCCTGTTTCTTTTGTTTACTAGCCATGTGCCTTTAGGCAAGTGTCTTGTGCTTTCTGAGCCTTAGCCTCCTCACCAGTAAGAGTGGGATAATAACCTCAGAAGTTATTAACATATTCAGAACAACCTAAGTGGGTGCTTTATGGAGTCGTAGCACGTAATGAAGTGCCTAGCATAATGTCATGATTACTGATAAACTCAGTCAGACACTTGATATCTATTCCTCCATCCAGCTTACCTTTTGATCTTAAAACACTGATTTCATAGCACTGATGTTTTGCAAGATATCCTAGAGAGGCCCTTAAAAATTTATCATTTTTCATTTTCAAGTCAGTATCAAAAAAGTCCTATTTTGTTAGCTATTCATTTATGTATCTATTATCCAGATATTTATTGGGTTCCTGCTGTATTCCAGGCCCTGTGCTGAGTGCTAGAGGTATGTAAACCAGCAAAACAGATAATGTTTTGGGTTGATCTACCTGTATCTTACTTACAGTAGAGAGAGACAAAAAAGTCAACAAGTAAATGAAAACATTGTTGTGAAAGTATCATGAGGAAAATCAAATGATGAGGTGAAGACTGGTTGGGAGTGATAGAAAATTGTTTTGGATAGAATGGTGAGAGAATGCCCCTTTGAGAAATGATGTATAAGCTGAGGCTTAAAGAATGAGACACTGCCACCAGGACTCTCCTCTTTGTGGGCTTGGGGGATGTGCAGAACAAGGACTTCTTGCCTTGTGGGTTAAGGCCATACCACCGGCCTCTACTGTGGTTACCCTGCCCTTGGAGCTAATATCAACAGGTAGGTGGGCCTCCCCTCAGCTAAGCTGCCAATCTCTCCTCATCAGAGGGTCCTTACCACCCACCCCTCCTTGATGTCTTATAAGCTGATCCCTTCAGACTGGGAGAGGGGTAGTGGTGTCTGACTTCTCTCCATTTCCCTGGTTCTGGAACTTTTAATGGACATCTGAATTACAGGGGTTTTGTGAGAATTACATTGTTGGATCCCACCTCCAGAGTTTCTGGTTTAAGGAGGCCTGAGAATTTTCATGACTAGTAAGTTCACAGGTGAGGTTGATGCCCCTGGTGTAGGGACCACACTTTGAGAGCTACTAGTGGCTTTTTGCCCTCAAGTAAGTTATGTCTGTCGTCCATTTTATCTATCTATAAAGTAAATATTGGGGAGGTCAAAATTACCTAGTGCTAACTTTACTACAGGCACTGTCCTAAGTGCTTTGCACATGTTAGGTCACTAATGTTTGTGGGATCCTTTGAGGTAGGTGAGTTATTAATATTTTTCTCTGTGTTACTGATGAAATTGAGGCACAGAGAGATTGCAAGTCTTTGAGGACACTTAGCCAGGAAATGGTAGAGCTGGGATTTGAACAGGGGCAGTTTAGCTCCAGAGTCTGTGTTCTTAATCATTAGGCTAAAACAGAAGTAGTGATAGTATCTACTGCCTATGATTTTAAAATGATGATTATGTTAGATAATCTAGATAGTAGGCTGAGACGTGTTTTTTTTTCTTTTTTTTGGGGGGGGGTTTCCTTCCCTTATCATTATGCTATATGTAAAAATGGAGGCTAATCTATCAATTATTAACCCTAGTTGTACTTTAAAATTCTGATTAAGAAATGATTTTTGGCAGGAGAGGCTACTAGTCAAGTATAATTTATGTAACACTTACTTTATAAAGGTATGTTGAATGAATGTATGAATTCTAAATTGTAAGATTTGAAATGAAACCATTGCCATTTTCTCTCATGACATTAGATTATGGAAAGATTTATTTTAAAAGACATGGAAGGCATGAACTGCAAAAGAGAAAAGTGGTAAATTTTAATCCAAATTTAAAACTTTTGTTCTTTGAAAGATAGATCTGGGGGAACAAGGCAAGTCATAGACTGGGAGAAAATATTATTGTAAAACAAAAATCTAATGAAATGTGTGTGCTTAGAATACGTGAAGAACTCTTACACCATACAAAACAGACAACCCGATAAAAATATGGACAAATGGTTTGTATAGACCTGTTATAAAAGAAGATACATAAATGATCAAAAGTATGTGAAATTTCAAGGAAATGCATATTAAAGCCACAATGCGATACAACTGTATACCCATTGGAATGGCCAAAGTTAAAAAGAGAATACCAAGTGCTGGTGACGATGTAGAGCAACTGGCACCTTTATACATTTTTGATGGGAATGCAAGTTGGAAAACATTATGGTTGTATAAGATAACATAAAATTGCCATGTAATTCAGCAGTTCAACTCCTTGGTGTTAGTCGAAGAGAAAGGAGAACATGTTCATACAGACTTTATGTGAATGTTCATGGCAGTGTTATTCATAATAGTCTTAAAAACTGGATGCAACCTAATTATGGTATGTCCGTACTATTGAATATTATGTAACAACAAAAAGAATAAAATATTAATACATGAAAAGACATGTTGAATCTTAATGAAACTTTTTTTTTTATTTTTTGTATTGCTCTAATACTTGAGGATATTTTATTTTATTTAATTAATTTATTTATTTGTTTTTTATTATTATACTTTAAGTTTTAGGGTACATGTGCACCATGTGCAGGTTAGTTACATATGTATACATGTGCCATGCTGGTGTGCTGCACCCATTAACTCATCATTTAGCATTAGGTATATCTCCTAATGCTATCCCTCCCCCTCCCCCCACCCCACAACAGTCCCCAGAGTGTGACGTTCCCCTTCCTGTGTCCAGGTGTTCTCGTGTTCAGTTCCCATCTATGAGTGAGAACATGCGGTGTTTGGTTTTTTGTCCTTGTGATAGTTTACTGAGAATGATGATTTCCAATTTCATCTATGTCCCTACAAAGGACATGAACTCATCATTTTTTATGGCTGCATAGTATTCCATGGTGTATATGTGCCACATTTTCTTAATCCAGTCTATCGTTGTTGGACATTTGGGTTGGTTCCAAGTCTTTGCTATTGTGAATAGTGCCGCAGTAAACATACGTGTGCATGTGTCTTTATAGCAGCATGATTTATAATCCTTTGGGTATATACCCAGTAATGGGATGGCTGGGTCAAATGGTATTTCTAGTTCTAGATCCCTGAGGAATCACCACACTGACTTCCACAATGGTTGAACTAGTTTACAGTCCCACCAACAGTGTAAAAGTGTTCCTATTTCTCCACATACTCTCCAGCACCTGTTGTTTCTTGACTTTTTAATGATCGCCATTCTAACTGGTGTGAGATGGCATCTCATTGTGGTTTTGATTTGCATTTCTCTGATGGCCAGTGATGATGAGCACTTTTTCATGTGTCTTTTGGCTGCATAAATGTCTTCTTTTGAGAAGTGTCTGTTCATATCCTTTGCCCACTTTTTGATGGGGTTGTTTGTTTTTTTCTTGTCAATTTGTTTGAGTTCATTGTAGATTCTGGATATTAGCCCTTTGTCAGATGAGTAGGTTGCGAAAATTTTCTCCCATTTTGTAGGTTGCCTGTTCACTCTGATGGTAGTTTCTTTTGCTGTGCAGAAGCTCTTTAGTTTAATTAGATCCCATTTGTCAATTTTGGCTTTTGTTGCCATTGCTTTTGGTGTTTTAGTCATGAAGTCTTTGCCCATGCCTATGTCCTGAATGGTATTACCTAGGTTTTCTTCTAGGGTTTTTATGGTTTTAGGTCTGAGGTTTAAATATTTAATCCATCTTGAGTTAATTTTTGTATAAGTTTTAAGGAAGGGGTCCAGTTCAGTTTTCTGCGTATGGCCAGCCAGTTTTCCCAACACCATTGATTAAATAGGGAATCTTTTTCCCATTGCTTGTTTTTGTCAGGTTTGTCAAAGATAAGATTGTTGTAGGTGTGTGGTGTTATTTCTGAGGGCTCTGTTTTTGTTCCATTGGTCCGTATATCTGTTTTGGTATGAGTACCATACTGTTTTGGTTACTGTAGCCTTGTATAGTTTGAAGTCAGGTAGTGTGATCCTCCAGCTTTTTTGTTTTTGCTTAGGATTGTCTTGGCTATATGGACTTTTTTGGTTCCATATGAAATTTAAAGTAGTTTTTTCTAATTTGTGAATTTTCTAATTCTGTGAAGTAGAATTTTCTAATTTTGTGAAGAAAGTCAGTGGTAGTTTGATGGAAATAGCATTGAATCTATAAATTACTTTGGGCAGTATGGCCATTTTCATGATATTGATTCTTGCTGTCCACGAGCATGGAGTGTTTTTCCATTTGTTTGTGTCCTCTGTTATTTCCTTGAGCAGTGGTTTGTAGTTCTCCTTGAAGAGGTCCTTCACATCCCTTGTAAGTTGGATTCCTAGGTATTTTATTCTCTTTGTAGCAGTTGTGAATGGGAGTTTGCTCATGATTTGGCTCTGTATTTGTCTATTTTTGGTGTATAGGAATGCTTGTGAGTTTTGCACATTGATTTTGTACCCTGAGACTTTGCTGAAGTTGCTTATCAGCTTAAGGAGTTTTTGAACTGAGACAATGGGGTTTTCTAAATATACAATCATGTCATCTGCAAACAGACAGTTTGAGTTCTTCTCTTCCTATTTGAATCCCTTTATTTCTTTCTCTTGCCTTATTGCCCTGGCCGGAACTTCCAATACTATGTTGAATAGGAGTGGTGAGAGAGGGCATCCTTGTCTTGTGCCAGTTTTCAAAGGGAACGCTTCCAGCTTTTGCCCATTCAATATGATATTGGCTGTGGGTTTGTCATAAAAAGTTCTTATTATTTTGAGATATGTTCCATCAATACCGACCTTATGGAGTGTTTTAGTCATTGGTTCTGTTTATGTGGTTTTTGTCATTGGTTCTGTTTATGTGATGGATTACGCTTATTGATTTGTATATGTTGAAGCAGCCTTGCATCCCACGGGTGAAGCCGACTTTATCGTGGTGCATAAGCTTTTTGATGTGCTGCTGGATTTGGTTTGTCCATATTTTATTGAGGATTTTCACATTGGTGTTCATCAGGGATGTTGGCCTGAAATTCTCTTTTTTGTTGTGTTTCTGCCAGGTTTTGGTATCAGGATGATGCTGGCCTCATAAAATGAGTAAGAGAGGAGTCCCTCTTTTTCTGTTGTTTGGAATAGTTTCAGAAGGAATGGCACCAGCTCCTCTTTGTACCTCTGGTAGAATTCAGCTGTGAATCCGTCTGGTCCTGGGCTTTTCTTTGGTTGGTAGGCTATTAATTACTGTCTCAATTTCAGAACTTGTTATTGGTCTGTTCAGGGATTTGACTCCTTCCTGGTTTAGTCTTGGGAGGGTGTATGTGTCCAGGAATTTATCCATTTCTTCTGGATTTTCTAGTTTATTTGCATAGAGATGTTTATAGTATTCTCTGATGGTAGTTTATATTTCTGTGGGATCAGTGGTGGCATCCCCTTTATCATTTTTTATTGTGCCTATATGATTCTTCTCTCTTTTCTTCTTTATTAGTCTGGCTAGCCATCTATCTATTTTGTCATTTCTTTCAAAAAACCAGCTTCTAGATTCATTGATTTTTTGAAGGGTTTTTTATCTCCTTCAGTTCTGCTCTGATCTTAGTTATTTCTTGTCTTCTGCTAGCTTTTGAATTTGTTTGCTCTTGCTTCTCTAGATCTTCTAATTGTGATGTTAGAGTGTTGATTTTAGATCTTTCCCTCTTTCTCCCGTGGGCATTTAGTGGTATAAATTTACCTGTAAACGCTGCTTTGGCTGTGTCCCAGGGATTCTGGTACACTGTGTCTTTGTTCTCATTGGTTTCAAATAACTTATTTGTTTCTGCCTTAATTTTGATATTTACCTTGTAGTCATTCAGGAGCAGGTTGTTCAGTTTTCATGTAGTTGTGCGGTTTTGAGTGAGTTTCTTCATCCTGAGTTCTAATTTGATTACACTGTGGCTTGAGAGACTGTTTGTTATGATTTCCGTTCTTCTGTATTTGCTGAGGAGTGTTTTACTTCCAATTATGTGGTCGATTTTAGAATAAGTGTGATGTGGTGCTGAGAAGAATGTATCTTCTGTTGATTTGGGGTGGAGAGTTCTGTAGATGTCTATTAGGTCTGCTTGGTCCAGAGCTGAGTTCAAGTCCTGAATATCCTTGCTAATTTTCTGTCTCGTTGATCTGTCTAATATTGACAGTGGGGTGTTAAAGTCTCCCACTGTTATTGTGTGGGAGCGTAAGTCTCTTTGTAGGTCTCTAAGAAGTTGCTTTATTAATCTGGGTGTTCCTGTATTGGGTGCGTCTATATTTAGGATAGTTAGCTCTTCTCGTTGCATTGATTCCTTTACCATTATGTAATGCCCTTCTTTGTCTTTTTTGATCTTTGTTGGTTTAAAGTCTGTTTCATCAGAGACTAGGACTGCAAACCCTGCGTTTTTATTTTTCTTTCCATTGCTTGGTAAATCTTCCTCCATCCCTTTATTTTGAGCCTATGTGTGCCTTTGCACATGAGATGGGTCTCCTGAATACAACACACCGATGGGTCTTGAATCTTTATGCAATTTGCCAGTCTGTGCCTTTTAATTGGGGCATTTATCCCATTTACATTTAAGGTTAATATTCTTATGTGTGAATTTGATCCTTTCATTATGATGCTAGCTGGTTATTTTGCCCATTAGTGGATGCAGTTTCTTCATAATGTCGACGTTCTTTACAATTTTGTTTGTTTTTGCAGTGGTTGGTACCAGTTTTTCCTTTCCATATTTAGTGCTTCCTTCAGGAGTTTTTGTAAGGCAGGCCTGATGGTGACATAATCTCTCAGCATTTGCTTGTCTGTAAAGGATTTTATTTCTCCTTCATTTATGAAGTTTAGTTTGGCTGGATATGAAATTCTGGGTTAAAAATTCTTGTCTTTAAGAATGTTGAATATTGGCCCCCACTCTCTTCTGGCTCCTAGGGTTTCTGCTGAGAGATCCGCTGTTAGCCTGATGGGCTTCCCTTTGTGGGTAACCTGACCTTTCTCACTGCTTGCCCTTAACATTTTTCCTTCATTTCAACCTTGGTGAATCTGTCGATTATGTGTCTTGGGGTTGCTCTTCTTGAGGAGTATCTTTGTGGTGTTCTCTGTATTTCCTGAATTTGAATGTTGGCCTGTCTTGCTAGGTTGGGGAAGTTCTCCTGGGTAATATCCTGAAATATGTTTTCCAACTTGGTTCCATTTTCCCCATCACTTTCAGATACACCAATCAACCGTAGGTTTGGTCTTTTCACATAGTCCCATATTTCTTGGAGGCTTCATTCATTCCTTTTCCTTCTTTTTTCTCTATTCTTGTCTTCATGGTTTATTTCATTAAGCTGATCTTCCATCTCTGATATCCTTTCTTCTGCTTCATCGATTTGGCTATTGATGCTTGTGTATGCTTCACCAAGTTCTCGTGCTATGTTTTTCTGCTCCATCAGGTCATTTATGTTCTTCTCTAAACTGGTTATTCTACTTAGCAATTCCTCTAACCTTTTATCAAAGTTCTTAGCTTCCTTGCATTGGGTTAGGACATGCTTCTTTAGCTCAGAGGAGTTTGTTATAACCCACCTTCTGAAGCCTACTTCTGTCAATTCATGAAACTCCTTCTCTGTCCAGTTTTGTTCCGTTGCTGGCAAGGAGTTGTGATCCTTTGGAGGAGAAGAGGCATTCTGGTTTTTGGACTTTTCAGCCTTGTTGCGCTGGTTGTTCCTCATCTTTGTGGATTTATCTACCTTTGGTCTTTGGTGTCGGTGACCTTTGGATGGAATTTTTGCGTGGTCATCCTTTTTGTTGATGTTGGTACTATTGCTTTCTGTTTGTCAGTTTTCCTTCTAACAGACCCCTCTTCTGCAGGCCTGATGGAGTTTGCTGGGGGTCCGCTCCAGACCCTGTTTGCCTGGGTATCACCAGCGGAGTCTGCAGAACAGCAAAGATTGATGCCTGCTCCTTCCTGTGGAAGCTTCATCCCACAGGGGCAACCGCCAGATGCCAGCCAGAGCTCTCCTTTATGAGATGTCTGTTGACCCCTGCTGGGAGATGTCTCCCCATCAGGAGGAACAGGGGTCAGGGACCCCACTTGAGGAGGCAGTCTGTCCCTTATCAGAGGTCGAGCACTGTGCTGGGTGATCCACTGCTCTCTTCAGAGCCGGCAGGCAGAAACGTTTAAGACTGCTGAAGCTGTGCCCACAACCACCCCTTCCCCTAGTTGTTCTATCCCAGGGAGATGGGAGTTTTATCTATAAGCCCCTGACCGGGGCTGTTGCCTTTCTTCAGAGATGCCCTGCCCAGAGAGGAGGAATCTAGAGAGGCAGTATGGCTGCAGTGGCTTTGTGGCGCTCAAAATTCTTGTGTTCTAATGATCTGAAGTTAACAGAATGCAGATGACATATCTAAATTGACTCGTAAACATTTATTTTAGGAAATGATAGTATATTCTCTCATCACTAATGTATTTCTGTTGCTTCAATGTGCAAAACACTATGCTAGATATTGGGGGGAAGACCAGAATGAATAATAGCTAATGCTAGGCAAGGTCACATTGTATGCCAGATGCCATGCTAAATGCTAGATGTGGGTGATTTCATTTAGTGCTGAAACAGCCCTGTGACAGAGCTCTTGTTAGTTTCTCTCTCTCTCTCTCTGTGTCTCTGTCTCTGTCTCTGTCTTTCTCTCTACCATTTGAGGAAACTGATGCTTTAGGAAGACATAAAGATACAAATGGTGGAACTGGGATTCAAATTGAGACCACAAAGCTGTTGTTCTTAAGTCGGTAATGTACAAAGCCTCACCTTTCTCATCTGAAAGTGAGGATAACAAGCTAGCTTGTTGCAAAGGTTAAATAAAGTAATGCTGTAAAACACTTGGTACCACAGAGTACTACCATTACTTCTTAATGGTAGTAATTATTATGGCCACCGTAGAGGAGGGATTATAAAGATTAAAATAAATGATATGCATAAAGGATTTAGCATGGAGCATGGCATGTAAGCACTCGCCAACTCAAAGAGGCATCCTTTAAATTGGACTGTGAAAGTTGACAGAATTTTTACAGTTGAACTTTGAACAACACAGGTTTGAACTGTGTGGGTCCACTTATGTGCAGACTTTCTTCCATCTCTGCCACCCTTGAGACAGTGAGGCCAATCCCCCCACCTTCCTCTTACACCTCAGCCTACTCAACATGAAGATGAAGATGAAGATGAAGACCTTTGTGATGATGCACATCTATTTAATGGACAGTAAATATATATTCTCTTCCTTGTGATTTATTAATATTTTCTTTTCTGTAGCTTACTTTATTGTAAGAATACAGTATATAATACATATAACATACAAAATGTGTTCATAACTGTTTGTGTTATTGGCAAGTCTTCCAGTTAATAGTAGGCTATTAGTAGTTAAGCTTTGGAGAGGTCAAAAGTTATATGTGGATTTTCAAGTACTCAAGGGGATTGATGTCCCTAATCTCCATGTTGTTCAAGGATTCCACTTGTATATAGAGAGATCTGTGCTTGAGGGAAAAGAACATGATCAAGATTAGGGGAATGCATGTACAAAGGTGCTGTACAAAGATGAGATTAACGCTGTTAAGTAGCCAGTTTATATGTACACAAAGGTACAAAGGAAGAGTAAAATGTTGGGTTGGAAAGTAATTTGGGGCCAAATCTTAACAGATCTTCAAGGCCTGGCAAAGAAGTTTGGCTTTGTCTATCTTTTGGAAAGCCAGTGTGCTGAGTTAACTCACTCAAAAACATCCCGGGTTTATTTCTTAGCATTGGTGAATGAATTCTTTAGACACTGAAAAAGGAGGGTTCCCTTTGAATATTTTCTTGTTGTCATTATTATTTTAATAAATTTATTTTCTAAAATGTACTGAGGTAGTGACTTGACAGAGTCAAAGCATCTCAGAAAATGAGTCATTGGCTTCTTTCTAATAGCTGCTTAGGATTCTAAATTTTTGTGTTGGCAGATCTCACATAATTTTCTTAAGTCTGTGTGAAATGTTCAAAAGAGTTTCCTGTGATAATGTTTGGTTCATTCAGGTTGAAAATGATGAAAACAACTTCTAGAAAGAGATGACAGTGTAAGTTACATCTGACAACCCAGAAACAAAGTTCTGTAGACTACTCATCATATCAATCATTTTTTCCCAAATTATTATGGTGAAACCTAGATACAAAGAGCACTGTTCCATCAGGGATCTTATGTATCTCTGAATAGAACTGTGTTTCCTGTATGATGTTGTGTGTGAGTGCATGTGTATAAAAATAAGTCTGTCAATGTGGGCTTTTTTTCCTTTTTCTCTTAACTCAAGGATTAATCGTAAGGTTCTATAGTGTACACTTTTCATTATTGTTTTGAGAAAGAGTCTTACTCTGTCACCCACACTGGACAGTGACATGATCTCAGCTCACTGCAACCTGCGCCTCCTGAGTAGCCGGAATTACAGGCATGTGCCACAACACCCGGCTAATTTTTTGTATTTTTAGTAGAGACAGGGTTTTGCCGTGTTGGCTAGGCTCGTCTTGAACTTGTGACCTTAAGCGAACTACCTGCCTTGGCCTCCCAAAGTGCTGGGATTACAGGCGTGAGCCACCATACCTGCCCTGTTGCGTACATTTTTAAAGGCACAATTGAAACCAGTGTTCTGAATTAAACCACTCACATTAGCTTACAAATACTGCATTCTGATTTGGTTGGATCTCTGTTTTCAGTATAATTTAAGTGAAAAAAATAATAATTGTATGATAAAGATACATCGATGTTACCACAGTATATTTAAAAGGGCATTGGGAAATGCCACAAAACTTGTTTTCTATTTTAGATGGAAAAAAATAGTTTACTATGTGCCTATTTAACTTACACAAGTGAGTTTGCTTTATTAGAGTAACTGCAAATGAGGCAACAAAATTTTTCTTTTGGTAAATACATGTATTAGGTCTCATTTCAGGTTTGAGGAAAATAGTGAATGTTTTTAGTTATTTTGAATACAAATATATAATATTCTTTTTCTGAGAAGTCAGTTTCTTGCTATTCCTGAATTTTGGCAGATAAACATGTCAAACCAATTTGTTATACACCTGTTGTAACAGAAGTGACAAAGAAAAACCACAGTTCAGAGATTTGACAGGTTTGTACCAAAATGGTGTTTAGTATATCTAGGTGTTCTATCTAGAAAAAAAGTATAGAATGGCTCAACTTTAAATTAATTAATCTAAAAAGAAAAGCCTTCATAACCACCAGTTTTTATTTAGTGTTCCACACATTTCTAATATTCCAACAAGGATATCTTCCCTGGAGAGAGTAGAGTTGAGATCATACCAACTCTGATTAGAATTTTCACTTAAGAACAGCAGTTGAGATGATGTTATCTACATTCAGATTCCCAACTTAGTTATGGAATAAAATATTGCACATGCTGTGTTTGATATAATAAAAAGTAAGTGAAATGTGAGTATTGTCAGGATTTTACTTAAACTAGAAATAAATGATATCCTTGTAACAGTTTGAAGTACACGAAAGAACGTGATATATCCTCTTTCTCAAGCCTTAATAATCATGTTATGGATTGGTTGAAGATTATTTGAGGTGATATCCACTTGAGGTTTTTTTGTTTGTTTTTTTAAGACGGAGTCTCGCTCTGTCACCCAGGCTGGAGTGCAGTGGCGCAATCTTGGCTCATGGAGACCTCTGCCTTCTGGGTTCAAGGGATTCTCCTGCCTCAGCCTCCTGAGTAGCTGGGATTACAGGCGTGTGCCACCACGCCCAGCTAATTTTTGTATTTTTAGTAGAGACAGGGTTTCACCATGTTGGCCACTGCTGACCTCGTGATCCGTCCGCCTCAGCCTCCCAAAGTGCTGGGATTACAGGCATGAGCCACCACGCTCGGCCTTCACTTGAGGTTTTTATGGCTGAAGCATATTTTTGTAAATCACGTTATTGGTGATATGATGGCTAAAGCAGACCTGAATACATTATACAGTCTTTCCTATTGTGAACATATTAATTAACTTGTGAGTTTGCTCATGATAATTCTTTTTAGAGCATCTTGAGACTGCCTTCTGCTGTATTAGGAGAGTTTATTGTTTTATGAAATACGTGTTTTCTGCCCATCACTAGTCATCCTATGTCCTTAATGCTAGAACAATAAGAATTTTCCCAGGGCTGAATTCTGGCACAATTTCATACTAGACCTTTTCTCTATTTCTCCCCTTTTCGTTGTGTGTGTGTGTGTTTGCATGTGTGCACACATGTATGTGTGGTGTGTGTGTGTGTGTGAGAGAGACATAGAACACCTATTTTGTTTCTTGGCTTTCCTTTTGATTGTTTTTTCATTAGTTTTTACTGTTCTTAATTCCTAAGACATAATTAATTTTAATATCTGGCAGGATAAACTTTCAGCTTTTGCTTTATTTTCTTGAAAAAAAAGTCTAAGCCATTAATTTTCTTTTTTTCTCCATGTATATTTTTAGATTTACTTTGTTAAGCTTCCTCAGATTCCTGATGGGATGTAATAGGAAATCCTCTGAGACTATAAATTAATTTTACAGGGATTTGACATCTTTAAAATGTTGACTCATCTCATCCACGAGCATCTTCTTTCTCCATTTATTCAGGGGATTTTAAATGTCCTTTAACGTTTTGACATTTTCTCCTTGAGAATCTTGTGTGATCTTTGTTAGATTAATTCCAAGATGTATTGTTTTTGTTGCTCTTATAATTAATGCTGTGTTTGCCTTTTTTCTGGTTATTGCAGAGGAATACTCTTCACTTTGTGTATATTGGTTTTATATTTGACAGCGTTGCAGAATTGTGTAGTTAGTTCTCCATTACCTTATTAGCTGTATATCTTTGTTTTAGCAGTTTGTGGGTGATAAATTCTTTTTGCTTTTGTCTTTTTAAGGAAGTCTTTATTTTGCTTTTTATTTTGAAAGAGATTTGTGTTGGCTAAAGAATTCTAGGATGACTTTTTTTTCCTTTCAGCACTTTAAAGATGTTGTTTTC
This sequence comes from Pongo pygmaeus, assembly GCF_028885625.2. Classification (NCBI taxonomy): domain Eukaryota; kingdom Metazoa; phylum Chordata; class Mammalia; order Primates; family Hominidae; genus Pongo; species Pongo pygmaeus. The sequence continues at coordinate 39,836,322 of NC_072386.2, read as the reverse complement.
ATATTTCCAATATTTCCTCATCTTTAGTATTGATATTGCTTAACTTGTTTTAAATTCTTATTTTGTCTGTTTTCTCACTCATTACTTCAGTAGTTATTTTTCCTCTATTTTTATTCTATCTTTAAACTGCCTAGGGTTTGCTTTTACTTATGGTGTGAGTCAGGGATCTTTGCCAAATCATTGCCTCCTCTCTCTTGTCAGTCTTGCCTGAGACTCTTCCAAATTATTAGCCTTTTCAAAATACCACTTAGTGGTTCATTAATCAGTCTGAGTGATGAATTGATTGACTAGTTTTTTTTAGTTCATTGATTTCTGCTTGCATCTTTATTTTCTGCTTTCTCATTTCTGGCTTTATTCTCTTGGATTTGTCCCCTTTGGTGGATTTAGTTATCAGCTAATTGTAAATCATTATTATTTTCTATTGAAGGCATTTAAAGCTCATAATTTACCATTGTTACTGTTTTAGGTGCATGCCATAAATTTTGGCATGAGTTCTTCCCTTCTTATTATACTTTAAGGATTTTATAGTTTCCCTCATTTCTTCTTTAAATCATTATTATTCATTATTATTTTTACATATATGTGTTTTTATTTTATATTTCAGATATGTGCAGTCTCTTCTAGTCATCTTTTTTATTGTTTCTACCTTTATTATATTGAGGTAAGAACATAATTTGGTGGAGTTTTTGTAATTTTTTGAGGCTTCAGTTTTGGTCTATGAAGTGATTAAGTTCTGTGACTGCTCCATGAGTGCTTCAGAAGAGCAGCTAGTCTATGTCACAACACTATTAAGTAGTGTATTTACATTTTCTCTGTCATTTCTGAGATGGGTGTCTTAATACTATATATTATATAGAGTGAGTATCCCTAATCCAAAAATATAAAATCCAGAATGCTCTGAAATCTGAACCTTTTTGAGCACCAACGTGACACTCAAAGGAAATGCTCATTGGAGCATTTTAGAGTTCAGATTTTCAGATTACAGATGCTTAACCTGTATTATTAATTGATGTAAATTTTCTGTCAGTTGCTATGGGAAACATACTGAATTGTCCAATGAAAATAGTTGAATTTGTTATTCTAGTAGATCTGTTACTTACTTACTTCTATATTTTGTGGTCATATTTTCAGGTACATATACCTCTGTGATTGTTGTATTTTTGTTCTACAGCATTTCCTGTAGGTAAATTTCCTCTTGGTCCTTTATGATGTTTTTGGCTGCAATTCTATTCTGTCTGATAATAAAATTGCTACATGGGGTTTCTTCCATTTTATCCCTCTCTGACGTAATACTTTACATACACTTAACGTTGACTGGTTGAATCATGGTTTTCTCAAAAATCCAATCTGAAAAGTCTTTCTTTTGGTATTTAGTTTCATCCATTTATAATATTTTCATCATGATTACTTTTCTATCAGGCTTATTTTCACTGTCTTGTTTTCTGTCTTCTATTTATCATAACTATTTTGTCTCTTGCTCACATTGCTATTTTCTTTTCTGCCTTCCAGTGGAAACTCTTTAAATCAGATGTCTTATTTTTTCCCCTCAGTTCTGGGAAATATTTGAGTGTTATTTCAATGCTTTCTCCCATCTGTTTACTTTCCTCTATTCTTTTGAGATTCCTAATACTTCTAGCCGCCAGATTTTTTATCTTATATCTCATTCTTTTTCCCTTTTAGATGCTGTCTGGAGAGATTTTTGGCCAGGTTTTCTAAGATACTGTGTAGGTTGTTTGAGCTGTTGTCTTTTATTGATGGTGCTTGTGCTCCTCCTTTGCCTCATAATTTTCTCTGGACTCATCTTTAATTCCCCTGGAGTTATTACCTGCTTCTGTGGTTGGAATGTGTCCCTTCCCAAGTCCAAGTGCTGCCGATGTGATAGTACAAAGAGGTAGGACCTTTAAAAGGTGATTAGGCCATGAGAGTTCCTCACCTTGTGAATGAGACCATTCCCTTGTGTGCTTAAATGATTTGTTGCTCAGAGGAACTTAACTTTTACATGGAAGCCTGAAGGGTGAAAGCAGTTCAATTTGAGGGTGGCCGAATTGGGCTAGTCTTATCAAAGAAGAAGACAGATACTGCCTTGGTGAACATTCATGGAGACATTAACAAGGGGCTGATGCAGAAGGTATGTGATGACCTATCTTCAAACAGGTAGAAAACATCACATCTGTAACAAAAGAAATTACTAGGCAGATCTTCTTTTAAACTCTGGGAAGAGCAGTTGTGTGCTGTATTCACACAGCAGCTATCCTGTCATTATTCCTTCAGCATTTTAAGCTTTGATTTTACTCCCCTCTCTCATTAGCAGCTAGCTTCTAGAAGGTGTCAAGACACGGAGAGAGCTGCAGACTGGGGGAGGGCAAGAAATCTGGAGTCAAATGGTCATCTTTCCCAGTTAGAAGAAAACCAGATTGGAAAAACTAATACTTTGGCTGCTCCTTCTTCTCTCCACTGACCACTCCTGTGCTGCCGAAGACTGAATCATCCTTTCTCTGTCTTTGCTCATGTATCATTCATAATATCGCTTTACTGTGGTGATTATAACATATTACCCTGTGGTTTTCTGTGCTGCTTCCCCTGAATAAATGGACTCCTCGAGGGAAGGGGGATTGTCGTATTGTTTTGTGTGTTCACTGAAGATTTGTTAATTAAATAAATGAATTAGCAGTCATTGAAAATGTAGCCGTAGATATGAATCATGCCTGTTGGCTAGACCATTGAGAGTTTTAATTTATTTATAGGAGAACTCTGTTCTGAGCCAGTATGCCTGTCAGTAAGACTAGTCTGTGAAAGCATAGATTAGGGCTTGGAATGAATAGAATTTAAAGATGAAAGTTAATCTTTATCATCTATCTGTATCATGTCTAGGAGTCTTAGAAAATCAATGCTTAGAAAAAATTATGAAAATAAATTTGTAGAGAAAAATGAGTTTAATTATCACTGACTGTATTAACCAGTAGCTAGTGTGAACAAGAAATAGCATGCTGGCAGGAATGAGAACACATTATCACGTGACAGGAGTATAATACCCAACTGCAAAGGTGCTATAGGATCAACATGCATAGAGGAAATTGAGTAATAGTACAAAATAAAAATAACCAACTTCTGGTAACATGTAGACATTTTCCATCTAAATTGTTACTTTTAGTGACAAAGTCATGCTGCTCCTGGAGGATGTGATGGGAGCTGTGCAGTGAGATTAAATAGGTCCTGGAAGAAACCATAGTTTGGTGTTTTGCAGTTGTTCATAGATCAAATAGTTTTTTGCTTTGTGTGAAAAATCCCTCAGCAGAGAGAGATGAGGAGGAGGAATTAGATCAGCATGAATTTTCCTTTTCCTCTAGAAATGCTTGGGACACCTAAGGGCCTCAAGCCATGGTCCATAAGTGGAAAGCTGTAAGGGAAAAAAGAAACTTCACAATCCAACAGGTGAGAAGACTGTAATTTCTGATCAAATAAATACCTAGGTGTTTCATTGTCTTGTCTTTTTGAATTCATGTAGTACTTCCTTTCTGAAATAACCCCAGAAGGATGGCAAGGAGCGTACATGCTATCTTTTGTCCCTCCCTCTTCCTATGCCCAACTGGTAAGGAAATTGGATGTTTTACTACAATCTCTGGCTCCCCACCCCTGCCCCCTGCTCATATAGCTTGGGAAGTGATGATATGCGCTGAGTCCATTCTAATAAAACACACAACATGACTTACTGCTTCATGATATGTTTTATAAGATGGATTGATTTATGCACCTTTATAAGTTGAGTCTGAATAGTCAGTTTTCGAAGTGAATTAAGAATAAATTTTTGTTACATTGCATCTTATCAATAAGCATTTTTAAAACCCCAGGCGTATTTATTTAAACATACAATTTAAAAATAAATGTTTTGAAATGGTGGTTGAAGAACCTTTTCTTTATTTTTCACATTTTCTGATGTACTTGCTGTTCTCATCTTCTGGTTTCATGCCCTCTGGCCTTCTAGCCCCATGCATCGTTTTTGAGCACATTTGAACATGTCCGATCCATGTAGTCTGAACCTGTTGCTCTCTGAGGGTTACCCTACTCATCCCTGCATGCTTGCCTTCATCTGGAACCAGCCTGATGCATTCCAAGAAGAGGACAGAGATGGGTCCAGGTCACTTTGCACTGGGATCTGCACTTCGTGATCCAGAAGAAAAGTGCTTTTAAAGCCCAACTTGGCACACTTTAAGTCAAAATTAGGTTTGTGGCAGTTGGCACGTCTCTTAAATTCTCTATTTTTTAGTCCCCTGAAATCATATTTGGAGTGAAAGAGCTGAAAAAGTTAAAAATCAGTCCCTTAGATTGGCTTTCTATAATTGATTTATCGGCTACTTAGGCAATACTCCAATTTCTTTATTTTCTATGTAAATTGTGTTGATGGATCAGTACACAATATTATATCATTTATCATTTCTATTGGAATGTTTTTATTTTAATTACTTTGGTAGACTGATTTGCACTAAGAAAGTTACCCATGGATAAATATATTAGGGGATGTTTTAATATTCTTTAATATATAATATTCTTCAGAAGATTAACTGACTAATGTATCATAAAATCAGTAGAGTAACTGACTAGCTTTATGAAATTGTAAGTTTGTTGAAAATTGATTTTTTTTTTTTACTGGAGATAAGAATTCCGTAATTGAAAAAATATCCCATGCCAGTGCTTTGTAGATTGCAAGTAACGTGGATAATCTTGCCTGTAGTTCCTTGATGAAAATGATCTGTTGCATTTACAATATCACAAGTAATAAATTATTAAAGTATATGCCTGTGATTGGTATGTTTTATCTTAATTCTACTTATTCTCTTAGTCATGCAAAGAAGAAATAACTGCCAGTGGTAGCTGTTGAAATTATATTCAGATCTTTTGAGGAGCATGTTTTGAACATCTTTTATGCTTATTTAGAAAGAGACGGAGCTTGTAGTGAGCCGAGATAGTGCCACTGCATTCCAAGCCTGGGTGACAGAGTGAGACTCCATCTCAGAAAAAAAAAAAAAAAAAGGCTTTTCTATGAGATTCTCATTTGTTTAAATTATACATGTGATTACTTGACAAGTTAAAGTGTACACAATTTAGGAAAATGGGATTAAAAATCTAGAAACACTTAAAAAGTTCTTATAGTGAAGATTAAAAAAGTGATTTCATTTAATGACTTTCAGAAAAAAAAATCACTGGGTGGAACATAAATGTTTGAAGTATTCTTGAACAAAAGTGCTCTCTGATACTATAGACATAAAAATTCTTAAATTACCCATGAAATGTGCTGTTCCTAGGGAATGGTTGAGAAATACTTTTTAGTCACTCACCTCATAGAGAAATGTAGTCTGAAAAGCTCATACACACTGAATTACTACTTCAGTTTAACTTTTTTTGTGCCTACTAGTTAGTTGCCAGGCACTTTACATTGAGTAGTGAATAACAGACACCTGCTTTTCAAGAGCTGCTTCTGTAGTATGAGAAAGAGATACATGAACAGACAATTTTTAATATACTGTAGTGAATGCTGTCATAGATGTACATGCACATGACCTGTTGTAAAATCTGGAGCATGATAGGAGAGAGAGAGATTTGGGGGCAGGTTGTCTTTTAGGTCACCCTTCCCTCAACACCATGTAGATGTGAGCTCTCTGGTCTTGGCAGTAGTGTGGTTGTACCACAAACAGGGGCAGGCTGATGAGGTTGACTTGGATTTTGATGTTATTCTAATTATTCCTTTAAGCAAGTCATTTATGTTTCTAAGTCTATTTCCTCTCTGTGAATTAAGGAAAGTAGTAAAACTACGCTGCCTCCCAAGGCAGGTATGAGGACTAGCTGGGGTCATGTGCCTGAATGAGCTTTGTATATAGGGAAAATGTATACAAGTTAATCGTTAGTATTTGTGGCACTCACTCTGTGATTTGGCCTATTTCACCTCCCTATGCTCTGGATTTATTATCTGTAAGAGGGAGACAATAATGGTTGTTCTTACAAATGGTAATTGTGAGGATTAAATGAGTTAAAATATGTGAAGCCCTTAAAACAGTTTCTGGCATACAGTAAATATTAGCTCTTATTTTAATATTTTTATAGCAGAAGAAGTTGACCCTACCTCTCTGTTACCCTGGCAGAAGGTTTTCAAGATACTCATTTTCTGGTGCCCTGGACATTAAGATTCCATGTAATTTTGATGGCATAATGAAAACTTTCTGTTGTTGGACAGTTGTTGTAGATAAGCATCCAGAATTGGATTAACTGATCCACTGCAGGTAGGAACTTATGAGGTGAGCAGGTGCTCCCTGTTAGCTCACACTATTTGATGAATAGTTTGGAAATGCCTCTTTCTGGCATTCAAATAATGTACTCTTCTTTAGTTGCAGAAAGTCAGTTTAATGAGCAGTGATTAAGATGCTGCGTTTTGGACAGTCATTAATAAATGTTAATTAAAAACCCTAGTCTAGAGCATCTGCCGTTGTCCCCTCAGATGGGTAGCTACTATTTCAGATCTGTTTTGTTTAGAGAACTACAGCAAGCTGAGTAGCCATTTCTGATACCTGTTTTAGTAGCAAATTATAGTGCTTCCTGTTGGTTTGATTTCTTCCGGGGACATATTTTATTTTCCTTCCTCTTTAGAATGTCTGGCAAAAAGCTTTATTTCATCTGAATTCTGCTGGGTCATCACATTGGACTTGTGGAAGAAAATGGATTTATAATAGCAATTAATAAAAAATAGTAACAAATAATATTGCTTAATAGTAAATGTGTACTATATGTGCCAGCCACAGTGCTAGGCATTTTAATACAAAAGCTCAATTTAAATCATAAAATAACATTGTGAGATTTCCCCTAGCAATTTTAAACTTAAACTAGATGTTTATTTGAGGGCAGCTTTAAGCTGCATTTGCATAGCAGGTTTTTTGCAGTGTATTTATTGGGAGGAGAGCTGTTGGGAATTACAGAGCTGTTGGAAATAAACCCTATCTAATTCTCAGGGTTTCTTCCAGTATTGAACTTGTCTGAAAAGCTGTTGGAAATTAGTGTGCACTGACTCCCCTAAGATGCCCCTGGAAATCACCACCGCTTGTTCTACCAAGGTACCAGAAAATCTGCCCTGGAAAATGAGTCCTTTGGATTAAATCTTTCCATCTTTAGGACCTGCTTGAAGTGCAGGTGTCCCTGGAGAGGAAACTAATTAAATCATTTACCACTTAAATAGGGATTCAGTGATGAAATTATCTTCTGAGGAAGAAAGGAGCTGAAGGCTCAAGTGACTTTTAATGGGAGAAGAAAATGGTGATGGAAGATTTCTTGCTAGTGGTACTTCCTAGGGAATTAACTGGAGATAGAACTGGGAGGCCAGGGAGAGAATATAGAGTGCAGAAGAAGAATGGGAAAGGGCAGATGGGAGTGAGCTAAGCGGCCACTAAGGTCCCTTCCTGTGTTTACACTGGGATCCCATATTATAGAGAAAGTCCATTTGGCTCTCTTCCACATCTCAGACAAAGCTTTGGTTCCCTTTGGTCTGCAGCGTTGTCTGTGTTCCTGGGAGAACTCTTCAGTTCCATTTATTGGCTCAGCAGTAGATGCTGTTGCTATAGGATGATGGCTGGCAGAGCCGTTCCTGAGAATGGCTCATTCTATGAGCTGGTGTCATAGAATTGTCCTTGGAATGTCAGCCATTGAAGTAAGTGGTGTGTGTGTGTGTTTTCTCACGCCAGTGTATCTTGTATTCCTGGGTTGGAGAGAGATTAATGAATTTGTGGAGATGAGGAAGATAGTTAACCTCTAGATTGTCTCATTTAGGTTCAGGGAGAGAAGTCTTCATCCTTGTAACACAGTGTTGTACTTACACGCTCTCTGGAATTTGAGTTAGAAACTGGTGGTATAACCCAGAAATGCATTTACTCTCAGAGTTTACTGATTATTTCATCAGATGTGGTTCAGAATTAGTGTTCCATAAAAGTTGAAATTGGTTCACTTTAGAGGCACAAGAGTCTTGACTTTCAAGCTGAACAAAAAATAATTGGGAAGGTAGGAAGTATCTTCTAGTTTAAGACTCACTGCTTGAGAGTGCTTCATCACCATTAAAATGGGAAGACAAAAATATTTCAATTTTCATAAAACTGGGTTCTTGATATGACTTTTGGCTGGAATTTACTAATATCTGAGATTACTTTCCCCAGTCTGTAAACATGGATAATGGTAACTGCCTGTAAGGGTAGTTGTAAGTATAGTGGAAGTATTAAGTAAACAGGCTTAGGTTATGACTCTACCACCTATTGGCTATGCAGACAACTTTATTTAGTGTCTTTGAGTTAGAGTTGCCTCATCCAGTAAAACCCTGGCAGGGTGAGAATTTAATAAGATGTATGCTAAATGCCTGGCGTGCATTAAGTTGGTTTGCCATTCACATGTGCTTTCTTTGGCCAGGGCTGTGTTAAATTTGAAATAGTTTCTAACCCTTAAGCATCAGATGATTCCACTGTAATAATCTGGATTTCAGAAAGCAGAAGATCTGGCAGCTTTGTGTCTGTCCCTCTGGCTGCCTGACTCCTCAAGCTGTGTGTCTATGGACCTCTTTGGGTGGGATGTGTTCTCCAGTTTTCCACAGAACTGCTGCTGCCTACAGCCTTCTACCCTGACTGTTCATTCCCATGTGTTCTGTAGCTGAGCCCGTAGACATTTATTGTTCTGCCAGTAAATGAATGTTTTGGTTAAAAAGTATGTTGCACTGGGTGTGATATTTGGTACACAATAGATGGTCATTAAATATTTCCCTTTTTCTCTATTAGGCTGCTGCTGATGTAGTGAAGAGAAGGTTTAAATCCAAATGATTTCAGGCCTTAACTAGAAAGTTCTGTCTCAGTGGGCTGTATGATCTCAGAAAATCACTTAATTTCTCCAATGCTCAGTGTTTTTCTAGGGACACTAGAGAATTTGGACTAGCTGATTCTCAGGGTTTCTTCCAGTACTGAACTTGCCTGAAAAGTGATACATAACCACACGCAAACTTCCATGGGGTGTTTGAATAAAAACTTATATCCTAAAAATAAAATCGTGAAGTATGGATTGTAAGAACAATTAGATTAATTACAAAGTGGCTTCAAATTAATGTTCAGGCTGGGCACAGTGGCTCACACCTGTAATCCCAGCACTTGGGGAGACTGAGGTGGGCGGATCACTTGAGGCCAGGAGTTCGAGACCAGCCTGACCAAGATGGTGAAACCCTGTCTCTACTAAAAATACAAAAATTAGCTGGGCATGGTGGCAGGCACCTGTAATTCCAGTTAGTCGGGAGGCTGAGGCAGGAGAATCGCTTGAACCTGGGAGGCAGAGGTTGCAGTGAGCCGAGATTGTACCACCACACTCCAGCCTGGGCAACAGAGGAAGACTCTGTCTCAAAAAACAAAAGCAAAAACAAAATTAATGTTCAGCGTTGTTGGTTAGTACCAATCTCGAAAACTGAAGAATTTAATCTTTTAGCCCTGTGCTGTTGATTTGGATAAAGCTATGGAGGGCAGGGATATCAATATAGGAGCATTTGTGAAGCTGGGTGTGACAGTCATATGATAGATGACAGGCTCAGGATGGAGAGACATCTTGATAGCATGGAGCAGTGGACACAAAATTGAACAGAGATATGTACACAATGGTGTAATTTGGTTTGAATAAACCAACCGAAAAAGTAAAGATGAAGAAGGAAATAACAGGTAGAAAAGAGCTAGGGTTTTAGATGAAATGTTCAACCTCAAGTGATATATATACATGGCCATCAATGTGTCATATGAAGAGAGTATTAGGATTTCCATTTATATTTATTTAGATAAGCAACTTTTCAATTTGTGTGTGTGTTGAATTACATAGCAGTATGGTACTACATAAATAAAACAAAACATGCCCTTGGGGTATTTATGTAATCTTTTTTTAACTAATAGGAGAGTGTGATCAAAAGTTTGCAGGCTGCTGGATTGGAAGTTCTGTTTGTTGAAAGGTAGCATAGTATAGTGGAAACTACAGGCTTTAGAATCAGATAGTCCTGAATATAAACTTTAACTTTAACATGTAATATTTATGTAACATAACTTAATGATCCTCACTTTCATTGAATGTAAAATGTGTGTTATAATGCTTCTCTCATAGGTATGTTGGATGGTTGCAATGGGATGATTTTACTGCTGTCTTTTGGTTAATTTCTCTGTTTTTTGTCTTTCATGTTTGATTCTTTAGGGCTGGAGAATATACCTAGTATAATTTTACTCTTTTAAATTTGTTGAGTTTTAAAAATGACCCTTAACTGTCCAATACAAAGTGTATCTTGCTGAATATTCCGTGAGTGCTTGATAAGAACGTGCGTTCTTTGTGTTCTGTAAATGTCAGTTAGATCCTGTTGATGTCTTATTCAGTTCTTCTGTATCTTTGCTAATTTTCTATTTAGTAGTTCTATCAGTTGCTGAGAATGGGATGTTTGGTCCTCATGGAGAGATGAGTTTTTACCATTAATTTTTAAAAATGTACATCTGTGTCTGGCCTTGTGTGACCCGGAGTGGTCAGCATAGTATGGAAGGAATGCAAAGAAGCTGTAGTGAGAGAATAGCCAGCTTCATACAGGAGAAAATGTTCTCATGCTATGATTTCCCATGAATTCAGAAGCAGAGTCTGTCACCATTAGCTTTCTGGGGTTTGTAGAAATACTGTCATGCCTTTGGCCTCGTTGTTATTATTGAGCAGCCTTGCATAGTGGAAGCTCCAGTGCCGCCTTTATACAATGAGCTGGATTAGGTTAGTTTTCTAGTATTTAGTGACTCTTTCAGTCAGATACAGACTCATATTTGAGCCCCTCTTTTGGCATGTTAGCATGCAGAATTAACCTGTTTTCACATTTCGCAGCAGCACGTGTAAAAATACATGCTTTCAGTTTTTTGGCCAAGTCCTTTTTTTTTTTTTTTTTTTTTTTTGAGACAGAGTCTTGCTCTTGTCACCCAGGCTGGAGTGCAGTGGCACGACCTCAGCTCACTGCAACCTCCACCTCCCGGGTTCAAGCAATTCTCCTGCCTCAGCCTCCCGAGTAGCTGGGATTACAGGCATCCGCCACCATGCCCGGCTAATTTTTGTATTTTTTAGTAGGGACAGGGTTTTGCCTGTTGGCCAGGCTGGTCTCCAACTCCTGACCTCGTGATCCGCCCGCCTCCGAAAGTGCTGGGATTACAGGCGTGAGCCATCGCGCCCGGCTGGCTAAGTCCTTTTTAAAAGTAAACCTCTTGGGGAAGATATATTCTAGTGGAAAAGGAAGGACGTTAAGTGACAAAAAATATCCTCAGGCTTTGGGTCTTGAGAAAGCAGTCATTCTTGAAAAGTCACTTTTTATTTCTCTGTTCCTCATTTTCTAGAGTAACTCATCAAGTTCTTTTAAATAAATGTGTCTGTTTTAAATAACAGATGGCTGGAAAAATACCCCAGCTGAGAATTGATCTTTTAGTTGTTGATTTTAGTATAAAACAGTTACATTTACTGTGATGATTGTTATGTTGGGATTTATATCCTTCAGTTTTTTTGTATTAGATTTGCTTTTTTACTGTTTATTAATGCTTTCTTTTTTTCTGCTTTCCTTCTATTAAAATTTTTTAAAATTATTTTCCCTCTACTGGTTTGGCCATTATGCATTCTGTTAGACTGAAATTTTAACACACATACTCTGATTAATTTTACAAAAGATGTATCTGGGTTTTAGTAATTTTGTGAATCAAAGAACTAGGAATTTATTATCATATCAGAAAACATGACCACTCAGGGTTCTGAAATAAGGATTTATTGTTGTTCTTTGACTCTAGTCCGTTTCATAGCTACCTGCGAATTGCATTATTATTAATGGTTCTGGAGAATGATCCATCATAGAGATGTCAAGGCTGGTATAAATTTACTGAGGAACAATTTAATCCATGCTTTAGCACCGCAGACTTTTTGTTAACAGATCCACAATTAAAGTGAAGCTGCTGCCAGTTGTTGAACTTGAGTTAGAAACTGCAATAAGCCACAGGAAAAGAAGCAAAAATAAACCTCTTTTCAGATGAAATTGAAAAATATCTATTGGAATAACATGAATTAAAGACTTGTCACTTCATGAACTTACTGTTCTTTTTTTCTTTTTTGTTACGGAGAGAGACACTTCTCTCCATTTCTTGGTTACTGTCACCAACAGTGGCAGTTTTAGATAAAATAATGTCAAGGGAGAAGAATACTGAAACGTAAAAATGTGATGGTGGTAGTTATGTTTTTAAAAAATATATATCCTGTGGAAATAGTTTTCAGTTTTAGCTTCACTGTATCCACCCTCCTAGCATTAATTCAGTATGCCTAAATGAAGTTGCTAGCTGCTAAAGAAGTAGTTGGAGTGCTGTGAGGCTAAAAATCTTGAACTAAAACATGGAAATTGTTTTTATAATTTCATTTGGGTAAAAATGAACTCCCGTGAATACATGTTAGCAAAGCAGTCTTCCTTTTATTGTTTCTCATACCACAGATACAATATCCAGAAATGTGTTGATGTGAAATAAAATCAAATCAAGGTGATTATCATGTGGACATTGGATCAGGATTCTGGAATGTTCATTTTGTGGGTTGCTTTGCATTTCTCACTTGGAGATGCACTCACAACTTTATATCTCTTTGCCTTAGTTTTTTGCACTTTAAAAATGAAAAGTATAATGATCTTCAGCTCACATGGTTGTCAGACAGTGAAGAACTTTGAAAAAGGCAAGTTTTTCATTTAAGTACATTACATATTAAGAAATTCATATCAAACTTTTGAAAAACAAGTTTGACAAAAAAGCAAGTGATATTGGCTCTACAAAATGTACTTCTGAACTTTCTATATTATGTATTTCTATAATATATAGAAGTATATAGAAATATTCTATAATATAGAAATATATAATCATATAGAAAATTCAGAAGTACATTTTGGAGGGAGTCTGGGGATATTTTTCAGCCACTTTCATGTATAATCTTTCTTTCCTAGCCCTTCTTTTTTCCCCTTTTAATTCACTCGTCTGTCCTAGAGGACAGTGATATTTTAGGGGAAATTTATTCAAACCACAAGGGAATATTTACGAAGAGTTTCTTTGCTTGAAAAAAAATTCTTTGCTTTGATATTTTAAAGAAATTGATACTTTTAAAGTAACTTTTAATTTTAAAATGATATCAAACTTACATAAAAGTTCCACAGGTAGCGTGAGATACTTCCATGTGTACTCTTTACCTTGATTCACCAGTGTTCATCTGTTTGCTTCATTGACTTTGTCATTAGTTCTGTCTCCCTTGTACACAAACTGTTTTTCTCTGAACCATTTAAGAGTTCGTGTAGACTAACCCTTAACTGTTTCAATGCATACCTCCTAAGAATAAGGACATTTTCTTATATAACCATAGTACAGTGATAAGAAACAAAACTTTTTATATCCAGTCCACAATCTGAACTTAAATTTTATCAGTTGTCCCAATAATAACTTTTATAGCATTTCTCTCCTCCACTGGGTCCAGGATCCATCTACATGTATTGTGTTTAATTATTATGTCTTAAGTTTCTTTTAATCTTGAATCATTCTTCATCCTTTTCTCTTTCGTGACCTTGATGTTTTTGATGAGTACAGGCAAATTATTTTGTAGAATGTGTCTTAACAGATTTGTCTGCTGTTTCTTCATAATAGTATTCAGGTGTTTATTTGCTTATTTATTCATTAACATTTATTATGTTCTCTTGGATTCTCATACAGTGTTATAAACTATTACTGTCAACATTTATTCTGATGCTCAAATTGTTACAAATCTGGCCAGTAGGAGCCCCGTCAGCTTAAAGAATGATGTCATCATCGTTCTTTACATCATACATCATCTTGTACTTTTTCTGCTGCATCCTTGGAATCAGCCAGTACTCTAAGGACCCCTTGGTGCTAGATGTGCTTATTTCTACCAGAATGTCATAACTTTTAGGTCTTCCTGGAGATCAAAGTGAGGGGAAAAATACACACAAATAAATATGCATCTGTCTGTTCATCCATCCGTCCATCCATCCATCTAGTTGTCCGTCTATCCATGAAAAACCATGACTTTATACTGATATGTTCAATTTCAGTCTAGTACCGCAGGGTTCATTGCAGTAGTCCTCCTTTCCATATCTGTAACTCCACCACCTAAGAAACATGGCTTTATTATTCTTAATATACCTACTTATTTGCTCACTTTTAACAAAAAAAATTTGAAATTTCTACCCTATAGCACCATGAAAAAATAACCTAATGACTAGAGTTTAGTGTTTGCATATGGTTCTTTTTGTCTTAGGCTGGGGGTATGTAGTCAAAGTACTGCATTCACAAGTTACTTGGGTTAGTTCCTTTTTTCCTCTCTTCAATGTTACTGTGTTCTTTATTTGAAATACAGTAAAGTTCATATGTTTCTGTTGTATTCCTTTTACCATTCCTTCACCCATGCTTGTTGATTTTATTTATTTGGATATATGAAACAGTATGGTTTCAAAAATGAAAGATGTCCCCAGAAACATTATGACTCTAATTCTTTCAGTTTATCTGCTCTGTTTATGCAGCTCCCACCCTAGTTCCTGTTACCTATAGGTAACTGGTATCATTAGTTTTTGGTTTATCCTTCTTGTACTTCTTTTGCAAAAACAAGCAGATTCATGTGTTTTCTTTTCCCAGTCTTTCATACACAAAGGTAACATTGCGTGTGTGTGTGTGTGTGTATATATACACACACACACACACACACATATATATACACACATACACATATATATACACATGAAGTTTGCTTTTTTCATCAGTTCATAGAGAGCATTCTCATTCATCCTAACAGCTTATTCAGACAGTTTTCTAAATATTGGCATTTCACTTGTTTCCAGTAGTTTGCGATTCAGAAACACTGTAGTGGATAACCTAGTGGATATATATGTTTATAATATTGGAGGTGAATATTTTGGGTAAATTCCTGGAAATAATATTGCTAGGTCAAAAGGTAAATGTAAGTACTTTTGTTAGATTTGTCAAATTCCCATCTATAAAGGCTGTACCAGTTTTCATTTGCACAAGCCAAGTTGTGAGAGGACCTGTTTCTCCACAGCTTTGTCAACAGAATGTGTTGTCAAATGTTTTAATTTTTGCTGATCTGAAACATGAGAAATGGTATTGCAGCATAGTTGTAATTTGCTTTTATTATGTGTTAAGTTGAAGAGTTTTCACGTGATAAATACAGTTTTTAGATCTTCTTTTGTGAATTGTCTGTGTCTTTTGGCTGTTTTTTACATGGTGTTTTTTTATCTTTTTTTTCTTTTAAACATTCTTGGTATATATTATTAGTGTTATTGGCTTTTTAACTGTGATACATGTTGCAGTAAATATTTTTTTCTAGCTTGTCATTTATTCTTTTTTGATTAGGATATAATTCACATACCATAACATTAATCCTTTAAAAGTGTACAATTCAGTGATATTTAGCATATTCACAAGATTGTACAGCATCACCACCATCTAATTCTAGAATATTTTCATCTTCCTAAAAAGACACCCCATGCTCATTAGCACCACTCTCCTCAACTCACAGATCCCCTGACAATCACCATACTTTCGGTCTCTAGGGATTTGACTACTGTTTTTTATGTCTGGCGTCTTTCTCTTAGCATAGTGTTTCAAGGTTCATATATGTTAAAGATGCATCAGTACAACATGTGTTTTTATGGCAGAATAATATTGTATGGATATAAAACATTTTCTCATCAGTTGTTGGACATTTATAATGTTTCCACTTTTTGGCTATTAAGAATGATGTTGTCATGAACCCTTGTGTGTACATTTTTGTGTGGACATAAGTTTTCTTTTTTTTGCATATACCTTGAGGTGGAACTATTGAGTCATATGATAAATTTATGTTTAACCTTTTGAGGTACTGCCAGACTGTTTTCCAAAGCAGTTGTACCATTTTACAATTTTGGCAGTGCTTGAGAGTTTCCATTTCTCCACCTCCCTACCAACACTTGCTGTTGTCTGTCCTTTTGACTATAACCATCTTATTGGGTGTGAAATGGTATCTTATTGTGATTTGATTTGTGTTTCTCTTAAGACTAAGGATGTTGAGCATCTCTTCATGTGCATATTGGTCATTTGTATGTTTTATTTAGAGAAACGTCTTCTTTAAATCCTGTGCCCATTTTAAATATTGAGTTGTTTTTATTGTTAAGTTTATGTATTCTGGACACTAGACTCTTGTCAGATATATGAGCTGCAAATATTTTCTCCCATTCTGTGGGTTGTCTTTTCATGTTCCTGATGGTGTTCTTTGAAACACAAAGTTTTTATGAGGTCCAGCTTACCAGGGTTTTTGTTTTTGCTTTTCTTCATATCTAAGAAGCCACTGCTTAATCCAAGTTTACAAAGACTAATAACGATGTTTCCTTTTAAGAGCTTTATAGTTTTAGCTTTTACATTTAGGTTTTAAATTTACTGTGAGTTAATTTTGTGTAAAGTATATGGTAGTGTCCAGCTTCATTCTTTTGCATGTGGATATCCAGTGTCCCATCACCAGATTTTGAAACGACTGTTCTTTCCTCATTGAATATTCTTGGCATCCTTGTCTGTCAACAATCAGATGCCCAAAAATTTATGGGTTTGTCATTTGTCTTTTGAGATTGCTTATGATTTTTTTTGGCCATGCTCAAGTTTGAATATTCGTGTAGCTGAATTTATCAACATTTTGCTTATCTTAATTTTGAGTCAAAGTTTTTTCCTACACTTAAGTTATGGAGGAATTCACCCATGTTTTCCCCTTATAATTATGTCATTTTCAAAATGGCTGTTCTTTTGTCTTAGAACCATTTATTTTATTTTATTACTTTAGAAGCAGGGTCTCATTTTGTTGCCCAGGCTGGAGTGCAGTGGCACAATCGTAGCTCACTGCAACCTCAAAGTCCTGGACTCCGGTGATCCTCCTGCCTTAGCCTCCTGAGTAGCCAGGACTACAGGTGCATGCCACCATGCCCAAGTAGTTTTTAAAATTTTTAATAGAGATGAGGTTTTGCTATGTTGCCTAGGCTGGTCTCAAACTCCTGGGCTCAAGCAGTACCCCTGCCTTGGCATCCGAGAGGGCTGGGATTACACAGGTGAGTCACCATGCCTGGCCAGAATCATTTATTAAAAATCCATTTGGCTCAGTGATTTCAGGTGTCACTGTAGCATATACTAAATTTGCATATGTATGTGAGTCTATTTTTGGACTTTCAAGTCCGTTTCTCTGTTTATGTAATACCATGATTTTTTTAATTAAAAATTTTATTTTGTGTTAGTTTTAGATTCATATGCAGTTGTTAAGAAATAATACAGAGATTTTCTGTAATCTGTATCCAGTTTTCCCCAGTGGTAACATCTTGAAAAACTGTAGTATGGTATCAAAACCAGGATATTGACATTGATAACAGTCTACAGGTTTTTTGCAGTTTACTTGAACTCATTTATGTATATATGTGTGTATTTACTTCAGTGCCATTCTGTCACATATATAGGTTCAAGTGTTCACCACCACTGTCAAAACATAGAGCAGTTTCATCACTGCAAGGATTACTTATGTTGCTCTTTTATAACCGTACCCACTTCCTCTTTCATCTTCCCTAGCTTCTGGCAACCACAGAAATGTTCTCCATTTCTGTAATTTTGTCATTTTAGTGGCATTAGAAAAGCAGAATTATACAGTATACAATCCTTAGGGATTGGCTTAAAAAATCTTTTCTCAGTGCAGTTTCTTGGAGATTTACTCAAATTATTGCGTGTTTATTGTTGAGTAGTAGTGTATGGTATGGATGGACCAGTTTGTATAATTGTTTAGTTTTTAAAGGACATTGGGGTTGGTTCTGGGTTTATACTCATAAATAAAGCTGCTGTGATCACAGGTTTTTGTGTGAACATAAGTCTTCCACATTCCTCTGAGATAAATGCTTCTGAGGGTGATTGTATTGAAGTGGCCTTGTTTTCTGGGGTGATGCTCAGAATTCTTGGTCTCATAGCCAAGGAAATCAAGGACATGGATACACCAAGGGTGAAGTTCAGAGCAGAAATTTAATAGGAGAAAGAAAAAGAACAGCTCTTCGCTGTAGAGAGGGGTCCCAGAAAAAGGGTTGCCATCCTGTAGTGAAATACAGGAATTTTTACAGACAAGTTAGTGAGGAGGTGGTATCTGAACATAGGGTGTGAAAAACCGGTTAGGATCAGGTGTGTCATCTGCATAGGGTGCAAATCTCTGGAAGCCCCTACCCTAATCTTTTATCATACAGGCAGGTCCTCAGCCTGAGCTACTCCATGTTGCTTCTTTCTTACTGTACATGTGCTCAAAAAGGGGAGGTAGAATCCCCATGGTGGACATGCCTGGCTCCAGCTAGCCCTTTCTGTCCATGCAACTGCTGGCATCCCCCAGTGCAAGCTTCCAGGTTCCTTATCTATGTTTGCAGCCTAATCTTCCAGGCTACTCTTTGTTAGAAAATAAGTAATTTCTTGGGCTGCTTTTTGTTAGAAGGGAAGTTCTGTCAAGGATGCTGTGCCCTCACTATCTGCCTAAATAGTTTTTTCTACCTCCTGTATCATGATAATGGCATGTTTAGTTATATAAGAAACTGCGAAAGTGTTTTAATTATAGGGGCTTTTCAGCATGTTTTAATATCTGGTGGGGCCAATAGCTCCTAATAGCTTTTCAAGTATTTTCCAACCTTTTACACAAAACAGTTGTATTATGCCAATGATATGTCTTTGTCTAATTTATCCTACTTATAGGATTGCAGATGGAACAAGTAGCATTTTCTTTGTTTTCCCAACTTTAGCTCTTGACTATCTTTAGTCCAATTTGGCTGGCAAATTGTCATTTAAGTATGTCGCATTTGCTTGCACCTTTTCTGAATTTCTCAATTATTCTTTTTAAGGAACTAAAATTATGAAAATTTTATTCCTCTTTTTATTCATTTCTTATCTACTTGAAATAATGGGACTTATTACATATATACATCAGTGATTCTCAAATGTTAGTGGGTAACAGATTCGCCTGGAAGGCTTATTAAAACACAAATTGCTAGGCCTTAGCCCCAGAGACTTTAATTCAGTAAGTGTGGGTTGGGGCCTGACTATTTGCATTTCTGCAGCACCAGATGATGCTGAGGCTGCTGGCCTGGGACCACATTTTGAGGACTACTAGGCTATATTAGTAGAATGGCTTATGGAGTGTCTCTGGGAAGATTGCTGGGTCTTAAGATTGACACTATATTTGAATGATTGTGTAGGACAGATGTCATTATATCTGTACTGCTAAAGAAACAAGATATATGATGCTGGTATCTAACAGACTTTTAAATCTTAGTACTGAAAGGAGATAGAAAAGTTCAGCTTTTAAGTCATTCATTTATTGAATCTTTCATTTATTCATCAGATTTTATTGCTTCCAACTACATTTGCTAGGCAGTGAAATGGATTCTGTTTTACACAGTGAGGAATTTTTTTAAGAAGAGTTAAATATATTTTCTAAAATTCTATATTTAAGAATCAGAAAGTTACTAGAGATTAGGAAGGGTAGTGTGTGGCAGGGTGAGGGGAAGGTTACAAGGCGATAACACAACAAGGTGACTGTAGTCAATAATAACTTAATTGTAGATTTAAAAATAACTAAAAGAGTATAATTAGATTGATTGTATCACAAAGGATAAATGCTTGAGTGGATGGATATTCTATTTTCCATGGTATGATTATCACTCATTGCATGCCTGTATCAAAACATCTCATGTACCCCATACATATATACATCTATTATGTACCTACAAAACTAAAAAAAATTATAGAAGCAAAAAACAAAAACGAAAAAAGCCCTTGACTTTCAGAAGCCTCTGAATAACCTTTGCAGTATTGTGCCTCTGTTCTACACATAATTAACTGTGTTGAAACTGAGAATTAAAGCTGAAATGTAATTTCACAAACTTAATAATGGCCTTTATAACTGATAATGACATCTTGGTTGCCTTGAGACAACAACCAAGGACTTGATTTCTTTGAGATAAGGACTTTGGTTGAATCAGTATTTCTTTAAGTATTTAATCTTGTCTCATAATAATTGTGTTACCTCAACAAAGATTGTACTCATACCTTGACAAATGAAACCATACCAGTAAATTAATTCTGTTTAAGTCAGAGTAGAATCAACTAGTGGTTACCCACTGACTAATATCAGAGCTCAGTGTATTACATGAAACTAAACTGGAAACCGACCTCTGGAACTCAATGTTTTGTTTTGACCTAAATCTACTCTGCAGTGTGAGGTACATACAATGGTTTAAAGATTCTTAAGCTGTCGATGTTGAATTTGCTTATTTTGTATTTAATTAAAAAGGTACATACAGATATGTATGTAGTGTGGTTTGGCAACAGTTAAAATTGGGAGCAGGGAAGGAAAATTTTAGAAATCTTGGTTTCCAAGCAACCAAACACACAATATCAGATCCATGTACCAGTTGCTTCATGTTAAGATGCGCTAAATGTAAATAATTGATTGAGCAGAGACTAAAAGAATCGTTATAGTCAGCTGAATTCCAAGGTCCTTGACCTGAGCTCATTATGCTCAGGTTAGAGAATAGGGTGGCTGAATTTTCTTAGAAAAGGAGCCCAGATAATTTCTGGCATATACATAGATCTCGAAAATTAGCTGGACTTAAGTAAGCATTTAGTTTTCAAGCTTTAGTTTAGTGAATGTGGGGATCCTGATCTGTAATCCTTCAGGAGGCAAATGAGCTGCAACAGAGCCATGGTTTCTCTCCCTCTTTCTGGGAGCCACCCACCCCCACCACCCAATACAGAGGACCTAAGGAATGATTGATTTTATAAAAGATAACAGAGTAACACACTCTGTATATTCATCAGACCGTGTAAATAACTCACTTCTAGACCTCTCAGATATAAATACATCTCTTTTTACTTCAGAAGCTTTCCACGGGTGATTTCGTCCTTGTTCGTGGTTTTAACTCTTGTGCTTATATGGATGACTTCCAAATGCATACCTCCAGCCTCATTCTGTTTCAGAATTAGATTTTCATACATTCATAGGCCCAACTCAAAATGTCTAAAATGAATTAATCTCTTAGCTGTCTTCTCCTCCAGAGAAGACTATACTGCCTGCTCTGCTCTGTCCTGTCTTGGGTAGTATTTGGCAGTATCACTCGGCTCTTTCATTTCTTGCCCTGTTACCCTTACATGTGGCTGTTTGCCATGGTCTGTCAGTTCTGCTTCAGTAGTCCTCCCCAATAAATCTTCCCTCTCTTCTACTCTTAGAGTCTCTCACCTTGACTTTTTGTTTGTTTGTTTTTGAGACAGTCTCACTTTGTCACCCAGGCTGGAATGCAGTGGTGCGATTATGGCTCACTGCAGCCTTGACCTCCTGGGCTCAAGCAGTCCTCCCACTTCAACCTTCCAAGTAGCTGGGACTACAGGCACGCACCACCATGCCTAGTTTTTAATTTTTTTTTTTGTAGAGGCGGGGTTTCACCATGTTGCCGAGGCTGGTCCTGAATGCAGGCTCAAGCGATCCGCCTGCCTCCCAAAGTGCTGGGATTATAGGCATGAGCCACCACGCCTGGCCTTCACTTTGATCTTGACTCATCTCCCTGTCCCTGATCTTTGCCTGCTCAAGTCCGTCTTCTATACACAACCATGATTTTCTTTAGAAACACGTTTCTGACCACATTGTTCCCCTTTAAACACTTGGATGATGCTTGGTCACCAGCAGGATAAAGTCTAAGCTCTTTGACTTGACCTACTAGCTGGCCATGATCTCCTTCTCCATCTTGATGTCTTCTCATTCCCCAAACATGACTTTAGAGTACAGCAATTCAGAACTGCTTTTAGTTCCCTGAAACCACCATAATGCTTCACACACCCTCACCTGTGATTGTGCTATTCTTTCTTACTCACCCTTGAGTCTTTTTTAATTCTTTTGCTTTCAAGACTTTGCTCTGGCTTTTCTAGGATGCCTCCCTTGATTTCTTTTGCTCACCCATCTGCTGCCATCCCAGATTATGTCAGTTGACTCTACCCTAAGGTCTCCATAGGGCATCTTGTGTCTGTCTCTGTGGTAGATCCTTGCCCACTTTATTGAATTCATCTTTAAGCTCCTTGAATGGAGGGTCTGTGTTTTATTTCTCTTTGTTGCCCTCTTTCCTTGTGTGGCTCTTGAAATCATTATGAATTGATCTAAGCACTTCCTTATGGAGGTATGCAGAATTAACAGCATAATTGTGGCAAGAAATGTCTTTGCCTTTTCTTTTTAATGCACGTGAGAGTTAGTAACATGTTCTTTGTATTTATCTTGGGTATCCATTGCTGACTACCAGATCACCAGATCACCCCAAAACTAAGCAGCTTAAAACAATAAACATTTTGTGTGTATGTGTTTGATTTTTTTTTTTTTTTTTTTTTTTTAAGACGGAGTCTCTCTCTGTTGCCCAGGCTGGAGTGCAGTGGTGTGATCTCAGCTCACTGAAACCTCCGCCTCACAAGTTCAAGTGATTCTTTTACCTGAGCCTCCTTAGTAGCTGGGACTACAGGTGTGGCCCACCATGCCTGGCTGATTTTTGTTTTTTTTAGTAGGGACAGGGTTTCACCATATTGCCCAGGCTGTGTCAAATTCCTGACCTCAAACAATCCGCCCACCTTGGCCTCCCAAAGTACTGGGATTACAGGTGTGAGCCTGCCCAAAACAATGAACATTTTATTTGTTCATGATTTTGTTGGAAAATCACGGACTCATGATTGAGTTGGGCTCAGCTGGATGTTTCCTCTTTTTGTCTTTTTAGGGGTCACTCATGGGTCTTCATTCATCTGGTCGCCCAGCTGAGGGTAGAAGGTCTAGAATGACCTTACTCACATCTCTGGCAATTTGTTGCTGGCTGTCAGCTCTGCCTCCCTCTCTCATCCTTAAGGGGACTGGCCAGGGTTTCTTTCCATGGCAGTCTCAGAGCAGCAAGAGACTAAGGGTGAAAGTTGCAAGGTCTTTAGAGGCCCAGGCCCAGAAAGTGTACAGTGGCAGTTCATTAACATTGTCTTGGCCAGTGCAAGTCACCAGACCAGCCCAGATTCAAGGGGTGGGGAGTAGACTTCATCTAGATGGGAGGAGTCACCAAGTTACATTGCCAAGGGGTATGCATACAGGGATGGCAGGAATGAGATTGTTTGTTGTTGTCAGCACAGTATACCTTACTAGAACTGAATTGACGTCTTTACTTTTTGAGCATTTTTTGTACATTGTAGTGTTATTTCTCTGTGGTAGTCGTCCCACATGCTTTAAACTTCGTATGTCTTATTTCCTTCCTTAGTAGGTCACATTGGGAGCTCATCTTCCCCCTCACTTAAGAGAGTGCAATAAACATTTATATCTCTCATAGCACATACCAGATTTTTAAAATTTGGCAGGTTTTAAATCAGGACTTAAGGGGTAAATTATGTTATTAAATAAATAATTCAAGTATACAGGGAAGTGAAAGACAGTCATTTACCTAATGCTCTGAGCATCTTTCTTGAGATAAAGTAGTGCTGTGAACTGATAGCTAAAATAACATTACCAAATTTAGTTGAGTCATAATTTGGGGCTTGCCTTTAAAGCTAAAGAAATTCCTTTATATATGAATATTACAGGCATTTGTGTAATATCAGTATCTGTCTGAAAAGAATGCATTGATTACAGAACTCTTTAAGTTGTACAGAGGTTATTTTTCCCTAGAACTTCAAAAGTCTTTGCTCTGCAAGAGAGGGGAGAGTAAAAAAGGTGCCTTAAGGATGTAGACATGCTGTATCTAGCACTGTTATTTATCAGAATAAATACTGATAAATAACAGTATATTATTTATAAATATATCAGTATAAATATATCAGTATATTATCAGAAATATACTGATAAAAATGCTAATGCCAGGCCGGGTGCAGTGGCTCATGCCTGTAATCTCAGCACTTTGAGAGGCTGAGGTGGGCGGATCACGAGGTCAGGAGATTGAGACCATCCTGGCTCTCACGTGGTGAAACCCTGTGTCTACTAAAAATACAAAAATTAGCTGGGTGTGGTGGCGGGCGCCTGTAATCCCAGCTACTGGGGAGGCTGAGGCAGGAGAATCACGTGAACCCAGGAGGCGGAGGTTGCAGTGAGCCGAGATCGTGCCACTGCACTCCAGCCTGGGCAACAGAGCGAGACTCCGTCTCAAAAAAAAAAAAAATAAAATAAAAAATAAATAAATGCTAATGCCTTTCTTGCATATTGGATTTGTTCTACTGATGACTTTTTTTTCCTGGAGTTCTTAGAAGCTGTGTGTAACCAAAGCGGGCTGGAGAGTGAGAGAAAGCAAAAGATTTGGCTAGAAGAAGGGAGAGAAATACATTCTGGTTTAGGGGCTATGGGTAGACCTAAGTTTTTACCCTGCATTGTATCTGAAAAACATAAATCCCTGCTGTTAATCTTAATATCTAACTTAGTCTTTAGTGTCTCTTCCTTTTCTTTTTTCCTTCCCTTCTCCTCAACTTTGCTATAAAAATATTTATGCATCTAAAATGGGAAGAATTATTTTTGCTCAAACTTTAAAAAGTATATCACAGGCTGGGCACGGTGGCTCACGCCTGTAATCTCAGCACTTTGGGAGGCCAATGTGGGTGGATCATTTGAGGTCAGGAGTTCAAGACCAGCCTAGCCAACAGGGTGAAACCCTGTCTCTACTAAAAATACTAAAATTAGCTGGGCATGGTAGTGGGCACCTGTAATCCCAGCTACTCTGGAAGCTGAGGCAGGAGAATCTCTTGAACCCAGGAGGTGGAGGTTGCAGTGAGCTGAGATTGCACCACTGCACTCCAGCCTGGGCGACAGAGCAAGACTCTGTCTCAAAAAAAAAAAAAAAAAGTATATCACAAATATTGTTACATATTCTTCTTTAATACATAATTATGCATCCCTGAAAGTGGCATTTTGCTACATAGCCTCAATATAGTTTTCACAACTCAATTTTGCCCTCTTAAAACAAGATTGTTGGCACCATCTTCAATGATGAAAGGCTTGTGGCTAAGAAGGTCTGAGTCATAACAGATGCTTCTCCATCTTGCTTTCCCATCTTTCTTAAGTTTCTTTTTGTCCTTTTTATCTTGTTATATTATTTTTCTCTTCTCCATAATTCTGCCTTCTACCCTCTTATTGGGATGTCTGCTCTATGTGCCAAATATGCCTTAAATTCCTTCATCTTGGCTCCACTCGGGAGAGACTAAGAGAAGACACTGCAGAACTAGGTCTGCTCAGAGGAGATCATGGCCTGCCCTCATGGGACCATTTGGCGATGTCTTCCTCCATCACGCCTGCAGTCACTCCTGTGGACTTAGAGGTTGAGCAAGATCTTCTGTCCTGAGAGAACCCACGTTCATATTCTGACTTGGTCTCTGTGAAGATTTGAAAAACACTTTTTTTTCCTGAAAAGGTACAGCTGTACCAATTTAAGCAAACATGGAACTCTGTTCATTATTTTCTCCTTTTTATTCATTCTCATGTTAACATTCACTGTATAATCTTGTTTTTGGCTTATCTTCGACTTTTATACATACTACATAGATTGGACAATTTTCCTGATGATACGGTACTCTGACATTGTGAAGGGATGGCTCAATATTAATTTTAGAGTGGATGCTTTGAAATATTATCAATGACAAGATTTTAGCATTTTATAGCCTTCAACCAAGCACTTATTTGGGGGTCTGCAACATTCCCCTTATGCATTAAATGAATGAATGATTATTTTATACAACTCGTACCAAATTTTTTTTTAACTCATGTTTTCACTTTTATTTTTTGCTTACTTGTAAAGGAATTCTATTCTTGATCTACTATTACGTACTGTTTAAATTGTATAGTTTTTATATATATATATTTTTATTATACTTTAAGTTTTAGGGTACATATGCACAACGTGCAGGTTTGTTACATATGTATACATGTGCCATGTTGGTGTGCTGCACCCATTAACTCGTCATTCACATTAGGTATATCTCCTAATGCTATCCCTCCCCCCCTCCCCACCCCACAACAGGCCCCCATGTGTAATGTTCCCCTTCCTGTGTCCATGTGTTCTCATTGTTCAATTCCCACCTATGAGTGAGACACATGCAGTGTTTGGTTTTTGTCCTTGCAATAGTTTGCTGAGAATGATGGTTTCCAGTTTCATCCATGTCCCTACAAAGGACATGAACTCATCCTTTTTTTTATGGCTGCATAGTATTCCATGGTGTGTATGTGCCACATTTTCTTAATCCAGTCTATCATTGTTGGACATTTGGGTTGGTTCCAAGTCTTTGCTATTGTGAATAGTGCCACAATAAACATACATGTGCATGTGTCTTTATAGCAGCATGATTTATAATCCTTTGGGTATATACCCATTAATGGGATGGCTGGGTCAAATGGTATTTCTAGTTCTAGATCCCTGAGGAATCGCCACACTGTCTTCCACAATGGTTGAACTAGTTTACAGTCACACCAACAGTGTAAAAGTGTTCCTATTTCTCTACATCCTCTCCAGCACCTGTTGTTTCCTGACTTTTTAATGATCGCCATTCTAACTGGTGTGAGATGGTATCTCATTGTGGTTTTAATTTGCATTTCTCTGATGGCCAGTGATGATGAGCATTTTTTCATGTGTCTGGCTGCATAAATGTCTTCTTTTGAGAAGTGTCTGTTCATATCCTTTGCCCACTTTTTGATGGGGTTGTTTGTTTTTTTCTTGTAAATTTGCTTGAGTTCTTTGTAGATTCTGGATATTAGCCCTTTGTCAGATGAGTAGGTTGCAAAAATTTTCTCCCATTCTGTAGGTTGCCTGTTCACTCTGATGGTAGTTTCTTTTGCTGTGCAGAAGCTCTTTAGTTTAATTAGATTCCATTTGTCAATTTTGGCTTTTGTTGCCATTGCTTTTGTTGTTTTAGTCATGAAGTCCTTGCCCATGCCTATGTCCTGAATGGTATTGCTTAGGTTTTCTTCTAGGTTTTTTATGGTTTTAGGTCTAACATTTAAGTCTTTAATCCATCTTGAATTAATTTTTGTATAAGGTGTAAGGAAGGGATCCAGTTTCAGCTTTCTACATATGGCTAGCCAGTTTTCCCAGCACCATTTATTAAATAGGGAATCCTTTCCCCATTTCTTGTTTTTGTCAGATGTGTCAAAGATCAGACGGTTGTAGATGTTTGGTATTATTTCTGAGGGCTCTGTTCTGTTCCATTGATCTATATCTCTGTTTTGGTACCAGTACCATGCTGTTTGGTGACTGTAGCCTTGTAGTATAGTTTGAAGTCAGGTAGCGTGATGCCTCCAGCTTTGTTCTTTTGGCTTAGGATTGACTTGGCAATGCGGGCTCTTTTTTGGTTCCATATGAATTTTAAAGTAGTTTTTTCCAATTCTGTGAAGAAAGTCATTGGTAGCTTGATGGAGATGGCATTGAATCCATAAATTATGTTGGGCGGTATGGCCATTTTCATGATATTGATTCTTCCTAGCCATGAGCATGGAATGTTCTTCCATTTGTTTGTATCCTCTTTTATTTCCTTGAGCAGTGGTTTGTAGTTCTCCTTGAAGAGGTCCTTCACATCCCTTGTAAGTTGGATTCCTAGGTATTTTATTCTCTTTGAAGCAACTTTGAATGGGAATTCACTCATGATTTGGCTCTCTGTTTGTCTGTTATTGATGTATAAGAATGCTTGTGATTTTTGCACATTGATTTTGTATCATGAGACTTTGCTGAAGTTGCTTATCAGCTTAAGGAGATTTTGGGCTGAGATGATGGGGTTTTCTAGATATACAATCATGTCGTCTGCAAACAGGGACAATTTGACTTCCTCTTTTCCTAATTGAATACCCTTTATTTCTTTCTCTTGCCTTATTGCCCTGGCCAGAACTTCCAACACTATGTTGAATAGGAGTGGTGAGAGAGGGCATCCCTGTCTTGTGCCAGTTTTCAAAGGGAATGCTTCCAGTTTTTGCCCATTCGGTATGATATTGGCTGTGGGTTTGTCATAGATAGCTCTTATTATTTTGAGATACGTCCCATCAATACCTAATTTATTGAGAGTTTTTAGCATGAAGGGCTGTTGAATTTTGTCAAAGGCCTTTTCTGCATCTATTGAGATAATCATGTGGTTTTTGTCTTTGGTTCTGTTTATATGCTGGATTACATTTATTGATTTGCGTATATTGAACCAGCCTTGCATCCCAGGGATGAAGCCCACTTGATCATGGTGGATAAGCTTTTTGGTGTGCTGCTGGATTCAGTTTGCCAGTATTTTATTGAGGATTTTTGCATCGATGTTCATCGGGGATATTGGTCTAAAATTCTCTTTTTTTGTTGTGTCTCTGCCCGGCTTTGGTATCAGGATGATGCTGACCTCATAAAATGAGTTAGGGAGGATTCCCTCTTTTTCTGTTGATTGGAATAGTTTCAGATGGAATGGTACCAGCTCCTACTTGTACCTCTGGTAGAATTCGGCTGTGAATCTGTCTGGTCCTGGGCTTTTTTCGGTTGGCAAGCTATTAATTATTGCCTTAATTTCAGAGCCTGTTATTGGTCTATTCAGGGATTCAACTTCTTCCTGGTTTAGTCTTGGGAGGGTGTGTGTGTCCAGGAATTTATTCATTTCTTCTAGATTTCCTAGTTTATTTGTGTAGAGGTGTTTATGGTATTCTCTGATGGTAGTTTGTATTTCTGTGGGATTGGTGGTGATATCTCCTTTATCATTTTTTATTGCATCTATTTGATTCTTCTCTCTTTTCTTCTTTATTAATCTTGCTAGCAGTCTATCAATTTTGTTGATCTTTTCAAAAAATCAGCTCCTGGATTCATTGATCTTTTGAAGGGTTTTTTGTGTCTCTATTTCCTTCAGTTCTTCTCCGATCTTAGTTATTTCTTGTCTTCTGCTAGCTTTTGAATGTGTTTGCTCTCGCTTCTCTAATTCTTTTAATTGTGATGTTAGGGTGTGAATTTTAGATCTTTCCTGCTTTCTCTTGTGGGCATTTAGTGCTATAAATTTCCCTCTACACACTGCTTTGAATGTGTCCCAGAGATTCTGGTATATTGTGTCTTTGTTCTCGTTGGTTTCAAAGAACATCTTTATTTCTGCCTTCATTTCGTTATGTACCCAGTAGTCATTCAGGAGCAGATTGTTCAGTTTCCACGTAGTTGAGTGGTTTTGAGTGAGTTTCTTAATTCTGAGTTCTAGTTTGTTTACTGTGGTTGAGAGACAGTTTGTTGTAATTTCTGTTCTTTTACATTTGCTGAGGAGTGCTTTACTTCCAACTGTGTGGTCAATTTTGGAATAAGTACGGAACTCACACCAAATCTTTTAACTACCCGTGCTTCTAGAAGCTTTCAAGGAATCAAAAAGGGGCTATATTAAAATGGGAAAAAATAGGAAGAAGCTTAGAAATAATTTTAGGGAAGGTATTACCTTTAAGCATAGAACTAGGGAGGAAGAGGTAAGTGGCAAAACGACAATAACAACAAGAAAAGAGTCTAATCAGTATGTGGTTTGGAAGACTGTACTGCAGTCAGTAGTACTTTACAATATTACCAATTAATGCTTGTCCTTTTTTGTTCTCTTTTTCTTTGTTGTCATTGTATTTTCCGCTGTCTCTTGATTTAGCGGCAGAAATACAGGCATATTTTTAAATTTGTGTTAGGGTTTCCTGTAGCATGGTCATATGTCACCTGTGAGTCCACTGACTCTGAATTAAGAAAACATGGGCTTAATATGCAGAACACTGAAACTGGACCCCTTCCTTACACCTTATACAAAAGTTAACTCAAGATGGGTTAAAGACTTAAATGTAAAACCCCAAATCATAAAAACCCTAGAAGAAAACCTAAGCAATACCATTCAAGACATAGGCATGGGAAAAGACTTAATGACAAAAATGCCAAAAGCAATTGCAACAAAAGTCAAAATTGGCCAATGGAGGATCTAATTAAACTAAAGAGCTTTTGCACAGCAAAAGAAACTATCGTCAGAGTGAACAGGCAACCAAAGAATAGGAGAAAATTTTTGTAATCTACCCATCTGCCAAAGGTATAATATCCAGAATTTACAAGGAATTTAAACAAATTTACAAGAAAAAACCCCATCAAAAAGTAGTCAAAGGATATGAACAGACACTTCTCAAAAGAAGGCACGTGGCCAACAAACATATGAAAAAAAGCTCAGCATCACTGATCATTAGAGAAATGTAAATCAAAACTACAATGAGATACCTTCTCACGCCAATCAGAATGGCGATTATTAAAAAGTCAAGAAACAATAGATGTGAGCCTTTGGAGAAACAGGAACGTTTTTACACTGTTGATGGGAATGTAAATTAGTTCAACCATTGTGGAAGATAGTATGGCGATTCCTCAAGGATCTACAACCAGAACTACCATTTGACCCAGCAATCCCATTACTGGGTATATACCCAAAGGATTATAAATCATTCTACCCTAAAGACACATGCATGCATGTGTTTATTGCAGTATTATTTTCAATAGCAAAGTCATGGAACCAACCCAAATGCCCTCAGTGGTAGACTGATAAAGAAAATGTGGTACATGTACACCATGGAATACTATGCAGCTATCTAAAGGAATGAGATCAGATCCTTTGCAGGGGCATGATGAAGCCAGAAGCCATCATCCTCAGCAAACTCACACAGGAACAGAAAATCAAACACTGCACGTTCTCATAAGTGCGAGTTGAACGTTGAAAACACCTGGACACAGGGAGGGGAACAACATGCACCAGGGCCTGTTGTGGAGAGAGGTGAGGGGAGGGAACTTAGAGGATGAGTCAATAGGTGCAGCAGACCACCATGGTACACATATACCTGTGTAACAAACCTGCACATTCTGCATATGTATCCTGGAAGCTAAAGCAAAATTTAAAAAAAAAAAAAAAAAGGGAAAACATGGGCTTCAGTAGGACACAAGATCTATTCCTCCTTTTAAAAACCCATTAAGTTTGGATAAATTCTAAGAGGTAGCATTTTAACTAGCATCCTAAGCACCTCTTCACATTCTTATAGTTTGCACGTTAATATGATGTATGTTTGTATTTATGTATTTTAAACTCCGGAAACTTTTGTATTATTGAAACCAAAACTGACAAGAAACCTTCTGTGAACATGCTTCTGCTGGGGTGTAGAAAGCTCATAGAGTGTTGCCTTCATGCTTACAATAGTAAAAAATCCAGATAGTATACAAAATGACTTTTCTTGGTCTCATCAGAGAATTTCGGTCATAGAGCAACTAGCCTGAAATCTAAGGAAAAGGTGTGAGTTTCCAAGTAGACAGGACATTTGCTTAACTGGAGTAAATGCTGATGCTGATGTCACATAAGCTAGTAAGAAAAAAACTGAGTTACGTTTTAAGTACTAAAAGCTGAATGTATCTCAGCATGGGACCTGCAGCTGCAAGGAGAGTTCAGTTACATGCAGGCAGTTCTCCACAGACCTCACCTTGTGCTTATGGGGAAGACTGGGGGCAAGGCAAGTGATGGAAAAATGGCATTCTTATGGAGGCAAGCAGCAACCACTGCAAGAAAGGCATGAAGCCCTCTGGATCCTTCTCTAACCCCGTTTCTCTTATGGAACAAAAGCCTTAAGCTCCTGGGGGAAGGGCGGCAAACTCTAGGCTCAGGGGACAGGTGGAGACCTATTTCAGCTGGGGGAAAGGAACAGGAAAATTGCTCTACATTTGGAGGAGGGTCAAAGAAATATTATCCACTGGGACTACTAGAGATCTCCTAACGTTGTGGGAGGGGGTAGATCACTTGGAACATTCTACCCCTATACCCAGGCAAATGGATCCTGCCTAAGACTGAGGTTGAACCAGAACAAGAGAATACTTTCTCTCCACACACGCAAGGATGCTGAGCTCAGAGTAAGAAATGCTGATGGTCTACTGCTAGGGGAGTGGGGAGAACATGGAGAAAGACCTCCCTAAGGTACAGGCACAAAGGGAAGACCTAAAGCTGAGGGTGAAGCAGACATTGAGAAAAACACTGTGGCAAACCAGCCCCAACTGAAGAACAAGGGTAATGCCAAGGACACATGAAACCTGTGATGTGCAGAGGCTAATAAGCCTAAATTCAGCTCTCAACTCCTGACTCCTGACTAAATTGAGTCAACTCCCCACACTTAAGACTAGCAGGATGCGAGACATGTTCATTTCCAGGCACAAATACTACATACCTCAGTCTCTATAGTTCTGCACAAGAGGGCTGGCTTTTAACCAGAAATTACTGAGATGCACAAAAAGTGAGGTAAAACAACACACATAAAAGAAACAAAGCAATCAATAGAACCAGACTCAGATATGAACCCAGATGTTAGAACTATCCGAGAATTTTAAATAACTACAATCAATATATTAAAGGTTCTAAGTGGGAAAAGTGGGTAATATGCATGTACAGTTGGGGAATTTCAGTAGGAAAGGTGAGATTATAAAAAAGAATGAAATGGAAATGCTAGAAATGAAAAACTTAGTAACAGAGATAAACGATGCTTTTGATACCTCCTTGGTAGAATTGATGCAGTTGAAGAAGTAATCAGTATATTTGAAGATTGGTCAGAAGAGATTTATGGGAAATCTGAAACACAAAGAAAAAAGAGGGTGTGACAAAAGATCCAAAAATATTAGAGCCCCTAAGAGCTGTAGTACAATATCAAAAGTTCCAGTGTATAAGTAATTAGAATCCCAGAATGAGAAGAGAGTGAATAGTGTGGTATAAAATAGTGCAATACAAAAAAATATTTGAAGAGATGATAGTACAGTTTTCCCAAACTAATGACACATACCAAAGAACAAATCCAAGAAGCTCAATAAACAGAATGAATACCCCGTAACACACATACAGTCAGACATAATCATATTCACACTGAGAAAAAACAAAATTTCAAAGTCAACCAGAGAAAAAGACACATTATATACAGAAGAAGAAAGATGAGTCAAAGCAGACTTCTCATCAGAATTAGGTAAGATTATAGTGCTAACAGAATAAACTGTCAACCCAGATTCGTATGTCCTGCAAAATATCCTTCAAAATGAAAGAAAGCAAATATAAGTGATCTTATTACTCTTCATTTCACTGCCAACATTTAAATATCTATGGAAATGAAGATAAGGCTCTGGTCTCAACCACACTGATCTGAACTGACAACTGCTATAAATAAGCTATGTGTCTTGATTTATGAATTTGTCTGTGATGTTTGAATTTTGTTTAATCCTAGTCCATGGTGTAGCTTTGATGGTTTTTAAGGGTGGTGTACTTGGTACCTATATCAGCCAAGGTTTTCTAGAGAAACAGAACCAGTGGAATGGACAGGTGTGTGTGTGTGTTTATGTCTGTGGGTATATGTGTATTTATGAGTGGACGGAATCAAGAGATTTATTTCAAGGAATTGGATCCTGTGATCTTGGGAACTGACAAGTGCAAAATTCATAGGACACGTTTGC
This sequence comes from Pongo pygmaeus, assembly GCF_028885625.2. Taxonomy (NCBI): domain Eukaryota; kingdom Metazoa; phylum Chordata; class Mammalia; order Primates; family Hominidae; genus Pongo; species Pongo pygmaeus. Next base: position 39,802,757 of record NC_072386.2, on the reverse strand, counting down.
ATGAAAACCCCTCAGGCAGGAATTGATGCTGCATTCTTGAGGCAGTTTCTTCTTCTTCAGGGAAAATATTAATGCTTGCTTTTGAGGACTTTCAGTTGATTGGATGAGGTCCCCCCACATTACTGACAATAATCTTAAAGTTGCTGAATGTAGATTTTAAGCATATCTACAAAATACCTTCACAACAGTACCTAGATTAATGCTTAATTGAATAACTGGATACTATTGCCTAGCCAGGTTGACATATAAAACTAACCATCACAGGATCCATTATTAGAATTGTGGGAAGATCGACAGCGGAATCTTTGCAAAACAATGGAATTGCAACTGTGAACTACATTTTGGTTGTTTGTATTTTTAGCGTGGTGGTAAGAATGATCCCAGACTGAAGATGCATATTAAATAAGCTGGTAATAGTAAGAATTTAAGATGTAAACTAGCTTTAAAAAATTCTAAGCCTTTAAATATGCTCTCTCACATTAAGTGTATGCTTGATTTTTCTTATAATCATTTCATCAGCTAGAACCATTTAAATTTATTTTGAGTTTTTTCAATCCAATTTCACTTAAGCGGTTACCTTTTCATTGAAATCATTGGATTAACAGAATTGGTACCAGGTATTGAAAGTTTGCAGTTCACTGTGACTTCATTTGCAAGTGAACAAGTATTGGGATTTTGTGAGAACAGGAGAGCCTTAAAAGTCATTGAAGTACAGTATTGTTGCAGATATTGGAGGAGGAGTATGCTGAATGGTAACACTGAGACTGTTTTTGACTCTGTTTGTAACAGGGTACATAGGTTCAATACAAACTTTTTTAAGTGCAGCAAAAGAAATTTCAATTGTAAATACAATTGTAGACATACAGTGTAGTCGAGTTAAAAAGCGTGTTCTTCATAGTATAGCCGGAAGTTCTAATGATAAAAATCAGAATGTTAAACTATAACATACGTATAGTTGAATTGAAAATCATGTTCCCTATAGAAAATAATGATATTTCTTTGTCCTGGTGATAAAGTTTGAATCGAGGATTTGTCTTTGCCCCCCGAAAACATTATTTTGCTGACTCTAATAATCATACTTGTTAAACCAGAGAGAAACAATGATGGATGTGAATCTCAAGGCAGTATGGGGAAAGGGTCTCAAAGACCACTTATGATCTGGGGCATATAATTTAGAAAGTAATTTTCATATTTGGTACCATGGCAAGGATTGCTGCCTACAGCCAGTTCTGTTATGTAACAAAATTAATTTAAGAGATGCCTGACAGTATGTTTCTGTAATGCTCTAGTGTTTAAAAAGTAAGGACAAAGATTGTGTTGCATAGTTCAGTATGATAGTAGCTGTTTTTCTAGTATACAAGTTAGCCTTCTGCTCCCTGCTTTCACCTAGGTTCATCTTTTCCAGTCTCTGTCTACTTATAAATTTAAAATACCTCTGAACTTGTTTTGAATTTGTTATGCTACTTAGCAATGGGTGCTTCATGTCAAGGTGTACCAAGATTATCTGGTTCTAACCATTGAGTTCAATTTTATGGGAGACTTAGAATCACAATGTGGCAGCCTTTTTGGCCAAATTTTCAACCAGTAGAATTGCCTTTTGGGGAGTCATTTTCTGTTTATGTAGTATTTTCTATAGCTTGCTTTGATCAACAGTGAAAAAAATGCAGTTTGGGATGGAAAATGGGTGAAAGGAGAATATTAGATATAAGGAAGTAACATACTCTTTAACAGGTGAAACTCTGGATACATTATTTATAAGCAGGAGAAGACAAAGGAAAATAAGACCCAGTGTGAAAAAATAACAGATCGTGAGCACACCTAGTGCTCAGCTCTGGTTTCCAATATCATCCTTCAGTAAAAGGAACCAGGGCACCTTGGAGAAATGGCTGATTCTAGTATGGGGGCAGGAAGCATGCAAGATGAGCCTGGAGCATTTTGTAGTGCAAGAAAGGAAAGAGGTGCTAAAGAATAAAAACTCCAGAGAACATGCTGATGGGAGTATGTCAAAGGGATACAGAAGCCAGCTCAAAGAGCTCCTAATGGCCAAAGATAGAAAAATTTGAACAGAAAAATAACATAGTATTGGATCATAACCTGATGTATCAAATAAATATCTGTGAGTTCATACTGATGGAAGTAAATGATGGGATAAATTAATAAATGGGGGAGAAGACACATATTTCCTGTGCAGAGGAATTGCGAATTATGCACTCTGTTCTAGCATACCTGCCCACTCCTTAAGTGTGAGATGCTCATAGAGACTTCCTCTTGAAGCATACAGAAGGGAGAGGGGGTGCAGTGGGAGAGTCACTTTACAGTGGAGAAACCCTCACACACTACCCCAGCCAGGTGATCAAGGTGCACTTCATCAACAGTGATAAATCATGTTTATAGTGTGTTCCCTTAATATGATGTGATGAAAATGGCAGTTCACCTCTGTGGTCTTCCTCCTTTAAACTCCCACCTCTAGTCTCATCATGAGAAAGAAACACCAGAAAACCCCCAATTGAGGGTCATCCTGTAATATACCTGATCAGTACTCCTCAAAACTTTCAGGATCATCAAAAACAAAGAGAAGTCTGAGAAACTGTCAAACCAAGAGGAGTCTAATGAGATACGAAAACTAAATATGTGGCACCCTGAATGAGTTCCTGTAACAGAGAAAAAAAGGCCACTAGGTAATAAAGAAGCAAATCTGAATAAACTGTGCACTTTAGTTCATAATAATATATCAATATTGACTCGTTGATTGTAACAAATATGCCATATTAATGTACAGTGCTAATAAGAGGGGACATACACATTTTAAAGCCCAGTGCACATGATCCCTCCTTTTGAGTGTCCTCACCATAGCCTACAAGGCTCCATGTGATTTGGCCCCTTCATCTCTCTTTAATTGCATGTCTTAGCCCCTCCTCCTTAGCACTGTTCCTGCTACTCTGGCCTGGTTGCTATCCCTTGAATATGCAAGGTTATTCCTGCCTTTCATTTGCCATTTCCTCTGCCTGAATCTTCATGTATATTGTTTATTTCATTTAGGTCTTTGGGCAAATACCACCTCATTAGAAAAGCCTCTTCTGACCTTCCTGATTATAATAGTATCTCCTGCAGTCTATAACCACAAAACCTGTGTACTTTGTCTTCATAATACTTAGTTACTGAAATTATTTATTTATTTTAACTTCTTATCCCACTAGAATTAGGCACATGAATTCGGGGACTTTGTTAATTCTGTTTGTTCCTTTGTCTGTAGCAACTAGAACAACCCCAGGCAAGTGGTAGGTAGCACTGAGTAAATATCATGTGAATGAAAGAATTCTCAAATTCTGCCCCTTCGTTTCCTCTGAATGCTTAACCGCACATTCTGTGTGACTCTTGGAAAGATTGTTCTCTGCTGTGTATTATCTTTTTGTGCATGTATGAGACTTTGTTTCCCTTCTGGATTGCCAACACTGCAGCAGTTGTATACCTCTAATTTATGTCTACACCCCCACAATATCTAGCTGGGTGCCTGGCAAAAAGAAGTGACTGCTCAGTAGCGTTTATGGGATAAACGTGTTTCTGCTTTCGACCTGTCCTTTTACTGCATTCAGCATTCCCCTGGGAGAGGCTTCAGGCACTGAATAAAAAGTTGAATATGTCTGACTTTGTTTTTATGGACTCCTCCAAGCTTTACCTCCCTAACCACTATCTGAACTTCGTGCTGCAGCTCCCTTGATTTTGACCTCTTTGGCTTTGGTCTTGGTTTCCCCCACATCACATGTCCTCTTTAGACTTGACAACATTACTCCCATTTTTAAAAACAAGGCCCTGACCTGGAAATCCCATAGGATCTTGCCTCATTCTGCTCAAAAATTATGTTGATGAGGCCCACCAAGCTCCTGTGGCCAGCTAAGCCCAAGACAGGTGTTAGCACCTGTGGGTGGAAGCCCAGTGGTAGAAATGTATACTGTGGCTTGCATGTGGCAATCTACCTAATGTGAGAATTACTCTCTTTCCATTCTTTCCTAGCCCCTCACATTTGTTAAGAATAACATGAAAAGTGCCGGGTACTAGGGGCACCTATGTGAATAAAATACAAAGGCTGAAGAACTCATAATGGAAACACATGGTCCCCATATCATAAGAATCATTATTTGTCCTCTAGAAAGCCAGGGAATTTGCTTATGAAGCTTAACCCAGAGTCCTCTTGTCTACTTAGAAGATCTTGCCAGAATGGGTTACAGACATAGTGATTAGCTGGAAGTAAACAGACTTCTGCAACCTAGCCTTCAAAACCTTACTACCGAAGTGATGGCAAATATTATACTTTTAAATAATTTCTTCCAGTGGAGAAAAGGGCATGCTTTGTGAAACAGAGACTTCTGAAACCTCTCATTACCAATTAGAGCCTTAGCATGCTAGGGTAAAGTTTTTTTTTTTTTCTTCATCCATGTCCCTACAAAGGACATGAACTCATCCTTTTTTATGGCTGCATAGTAGTCCATGGTGTATATGTGCCACATTTTCTTTTTTTTTTTTTCTTTCTTTCTTTATTATTATTATACATTAGGTTTTAGGGTACGTGTGCGCAATGTGCAGGTTAGTTACATATGTATACATGTGCGATGCTGGTGCGCTGCACCCACTAACTCGTCATCTAGCATTAGGTATATCTCCCAATGCTATCCCTCCCCCCTCCCCCCACCCCACAACAGTCCCCAGAGTGTGATGTTCCCCTTCCTGTGTCCATGTGTTCTCATTGTTCAGTTCCCACCTATGAGTGAGAATATGCAGTGTTTGGTTTTTTGTTCTTGCCATAGTTTACTGCGCTAGGGTAAAGTTAATGATGAATTGGTCTCAGCAGGTGCCACAGGCTAGACTTTCTGCCATTTAATTTTTGTGTTTTTCACTTGCCAAGGGGTGACTAAATATTTTTCATTGTTTATTTCCTGTTCCAGTTATTGCTTTATAGCTTTTTGCCAGTTTTCTTCTTTCTCTTAGAGATATAAATTGGTCTTTTAATTCCTACTAACCCTAATTCTACTTTTATTTTACCTATCAGAAAATATTGCCACAGTTATCAATAAAAACATGGGAAAGATGTGTTTTGTTTGTCTCTTTTTAAATTTGTTGGACAGATAATAGAAAATTAGATAGTAATATATTGCTTAGAAAAATGTACTTAGGACATTTCTTGCTAACTTTAATTTTTTGGGCAGCCTACAAACAAATCCCTATCTAATTGATTTTTGTCAGGGTTTATAACATTCTAAGCCTGATCTTTAGTTGATTTGCATATGACTCCCACATGTTGAAACCAAAACACTCAGTTTATTGAACATATGAAATAAGACTGGATTTTAAAAAATCTGCAGATTGAGTTGCTTTCTTCTAGCTCTCAAAAAATTGATGGGATTTGCAGTCAGAGAAGGTTTTACGCTAACATAGTTGGTATTTTATTAAAAGCAAATTTGTACTATTCAGTAACAATATAGATTATAGATTTCCTTATTTTTCCTGGAACATTGCTCTTTATCTTGTCAGTATTTGATTTGGACTTTAAAATTAGTGGTTTTGTACACTTTTGACAGCTATTACAAAGTACTATATATTCCACATAAACTGCCTGATGTTCTTTGAGAGTACATACTGAAAAGTTTTTATCAGCCAACAGAAGAAATGGAAGAGGAGGACCTAATTTGACAATATCTATAAAAATTACAAATGCAGTCTGTTTCTCAGAATTCATTTCTGAAGTATTCTTTCTTATGTGTGACATGACCTATGTGCACATTTATTAAATACAACATTTTTGAAATCGTAAAGTGCTGGAAAGAGACCAAATAAGTATATATTAATAGAAGATAGACTAAGGGATGGTACATCTATATAGTGGAATATGCAGATGTTAAAAAAGTAGAGGGTGCTTGCTATGTATGGATATGGGGGACAGCAAGGTGCAGAACATGCTTATCTGAGCTTTTGAGTAAGAAGGAGTGGTATATAATGGTATTCTTATTTGCTTTTTTTTTTTTTTTTTTTTTTTGCCTGAAGAAACCCTATAAAGATATTCAAGAAACTATTAAATGTGCTTGCTTGTAAATATTACTTGGAGAAGCCAGGTGTGGTGACTCACACCTGTAATTTCAGCAATTTTGAGAGGCCAAGGTGGGTGGATCATTTGAGGTCAAGAGTTCGAGACCAGCCTGGCCAATATGGTAAAACTCCATCTCTACTAAAAATACAAAAATTAGCTGGATCTGGTGGTGCATGCCTGTAGTCCCAGCTACTGGGAGGCTGAGGCAGGAGAATAGCTTAAAGACAAGAGATGGAGGTTACAGTGAGCTGAGATTGTGCCACCGCCCTCTAGACTGGGCAACAGAGGAGACTCCATCTCAAAAAAAAAAAATTACTTGGAGAAAGTAGGGCAGCTAGGAGGGGCAGAGGTGGATAAGAAATATTTTTCACTGTATACTTTTTATTACTGTATTAGTTCGTTTTCACGCTGCTGATAAAGACATACTTGAAATTCGGAACAAAAAGAGGTTTAATTGGACTTACGGTTCCACTTGGCTGGGGAGGCCCCAGAATCATGGTGGGAGGTAAAAGGCACTTCTGACATGGTGGTGGCAAGAGAAAAATGAGGAAGAAGCAAAAGTGGAAACCCCTGATAAACCCACCAGATCTCTTGAGACTTATTCACGATCATGAGAATAGCAAGGGGAGAGACCAGCTATTCAGTTACTTCCCCCTGGGTCCCTCCCACAACACATGGGAATTCTGAGAGATAAATTCAAGTTGAGATTTGGATGGGGACACAGCCAAACCATATTCAATAGTGTTTTGGTTTTTTGAGCCATGCCACTGTATTGTCCATTGAAAGTAAAACTTTTTTTAAGTATTGGGAACTTGCATGTATACTAATATTGATAGTAGGTTTTGGAAATTTACTGAGTGTCTGTTTTTGAGCAGAAAACGTGTGTCTGTTTGGACACATGGATCAGGATCCTCCTTTTGAGACTTTTGGTTGCTGATGATTTTTTCCCTATTGGCAAGTACTTGAGCATTTCTTCTGCAACAGAAACCCTACCATTAGGAGGCTTAATGGATGCTCTTTTGGTTGCATTAGATGGATGAAGAAACAAAGATGAACTAAATATCCAACTTCCACTTTCTAGGAGTTGCCGTTACTTCTGTGTAAAATAGGGATAGAAAGTTTTTGTTTTATTTTGTTTACTTCTGTGTAAAATACGGATAGAATGTTTTTGTTTTATTTTGTTTGCAGAAATGTGAATGGTGTAAAGCTTTTTCAAATACGGACAGACACACACACACACACACACACATAAAAAGAAAGGCTGCCTTTTATTCTGCCATTTTATACAAGAATCTTTCTACACATAAAACTGGACAGCAAAATTGCTACCTGAAAATTTGTAATTCTTTTCCTAGATGATATTTTTCAAGAATCGAAGTTGCTAAGAACTCCAGTTCTCTGCTGGATGAATCAAGCGAGCAGTGAACGACATGCCTGGCAAGGCTGTTGATGGGAGAGGAGTGTCATTTTGCTTTCAGGATAGACACTGAACATCAGTACATTTGTAATCGTGGTAACCACCCCTGTCTTGGTTAGAGCTTTCATGATAATAATTTAATTTCTATTGATAAAAGAATTTATTACTGAATGTATAGTGGAGAAGAGGAAGCTTATTGATGATCTGAATTTATGTGAAGTGTACGCTATGTTTTATTTTCCCACTTTCTCCCATGCCTAATAATATTTTTCAAGATTTTTAGTGGCAGTGCTTCTCTCATTTTGCTAGTTGGAAACATTCATATTATTCAGAAAGAAAAAATCCTGGTAAGGAAATTGGAGACCAATTTTCTGTATTAGTCTGTTCTTATACTGCTATAAAGAAGTACCTGAGACTGGTAATTTATGAAGAAAAGAGGCTTAATTGACTCACAGTTCCACAGGCTGTCCAGGAAGCTTGTCTGGGGGGGGCCTTAAGAAACTTTAAACCATGGCGGAAGGTGAACTGGAAGCAAGCACATCATCACAATGGCGGAGCAGGAGAGAGAGAAAGAGAGAGCAAAGCTTGGAATATACCAAGAGTCTGGTGTTGATTGCCTATTTTTTAATGCTAGTAAGTAAGTGTTCTTTTTCTCTGGGGGATTTCTTAACTGTTCTATTGTAAAAACAACTACTATAATTGCCTTTTATAATACCCAGATCACTGGATTTGCTATATACTAGACTTGATGTATCTGAAGCTGCTAACAGGATTGACTGTCATTTAGCTTTCAGAATTCAATTTATAAAATGTCATTATTTTTCCCCTTCCACTGCAATAGTAGAGCTGAAGACAGGGAAAAGCAAGCAAATATTTGAGAGTGTGAATCGTATAAATTGAGGGTGTGAATGTTGGAAATGAACATATTCACCTCTAAATAAAGTGAGAGAAACCACTATTCTTTCTAAATTTTCCATGTGCCAGTAAAATGGGAAAGGTATTGCTCTGGAGAATTTAAATAATTGAGTTAAATGCCAAACTTCTCATTTGTAGAGCCTACTAAAACCTTCACAAGTTGGGGCTTACAGACTAGAGTTTTATTTTTATTTTTATTTTTTCTGTAGGGAATGGAGTAGGGGAGGCAGCAGCACACTTAGGTGATACCTTGCACAGCAATCACAATGTTGAAATTTGAAGAAATCTAGTGAAAATTATAAAATTTTCACTAGACATGAATAAATAATTAGGAAAGAATATAAAAATAGCCAGAGATCACTAGAGGGGAAGGGGAAAGAGGCACTGCAGAAGTTACTGGAGGGAATACAAGAGAAGAAAATAATTAGAAAACAGTCAATAAGAAATGTCATCCCATTTTCTCCCCTGGCTGCTTTTTGTGGCTTTGTTCAGTGGGTGAAAATTCTGCAGTGTTTATTGGTGTCTTGTAGCACAACATCTTATCAAGATATTTTCATTTTCTCAAAGTGAAATGCAATCCCTTTACCTTCTTAGGATGACAGGTACGTGTGGAAGCATCAGAGAGGAACTCGGGATCCCACGAGCTAGCCTCTGCTTGATACACAGTGGAGTAGATGCCTGAGGTGTCAGCAAATATTGAAGATTTTTATTTCCAGGGGGTTAGAAACTTCACGTAGCTTCTCTGCTCTGCACACATAAGGAGTAATTGGATTATTTTCCCTGAGTCAGTAAGGTTTTCGGTGTCACATAATCTCAGGGGAACAAATGCAATTGCTTAGATCTCAATATACTCCTCAGATGGCAGCTTTGAGGAGGTAACCAGGAGGTATCTGCACTCCCTCTGTGCTTGCCTGGGGCCTTCTGACCTTCTCTGTGAAAAGCCCTTTCTGTATTGATGCTCCCGGGTTGTAGTGGGTTGGATGGCCATTACATAATCACAACCTCTTTTTTTCAGTCAGGGTAGCTATTATGCAGAGAGCTAGGAGTGGATTACTTCTTGGCAGGAATAAGCACAGAAAAATCTATCCAGATTTTTTTAAAATGGAAACATTGTGAAAAAAATCTTGATGTCTCTGAAATTGGAGGATGGTATTTTATCTGAAGAAAATGGGTAGGGAATGTTGGGGTCATTTCTTAGATCTGACCTTAGTAAGTCATAGAGGCCTTTTTATACTGATGTTGCATTTTTAAAAGGCATCTTGACATGATGGGAGAAACATAGTAGACCAAAAGAAGGCAGACCTGATAGTTCTAGATAAGGCTGTGTTGTTGTCTGAGTTGTCCTGCAAGCTGATACAAATCACAACTTCCCCGAGCCTCTCCTTTCTCATCTCTTCAGTGAAGGCCCTCTATAATACCCAAGTCCTTTCCAGTTCTGAAGTCTGTTCAAAGTGGGGGCAGCTGGAGGACTCAGGGAGGTCCACACTAAAGAGGACTTTTTTTTTTTCCTTTTTTGAAGAGAACATTTTTAAAATCTGGCTTTATAACTCAAGGATATTTTAAATGCAGATAACTATTACATTTGTATTTTGTAATGAATATTTCAGATTTATGTTTGTGCCTTGAAGCTAATTGACTGTGAAGAAAACGGTTTTATAAACAAAGCCAAAGAGAAAGTATGCCTGGATGTATTACAGCAGACAAATCATCACTTTACTATTATGGTATATTAGTCTATTCTCACACTGCTATGAAGAAATACCTGAGATGGAGTAATTTATGAATAGAAGAGGTTTAATTGACTCACAGTTCCACATGGCTGGGGAGGTCTCAGGAAACTTACAGGCCTGGCAAAAGGTGAAGGGGAAGAAAGGCACCTTCTTCACAGGGCGGCAGGAAGGAGAAGTGCCGAGCAAAGGGGGAAAAGCCCCTTAAAAAACCATCAGATCTCATGAAAACTCACTCACTATAATGAAAACAGCATGGGGGAACTGCCCACATGATTCCATTACCTCCTACTGGGTCCCTCCCATGACACATGGGGATTATGGGAACTACAATTCAAGATGAGATTTGGGTGGGGACACAGCCAAACCATGTCACATGGCTTTGGATTATCCCTTCCTTTTTTTGATTTTTCATAGCCCATTTTTTGTGGATGCTAAAACCAAAATTGCTCTCCACATGCATAGCATATCCATAACCCTCTTACCTTCCATCACTTTCTGGGACTTGTTCTTATTTTAGAGTGACTTTTAAAGACTGAACATGCAGAAGCCTCATTGCCTCTTACAGATAAAGGATGCACTTCTGGGAGGATGTACTAAGTCCAGTGTTGGAACCTTGACACTGTCATGGGCTGACATTTCCTCTTTAAGGATCAGCTCCCTCACACCCCAGGGTATTAGAGAGGCCACATGGGCGGTGAAAACCGGGCACTCAGGGCTGGATAGATTGATTGCTAACAAACATATAGATAGTCTGCTTTCTTCAGAATTAGTAGCTGGCTTTGCACCTTCGACTTGAGCATGAGCTCAAATGCATTTCTTTTTTTTTTTTTTTTTTTAAGGTGGAGTCTCACTCTTTCACCCAAGCTGGAGTGCAGTGACATGATCTCGGCTCACTGCAAACTCTGCCTCCCGGGTTCAAGCGATTCTTCTGCCTCAGCCACCTGAGTAGCTGGGATTACAGGTGCACGCCACCATGCCTGGCTAATTTTTGTATTTTTAGTAGAGACAGGGTTTCACCATGTTGGTCAGGCTGGTCTCAAATTCCTGACCTCATGATCCGCCCACCTTGACCTCCCAAAGTGCTGGGATTACAGGTGTGAGCCACTGTGCCTGGCCTCAAATGCATTTCTATACAAGGTCCAATCAGAGTAGTGGCCGGTCCCACTCATGTGTTCAAAATATAACCTGAGGAATGCAAAGCAACATTTTTAGTCTTTTGTCTTAATAATTCCTCTATTAGCAACTTCATTAGACATCCCCTAGTACGTAACTTTTGTCACTGAAACCATATCATTGCCTCCCGAATAGCCTTCTAGACTCCTAACCTTGGAATGGACCGAGGAATATTTAAACTGTCTCATAGTTTTGCAGAAGCAGAAAATGCTAGGATTGTAACCCAGTTCTCCCTGATGACTTGGCCTGTGTTGCGCCTACTAAATTCTTGTCTTCTCATTTGCTCTATTGTCATGATGTTGGTTGAAGGGAATTAATCAAATCAGACTGGCATTGAATCTTTGGGAACTGGAAAATGGGCTAAGATTTAGATGGCGTATTCACTTTCTGCATTCCGTTTGTCTATGTGCTTGTTCTTATTCATTCCTAATTTTTTCCTGTAGCTGGTCTTTTAGGATTTTGGTGTCAACCTTACATATAATTGCCTGGGTGCTCCCTGAGGTGATCCTGCTGATTTTAGAAGAACTGAAGGTGAATATTACATATGGTAGTAGAAGGAGTCCTGGATAGGAAGACTTTGCAGTCCTGGCTTCAAGTCCAGATGCAGGCAGTCACCTGTCACTTAGGTCAACATCTTAAGGCCTCGAGACTTCATTTATCTTGTCTAAAACAAGGCACCTTCTGCCTCTGAATTTCTGACTCATAAAATTGTCCAAGCCATATTGTCAGTGTTTAGTGCTTTTAATATCAGCTTCATACAGAGGTAGCTTTCCAGGCTGCTCTAACTTTTGGATTACATAACAGAGATAGAGTGGCTGATGGATGGATATCTCGATATCTGGCATGTTATGGTGAGTGGGAGAGAGCCAGAAGAAAATCCTTGGAAAGTATTTTTTAAAATCTGTGTGAATATGTTTATATTGGGATGGTTGTGAATTCTAGACTTTAGATAAACTAAGAAAATTGGATGTAATATCAAGAGATAAAATTCCATGAGCTGAAGTTGATGAGTAATATACAACTAAGAGAGGAGAAAAGGAAATAAGAGATTAAATGAGATAGAGAAACATGATGTTGGGCAGGCCATTTAACAAATTCTCTGACTTTGTTTCTGCTTATGCAAAAGTGTTGAACTAAATTATACCTGAACTCCTCTGTTCTGTGAAGGTCACGAGTACAGATGTTTCTAACCTTTGAAGTAAGATGTTTATTTATTTTTTTCTTTTAGTTTTTGTTCTTTCCCTAAAGATATAGAATATGCAAATTATTAAAAAATCAAATACAGGCCAGGCGCGATGGCTCACGCCTGTAATCCCAGCTCTCTGGGAGGCCAAGGCGGGTGGCTCATGAGGTCAGGAGACTGAGACCATCCTGGCCAACATGGTGAAACCCCGTCTCTACTAAAATACAAAAAACTAGCCAGGCAAGGTGGTGCGTGCCTGCAGTCTCAGCTACTTGGGAGGCTGAGGCAGGGGAATCGCTTGAACCTCGGAGGCAGAGGTTGCAGTGAGCCGAGATCATGCCACTGCACTCCAGCTAGGCGACAGAGTGAGACTCCATCTCAAAAAAAAAAAAAAAAAAAAAAAATCAAATACAGAAAGACATGGGGGAGGAAAAGCCAAAATTCTCTGAAATATTCCTCTCTACATAAAACCATGATATTCCTCTCTATATGAAACCAGTCACTGTCAGTCATTTGGTAAAGATACTATTAGACTTCTGTGCAAGCAGCATGAACTGTTGCATAACATTCAAGGTGAAGGAAACAAGCAGTCACAGCTTATATTTTTCCAAACTAAATTAAATCCAGCTGAAATGTATACTTGCCAGATTGACAGGAATTTCAATATCACCCTCCAGGGATATTCTTTCCTGTGCCTAGTTTGTCAGCCCCCTAACCCCAGTCCCCACAAGTGTGTACAGTCTAGAAAGGAATTTCGCTGAAATCTGCTTTCAAGCAGAGAAGAGCCTTACCATCCACCAATCTCCTGCTGCCATCCCTGGCCTGCCCTCAGCCTTACTGCCATGTGGCACCGCTATTGAGCACAAGCCCCTCTTGGCTGTCCAGTAGTGCTTGCTTTTGATACTGTGAAATATCATGAGTTTGAGCTCCCAGCAAAGACCACGTGCCTCTTTGAACAAGGGCAGCTCTATTAGTTCGGTGCATCATCCATTTTCTGTGTTACATAATATATCATTGATGGCATGTGCCATCATTTATTCAGCCAGTCATCTCATGGTGAATGCTTAGATCAGCATCATTTATAAAGTGTCACGATGAACACTTTACTTATATCTTTGGCCACTTATCTGTGTTTTTAGAGCTAACACTCAGGAGTCATGTTGCTGTATCAAAAGGTTTACCTGTTACGTTTGGACCCCTATTGCAAGTTTGCATTCTGGAATAGATGCACCAGTTTATATTCCCGAGAGTGCATTGGAGTGCACTTCCTTGTGACGCTTGCTGATGATATCTGTGCAAGAAGAAAATAGTTCTGGCTACCACAATCTCAGAAAACGAACATATGGTCATACACATGGCAACATTATCTCTAGAGAACTTGGGTTCCTCTGGTATTCAGGATCCATCTGCTAGGGATTTATTATTTTTCTTGTTTCCCCTCTCTAAGTTGGTGTTGAATTGGTCATGTTGACCCACTTAAATTCAGACGATGAGCTATTTTATTTATCTCATGTTCTCTTACCATATTTGAAGGAATGGCCAGATTTTTCTCAGCCTTCCAACCCTTTCACTGTGTTTTGTCGTGTATGTAGGATTTACCCAGTATCAAAACTATAAATTCAGGGTCTTCAAGCTAAAACTTCCTAAAGCAATACCCTAAGACTCAGTTGTGAACTGAAAAATCTATGGGAGTCTAGAGGAGCGGAAGATCTCCCGCTTGGCCTCTTGGTTCCCTGGATTCCTGTGGTTAGGTTAGCTGGAACTAATTGCTGAATATTTCTTGTTTTCTGAAGATAACCAGTTATTGTCTTATCTTTTGTTCTTTAGCCAGATTCATTTGTCTTTCTGACTTTTTCATGATTTTTCTGTATTTTACCCTTATTCTTTAGAAATATTTCTCTATTCTGTGCTTGTGATTGATTTCTAAGGTCTCCCAGAAGTTACAAAGGGCCTGTTTTAAAATCCTGTCAGCAATAACGCCATATGGTTTCCTAGATGTTCTGCAGACTAAAGGAAACACTTATTCTGATATTTTAATCAAACTCTGAGGACTTAAACATATGGTATAAAGAATGCTAGTTAATAGCTTTTTGTGTTATTTTAATGGCAAAAACTGCAATTACGTTTGCACCAACCTAAGTAGAACCATATCAGAGTAGCAGAAGAACTCATCTCAAAGCCTGTCTTAGAGAGATGGGTGGACCTGTCCACCGTGTTTCATCATGCTAATATGGAATGTGCCTGCCTTTGGGCAACTCATTTCATATTAGGCCTTAATCCCAATTGGTAAAATGAACTATAACCTTTCATCATTCCATAGATTCAGCTTAAAGTGGGCCCACAGAAGAAGAGAGGGTAGAGAGTGAAAATGGAGTCACAAACCCAGCAGAGAATCCTCCCTCTGGTTTCTGAATAAACATTGTATACACAGAAGAAATCAATATGCAGAACTTTCCCAGAGGAATCAGACTGACTACAAAAGTTGAAAAGCTCTTGCTACAAAATACTTAGAAATGATGGATAAAACAAAACAAAAATGTGTTTTCATTCATAGCAAAACTAACCAGAAAGTGTTATCAGGAGCCTAAAATGAAGAGGGAAACTGAAGACCTGAGCTGCTTCAGGAGGAGTAGTGAGGGGAGCGGTGGTAGCGGGTAGGGGGTGAGGGTAGGACTTGAGTATATCATGTATCATTTGGGGCCTCTTTGTGGGGACAGATTGGAAGTGAGTCACAAGCATGAGTATAGAAATTGGGGAAGAGGTAGTAAAATAATTACTGTTGTTGGATGATATGATTGTATACCTAGAAAACTTTACGGGAGCAATTGAAACAACATGACAAACAATAAGCATGTTCATTTTAACGTACAGAAATATTAGCATATGGGAATAGCCTACATAGATGCAAACAGCCACCAATTAGAAGATATTGTGGAAGGAAAGATCTCATTTGCAGTAGCATTAAACAAAGATAAAATTCCTAGCTATAAATGATATAATTTTTCTATTTAAAAAATAAATATACCACATGTATATTTTTTCCTAGAAAAAGACATAAGAAACAGAAAAGCATACCATGTTGTTTTTATGATTGAAAAGACTTAGCATCATAAGGGAGTCAGCTTTCTTTAAGTTAAACTGTAAATGTAATGTGATACTTATACAAAAGATACTATTTTTAGAAAGATAAGCCTATTATAAATTTATGGAAAAATAGTTAAGTATAGCCCAGGAAAATATAAGGAAGGATAATAAGGAAAACTAGCCCTAATATATATTTAAAAACATTAAAAAATCTTTGATATTTAAAACAGTGTATTACTCGTTCATGAAGAAACAGATTAATAGTTTAACATAAGATACAAGTATATTTCAAATCACTAAAACAAAATAGATAATAAATGGTTTTGGGAAAGATGGATAGTCCGCTTGGAAAAAAGGTTGGATCCATAATTCACATCTTGGATCCATAATTCACATTGGCAGGACGAGGAAAAGTTTCCAGTGCAATAAATAAAGATTTAAATGTTAATGAATGAAATCGTAAAAATCACTTGAAACCATTGAAGAAATTTGAAAGTAGTTTTGATCTGATGGAAGCTTTTCTAATTATGATCCCAAACCTAGAAACTATAAAGGAAAGAATCAGGATATATGTACCTATATAGAGAAATCATGTTGCACAGCAAAAAAAAACACCCATGAGCTGGGTCACGAAAAAATTTAAACAGATGGAAAAGCAAGGAGCAAAACATAGTGAACCCTCTTGTTTCCATCTCCCAATTTCAACCATTTCAAACTCATGACTGAATTTCTTTATTTTGAAGGTAATCCTTGCTTATCATATCATTGCATCTAAAACAATCTGCATGTGAACATAAAAGAGTCCTTTTTTCCCTCAGCACATTAAAATGCCATTATTACAATTAGTAAATTAGTGATTCCCTAATATTCATGATGATTTTTAAGGCATAGGAAAAATGAGTCTTCCAGTAAGTAAATAATGTCCACTGAAATATCTAAAAGGCACAATCTGTGATTTCAGAAATTTTTTTTAAAGAGATTAATATACTGCAGAAATTTCTATTAAACTAAATTCAGACATGCTTCCCCCTTTCAGTGTTCCAAATGCCCTGAATCTGTTAATGCCTTGCTGTCAGCTGGTTATGCCACTTGATTATGCTTTTGTTAATCCTGGATCTTGCTCTGACCTGAATGAAGCCCATTACTTTATCCTGCCTTAAAAATCGCTTAGGACTGTGACAGATGAAGGCCCAGCAGTCTCTAATAAATCCCTCAAGATGGGGACACATCAGACATTTTCAGGACCCTCAAGCTCTTGAAGGAGGATTCAACAGAGATGAAATGTGGAGGTAGTAGTAGCCTGGGTGCAGCCAGAATTTCCCACCCTTTATCAAATGAAAATGAGCTGCCTTATTTGGGTAGGGAACGATTTTAAAGATTGTATGGCTCAGGGAAAAAACAATAAGAATATTTTATAAACAACTAACTTGAGTGAATCTATTTTCATAAAAATATGTAAGATGCATATGACATCAATAATGAGTGATAAATGTTGAATTTTGGTGTAATAATCACAAGTTTGAATATTAAAATTAGTGTGTTTAGAATAACATGGCAGTTTCATTTCCAAAAGTTAAGGAGGAGGGACTCCTCCTTAACTCATTCTGTGAGGTCAGCATCATCCTGATACCAAAGCCTGGCAGAGTCACAATGAAAAAAGAAAACATCAGTCCAGTATCCTTGATGAACATAGATGCAAAAATCCTCAGGAAAATACTAGCAAACCAAATCCAGTAGCACATCAAAAAGCTAATCCACTATGATCAAGTAGACGTTATCCCTGGGATGCAAGGTTGGTTCAACATATGCAAATCAATACATGTGATTCATCACATAAACAGAACTAAAGACAAAAACCACATGATCATCTCAATAGACGCAGAAAAGGCTTTTAATACAGTTCAGCATCTGTTCATGTTAAAAACCCTCAACAAACTAGACATCAAAATAATAAGAGCCTCAAAATAATAAGAGCCATTTATGACAAGCCCACAGCCAGCATCATACTGAATGATGAAAGCATTCCCCTGGAAAACTGGAAGAAGACAAGGATGCCCTCTTTCATCACGCCTATTCTACATAGTATTGGAAGTCCTAGTCAGAGCAGTCAGCAAGAGAAATAAAAAGCATTCAAATAGGCAGAGAGGAAGTCAAACTGTCTTTCTAGACCATATGGTTCTATACCTAGAAAATCCCATAGTCTCTGCCAAAAAGCTCCTTGATCTGATAAATAACTTCAGTGAAATTTCAGGATACAAAATTAATGTACAAAAATCAGTGGCATTTCTGTACACCAACATCATCCAAGCTGAGAGCCAAACCAAGAACACACTCCCATTCACAATAGCCACAAAAAGAATAAAACAACCAGGAAAACAGCTAACCAGGGAGGTGAAAGATCTCTACAATGAGAATTACAAAAACTGCTCAAAGAAATCAGAGATAACACAAAGAAATGGAAAATATTTTATGCTCACAGGAAGAATCAATATTGTTAAAACGGTTATACTCTCCAAAGCAATTTACAGATTTAATGCCATCCTATCAAATTACCAATGACATTCTTCACAGAATTAGAAAAAAAATATTAAAACTCCTATGGAATCAAAAAGCCTGAATAGACAAGGCTAAGCTAAAAAGACAAAGCTGGAGGCATCGCATTACCTGACTTCAAATTGTGCTACAGGCTATGGTAACCAAAACAGTATGGTACTGGTACAAAACAGACACACGTACCAGTGGAACAGAATAAAGAGCCTAGAAATAAAGCCACACACTTACAGTCATCTGATTTTTGACAAAGCTGACGAAAAGAAGCAATGGGGGAAGGTACTCCTTATTCAGTAAATGTTGCTGGGATAACTGGCTAGCCAACATGCAGAAGATTGAAACTATACCCCTTCCTTACATCATGTAAAAAATTAACACCAGA
Source organism: Pongo pygmaeus (assembly GCF_028885625.2). NCBI lineage: Eukaryota > Metazoa > Chordata > Mammalia > Primates > Hominidae > Pongo > Pongo pygmaeus. Next base: position 39,784,244 of record NC_072386.2, on the reverse strand, counting down.
TGGATTAAAGACTTAAATGTAAAACCTAAAACTGTAAAAATCCTGGAAGGATAACCTAGGACATACTGCTGTGGACATAGGACTTGGCAAAGATTTCATGACGAAAACGTCAAAAGTAATTGCAACAAAAACAAAAATTGACAAAATAGAGATCTTCTGCACAGCAGAAGAAATTATCAGCAAACAGACAATCTAAAGAATGGGAGAAAATATTTGCAAACTATGCATGCAACAAAGGTCTAATATCCAGAATTTATAAGTAACTTAAATTTACAAACAAAAAAAATCCCATTAAAAAATGCGCAAAAAAACATAAGCAGACACTTTTCAAAAGAAGGCATACATGTGGCCAACAAGCATATAAAAACATGCTCAACATCACTGATCATTAGAAAAATGCAGATCAAAATGACAATGAGATACTATCTCACACCAGTCAGAATGACTGTTATCAAAAAGTCAAACAATAGCAGATGTTGGTGAGATTGCAGAGAAAAGAGAATGCTTATACACTGCTGCTGGAAATGTAAATTAGTTTAGCCATTGTGGAAAGCAGTGTGGCAGTTTCTTGAAGAACTTCAAACAGAATTACCACTCAACACAGCAATCCCATATTGGGTATATTCTTAAAGGAATATAAATAATTCTACCATAAAGGCACATGTATGCATATGTTCAGCACAGCAGTATTCACAGCAGTAAAGACATAGAATCAACCTAAATGGACTTGATATAGAAAATATGTATCATATGTACCTTATTCAGGCCACTTAAATTGACGTAGATTCAACCTAAGTGGACTGGATAAAGAAAATGTGGTTTATATTCTTTTTCACTACGCAGCTGTGAAAAAGAATGAAATCATGTCCTTTGCAGCAACATGCATGGAGCTGGAGGCCGTTATTCTGAGTGAACTAACACAGGAACAGAAAACAAAATACAGTATGTTCAGGTATAAGTGGGAGCTAAACATTCAGTACACATGGACACAAAGAAGGGAACCATAGACATTGGGACCTACTCGAGGGTGGAGAGTGGGAGGAGGGTGAGGGTCGTAAAACTACCTGTTATGTACTATGCCTATCACCTGGGTGACAAAATACACCAAATGCTCATGACATGCAGTTTACCCATGTAACAAACCTGCATGTGTACCCCATAGTGCTAAAATAAAAATAAAGAACTTGGTAGTTCCATCCGATTTGTTTTAAAAAGTGTGTAATAAAAAAAATTTTGGAGACATAGGGCTAAAAACTGATCAAAGTAATATATACAGAGTATTAGTTGATGATATCAAAGTAATGTCGATATATCTAATATAAGAGATCAAAGTAATATATTCTAAGTAAAACTTAGATTTGTGTCATTTGAGAGTTTACTCCTGTTATTCTGGAGTGGCAAAGGGACATGCCCAAGGCCACTAAGTAGGGCCTGAATCCCATGTCATGATCCCAGTGCCTTTTTCCTTTCCGTGTGATCATACTTCTTCCTTTCATACCTTTAAATTGATTATCTTCCTTCCTTAGGATGTGTGTTGAAGTTTTGAATAAAGCATAATGGACATGAATGTATTTTTATGCTTTCTTTTTTTTTAAATTTTATTATTATAATACTTCAAGTTTTAGGGTACATGTGCACCATGTGCAGGTTAGTTACGTATGTATACATGTGCCATGCTGGTGTGCTGCACCCATTAACTCGTCATCTAGCATTAGGTATATCTCCCAATGCTATCCCTCCCCCCTCCCCCTACCCCACAACAGTCCCCGAAGTGTGATGTTCCCCTTCCTGTGTCCATGTGTTCTCATTGTTCAATTCCCACCTATGAGTGAGAATATGCGGTGTTTGGTTTTTTGTTCTTGCGATAGTTTACTGAGAATGATGATTTCCAATTTCACCCATGTCCCTACAAAGGACATGAACTCATCATTTTTTATGGCTGCATAGTATTCCATGGTGTATATGTGCCACATTTTCTTAATCCAGTCTATCATTGTTGGACATTTGGGTTGGTTCCAAGTCTTTGCTATTGTGAATAATGCCGCTATAAACATACGTGTGCATGTGTCTTTATAGCAGCATGATTTCTAGTCCTTTGGGTATATACCCAGTAATGGGATGGCTGGGTCAAATGGTATTTCTAGTTCTAGATCCCTGAGGAATCATCACACTGACTTCCACAATGGTTGAACTAGTTTACAGTCCCACCAACAGTGTAAAAGTGTTCCTATTTCTCCACATCCTCTCCAGCACCTGTTGTTTCCTGACTTTTTAATGATTGCCATTCTAACTGGTGTGAGATGGTATCTCGTGGTTTTGATTTGCATTTCTCTGATGGCCAGTGATGGTGAGCATTTTTTCATGTGTCTTTTGGCTGCATAAATGTCTTCTTTTGAGAAGTGTCTGTTCATGTCCTTCGCCCACTTTTTGATGGGGTTGTTTGTTTTTCTCTTGTCAATTTGTTTGAGTTCATTGTAGATTCTGGATATTAGCCCTTTGTCAGATGAGTAGGTTGCGAAAATTTTCTCCCATTTTGTAGGTTGCCTATTCACTCTGATGGTAGTTTCTTTTGCTGTGCAGAAGCTCTTTAGTTTAATTAGATCCCATTTGTCAATTTTGGCTTTTGTTGCCATTGCTTTTGGTGTTTTAGGCATGAAGTCCTTGCCCATGCCTATGTCCTGAATGGTAATGCCTAGGTTTTCTTCTAGGGTTTTTATGGTTTTAGGTCTAACATTTAAGTCTTTAATCCATCTTGAATTAATTTTTGTATAAGGTGTAAGGAAGGGATCCAGTTTCAGCTTTCTACATGTGGCTAGCCAGTTTTTCCAGCACCATTTATTAAATAGGGAATCCTTTCCCCATTGCTTGTTTTTGTCAGGCTTGTCAAAGATCAGATAGTTGTAGATATGCGGCGTTATTTCTGAGGGCTCTGTTCTGTTCCATTGATCTATATCTCTGTTTTGGTACCAGTACCATGCTGTTTTGGTGACTGTAGCCTTGTAGTATAGTTTGAAGTCAGGTAGCGTGATGCCTCCAGCTTTGTTCTTTTGGCTTAGGATTGACTTGGCAATGCGGGCTCTTTTTTGGTTCCATATAAACTTGAAAGTAGTTTTCTCCAATTCTGTGAAGAAAGTCATTGGTAGCTTGATGGGGATGGCATTGAATCTATAAATTACCTTGGGCAGTGTGGCCATTTTCACGATATTGATTCTTCCTAGCCATGAGCATGGAATGTTCTTCCATTTGTTTGTATCCTCTTTTATTTCATTGAGCAGTAGTTTGTAGTTCTCCTTGAAGAGGTCCTTCACGTCCCTTGTAAGTTGGATTCCTAAGTATTTTATTCTCTTTGAAGCAATTGTGAATGGGAATTCACTCATGATTTGGCTCTCTGTTTGTCTGTTATTGGTGTATAAGAATGCTTGTGATTTTTGTACATTGATTTTGTATCCTGAGACTTTGCTGAAGTTGCTTATCAGCTTAAGGAGATTTTGGGCTGAGATGATGGGGTTTTCTAGATATACAATCATGTCATCTGCAAACAGGGACAGTTTGACTTCCTCTTTTCCTAACTGAATACCCTTTATTTCCTTCTCCTGCCTAATTGCCCTGGCCAGGACTTCCAACACTGTGTTGAATAGGAGTAGTGAGAGAGGGCATCCCTGTCTTGTGCCAGTTTTCAAAGGGAATGCTTCCAGTTTTTGCCCATTCAGTATGATATTGGCTGTGGGTTTGTCATAGATAGCTCTTATTATTTTGAGATACGTCCCATGAATACCTAATTTATTGAGAGTTTTTAGCATGAAGGGTTGTTGAATTTTGTCAAAGGCCCTTTCTGCATCTATTGAGATATTCATGTGGTTTTTGTCTTTGGTTCTGTTTATATGCTGGATTACATTTATTGATTTGCGTATATTGAACCAGCCTTGCATCCCAGGGATGAAGCCCAGTTGATCATGGTGGATAAGCTTTTTGATGTGCTGCTGGATTCGGTTTCCCAGTATTTTATTGAGGATTTTTGCATCAATGTCCATCAAGGATATTGGTCTAAAATTCTCTTTTTTTGTTGTGTCTCTGCCTGGGTTTGGTATCAGGATGATGCTGACCTCATAAAATGAGTTAGGGAGGATTCCCTCTTTTTCTATTGATTGGAAGAGTTTCAGAAGGAATGGTACCAGTTCCTCCTTGTACCTCTGGTAGAATTCGGCTGTGAATCCATCTGGTCCTGGACTCTTTGGTTGGTAAGCTATTGATTATTGCCACAATTTCAGAGCCTGTTATTGGTCTATTCAGGGATTCAGCTTCTTCCCGGTTTAGTCTTGGTAGGGTGTATGTGTCCAGGAATTTATCCGTTTCTTCTAGATTTTCTAGTTTATTTGCGTAGAGGTGTTTGTAATATTCTCTGATGGTAGTTTGTATTTTTGTGGGGTTGGTGGTGATATCCCCTTTATCATTTTTTATTGCATCTATTTGATTCTTGTCTCTTTTCTTCTTTATTAGTCTTGCCTGCGGTCTATCAATTTTGTTGATCCTTTCAAAAAACCAGCTCCTGGATTCATTAATTTTTTGAAGAGTTTTTTTGTGTCTCTATTTCCTTCAGTTCTGTTCTGATTTTAGTTATTTCTTGCCTTCTGCTAGCTTTTGAATGTGTTTGCTCTTGCTTTTCTAGTTGTTTTAATTGTGATGTTAAGGTGTCAATTTTGGATCTTTCCTGCTTTCTCTTGTGGGCATTTAGTGCTATAAATTTCCCTCTACACACTGCTTTGAATGTGTCCCAGAGATTCTGGTATGTTGTGTCTTTGTTCTCGTTGGTTTCAAAGAACATCTTTATTTCTGCCTTCGTTTCGTTATGTACCCAGTAGTCATTGAGGAGCAGGTTGTTCAGTTTCCATGTAGTTGAGCGGTTTTGAGTGAGTTTCTTAGTCCTGAGTTCTAGTTTGATTGCACTGTGGTCTGAGAGACAGTTTGTTATAATTTCTGTTCTTTTACATTTGCTGAGGAGAGCTTTACTTCCAACTATGTGGTCAAATTTGGAATAGGTGTGGTGTGGTGCTGAAAAAAATGTATGTTCTGTTGATTTGAGGTGGAGAGTTCTGTAGATGTCTATTAGGTCCGTTTGGTGCAGAGCTGAGTTCAATTCCTGGGTATCCTTGTTAACTTTCCGTCTCGTTGATCTGTCTAATGTTGACAGTGGGGTGTTAAAGTCTCCCATTATTATTGTGTGGGAGTCTAAGTCTCTTTGTAGGTCACTCAGGACTTGCTTTATGAATCTGGATGCTCCTGTATTGGGTGCATATATATTTAGGATAGTTAGCTCTTCTTGTTGAATTGATCCCTTTACCATTATGTAATGGCCTTCTTTGTCTCTTTTGATCTTTGTTGGTTTAAAGTCTGTTTTATCAGAGACTAGGATTGCAACCCCTGCCTTTTTTTGTTTTCCATTTGTTTGGTTGATCTTCCTCCATCCTTTTATTTTGAGCCTATGTGTATCTCTTCATGTGAGATGGGTTTCCTGAATACAGGACACTGATGGGTCTTGACTCTATCCAATTTGCCAGTCTGTGTCTTTTAAGTGGAGCATTTAGTCCATTTACATTTAAAGTTAATATTGTTATGTGTGAATTTGATCCTGTCATTATGATGTTAGCTGGTTATTTTGCTTGTTAGTTGATGCAGTTTCTTCCTAGCCTCGATGGTCTTTACAATTTGGCATGATTTTGCAGTGGCTGGTAGCAGTTGTTCCTTTCCATATTTAGCGCTTCCTTCAGGAGCTCTTTTAGGGCAGGCCTGGTGGTGACAAAATCTCTCAGCATTTGCTTGTCTCTAAAGCATTTTATTTCTCCTTCACTTACGAAGCTTAGTTTGGCTGGATATGAAATTCTGGGTTGAAAATTCTTTTCTTTAAGAATGTTGAATATTGGCCCCCACTCTCTTCTGGCTTATAGAGTTTCTGCCAAGAGATCTGCTGTTAGTCTGATGGGCTTCCCTTTGTGGGTAACCCGACCTTTCTCTCTGGCTGCCCTTAACATATTTTTCCTTCATTTCAACTTTGGTCAATCTGACAATTGTGTGTGTTGGAGTTGCTCTTCTCGAGGAGTGTCTTTGTGGCATTCTCTGTATTTCCTGAATCTGAATGTTGGCCTGCCTTGCTAGATTGGGGAAGTTCTCCTGGATAATATCCTGCAGAGTGTTTTCCAACTTGGTTCCATTCTCCCTGTCACTTTCTGGTACACCAATCAGACGTAGATTTGGTCTTTTCACATAGTCCCATATTTCTTGGAGGCTTTGTTCATTTCTTTTTATTCTTTGTTCTCTAAACTTCCCTTCTGGCTTCATTTCATTCATTTCATCTTCCATCACTGATACTGTTTCTTCCAGTTGATCGCATCGGCTCCTGAGGCTTCTGCATTCTTCACGTAGTTCTCGAGCCTTGGCTTTCAGCTCCATCAGCTCCTTTAAGCACTTCTCTGTATTGGTTATTCTAGTTATACATTCGTCTAAATTTTTTTCAAAGTTTTCAACTTTTTTGCCTTTGGTTTGAATTTCCTCCTGTAGCTCAGAGTAGTTTGATCGTCTGAAGCCTTCTTCTCTCAACTCGGCAAAGTCATTCTCCGTCCAGCTTTGTTCCGTTGCTGGTGAAGAGCTGCGTTCCTTTGGAGGAGGAGAGGCACTCTGCTTTTTAGAGTTTCCAGTTTTTCTGCTCTGTTTTTTCCCCATCTTTGTGGTTTTATCTACTTTTGGTCTTTGATGATGGTGATGTACAGATGGGTTTTTGGTGTGGATGTCCTTTCTGTTTATTAGTTTTCCTTCTAACAGACAGGACCCTCAGCTGCAGGTCTGTTGGAGTTTGCTAGAGGTCCACTGCAGACCCTGTTTGCCTGGGTACCAGCAGTGGTGGCTGCAGAACAGTGGATTTTCGTGAACCGCGAATGCTGCTGTCTGATCGTTCCTCTGGAAGTTTTGTCTCGGAGGAGTACCTGGCCCTGTGAGGTGTCAGTCTGCCCCTACTGGGGGGTGCCTCCCAGTTAGGCTGCTCGGGGGTCAGGGGTCAGGGACCCACTTGAGGAGGCAGTCTGCCCGTTCTCAGATATCCAGCTGCGTGCTGGGAGAACCACTGCTTTCTTCAAAGCTGTCAGACAGGGATATTTAGGTCTGTAGAGGTTACTGCTGTCTTTTTGTTTGTCTGTGCCCTGCCCCCAGAGGTGGAGCCTACAGAGGCAGGCACGCCTCCTTGAGCTGTGGTGGGCTTCACCCAGTTCAAGCTTCCAGGCTGCTTTGTTTACCTAAGAAAGCCTGGGCAATGGCGGGCGCCCCTCCCCCAGCCTCGCTGCCACCTTGCAGTTTGATCTCAGACTGTTGTGCTAGCAGTGAGCGAGACTCCGTGGGCGTAGGACCCTCCGAACCAGGTGCGGGATATAATCTCCTGGTGCGCCGTTTTTTAAGCCCGTCGGAAAAGCGCAGTATTAGGGTGGGAGTGACCCAATTTTCCAGGTGCCATCTGTCACCCCTTTCTTTGACTAGGAAAGGGAACTCCCTGACCCCTTGCACTTCCTGAGTGAGGCAATGCCTTGCCCTGCTTCGGCTGGAGCACAGTGTGCTGCACCCATTGTCCCTCGACCACTGTCTGGCACTCCCTAGTGAGATGAACCCGGTACCTCAGATGGAAATGCAGAAATCACCCATCTTCTGCGTCGCTCATGCTGGGAGCTGTAGACCGGAGCTGTTCCTATTTGGCCATCTTGGTTCCCGGGATGCTTTCTTAATTTAAGCTGTTTTTCTCCACATTGCCTGTGATGCTAGCACCTGTTCATGAACTTTCCTGTCCTCCATTTGTACCAGGCTTTTGCTTCTGCCAGATGCAGCGGGAGAGCAATTGCTCTTCCTAAAGAAATCCATAGTTGGCTTTATTTTCCTCTTATCTTTTCTTGCCATGGTAAACTTTTATGGTCATTTATCTCTGTCATAAAAATGAATGTTGTACGTGTAATCTTTCCTGTCTTAAATTATATGACATATACTGTTTATGTCTTTGTTCTAGTTTCTTTTATGTAAATGGGCATTTTGGTTTATGAAGAAAGATTTGTATCTTATTTTTTTCCTCCTGGCTTTAGACATCTTATAGGTGAGTCCCTTAGAGTTTTGGATCTTCCTTGCAGGTCCCTCTATTCCTGATATCTAAGACTAATCTTATACCATTAAAATGAATAATGACCCTTAAAAAAATGGAATTCTGCTTCTCACATAGGAGAGTCAGGAGAGGCTAGAAAAAGTTGCTGTAGGGTTTTGCCTCAACAAAATAGAAAGCATTTGAAAGGAAATTCAAGCAGTGTGCTTTGGCCAGAGAAATGTAGCATTTCAGAGTAAAAGGGATTTTTAGGCAATTTGTATATATATATGCACTTGACATATAAAGCCCTTACACTGCTAACCAGTGGTCAGCCAGTCCTTGCTTAACCCATGCTGAAGACCAGAAAATCAGGAGAGCAGCCTACAGTAATAGGGGGAACTTGTGCTTTTAATCAGGCAAATTTCCGTATCCTGACTGCAACACACACACGTTGTGACCTTGGGCAAGACCCTTGACTCTCTGATTCTCCATTTCCTTATTGTGGTCTCATTAGAGAATTAAATGACCTATCAACTACCATTATTCTCATCTATCACATCTGAGCTGAAATATCTTCCACTAGCTCTCATGTCTTTCTTCTAAATCTTCCTCTTGGGGTCATACAGAACACGGTTGTAATCTCACTAGCTATCTTCTAGGTGTGTTTAATTTCAAGTCTCAACTCTCTGTAGGGCTGTCCATTATCTTTTATGTGTTTGAAAGCTGTGCAATCAAAGGACAGTGGAGACAGAACATTGGTAAGCTGATGTCACCTTCTAGCATTCTCTGTGATATACCTGTATTTTACTGTGCTGTACTAACTTTGTGCTATGCAACAGTCACTTTGTGAACTTGTGGTATTTGTGAACAGGAGCTCAAATTAAATATTCCATTTCAGTCATTAACTGATGTGAAAAACTCTTCCTTTTCTGGATGAAAATACAGATATGTTTTGGCAAAGGAGAGCGAAAGTTGATATTGATACCAGACACTTTACAGCTATTAGACCTTACACCTAAACCCTTACGTCTAAGATTTAAAGCACGGTCCTTTACATAAGCCTATTTCATTTGCTACCAATAATAAAAATTCTGTCCTAACACAGACAAGTGAAAAAGTAACCTCATATGCATATTCTGTTTCACACTCATCTTGTGTATTTACTCTTCACGTGTCTCCCAAATCCAAATAAAAGGTGAGACCTAGAGAGACACATGTTCACACTTGTCCTCTTAGAAGCATGTAGATTTTATGCATGTCCCCATTATTGTAAATGGAGTGTACAAAGATAATTCAGCAAGTCCTTATCTCTCAGTGTCTCAATTATGAATAGTTTTTGATTCAGTGTTGCCCTTAGGGCCTCTGAGATGGGTAGAGAAACTGTCTGTCTCCAGATTCTGGACTGTTCCCAAGGTCTTGGCTTCTTTTCTTCCCATCGTGGTCATTGCTGTTCCTAGGTTCTGTGCCTGTTTCTGGACATCCTCATCACTGTCCCCACTCCTTTCATTTTTCCCTTCATTTTTCTACAGTCTCACTCGTATTTGTGTTTGGTTTTGATAGTGAGACTGAATTTTGTTTCAGCTTAAATGATTATCACACTTTATATATTTCATTTTTTGATTTTGACTCTTAGCATTCTTTCATGTCAAATGTTTCTAGAGAAACTCTACTTTACGTAATTTAGGGACCCCAGAGTAGAGCAATTCCAGTTTGAAAATATTCTAATTTTGGGTTTTAAAAACAGGTAAAGTGTGAGGATGAAACCATTAGAGCTTGACTTTCTTAGAAATTTGTCAAGTATATATTTAACAAATATGTACGATTGCATTATATTCCATTTATAAATTAAATGTTCTTTAGCCGTGAACACCTTGTCAGGTCTCTCTAGTGGCTTTAAGTAAAGACCACTTCATTTACCCTCATGTGGCTAAGATAATGCCTCTTGTTGTACTTCAGGTTTGTTATGTGAAAGCAGTTCTGAGATTAGTTTAAAATGTTCTATTTAAAGGCTGTTTGCATGGCCCCATTTAAGAAATTAGGCTATGCAAATCCAACCTGATTACGAGATTCAGGTTTAAAGAAATTTGAAGTGCATTTGAGGTTCTTTGTTACCATCGATCTTAGATTTTACTGGAATGAAACCACTGGGTTTCAGGCTTGTTAGGTTTTACTTAAGAATTCCATTTCCAGCACCAATATTATTACCTTTCATTCTGAGTCCTAAGTGACCAAGCTGTTATTTTTCTCCCTGTTCAGCAATTGATTTTGTTGCCTTGATATACTTTTGTCAGTTTATTTCCTGCTGCCATGATTCTTACTCCTATCAAGACATTCGTTTTTGTTTCTAATGTGGGTAAAATGTTTAGGCCAGAGGTTCTGCTGATCTATGATTCTCTAGATTCTGCAGGTTGAAGTGTTTCCCAGGGCTTGCTCATTTGGGGACCATGAAGAATCCATTTGGCCTGAAAAAATCTTGGTTTATTTGTGTACTACTTGTAAGATAAGTCAGTCCTTTACAAAATCCTGTCATGGATGGAATAGACCACTCATGAATAGAAAACAGAGTGTATTAAAGCCTTTAATCAAGAAATCCTACCAAATTCCTAATCGCAGATGTAAGAGCATATTTCTTGTGTGGCAAGTCCATGAAACCAAAGGGCTGATCCATACATAAATGTGTGATACCCCTCAGCAGAGAGAGATGCTCCATTTATTAGGCTGTTTTTGGTGCTGTCTCTAACATGCAAGTGGGCTGTGTATCATTGGTCTCTTTTCCTCCAATGTGCCTAGTAGAGCATCCTATAGGAGCTTACAACTGAAGATGGATACTATCATGTGAATAATTACGTGTTACATATAAATAAAACGTTTCTCATGTTAACATAAATATTATATATATATGTGTATATATAGTTTAACCTATTTGTATTACACACACACACACACACACACACACACACACACACACATTTAACCTGTATTCTGTCTCCCCTGTTACTTTGCTTATTTTAGAATATGGCAATATTTTAATATTTTGGACAGCTGAACTGACATTTATTCAATATATTGAGTTCCTAGTATGTTCCAGGCACTGTGGAAGGATGCTGAAGATACAAAGAGGAATAAAAATATGTATCCTTTTCTTAAGTAGTTTGAAGCCTAGTGAGGGAGATGGAAATACATACCATTAACAATAGAGTGAGGGCAGTACTCCTAGGGGCCCTATAAGTACAAAGTGCTTTGAATCCTTAGAGGAAGGAGTGGTACTTATGGTTGGAGTGGAATTGTCTGGGAAGGACTTGCTATGTTGAAGAGTCTGAGTTTCACCCCAAAATCAGTTAGGGAACTGATATGGTTTGGCTGTGTCCCCACCCAAATCTCATCTTGAATTGTAGTTACCATTCAATTGTGAGTGAGTTCTCACAAGATCTCATGGTTTAAAAAGAGGCTTTCCTCCCTTTTGCTCTGCATTTCTTCTTGCTGCTGCCATGTGAAGATGGACATGTTTGCATCCCCTTCTGTCATGATTGTAAGTTTCCTGAGGCCTCCCCAGCCCTGCAGAACTCAGTCAATTAAACCTCTTTCCTTTATAAATTATCCAGTCTTGGGTATGTCCGTATAACAGCATGAGAACGGACTAATACAGGGACCATTAAGGAATTTTAAGCCTTGGAGTGATATGGTCAGGTATTCCTTCTAGAAAGTTGATACTGTGGACTGCAATTTAGGAATGAGAGGCTAGAGGAATTTTTCAACAAATTAAAACAATTAATTACTATATGTTGCAGGGATTCTACTTCTAGATGTAGACTCAAAAGAACTGAAAGCACAGACTTCAGCAGATATTTGTACATCCATGTTCACAGCAACATTATTCATAATAGTCAAAAGGTGGAAAAACCCAAATGTGGATAAACAAAATGTGGTTTATATATGTGCAATGGCATATCGTTAAAACCTTAACAAGGGATAAAATTTTGACATATCCTACAATAGGGATAAACCTTATAGACATTATACCAAGTGAAATAAGCCAATCCTCATCTTCGAAGTGTGATAATAATAGTACAGCTCTCCCCTGTTATCTGCAAGGGATATGTTCCAAAATCCCCAATGTATGCCTGAAACTGGGTATTACTGAATGCTGTATGTATTGTACTATGTTTTTCTCCTATACTTGCAATACTGTAAGGTTTAAGTTATAAATTAGATACAGTAGGAGATTCACAACAATAACTAAAGTAGAACAATTATAACAGTGTACTTAATACAAGATATATGATTGTGCACATTCATTCTCTGTCTCTAGCTCTCTCAGAATAACTATGGGTAACTGAAACCATGGAAAGTGAGATCACAGATAATGGGGAAAAAATTGTATCTATTTAATAAAACGACAGGGTGGTGGCTCTGAGGAATAAATTGGCTAACTCAAGTAAAGTGCTTCAAAGGATGCCTGACACAGTAACTCCTCAGTAAATGTGAGCTGCTACTGAAGTACTTTTGTTACCACTACTACCATTAGTGTTTTTTTATTTGAAGAACTAACTTAAATATATGGCATATTAATCTTGTTTCCTTGACTTTGATGGGATGTCTTATTTTTAATAGCTTTATTGTGGCATTCTTCACTACAATAACTGTACTTATTTAAAGCATATAGCATGATAAGTTTTGACATATATGTACATCTGTGAATTGATCACTGAAATCCAGAAAGCGAACAGAATCCATTACTTTCTCAACAGAACCCAATGCTTTCTCAAATCCCTTGGTAATTCCTCCATTTCCCCAGATGACCAATGTTAGTCTTTCTCTTACCATAGATTAGTTTGAGTTTTTTAGAGTTTTGGATACCTGTAATCATATAATATTGTATTCCTTTTTGTCTGACTTCTTTCAATCAGCATAATTGTTTTGAGACTCCATGTTTTTGTGTATATGAAGTTAATTCCTTTACATTGCCAAATAGTATTCCATTGTATGAATATACCACAGTTTGTTTATCCATAAGCACCTGTTGATGGATATTGGGTTGTTTTCAGTTTTAGAGAATTATAAATAAACCTGCTATGAATATTCTTGTACAAGACATATTCTTTTAATGGATGTATGTTTTCTTTAGGGTAAATCTAAGAATGGAATAGCTGGATTATGTAGTAGATGTATGTTTAACTTTTAAAAACAGTACTCAACAGTTTTACAAAGTGGTTGTTCTATTTTACAAGCCAGCAAGTGTACAAGAGTTTCTGTTGCTCTACACCCTCACTAATACTTGGCATGGCAGACTTTTTAATTTTTTCCACCCTGATAGGTGTGCAGTGGTATGTAGTTGTAGTTTTAATTGGCATTTCCTTAATGACCAGTGATGTTGACTGTCTTTTTATGTGCTTTTTTGCTATTCCTGTTTTCTTTGATGATGTATCTGTTCAAATCTGTTGCTCATTTCTCTATTGGGTTATTTTCTTATTATTTCTTTAGATTTGAGAATTATTTACATACTGTGGATACAAATTCTTTATCATAGATATGCTTGTAAATATTTTCTCCAAATCTATGGCTTGACTTTTTATTTTCCTAACAGTGTCTTCTGGGGAGCAGAATATTTTAATTTTGATAAAAATCCAGTTCATCTAATTTTTCACTTATGATTTATAATCTTGGAGTCATCTCTAAAAAAAATCTTTGCCTAACCCAAGTTTACAAAGATTTTCTCCTATCTTTTCTTTCAGAAGTTTCATAGTTAGGTATTATAAGTAGACCTGTGATCAGTTTTTGCTAATTTTGTATATTACTGAAGGTGTGGATTGAATATTGTTTGTTTCTACATATGAACATCCAATTTCTCTAGCATCATTTGTTGAAAACTCTGTTCTTTCTTCACTGTATTGCCTTTCTATCTCTGCAAACAATTATTTGTCCTACATGTCTGTTTGTTTCTAGATTATTTATTCTGTAGCATTGATCTATTTGTCTTTTCTGATGCCAATACCTCCTTGATTACAGTAGCTTTATGATAAGTCTTGAAATCACATCCATCTAAGTTGTTTTGTCCATCTATGTCCTTCACAATGTTTTCAGATGGATTTAGAATCAGTTAATCAATCTATTTGTCTATCTATATATCCATCCATCCATCCATCCACCCACCGACCCACTCATTCATCTCACTACCTATAACCTTGATTACAATGTCCAATAGAAGTAATAAGTGTGAACATCCTTGTGAACATTCTTGCTGTGTTCCTGATCATAGAGAAGAAGCATTCAGTCTTTCACCATTAAGGATGAAGTTAACTATACATTTTTCTTATAGGCCCTTTTTAAAGTTTAAGGGCATTCCTTTCGCTTCTTAGTGTGCTGGTTTTTGTTTTTTTTTTTAAATCAAAAGTAGATGTTAGATTTTGTCACATGCTGTTGAGATGATCATGTAGTTTTCCTTTTTAGTTTTTTAAATGTGTTGATTGATGTTTTGAGTGTTAAGCTAACTATATTCCTCGGATAAACTCCACTTATCCCTTTAAAATTTGTAGAATCTGTAGTGATATCCTCTATCATTTGTAATATTGATAATTTATGTATTCTTTTCCTGTGATAAGTTTTCCTAGAGATTTATCAATTTTATTGATCTTCTCAAATAACATGCTTTTGGCATCATTGACTTTTCTCTATTGTTTTTCTATTTTTTATTTCACTGATTTTTTGGCTTTGAGCTTTATTATTTCCTTTCTTCTGCTTACTTTGGTTTAATTTGCTTTTCCTTTTTCAGTTTGTTAAGGTCATTCGTTTTGAGACTTTTCTTCTTTTCTAACACAGATGTTAGGTAGTATAAATTTCTTCTTGAGTACTATGGTAGTGTCATCCCACAAATTCTATGTTGTATTTTCATTCAGCTCAAAATGCATTCTAATTTTCTTTTTATTTCTTTATTAACCGGTAGATTATTTAGAAGCGCATTATTTACTTTATAAATATTTGGAGATTTTCCAGAGATCTGCTTTTTTATTTCTGATGTAATTCCATTATGGTTAGAGAAAATACGTTATAGAACTTGAATCCTTTTAAATGTATTGAGAATGATTTTATGGTCAAGAACATTGCCTGTCTTGTATACATGTTTCATGTATACTTCAGAATAATTTATATTTTGTCGTCGTTGGATGGAGTCTTTTATAAATGTTAATAAAGTCAGTGTGGTTGATAGGATAGTTCTAGTCTACTATGTATCTGACAATTTGCTGTCCATTTGTTTTAATTATTGAGAAAAGGGTACTGAAATCCTCAACTTTAATGTAGGATTTTGTCTGTTTTACTTGTATTTCTGTGTTTTTGCTTCATGCATTGGAAGAAATAATATTGGGACGTAAATACTAAGGATTGTTATATCATCTTGATTAATTGAGCCCTTTATTAGTATGAAATGATGGTTTTGATCCCTAGAAAGAGTCCTTAATATGGTGTATTTTTTACTTGTGTTGACTTGTGTTACTGTGTGTGTCTTTTTCTATTCTATTACCTTTTTTCCTAAGCTATTAGTGTCTTTGTGTTTAAAGTGTTTGTAGGTTTGTAGTAAGCAAATATTGTTGGGTCTTTATCTTTTATCCAATCTGAAAATCTCTGCCTTTTTTGTGGATGTTTAGAATATTTACATTTAATATGATTATTCATATCTTTAGGTTTAAACCAGTCATCTTGCTATTTGCTTTCTATTTGTTTAATCTGTTATTTATTCATTTTCTTTGTTTTTCCCTGCCTTTTTTTAGATTGAGTATTTTAATGATTCTGATTTATCTTCCTTGATCTTATATTGTTCTTAGCTATTTGTTCTGCTACTTTAGTGGTTGGTAGTGCCTAGATGGTCTATAACATTCATCTTTAACTTATCACAGTTTAAGTGATGTTTAGTACTTCACTTATTGCATACAAACCTTAGAGCAGTATACTTCATTTCTCTCTCTCGGCCTTTATGTTACTGTTGTCGTATATATATTTTACTTTTAGCTATATTATAAATCCGTGAGTACATAGTTGTTGGTTTTGTTTGAATAGTCAGTTATCTTTTAATTAATTTTAACAACAAAAAAAACTCACATATATAACCTGTAACATTTTCTATGCTTTTAATTTCTCATGTAGATCCAGATTTTCATCTGGTATCATTTTCTTTTTGCTTGAAGGACTTTCTTTGATATTTCTTTCTCAGTGGTTGTTGAGTGATGAATTATTCCAGCTTTTATATGTCTGAAAGTAAGTTTTTATGTTGCCTGTGTTTTTGGAAGGTGTTTTCACAGGATATAGAATTCTTGGTAGACATTTTTTGTTCTTTTAGTGCTTTAAAGATGTTATCACCCATCTTTTTGTTTTGTATTGCATATGCAGTATTCATATCTCTCATCCTTTGTATATGTCTTTTTTCCTCTAGCTGGTATTTAAGATTTTTTTCCTTATCACTGGTTTTGAGTGTTTGATTATGATTTCTTTCTTCCTTTTCTTTTCTTTTTTTTTTTTTTTTTTTTTTTGAGATGGGTTCTCACTTTGTTGCTCAGGCTTGTCACAAATTTGCTTTGTTGTCCAGGCTGGTTGTGAATATGATTTCCTTTGATGTAATTTGCCTAGTGTTTCTTGTGTTTAGGATTCATTGAGCTGCTTGGATTCATCAGTTTGTTGTTTTACTCAAGTTTGGACATTTTCAGCCATTAATTTTTCAAATTTTTTTTGGTCCCTCTCCAATTCTTCTCTCCCTCATGAACTTCACTTACTCTTCTGTTAACTCACTTGATATTGTGCCATATCTCACTGATTATTTTCTTTCTTTTTTTGATTCATTTTCTCCATGTGTTTCATCTTTGGATTGATTTTATTGCTAGGCTTTAAATTTCAGTAATCATTTTTCCTGCAAGACCTCCCGTGATTAATACCATCCAGCGTATTATTTATCTCAGACATTGTATTTTTTTATGTCTGGGAATTATACCTCATATTTATGTGTATATATAAGCAGCTGTTCCTCAACTCATAATGGGCACCACATTATGTCCAGATAAACCTATCATAAGTTGAAAATATCGTAAATTGATAATGCATTTCATACACCTAATATACCAAACATCATAGCTTAGCCTAGCCTACCTTGAACATGCTCAGAACCCTTACGTTAGCCTGTAGATGAGCAAGATCATCTAACACAAAGCCTATTTTATAAGAAAGTGATGAATATCTCGTGCAGTTTATTGAATACTGTACTGACAGTGAAAAGAAGATTGGTTGTGTGGGTGTTCAAAGTATTATTTGTACTGAATGTGTATCACCTTTGCACTGTTGTAAATTTGAAAAATCTTAAGTTGAACTATCATAAATTGGGGACTGTCTATGTTTGTATGTGTGTATGTATGTATTCTACATCTCTATTTAACTTTTTGAACAAATGGAAAGTAATTATAATTATTTTAATATCCTTGTCAAACAATTGTATCATCTGTGGCATTCTGAGTTGGACTTAATTGGTTGTTTTTTGTCATTTGGATCTTTTTTTTTGCTTCTTTGCAATGCCTAATAATCTTTAGTTGTACGATATTGTGAATTTTACTTGACTTGGGGGGCTGGATATTTTAATTTTTCTGTAACAATTCTTGGTCTTTGTTCTGGGACACAGCTAAATTACATGGAAACAGTTTTATTCTTTTGGGTCTTGCGCTTAATATTTGCTAGGAGGGACCAGAGCATCATTTGGTTTATAGCTAAAGCACCTTGCCTTGCACTACTGAGATGAGACCTCTCTGAATTCTCTGCTCAATTCCAGGTCAATTATAAGGTTTTCCAGTATGTCCAGTGGGAATAGGCACTCTTCCTGGCCCCATGTCAGTGTGCTGAGTGCTGTTGCCTCTACTGTTTTTGGATGGTTCTTTAACCAATTAGTTTCCTCACATGCACGTGTTGATCAGAACTCTACTGAGTAAGGGAAACATTTTATAGATATCTTGGGTTCTCTCTCAGTGCAGCTGTATTCACTCTGGTACTCTGTCCTGAAAATGCTAGTCACCTTGGTGGTCTCAGATTCTGATCTCTCTTCACTCCATTCACCTGTGTTCTCTCTCTTTGCATTGTGACCTGGAAAATCTCTCAAAGCAGTAAACTGGGACAGTTGTAGGGCTCATCTCATTTGTTTCCTCTCAGTCAGGGATCTCTGTCTTTCATGTCTTGATAGTCATTCTTGAAAATGGTTGTTTCTTATATAGATAGATTCATACATACATATGGTTGATTGGTTGGTTGGTTTCAGGCAGGAGGTTAAACCTAGTCCCTCTCGCTCCATTTTGCCCAGAACTGATGGCCTGCTTTTTGTTTCGTCAGAACCTGGTAGCTATCTATATCTTTAAAGGCGTTCATTATGGTCCAGTGGGAACAGCAATATAAAGCTGAAGGTCTCATCCTATTTCTACCAATTACCAGCTGTCTCAAGGGACAGACTTGTGGAGTCTCCTATTCGGAAGGTCATGTGGCTGATCATCCAGTGCTGCATAAATCGCTTTCTGTACAGTCTCTCTTTTATGCTGTCACATGTTGGGCAGCTCTCCCTTTTGAAGAACACATTTCCTATTTTGGGTATTTCTCATCATTCGAAACATCTTTTTCATATTAGCTGAAATCGGTCTTTTACTAACCTCCATCCAAATTTATCTAGCAAAGTCATGTGAAATTAGTCTAATCTTTTTTTTCCACACAGTAGCCCAACTCTTGTTTGAGGGGTTTTGCCCTCTTCCTTCCCAAGTCATCTCCCAGAGTAACAACCTTTTGATCTCTGTGAGCTTCAGTTGTCTCATCTGTAAAATGTGCTATTTATTTTAAAAGGATTCCTGTATCTGTGAGTGCCTTCTTTACTGAGTCAGATACCGTGCCAGATGCTCAGGATGTAGAAGAGAATATGCCCTCTCTGCCTTCCAGGGACTCAGACAAACTGGGGGAAGAGAAGTTAAATGATACAGCACACAGATAAAATTGCTAATAGAAGTATGCCAGGCATGCTGGGCAATTCATAGGATTTTATAGATGAAATTAATGCAAGTATGTGAAATGTACTCTGTGTGCTGTAAAGGACTGTATGTTTGATTATGTTTGATATTAGTAGTAATAGTCAAAGATGTACTAGCAGCTGCTCCATACCCATTATTGTTTTCTGGAGTCTGTTATGCTTTGACCTTTTCAGTGTTAAGATTCTGTGTGAATCCTCTGGGTTCCACATAATTAATAAGTTTTAGTGTGTGCCAACAGGGGGTGGAAACGTGACAATGAGTTCATTTTCCTCCTGCTGTTGCAGGTTATTTGGGCTTGGCTCTTGTAAAAGACAACTTGTACTCAGTGAATTCTCACATGAATTCAAATCTTGTAAGCTAGGAACACTGTAAATCTCTACTGATGCTTTACTGAGTAGGACTTTACAACTCCAGATGGCAGTTGTAATACTTTAGCATTTACCATACGGAGAAATAGAAAACAATTTTCTGAAGAAAGCAGTGACAAAATTCCAATATCATGGTTTTGTAGCACTAGTTCATGCCATCCTCCCTCACACAGTGTTAGAACTTCTTATCATGATTTATCAAGCATTTCATTACATTGCCAACAATACGAAAAACAAAATTAAGAACTGCTGTATACTGGTTTGGCATGGGGCTGAAGTCAGGCTTTGGGAAAGTACACAATGTGGCAGCATTTCTTAAAGGCCTGGAGACCATTTTAAAAATGCAGATTCTGGCCAGGTACAGTGGCTCACTCCTGTAATTGCCGCACTTTAGGAGGCCAAGGCTGGTGGATTGCTTGAGCCCAGGAGTTCGAGATCAGCCTGGGCAACATGGTGAAATCCCATCTCTACCAAAACAACCCCACAAAAATTAGCTGGGCATGGTGGCACGCACTTGTAGTCCCACTGACTCAGGGGGCTGAGGTGGAAGGATCACCTGAGCCTGGGGGAGGTCAAGGCTGAAGTTGGTTGTGATCATGCCACTGCACTCCAGCCTGGGTGACAGAGTGAGACCCTGAATGAAAAGAAAATGCTAACTCCCAGGCCTCACCTCCAAATATTCTTATTTAGCAGTTCAAGAAAGTGGGGGCTGCATTGTACTTTTAATTAGTTTCTGGATGATTCTGGTTCAGGTGGGTCCTGCTTTGAGGAACACTGGTGGAGGGAGTGACTGTGTGATATAAGGAGAATCAATTTTCCTTCTTCTGCCTGTGACCTTGCATTTATTCTGCCATCCACTGTAACTTCTGAGGGTTTACTTTTTATCAGAAATTTAAATCCCAAGGTGTCATAAAGATGAGTTAAAATGGTTCTGTTCTTGAAGTATCTTCAATGTGGCCTGTCTGGTTTAGTCAGGGTAGCTGCCTGATCTTGAACGGGTTACTTTTAAGCTCACTGCATATAATTGGAATAATATGGTCTACCTAATCTTCAGGAGGGTTGTTGTGAAAACCATTTGAATGTCAAGTGCCTTGCAGTAGTCATAGCAAATACTACTTAGTCCTCTCTTAGCATTAATTGTGCCAATATTACTTCTTTCCAAAGCGATTCAGGTATCTAAATAAGATTCTGAACTCTAAAACTTCAGACATTGTAAAGTGACACATGTGAGTTAACTATTTATAGACTGTTTCTAGGAACTGCCAGGCCTAATTCCAGTCAATGTTTTCATGATCTGCCAAATTCAGAGCAGCTTATAAATATGAAGAAGGAACAGAATCTTGTCTAGAGTATAAAGTTAAGCTATTGGAGTCAGGTACATCATGTCCTTCTCAGTACATTTGAAAGTTTTTGGCTGGGCACAATGGCTCATGCCTGTAATCCCAACACTTTGGGAGGCCAAGGTGGGAGCATAGCTTGATTGAGCCCAGGAGTTTGATCCCAGCCTGGGCAACATAACAAGACCCTGTCTCTACCAAAAAATAAAAAAAATTTAGCTTGGTGTGGCGGCATGCACCTGTGGTCCTGGCTATTTGGGAGGCTGACGTGGGAGGATCCCTTGAGCCCAGAAGTTAGAAGCTGCAGTGAGCTATGATTGCATCACTGTACTCTAATCTGGGTAACAAAGTGAGACCCTGTCTTAAAAAAAAAAAAGTTGTAATGCCCTTGTGCTATTGGTATTTAAAATATGATACTGTGTGAAGAATCATTTCCACATTTGATTTCATGTATCACCTGTGTATATATAATAATAAACTATAAATTATATATTATTTGTGATAAGTAGAATTTCTTTTTATTTCTATTTACTAATTTAAAAAAAACTCCTCTTTATTTTTGATGTGTTGAATATCCTGTTTTTTTTTCTTTTTATTTATTTATTTATTTATTATTATTATTATTATTATACTTTAGGTTTTATGGTACATGTGCGCAATGTGCAGGTTAGTTACATATGTATACATGTGCCATGCTGGTGCACTGCACCCACTAACTCGTCATCTAGCATTAGGTATATCTCCCAATGCTATCCCTCCCCCCTCCCCCTACCCCACAACAGTCCCCGAAGTGTGATGTTCCCCTTCCTGTGTCCATGTGTTCTCATTGTTCAATTTCCACCTATGAGTGAGAATATGCGGTGTTTGGTTTTTTGTTCTTGCGATAGTTTACTGAGAATGATGATTTCCAGTTTCATCCATGTCCCTACAAAGGACGTGAACTCACCATTTTTTATGGCTGCATAGTATTCCATGGTGTATATGTGCCACATTTTCTTAATCCAGTCTATCATTGTTGGACATTTAGGTTGGTTCCAAGTCTTTGTTATTGTGAATAATGCCGCAATAAACATATGTGTGCATGTGTCTTTATAGCAGCATGATTTTCAAGGGTTGAACTAGTTTACAGGAATATCCTGTTTATAAAGTTGTAGTTGACCAAAACTAATACACAAAATAATCAGTGACAAAGTAAGTAGTATTAAATTTTATCAATAGAAGGAAAGATGTTTACTTTATTTTGCTTGATTCTCAAATTTTAATTTTAGCAGCATCCCCTCTCCCAAAGAAATTTAGTACCGGAGACATGATGCGTCAAAGAAATTGTCCCAAAAGAGAATTAACTGCATTATCTTATGCCTCTTTACAGACAGGAGGGGACAAAAGAAGAAAGTTACTTTCTAACATGCTTTCGATACTTAGATTGTTAAAAGAAAAACCTTAGACAAATTAAATGTAACAGAGTTTAATTGAGCAAAGAATGATTCGCGAATCAGGCAGCCCCTGAACCAAAATACGTTGAAAGAGCTTTGGCCTGCCTTGTGGTTGAGGAAGATTTATGAACAGAAAAGGGGAAGTGAAGTACAGAAAACAGAAATGAGGTACCGAGACAGCTGGATTGGTTACAACTCAGCATCTGCCTTATTTGGACATGGTTTGAACAGTTGGCAGCGCTTATTGGCTGAACCCTGGTGATTGGCCTAAGAGCTGGTTATAGTCTGTTTGCACATCTAGTTAGGTTACAGTTCACTACCTGCTAAGAAACCTTTAGGCTGAATCTAAATTATATAAGGAGGCAGTTTTAGGCTAAGCTCAATTTAACTAGGTGAAATGAGATATAAGGAAACGTAAGAAAAATGAAGGACTTACCACTCAGTTTTCTAAATTTAACTTTTCAAAAAGCCTAATGGTCTTGGTATTGAAGATGCATACCTATCTAAACTGGTGGTTCTTGACTTATGAGCCATGATGTGCTTTTCTTCCAGGACCTCTTCATAGGTGAGCCACCAAAATTTGATGAATGTGAACAATTAGTGTTTGCTGCAGTGGTCACTACAGTGGCTTTCCAGAGGAAACATTTTGCTTGGATTGAGTGGTAGTGTGTTGTGGAGCAGGGTACGACTTGTGGCACATAAGACATGGGAAGCTTTATAGACTGGTAACAAAATGAGGTCAGTGTTTCAGGCCACATCTGCTCTGGTTTCTGAACTCTCGCACTCTCCTCTGGCTAGTTCTTGCCTACTTGGTCCTGAGTGTCTTTGTGGCCCTCTAGATTGGCAGCTTGGTTAAACTGACTGCTCGGCTTTTGATTTTGGTTTTGGCTCCTAGAAGTGGACCCACCCACTCCAATGTGATTGAGAAAATTAACATTGAAATGGCCACATCCAGGGATTTTTATGGAACTTGACCATTTCAGGGTTTATTTCAGGATTACGAAAGTAATGTATATTTATTGGGAAAAGTATAAACAAACAAAAGGAAATTTAAACAATCTATATTCTCTCACCAGAGATAGTTTTGATATATAAGGACTTAGTTTTCTGTTAATCTTTTATATATGTATATTTTAACAGGATCATACTATTGTAAGCCTGATTTCTTTTAACTTTACTACATATAATATATTTTCCATCATTTTAAATGGTTGCTGTGTGTTCCATTAAATGAATGTACCATACCATATTTTACTTAACCAGTATGGTTTTTCTGGTAATTTCTTGGAAAATTTCTCTTTAATTTCCCATTACCATTCCAGCTAAAGAAAAAAAGTGTATTTTTATGGGCAGCTATCCATGCATGCACTTACCATACATATTCCTCACTATATATTTGTAGCTTTGAATCCCTGGTTCTCAGGCCTTAAGAGTTGGACTGAGCCATACTACTGGCTTTTCTGGTTCTCCAGCTTGAAGAGAAGCCTTCCCAGCCTCCATAACACGTGAGCCAATTCCCCTAATAAATACCCTCTCATTTATCTGTATGTGTATATCTCTTATTGGTTCTGTTTCTCTGGAGAACCCTAATGTAACCACTAATAGGAAAATTAGGACAATGAGATGGGGGTTAGTTCTGGAGAGAACCCAGTGGAGGTGTCAGTAGTGAGATGAGGTGAGGTTGATAGTTACGCTGGTGCCTGAGACACATGTATGATTTTCATAACAGTAGCTAAGGATTCACTCTCTCTACGTTGTTATATCCACTTGTAAGTACAATTTGTAGACTCTACTTTGGAGGAATCTGAAGGTGGTGAGGAAGTGAAAGACCTGCCCAAAGTGACATACCCAGGAAGTGGCAGGACTCATACCTAGGAAGTGTGGCTTTTTGGGCTTCCTCTCTTTAAGTTAACCTCAGATCTGTTCTGTGCCTGCCAAGAGAAGGTAAATATGATTATGAAAATCTTCTATTTAGTAAGCTTTACTGGTCTCTACTTTTAGACAAAATGTCAGTTGTCTGTATATGCAGTACCAATATATTGCATATACAGAAAACTTGCATATACTGACGTATAGTTAATGTCTCAATACTCAAGAGAAAATATTTTCTCCATGCAATCATGAACATTCATTTACTATTGGAAATAGTTGTTGCATGTTTGCACTCTAAACCTTTCGTGATTGAGTGTGGCAGTGAGTGTGCAGTAAAATTTTTTTTTTTAAAAAGAATTCCTCTATTTACCAAATAGCTCATCGGAGTTTACATACCTCTGGACCACTTCCCTTCAGCATCTGATAAGGCTTATGCATACGTTGTCACTTATTTTCTTCATAAATTAGCCATTTTCTTCTGTCAGTAATTTATGTCCATATCTGACTATAACAACTAGGATTCCAGTAGGATGTGGCAGATACAGGTGAGAGATGCATATCCAGGGTGCCCTAAATGGAATTAGCTGGTTCTCTGTGTCAGCTCATTATCTCAGCTTCACTGCTGATCCTTTCTCTCACAGATGCCTTGAATCTAAATCACAGTGCCTGCTTAGTAATTTTACTTAAATTGTAAAAGATGAATAGTACTATACAGTCAAAGCACATTTAAAACACACTCACAGTTTGTTTTCTGTGACAGAAAACAAAACAGAAAAATGTTTTCCAGATGCCAGTGCAAGCTTATTGCATTGGTGTAGATAAATGGTCTTTGTGAATTTTATTTGCTTCATATTTTTACAAAGCTTTGATAATGTACTGTCACATTCTCACCTTAAGTATTTTTTATGTTTTTTAAATTAGTGTTCAGGGAGCCTTCTAACATTTCTTCTATGTTCACTATTTTTACCGAACTTCAATATATTATATTTTCAATTAAAAATTAGAATGAATAAGTTCTCCGGTTGTTTTATGTAATTAATATCACATTATTTTTGCCTTCAGTATCATGTACATGATACATGTTTATGAGCTGTTATTAATAATTTAGCAACTTCTTTCTAAACAAATGATTTTATACATCTTTCATATATGAACCTAAATACAGAGCAGTTCACTGCCAGGTGTGGTTGAGAAATGTATCTCAATAATTTGTTGAGATGAAATCTGTTAACTTCTCCTAAACTTTCAAACTGTGTAACAGGAGGGATTGCCTCTATTTAACCTTTAATGGAAAGGTCAGTTTCCGATAAAGTCTTTTGACAAACAACAACTTTTTCATCATGACTCTGTCTCAGAATTTCCTTGCTACCACTTTCATCTTCTTCCTCTATTTGCCTGAGGATTTCTGCTACCTATGAAGACTTGCCTCCATTGATTTTTGTGGTTTTTTTCTCTCTCCCAAAATGAAAAGGTACATGCCTTTCCTGATTTCTTTCAGCACTTTGAACGTGTCATCCTAGTGTCATCTGGCCTCCATTGTTAAAGATAAGAAGTCATCTGTTCATCTTATTGTGATGCCATCATTACATAATGAAATTCGTAATTTTTCTCTTATTGATTTCAAGAGTTTATCTTTCAACATTTTGAAGTGTCTGGTGTGGTTCTCTTTGAGTTTTTCCTACTTGTAGTTCATTGAGCTTCTCTGAAGTGTAGATTAGCATTTTTCATCAGTTTGGAAAATTTTTAGCTATAATTTCTTTGAATATTCTTTCTACTTCTTTCTCTCATCTCCTTCTTGTATTTTGATTATGTGTTGGTTTGCTAACCACTATCCCCCATTTCTGAAGCCCTGTTTACTTTTTCTTCTTTATTTTCTCTCTTTTCTTTGGATCATTTCATCTGCCTTCATGCATCATCAGGTTTGCTGATTCATTCTTTTGCCCATGCAAATGAAGTGCTTAGCCCTTCTTGTGAATTTTTCATGCAAATTTTTATACTCTTCAAGAGTCCCATTTGACTCTTTTAAAAAATAATTTGTCTTTTTATTTATATCCTCTATTTGATAAGACATTGTCATCATGCCTTACTTTACTTCCGTAGGCATGGTTTTCCCTTAGTTCTTTGGACATATTTAAAATGACTACTGCCGAGCCATATCTGCTAATTCCAACATCTGGGCCCTGAAAAGGAAGTGTCTGTTGCCTGTTTTGCACATCCTCCCTCCCCCCGTGTATATGTCACATTTTCCTGGGGGTGTGTGTGTGTGGATGTGTGTGTACATGCACATGCATGTGTATGTATGTCTTTGAATGTCTCATAATTCCTTGTTGAAACCTGTACATTTTAGATACTATGGTTACTCTGGATATTGATCCTCTCCCTCTTCTAGGGAAAGTTTCTTGAAGTTGTTGTTTGCTCATTTGTTTATTTGTTTAGTGACTTGGCTGTACTAATTATTCGAAGAATATTTTTCTCACTCTGTGTGGCCCCTGATGTCCCTGCTCAAATTTGTTTCTTTGTGTTTATCTGTTAGTGTGGGTCCCTAGGAGTCATCCCTGGGTCTGCCTAAATCATTTATTGATCAATATTTGTGCTTAAGCTGGCTTAGCCAGTTGGATGTATGTGTGGCTTTCACAGTTCAGGGAATTTATACTTTTGTCCTGAGTTCCACCAGGCTCTAGTAGATAAGTGGTTCTTTCTCCATTCTCTCCTGAGAGGGTGCAGCATGGACATCCATACAGTCTTCCAGACCATGATAGGTGAATGAGATTTTATTTTATTTTAACTCCCTTCCTAGGAGTCACCCCTGGGATAGAGTAGCTTAATGTTCAGCAAGTATTTGGTCAAAGGTTGTGCTTAAGCCCCTCAAGTTAGTAAGGCTTTTGCATTTTGCTGATGGATCTGTGTACGACTTGGGAATTTTTTTTGAGTCTGTTCCACATTCCACTTGATTTACTCCTGAGTAGAAATAAAAGAGGTGTGCATTCCAGGGCATGTGCTTAGCCTTCTGAGCCCTTAGGGGTGAGTATGATTCCAAGAGCACTCTTCTTTGGTGTCTCTCAGTTTCCTTGGTCCACTGTTTCACTTATTGTTACTGTTATCCTGAAGCTACCAAGCCCTGCATAACTGCGTGCCACCAAAATCTCCATCGTTTTTGACAATGCTCTTAGGCGTGAACTTCTCCCCTCTTTGTTCCAAATAAAGTCGGTCTCCTCAGGCAGCAAGGCAGAGGGGCGCTCCTTCTGTCCTCAGGGCATGCCATTTCTCCTGCACAGAATCTCTGTGGCACTGAGCCAGAGTTTTGGTGATGGTGGCTCTGGTCTTTGTAGCCTGCCTCTCTTGGTGTGGAATGTCTACCCTATGAGTGAGCTGGAGTTGGGGTATTAAGGGCCCCAATATTCTCAGACTTTGCTTTTGGCATACGGCTTTGCTGCACAAGTGGGAACTGAATGGGGAAAGGAGACAGAGTCCTCTTAGCAGCACCTGCCAAGAATTGTGCTTCCACAACACATGGCTGGGGGTTGAATAGGCAGCCAGAGGCACTGGCAGCCTGCCCCTTTCAGGTGAAACTCTAGCCCTAGACTAGGAGCTGGGGAGAGTGGGAACCCCTGTGTTCTTGGCCATATCTTCCCATAGCAAAGTTTCCATCACAGAGCTGGCAGTAGGGGTGTAGGGAGGGTATGGGAGCAAGTCATTGCTCCAGTGCCACAGATTCTTGCCTTTCTTACCTTTCTTACCAAGATTTAGTACATTTTCCTGAAGAGATGTTTCTTCACTTGCTGTATGCCCTTAGGAAAATTTCCAGAAACTTTAAATGTTTCTTTAGTTTGTTTTAAGTAATTTTTACCAGTTAAATAAATGGTGGTTGCACCAAGAGAGGATCTGCTAATCTCACACTGCTGTTCCAGAAGGCTCCCCTTCTTGGCATGGTTTATTAGGGCTTTTCTCCAGCAGAGTAACATTTAGCTTATCTGATGGGCTAATCCTTCATTGTCGTTGAATGTGTTCATCAGGCTGTGACCTCTTAGGTCTTTGTGTTCCCTGTCTCCAGTATTATGAATGCTACTTCATAGTAAGTACTCAATAAATGTCTGAATGAATGAATAGATACTACATTTTTCAAGTGATGTGTTGATTTTTATTCAAAAGGAGTGATGCAAACAGTGTGGACTTTGGGTGCTGTGGGGCTTTGCTGGCTGTGGAAGTAGGTTTTGACTCTACTGACCCAGCATAATCAAAGTGAGCTCGAATGTTTAAAAATAGAAGGGGTATGAAGAAGTACTACACAACACAAGAATAAGAAGAGACAACCCAATAGCAGAACAAACAACAGTAGCAGCAACAACAAAAAATAGATGCATGATATGCCTAGGCAGGCTATAAAATAGGAAGCAGAGAAGATCAATTAGCATTAAAGATATTCCACCTGTCAGGAATATGACATTTAAAACAATGATGTAACATAAACTTATAATCATCAGATTTGCAAAAATTAAAAAGTCTGACAAAGTATTGGGGAAGATGTGGAGAAACAGAAATTTTGGTAAACTGCAGGTAGGACTATAAGTTGGTGTAACTCCTTCGGGGAGGAATGTAGCAGTAACAAAATAGGTTGAATATTATATAGTCACACACTAGACACAGTAATTGTACTACAAGGCATAGATTCCAGGGAAAACTGTCACTCATGAGCAGCAGGAGACATTAATAGAGAGATGCTTGTTGCTGCACTTTTTGTAATGGTGAAAATCATAAAACAACCCAAATATATATCAGTGGGGAAATGGAGAAGTAAATGTTAATATAGTCTTAAATTGGAACACGATGCAGCAGTTAAGATGAATAATCTGCCTCTACAGAGAGCAACATATATAAGTTTGATGGGTAACAAGTTACAGAAGGTTGTATAAGGTTGTATACGGTATATTTTATACTGTTTATGTAAGTTAAAAAACAGCAAATAAGTTTTTGTTGTTTATGGATACCATAGCACAGGTGTCAGCTATGTAAAGTATGTAGGCTGTTTTTGAACAGCTTACAAGCTAAGAATGATGTTTACATTTTAAAAGTGTAAAAACAACCAAAACATGTTACATAGACTCCACCTGACCCTCAAGTTTCAAAATATTTCTATTTGCTCCTTTTTACTAAAAAAGTTTTCTGGTTTCTGCAGTACAGATGATCTGTGTGCCCAGGGCCATGCCCTCCAGCCCAAGCTTGGTGGACAGCTCCCGGAAGGCCACCTCTGACTTTCCTGCCCCAGGAGTTATTCCTATGTCTTGGAACTTCAGCTCTTCCTGGGGGCAGCCTGAAACATCAGGGATTGACACACTGGAGGCACCCACGACCACTGGGAATGTGAATCAGTGGATGATGATTTCCATATCTTCCTCTTCAACCAAGGAGCAGGGCTGAGGCATGTTCTTCATGGTCCCTCACAGGGACCCAGCAGAATTGAGCCATTTTGCCTAACCTGGTGACCGGCTCCAGAACATGCAGTTTACTGACCTTCCCTTTCCCTGCCCCACCCCTCTCTTCTGGCTCCTTCCCTCTGTTTGCTGGAACCATCACCCAGATAATCTGCTGTCCCTTCGTCCTCATTCTAGGCTCTGCTTTGGAGGACTCCAGACTAAGACAGACATGTGGGCAGTAAAAGAATAAGACTGCCATTGGGAAGGAGACTGGTTATCTCAGGGAAGACAGGAAGCATAAAAGGGGCTTTCATTGTATTTGTTACATGTTATTTCTTTATTTGAAAATATCTGCAATAAATATGGCAAAATGTTTGCTTTTTAAAAGCTGGGTATTTACATTTTTGAGTTTGAAATAATGTAACAGATTTCTATGTGAAACTAGTCTTCCTCTTTGACTTTTCATTCTTCAGGAACCTGACTCTTGTGGTGCTTAAAATCTGGTTTCTACCTTGGCACATTCATCATATCCTGAGGAAAATTGATTCACTATGAGAATAAAGGAAAGGTGTATGTATTTAACTAATAGAAAAGATGAAGTACCACAGCAATTAAATCAAAAGTGGCTTTTCCTCCATTATTTTGTGCTTCGTAATATAACTTACTCTTCCAGCAGAATGGTGGTGGTATCTAAAACCTTCTACTTACAGATACTCTTCTGAATTTCATTTTTAAATTTTTAAAATTATTTATGTATGTATTTATTTTTATTATACTTTAAGTTCTGGGATACATGTGCAGAACGTGTGGGTTTGTTACATAGGTATACATGTGCCATGGTGGTCTGCTGCACCCATCAACCTGTCATCTACATTAGATATTTCTCCTAATGCTATCCCTCCCCTTGCCCCCAACCCCTGACAGGCCCTGGTGTGTGATGTTCCCCTCCCTGTGGCCATATGTTCTCACTGTTCAGCTCCCACTTATGAGTGAGAACATGCGGTGTTTGGTTTTCTGTTCTAGTGTTGGTTTGCTGAGAATGATGGTTTCCATCCTCATCCATGTCCCTGCAAAGGACATGAACTCATTATTTTTTATGGCTGCATAGTATTCCATGGTGTATATGTGCCACATTTTCTATATCCAGTCTATCATTGATGGGCATTTGGGTTGGTTCCAAGTCTTTGTTACTGTGAATAGTGTGGCAATAAATATACATGTGCATGTGTCTTTATAGTAGAATGATTTATAATACTTTTGGTATATACTCAGTAATGGGATTGCTGGGTCAAATAGTATTTTTACTTCTAGATCCTTGGGGAATTGCCACACTGTCTTCCACAATGACAAATTTAGACTCCCACTAACAGTGTAAAAGTGTTCTTGTGTCTCCATATCCTCTCCAGCATCTGTTGTTTCCTGACTTTTAATGATCATCATTGTAACTGGCATGAGCTGGTATCTCACTGTGGTTTTGATTTGCATTTCTCTAATGACCAGTGATGATGAGCTTTTTTTCATATGTTTGTTGGTTGCATAAATGTCATCTTTTGAAAAGTGTCTGTTTAAATCCTTCGCCCACTTTTTGATGGAGATTTTTTTTCCTTGTAAATTTGTTTAAGTTCCTTGTAGATTCTGGATATTAGCCCTTTGTCAGATGCATAGATTGCAAAAATTTTCCCCCATTCTGTAGGTTGCCTGTTCACTCTGATAGTTTCTTTTGCTGTGCAGAAGCTCTTCAGTTTAATTAGATCCCATTTGTCAATTTTGGCTTTTGTTGCCATTGCTTTTGGTGTTTTAGTCATGAAGTCTTTGCCCATGCCTATGTCCTGAATGGTATTGCCTAGGTTTTCTTCTAGGATTTTTATGGTTTTAGGTCTGACGTTTAAATCTTTAATCCATCTTGAGTTAATTTTTGTGTAAGGTGTAAGGAAGGGGTCCAGTTTCAGTTTTCTGCATATGGCTAGCCAGTTTTCCCACCATTGACTAAATAGGTAATTCTTTCCCCATTGCTTATTTTTGTCAGGTTTGTCAAAGATCAGATTGTTGTAGATGTGTGGTGTTGTTTCTGAGGTCTCTATTCTGTTCATTGGTCTATGTATCTGTTTTGGTATGAGTACCATGCTGTTTTGGTTATGGTAGCCTTGTAGTATAGTTTGAAGTCATGTGGCATGATGCCTCCAGCTTTGTTGTTTTTGCTTAGGATTGTCTTGGCTATACAGGCTCTTTTTTGGTTCCATATGAAATTTAAAGTAGTTTTTTCTAATTCTGTGAAGAAAGTCAATGGTAGCTTGATGGGAATAGCGCTGAATCTGTAAATTACTTTGGGCAGTATGGCCATTTTCATGATATTGATTCTTCCTATCCATGAGCGTGGAATGTTTTTCCATTTGTTTTTGTCCTCTCTTATTTCCTTGAGCAGTGGCATGTAGTTCTCTTTGAAGAGGTCCTTCACATCCCTTGTAAGTTGGATTCCTAGGCTTTTTATTCTCTTTGTAGCAATTGTGAATGGAAATTTACTCATGATTGGACTCTCTGTCTATTATTGGTGTATGGGAATGTTTTTGATTTTTTGCACATTGATTTTTTTAATCCTGAGACTGCTGAAGTTGCTTATCAGCTTAAGGAGTTTTTGGGCTGAGATGATGGGGTTTTCTAAACATCCAGTCATGTCATTTGCAGGCAGAGACAGTTTGACTTCCTCTCTTCCTGTTTGAATACACTTTCTTTCTCCTGCCTGATTGTCTTGGCCAACACTTCCAATACTGTGTTGAATAGGAGTGGTGAGAGAGGGCATCCTTATCTTGTGCCAGTTTTCAAAGTGAGTGCTGCCAGCTTTTTGCCCATTCAGTATGTTATTGGCTGTGGGTTTGTCATAAATAGCTCTTATTATTTTGAGATACATTCAATCAATACCTGGTTTATTAAGTGTTTTAGCGTGAAGGAGTGTTGGATTTTATCAGAGGCCTTTTCTGCATCTATTGAAGATACTCTCCTGAATTTTAAGTAACAGGTCAAACAGGATCTAAGTTGCTCTAAATATGACGTGAATTGATGGTAATTCAACAAAGTGGCAAAATTTTCAGGAAACTATAATTCGTTGGGAAAATTTCTGTTGGACTTCAGAAAATTATATCTCACTGAAGATTTTAATATGCTGTGTAAGGAGAGGAACCAAAACAAAAGGACAAAAACAATTTTTTAAATAAGTGCACACTTAGGCTTACTTAGAGAACAGGATGTTTTTATTAGCAGATTTGGGACTCGAGGCATGCAAAACTTTCAGAGAGAGCCATATGTTCTTGTGCATGCCAGCCTTGCGACAGTCACGATTCTGTGGTTCTGCAGATGAAAGCAAAACGTTGTATAGCCCTTGTGGCAGGAATGATACCTTTTCCTAAAGCAGCGTCCTTTGGTTATGCCAAGCTGTTATTTGGCTGAGTAGCTTTGCACTAAGTATATCTAGAGTGATGTTTTAAAATTATAAATCTTATGTTTCTCCGTGCTACGGACTGAATGTTTGTGTTCCCCCAAATATATGTTGAAGCCCTAACCCCTAATGTGATGGTGTTTGGAGATGGGGCCCTTGGGAGGTGTTTAAGGTTATATGAGTTCATGAGGGTAGGACCCTGCTGATGGAATTTGTGCCCTTATAAGAAGAGGAAGAGGAAAAGGGAGGGAGGTGGGGGGAGGTGGGGAAGAGAGAGAGGGAGAAAGAGAGAGACAGAGACAGAGAGAGAGAGCGAGCATCTTTCTCTCTCCACACAACCACAGAGGAAGGTTTATGTGAGGACACAGTGAGAAGGCCAAGGCAGCCGCGTGCAAGCCAGGAATTGGGCCTTCACCAAAAACCAACCATGTTGGCACTCTTATCTTGGGCTTCTAGTTCTAGAACCACAAGAAGGTAAAATTCTGTTGTTTAAGCTTACCCGGTCTCTGGTATTTTGTTATGACAGCCCAAGCTGACTGATAGACTCCCTGATCACTGTTAGGATGGAAGCCTTTGTTTAGTCCAAAGGGGCTTGCGGGTTCTGGCTTTTGCCAGTGTCTTCAGCTTCATCTCAAGTGCTCTCTCCCTCCCTCTCTGATTTTCATCGGTGCTGGTCTCTTGGAGGAGCTATGCTTTCCCTATTTACCCCCGGGCTTTTGGACATCCTCCTCACAGTATCCTCAGTGCTGGACATACAAAAGACATTCAGTGACTATTTTTAAATGAACAAGTGGCAGAAATTAGAAGGTAGTCAGGTTCTGACCTGTGATGGAAGAGGAGGAGATACTGTGATAGGGAAACAAGCATATAAAAAAGGCAACACATTTGACTGTTGTGTCTGATCACGACTGTTTTAAATGACATGAGTGTCGAGTAGGCCAACTTACTTTCACTCTTTTTTTGGACTTCATCATATTCTCAACAACAATCATACCAGCACATTAATATTACCCTTTAAAAAATAACCTGTTTAAGGTAGTACTGTTGGAGATGGTGACCGGAGTTGTTGCTAATTACTCTTTTTTCTGTAACTGCCTTTTGCCATCAAGGTTTGCCACTGGAAGAGTCATATCTGGTGGGAAAGAGGAAAAGACAAATACATGGTGGTTCAGGGGAATGATATCAAAGAGAATTAATTAGAAATTGGAAGTTAAAGGAAGGATAAGCAGATCAAGTTAGTATAGAGGTTGGTATAGTGTTCCACTGCCTCCTTGTCTGTTAATATATTCTGGAGCATATATCAGGCCTACATTAGGCACTGGGAAAGAGGGATGAACAAGATCAAAATCACTGCCTTGCAGGAACTCAAAAAGTTTGTAGAGGCATTCATATAAACAATGATAGTTTAAAATACTGTTTAACAAGTGCTGAATAGTTAGGCACAGGGGCCATGGGAGCCCAGAGGGGTTTGGAAGTCTTCATGGGGAATGGTATGATTGGCCTAGTGATAATATGATTCAATAGGCCTATAGGCAAAGGAAGGAGATTATGGATTTATTATTGAAGGACAGTAAAACCTAATTGATTTTAATCAATTCTTGTTCATTTCCAAGAAAATGTTCACCAACAGCTTTTAGCAATATAAACAGTTATGAGAAGCAAATTTTAAAAAATTTAAAAGCTTTTTGCACACTGAAGTTGCATATTGATTATAGCCAACCCAAATAGATCCTTTCCTGGGAACAGAAGTTTGATTGGGTTTGGAATCAGGGGACCTGGGTTTCAATCCTCTCTCTGTAACACCTGGCTATCTGACCATAGCATACCTGATCACTTCACTACCCACGTCTTCGGCAGTTCTTACTGCTGCTGCCTTCCCCACTCTTCAGCACAAGTGTGTACCCGTGGGATGATATCTTCCCATCAAATCATAAGTTTAATTCTGCAGTGATTCTTTTTTGATGGTTGGTCAGACCTCCTCTTTCCTACAACCCTCACCCCATGTCAGGAATATAATCCTTCATTTTGCGAAAACAAAACAAAGTTAGACTGCATAGGCTAATGAATGTGTTTATTTCCCTCTCACATTCTCTTACTTAACCTCTGCTTGCCAGCTCAGTGAACCAGTGTACTAAAGAATTCTGGTAACATGAGTTGATTTGATAAGAAAAGTTAATATAGGTCCCTTTTAGAAAATGCACTCTCAGTAGAGAATTGCATTTTGAAATATAAATTTCAAGTTCATCACTCCAGTTCATCACTCCATAACAGGTGCCCACAGGCACATTATTTTGCTTTTCAAGATCATCTGGAATGATGCCATTTAGACTAATTGCCCTCAACCTTTTAATTTACCTGGATTTTTGGAAAGTATCTGTGTTTCCTCATTCAGCCACATGTTTGTCTGAGGTAGAAGCATTTTGGAAGTTTATAGTCACCATATCCATGAGTTTTCATATGATGTCACCTTGTTCTTAGGTAACAGGACATATATTGGTGCTCATATATTGACACTAATCTCTTGCATTGGTGAAGTACTTTACAGTTGACAAAGCACTTACTCAATTATACTGTACAGTCTTCACATAATTTCATGTATAACTGTCCTGTGAGGTAGCTTTTAGTTATCCACATATTAGAAAAGTTAAGAGGTAAGACATTTTGCCCACAGTTATCAACCTAGTAAGTAGCACACAGTGTCCATTAACAGTTGAATGAATAAACAAAATATGGATTATTCATACAATGAAATATTATTCAGCCATGAAAGGAATGAAGCAGTGATACATGTCACAACATGAGGAACCTTGAAAACATAATGCTATGTGAAACAAGCCAGAGACAAAACACCACATAATTATATTATTTCATTTATATAAAATGTCCATAGTAGGTAAATCCACAGAGACAGAAGTATATGTGTGGTTACCAAGGGTGGAATGGAGTTGGGGGAAGGAGCCTGGGTAGTGAAGGCTGTAAAAAAAAATTCTTTTTGGTATGATGAAAGCAATCTAATATTAAAGTATGGTGATGATTACATAACTCTGTAAATACACTAAAAATCACTGGATTGTATACTTTAAATGGGTGAACTTTATGGGATATAAATGATATCTTTACAAAGTAATGCATTCTTCTTTCCCCTACATTCCAGAGCTAAAGGACAAGTAACTTCAAAAGTGCTGCCTCTGGGCTCCTTTCCTGGTACATATTCTGCTTCACTTTTGCCACATCATGAGAAGGGGTACCCAGTCTCTTGAAGTCTTTTCTTTCTAAATATTCCTCTGTCTCTTCCTCTCAGGTCTCACTTGATCAACTAAAGGGGCAGCCAGCTAGAATCCTGGTATTCACTACCTACCACTCACTGGCAGATGTTGACATTAGCACATTACTAAGCCTAGCAGAATTAAGAGAAAAGGAAGCCATTAGTGCCAGGTTGGAATCCTGCAATAGCACTTAGCACCTGTCCTCAGTTTAATGTATGAGTATAAGCACCCTGAATCTATAGAAAATCCAGAAATGTCCGTTATTTATAAAATGCTCCCTATATATTTGTGTTTGTGCATGTGTGAGATTTGTATTTATGTAAGAGTATGACATATAGCTACAGTTGACCCTTGAACAATACTGATTTGAACTATGGGGTCCACTTATACATGGATTTTTTTTTTCAACCAAACGTGGATGGAATGTAGAATATTCATGGGATGTGAGCCCTGCCTATGCAGAGGACCAACTTTTTGTACATGTGGGTTCTACAGGGCCAACTGAGGGACTTGAGCATGTAAGATTTTGGTAGACACAGGGGTTCTAGGTTCTAGAACCAATCCCCTGTATACACTGAGGGACAACTCTATTGGCACAGAGTTGATTGAGGCAGTAGGAAATGGGAAGATAAAGCTGGCAGCTCTTTCCACACATGGAAAGTGTAACAGGAAAGAAGGGCTTAAGTTAGCAGGTAGGTGGTGTGGGATTCAGGGACATTACTCTGCGTATATGTTTCATCTATTGCAGCAGCCTTTCCTGTTACATACTTATACCCTGTGGGGGCAGAGGACAAGTACAGTTCTGATATCTGAGACTGTGCGAAGAAAGCAAGCCAGGAATTTGTGTGATAGGGGAGCCTCCACAATTTGTTGCCTGATTCAGCATAAGCCTGCATTGTTTGAGTATCTCTAGGAAGTCAGCAGCAGTGCAGGCAGCAGACCTCACGGCTTAGGGTGGAAGCAAAGTGGAGCATCTGTCAGCGCAAAGCCTTCTTAAGCAGTGATGAGCTGCTTAGCATTCAGGACATTCAGCCCAAGATTATAAATGAAATGTGTTTGTGTGTTTGTATGTGTGTATATGTATGTATGGATATGTATGTCTGCCCTGTCACTAGGAGGCTTTTTAAATTTTTTGATTTAGAGCATAGAATTTCTAGAGATATTAATTTTCAAATTTCATACCTGAGGAATCCATCTTTCTGAGTTTTGTGTGGTTATATTTTTGGTCCTAATTTGTCAGTAAACAAGACTTTTATTTCCTCCATAGAGAAGTCAGTGATTTTTCTGTCTGGGGTCTCTTCTTGCATGCCCCCTGGTTGTCCATCCACTTTCATGACTACCTCTGCAGTCTCTTCATATCTCTTCCTTATTGTTACCTAAGGTAAAGCTTATGATTTATTATTGCATCTGTGCGCATGGTGCCAGTAGCTTCCTTTGGCTTAGGAAGGAAGAACATTTATCTCAGGATAGAGCTTCACTGCCACATTTGGTGACATAAAATGCTATATGGAGAACTGACTATACTGAGGTGTGAAATACATGTAGGAAGTCTCTCAAATATATTCAGATATCCATCAGCTTGCAGTTTGTCCCTGATGTTGGCTTTCTGCGAAGCTGAAGTGCCTACCTTGAATGGATGGAAAAAAACTGTCCAAGTCTTTGTGCCCTGCAGCCATCAATTACTGTACTTTTCATGAGCATTTCCTGTGGTTCCAAATGATATATCTATAGGCAGAAAGTGAGATGGAAGAGGGAAGTATTGTACACAAAAATATGAGGATGTGAACAGAGCAGCACTGTTCACAATAGCAAAGACTTGGAACCAACCCAAATGCCCATCAATGATAGATTGGGTAAAGAAAATGTGGCACATATACACCATGGAATACTATGCAGCCATAAAAAAGGATGAGTTCATGTCCTTTGCAGGGACATAGCTGAAGGTGGAAACCATCATTCTCAGCAAACTAACACAGGAACAGAAAACAAAACACCACATGTTCTCGCTCATAAGTGGGAGTTGAACGATGAGAACACATGGACACAGAGAGGGGAACATCACACACTGGCGCCTGTCACGGGGTGGGGGGCTAGGGGAGGGATAGCATTAGGAGAAATACCTAATGTAGATGACAGGTTGATGGGTGCAGCAAAGCACCATGGCACATGTATACCTATGTAACAAACCTGCATGTTCTGCACATGTATCCCAGAACTTAAAATATAATTTTAAAAAATATGAAAAAAAGTAAATGAATAAATAAATAAAATTTATCTGAGGAAAAAAATGAGGATTTAGTTCCTATTATCTGATTCCTAGTGTCCTTTGCATCATGCTTATTTTGTCTCTGAGCCCATTGTATTAACCTACATCACATATATGCAGTTTGCACTGCTGGAAGCTATCAGACTCTGTAATTCTAATGACTCTGAAATGATTGTTTCAGCCGCACCCTACTGCTACCTCTTTGCCCATCCTCTGGGCTTGCTTATACTCATTAGGGAAACTTCTTTGACTGTTATGACCTCTTTCTTTCCTGATTATCCCTTTACTTTCTGTTTTTTGGTTTTGGTCGTTTTCATTGGTTCTTTCCCTGCCTCGTCTTTAATTGTTGGTGATGCTCAGGGTTCCTTCCTTGACTCATAGCTGTACTCTGGATGCAAGTTCTCCCTGAGCAGTCGCCTTTGAGCTCTGGCAACACTGAAATATATGCACTCTCCTGTGCATATGCCACATTTGTTGCTTGTTTGCTTTTTGTCATGTAGGAACTTCTGTGTAATAAAGCTTCTTCCCTAATCCCATGTCTGTTCATCTGGCTTACTTACTCCTTTCAGAATCAGCCCAGCCTACAGGAAGCTTTTCCCAGCCTACTCTTCTCTCTCAACTGTGTTCTAATTGTCCATGAGGGTATTCTGTACTTTTGTTAATGTATGTACACCGTTGTATTGAAATAATTTGTTTATATATACAGTCATCTAAACAAAACTGCAGGTTCCCAGACAGCATGTGCTTGTTTTATTTGCATTTAAAACCTTCAGTGCTTGCAAAGTCCCAGGTATATAGAAGGCATTCAATTTGAGTGCTGCTATATTCATTCCATTTGGTGGATTTAATCTTAAGATGTTTTTGTCTCTTTTTTTCTAAAGAATGGAACTTGCACCAAAATAACCTTCCTAATCTGAAAAAAAAATGTGTTATAGCATTTTCTTTTTAAGCACCTTGCATAGTACTTTCTCTTTTCCTCCCTTTCCTAATATATGGTCTGCCTGTGTTGTACTATAAATAGTACTGCAGCAGGTAGAAATTGTAGCAGTTAGGGTTCTCCAGAGAAACAGAATGGTGAGACATGGATATACATACATACATACATACATACATATATATACATGCACACATATACATACATATATATGTATGTGTGTGTGTATATACATATATATAGAGAGAGAATTTTATTTCAAGGAATTGTATGTGTGTGTGTATACATATATATATATATAGAGAGAGAGAATTTTATTTCAAGGAATTGCCTCACGTGATTTTATATATATATATATATAGAGAGAGAGAGAGAATTCAAGGAATTGCCTCGCGTGATTTCATATATATATATATATATATATATATATATATAGAGAGAGAGAGAGAGAGAGAGAGAGAGAGAGAGAGAGAGAATTTTATTTCAAGGAATTGCCTCAGGTGATTATGTTTGAAAAGCCAGAAATTTGCAGGTCAGGTCTGCAGGCTTGGAAACTCTTGGTCAGAAGCTTGATGCTTCAGTCTTGAGGCAGAATTCCTTCTTCCTCAGAGTCAGCTCAGCTTTGTTCTTAGGGCTTTTCCATTGATTGGATGAGGCCCACCCACATTATGAAGGATAATCTTCTTTACTTGAAGTCAACAGATTGTAGATGTTAACCATTTCCACAGAACAGCTTCACAGCTATTGCATTAGTTTGGTTGAATAAGTGGATACTGTAGACTTGCGAAGTTGATGCATGCAACTCCCCATCACAGAAGTAAGCATGAAATTTGTAGTTGTAACGTATCTTAGAACTCTTCTGATTACCCAGGTCTACCCTGTTGTGGCTCCATTTTGTGGATGAGGAAACAGGCCCAGGGTAGTTTGTAGTTTCGATTCACAAAACTGGTTAGTAGAAAGGGGCTAGCCAGAAATTTTCTCTTAACAAATGAGAAGTCCTGATTGACTTGCTTTGGCCTTATCAACAGAGTCATCAAGCATTAGGTTCTAGACCACTTATTAACCAGCTCAGAAATCCCAAAGTAATTATTAGCACTTTTTTCTTCTCTTTATGAGTTGCTTTTTTTTTTCTCAAGGGGATTTATGACTAGCTTTAAATAGAATTCGAAAAACTACTACATGGCATAAATCTGACCTCAAGTCTTAGAGTCTGTTATTAGCAGATACTGTCTTTTTATATTTTCTGTAACTTCAATGGCTTATTGCAGTGGACTATGAAAATGTATAAAATTTTTTCCTATTGCCAGGGATGGGAAACTATGGAAATGTCATCCCTGCTTACAGAACTGCCCTCTTAAATTGCCCCTTATCTGATGATGAACTAAATTATTTGGGGGAGTTGAAAAATAGAGAAATGCCAGTTATTTTTTATTCAGCACATTGTATATACTCAAAACATTTTCTGTAAGACAAAAACAGGAAACCTTGCAAATGAAACTATGGGTAATATGTAGTTATAAACCATCTTTCCAGGAAGGAGCTGAAAGCTCTGCATGATCCCTCTTTTATAAATTTTTCCAACTCCTTTTGAAGGATGTAAGTAATTTGCCCCATAGTCTGTGGGAATTTTTCACTTTGGGGAAATGGGGCTGAGAAAGTTATTACTTTTAACCCCAGTGAACCACACCAGAAACAATTACAGCATCATACAAATCAATTTCTGCATTTTCCATGAAGTGTTTGGCAAGGAACAAAATAGGCTGGAAGCTGGGAAAAAGGCCGAGTACTTAACTCACTCAAACTCATTTTAAAGTTTTTAGCTCTAGATATTCAAAGAAAATCAGTCTTCATCCTGTTGAATTCATGGGAACATCACTGTTTTTTATATTATATAAAAGGAAACTTTCCAATTTTCTTAAATATACAATTTTTTGATAGTGAGAAATAAAATTATCTCAATTTAGATAGACAAAATGCCTTTACTCATTTTCTAAGAAAATCTTAAATTTCTGGATAGGAAAATAAATATATATTTTTTGAAATCCATTTTCAGAATATCATGGCATTTAAGCATTCCAACTTA
Source organism: Pongo pygmaeus (assembly GCF_028885625.2). Taxonomy (NCBI): domain Eukaryota; kingdom Metazoa; phylum Chordata; class Mammalia; order Primates; family Hominidae; genus Pongo; species Pongo pygmaeus. The sequence continues at coordinate 39,742,710 of NC_072386.2, read as the reverse complement.
ATGACAGCTGAGAAAGGCTGGTGTGAGACATATACTGCGTAAAGTGAATCCACCCTGTCTATTATACATGGGGATACCACCATCTGGAAAAACAAGATCCATGTATATTTAGCCAAATACCAAAAGAAGACTGCTGAAATTTCACTCTCCTGTTTCCCTCTAAATATTTGATATGTCATCAAGTATTGTATTGTATTTTTTAAATGTTTTGGCACTTTACTGAATAACACAGAATAACAAAGAACTTTCGCACAGAGTCAGAGGGTGGTCTTTTGTTTATTATCAGAGGTGATGCCTTTCTATAAATATTGAGAATACAGTAGTGTCCTACAGGAATAGCTATTTCGTTTTTCTAAAGAGCTTGTGCATTAAGTAATGTTGTTCTTTAATAATGCACTTAAATTACATTTAGATTTTTTTGCTAAATGTGTGAAATCAGTTTAAAATTCCATCTTTCATTTAAGACTGCTTATTAAGGAATAATAATCCCTTATTTAAATTATGATTTTTGATAGTTGACAAAGTGCTTTTACACATATTTTCTCATCTAATTCTAAAAACAGATCTAGTGTTAGATGATGTTGGTTTTCATTCCTGAGGTGAAGAAATTGAGGCAACAAGAGGTTAGGCATTTTCTTTTTCACGCAACTATTAGGCGACATTTCCAAGACTGGAATTCATGTCTCTTGACTCTAAATCCAATTTTTAAAAACCCTTGCCTAAAGTGGCTCTCATTTACTGAATTGTCAACGGTATTTCTTTGTACATATAAATAATTTTATGGATTGCCCCATAATGCAGATTAGGTGGGATAATTTATGAATTCTGATTTCTACTCTTAAAACCTATGCATACTTAATTTATAGAATGTTAATTAAAGTAATTCTGTTTTAATATGAGTAAACAAATGGTGCTATACTTAAAATTATGGTGATTTTTCAAAAAAGTATTTTGGAAAAGTATTGTGTTTATTTTCTATCAAATGTATGTGGGTATACACACAAAAACACATTTGCCTACATATATGTGTGTTTATATATGCAAATATGTGCATATGCATATAAACTAAAATACATGTATTTAGATGGCAGCAAGATTAAGAAAATAATTAGGTCATTAATACTAATTGCAGTTGTAATGAAAGTTGTATAGTGGATGAATGCAGAGTAATTAAAATGAAGATAGAATTTTCTTTAGCCTTGGCTGTAAGTAAAATGTAATACATCATAGTTTGTTGAATTTTCGTACTCTTTCCCTGTTTTTGATAGAGTAAAAGATATACTTTGGAGTGGAGATTAAACTCTTAAGAGATACAGACCAATGCTGATTCATAGTTGAGGGTCCTTATTTAATTTACATTCAATTTTTGGTTTTAGAATAATTCATTGAGATATATATTTTCTGCTCTGCTCTTCAAGCGCTATGTTAATTACTGAAGTCTCAGACATTTTCAAATAAAAGAACCTGTGATATATGATCTCTTCCATTAGCAGCTTACAATTCAGATAAGCAAATATGCTCAGCAGTTTTACTCAACGAATAGTTCTTTACAGGTAATCCAACAGATGATGTCTCATTAAGAGTACAGAGGAAGTCCAATAACTCCCAGCTCAGATGGGGAGTCACAGGTGATGGAGAAGGTGTCATCTGGGTGAGCATTTTTGGCAATTGGTAGAATTTGAAGAGTAGGAAAGGAAATAGTTTCAGGTACAAAGCAAAGGGAACAAACAGCACATTTGGTGGATGGTAAGGAAACCTGGCTTTGCATCATGAATAGTGACTGAACAAAATCAGGGAAATTAAGAGGTAAATAAACTGGCAATATGGGAGGTATGAATAAATTTGGTCTTAAGTCTATTGAATTTCACTGATGATGCGGTTTTCAAGGAGACCTTTTTAAATGGCATTTTGGAGGCACAGTAGTTGGCTCTTAAGCATTTAGTAAATGAAATGCAATGCTGGGAAGAATCAGAGCCACCCCTAGAGGATGGAATGTCTTCTGCTTAGAGGTGACAGCTAACTGGGGGAGGATGAGTCATTATTGGAAAGCAGGACAACATCCTTTGGGCTGAGAACAGTGGCCATTTATTTAAGCTGTCTCTGGCTGGTGGTCCTCTTTGACATTTTTCTTATTTGGTATATGGAAAAAATATAGCATGAGACATCCACTACTGCAGGTTTAAAATTAAGACTTTTAATTTAAAACATGAGTTGATTGTATTATTTATTTTCTTTTTTGAAAGTTGAGCTGTTTGAAATACCATCCCAGAATGAGGTGGGCAGTCTTACTTGCCTCGGTTTATGCCACCTCTAAGTCATCTTAACATTAGTATTCACAAAACTACATTGCAGTGAAATTCAACAAATCTTTACTGAATATCTCTTATGAGGAAGACGATAAAGAATAAGAGGAAAATGAGATTTTTAGTTTGTTTGGAATACAGAGTGTATGGGAAGTATAATAGATTAGAAGTATAAAGTCTCAATGTTGTACTAAATGGGCACCATTAAAGGTTTTGAACCATCAAAGTTTTTAGGTTTTTAAAGGGTACAGGAGAGTTGTTTTTAGGAGTTGTTTTTAGTTTTTTGGATGATATAGGGGGACATATTGGTTCACTTGTTCTGTTTGATTCGCATATCTTTTGCTTTTAAATAGGTGAACAGTTTCTCAAATGGCAAATATGTTAGTCAAAGTATACTAAGTGGCATCAGATAATATTCAGTACTGTGAAGTGTCAGTTTTAGATATCACCTCACTGGAAAAATAATAGCATCAAATAAATAGTACCAGGTAAGGAAAAACAGAGCTTTTCATTATTGGCCAGATGGACTCAGCAAGCCTGTGTTCCCCACCTTGATCGTTATGCATAAAACAAAAGGAAGTTTTAATAACATTATTTAAAGAAAAGGAAGAAAAAATGTTTGCCATACTCCTGAGGAATGAGTCAGTTGTTACATAGTCCACTGTTAAATTCAGGGCCTTGATATATTTAGCTCGTTTGTGACTTGGAAAAATAGCCCAGAGAATAATATAGATGTTATTTTTAATATTACTTTTTCCCCCAGGAATCTAATTACGTAAGAAATTTTTTATATCAACCAACCATTCAGGCCAGTATCAGTGTATCAGTGCCTAACTGCTAACATCATTCGCTATATTTGGTGAACTGTCTCTCTCAGCAGCTCAAATGTCAGTTTTTATAGAGAAGAGAAAAGCTCTCTCTTGTTCTCATTCTCATTGAGGCACTCCTCCCTCCTCCTTCCTTTCCATCTCTTCTTCCCTCTCTCTTTTTTGAACACACACACACACACACACACACACACACACACACCCCAAATAGATAGTTAAAGCCAATGGATTGATGACTTGACCTCAGTGTGTTATCAAGACTAGTTCTGAATTACTAATGGCCAGTGGGATCCAAGTATCTCATTTGATAGAGTGATGCAGCTACTGTGGTGCTACGCTGTTGATGGATGCAAGAAGAGGGGAAATTAAAATCACTCTATATTTAACAGTATAGGATTGAAAGTGTGATGTAGGCCCTTGTGCTTTTGATAAGGGAAATGGTTTATTCTTTAGAGTTGGTCAAAATGTGATTAACACAGGGTTACCAGGATTCTCTATTAATGAAAGCATCTCTCAGCTATATATTTCCTTGTGTATCTGTTTTCTAAATGAAATTAAATATCACAGGTCACAGGTCACATGAGGGGTCTGTCTATAATGATTCTCTTTGACAACAAATGGAATCTTGGAATATAGTGAGTTTCCTGACATTGGAGACAGCCGTGTAGAATGGAGACAACAATTGATTTGGGGTTTTGTAGAAAATATTTCTTTATTGTGTGGGAATGCAACTAGATTAGAGTTTCCTAGCCCAAATTTAATGGTAAACCATGTACTTGAAAAATAAGACACAAGAGGGGACTGACATGTGAGCTAAAACTGTTGTCACTGAGCAAAATGAGAGATAGGGAATCAGTGTGACAGTAAAAATTGGTTTGATGATAGGGACAATATTAATAACCTTTAAGACCCCCTCTATTCATGACTTTCTGTTACTTAAACCTGAATATGCTGGTCAACTCACTGGCACTTGAAAAAAAAATTTTTTTTGAGTCTGAGTCTCACCTGTCACCCAGGCTGGAGTGCAGTGGCACAATCACGGCTCACTGTGGCCTCAACCTCCTGAGCTCATGCAATTCTTTAACCTCAGCCTCCAGAGTATCTGGGACCACAGATGCACACTACCATGTTCAACTAATTTATTTTTATTTTTGTAGAGACAGAGTCTTACTATGTTGCCCAGGCTGGTCTCGGAAATCCTGGGCTCAAGCGATCCTCCTGCCTCAGGCTCCCAAAATGCTAGGATTACAGGTGTGAGCCACTGTGCCTGGCCTAGTAGGTTCTTAACTGAATTCTAACCCCCGCACCCAATTTCTAGTTTGCTAAAAACCCTTAAGAATGCAGACCAAGAAGCTGGCTGCCAAACAAGATCACAGTTGGTACAGGCTTCAGGTTAGGTGGTATTGATGTCAGACAAATCCTAAATCTTTGAAGACTGCTGAAATAGGGGATCATCAGTGAGCATCACTCAGGGCACAAGTTAAGTGAGACGGCTGATATCAAGGATTAAGAGTTAAGGCAGTGGGTACACCTCTAGCCTTCTGAGTCTAATGGAATGTGAGACAGAGACATCCAGCACCACGGACAGCTCTTCAGAGCTGTTGGGTGGATGTAAAAACTCCTAGGGGTTTTTCCTGGAAAAACTTCTACTTCTTCCTAGCTAAAGATGTCTACTATACACAAGTATCGTACTTTATGCAACCCTCAGTTTTCTCATCTGCAATGTAGTAATAATAAATGTTCTATATAGTTCTCCGGGTACACATATTAAATGATAAATTGAAAGTGAAAGTATGTGTCAGTGATACAAATTTAATAACTTTTCACTTTGAATCATTGCCCTTTATCTACCTAAGATTGTATTATGTCAAGGAAATTTGCCAGCTTCTTCTCAAAGTATCAAATAACACTTAAATAAACTGATGGGAGAAACCGTGATATGGTAAATAGATATCTACATTTTATTGGTGAGAGATAGGAACTAGGTTTTATTGTATACCATGTAGGTTCAGACATATGCTCTTATAATTCTTATGACATTTAATTTTCATAACCACTCTGTGTACCTATCAAGGAATGGAGGGGTCAGTCCATGTCATGTTCTTCCACTGCGCCATATTTCTCCTATTTGTACTGATGGGATGGAATGGGTGACATCTGGTATGCAGGGCCAGAGTGATGATAGAATTCCAACTCGTGGCTGTCTTAAGAGTGGTCTCTTCTGAGTGTTTTCCTGATGGCAGGAAGTGGGAGTGAAGGACAGATAGAGGGGGTAAGCAGCACAGCTCAGGTTCCCCAACAAGGAGATATCAGAGCATTCCTGGCCAGGAGATGGAGCAGGGTATCCAGGGGCCCTTTGGAATGAGGTGAACCAGGTTGTTGCTGAGCTTACTGCGGGTTAGTCGTGGTAGGAATCTTCTCAAAGACCCTCAACCTAGCTGCTATTGAAGGAAATGAAAAACCATACTTTGATATCTGTGTGCGGTAACTTTATGTAATACAGTGACAGCTTAGGGAAAAGCATCTATCTATACAATTAGGGTATTTTAAAGGGAAAGAAAAGGTCTTGTGCCATTAACATTTAGTATTTGTGTTTTTCATAAAACCAGAGTATCTTTTGTGTGATCCGTTTGTATTTAATTTGAACCATTATTTCAGAATATAAAAGTGTATATAATTTTTTTTTTTTTTGAGTCAGAGTCTCGCTGTCGCCCAGGCTATAGTGCAGTGGCGGGATCTCCGCTCACTGCAGGCTCTGCCCCCCGGGTTCACGCCATTCTCCTGCCTCAGCCTCCCGAGTAGCTGGGACTACAGGCGCCTGCCACCACGCCCGACTAGTTTTTTTGTATTTTTAGTAGAGACCGGGTTTCACCGTGTTAGCCAGGATGGTCTTGATCTCCTGACCTCGTGATCCACCTGCCTCGGCCTCCCAAAGTACTGGGATTACAGGCGTGAGCCACCGTGCCTGGCCCTAATTTTTTATGAACATGAATTTTACATGTGGTTAGTGACTGTTTGCAGTTGTTATTTGACAAATATAAAATGTGTCATAATGGAAAATGATCAAGTAGCAAAGAAATGCCTTCAACAGCTTTCTATATGTTTTGTCTCATGTACATAAGGATGTAGACAGCTTTATGAGACAGACTATACTATACAAGTACTTTTGTCTGAAGATTAGCTGGGCTGAGACTTTTTTTCTTTTCATAACAGTTTGATAGATGTTTGTGATTATCTGTTCAATAGCCCATTTAGGACTACGTTGAAGAAGCAGCAATTTTCTGCATAGGTAGCATTTGAGATCCATTATCAGAGGGAAATGATTATTGTATGATGCTGTTGTCCCTTAGAACTTTCAAGAGGAAAATGTTAGGATTAGGTAGTTATATAATGATTTGTTTGATAGAAGGAGCACTGAGGTTGAAATCAGAAGATACAAATTTGAATGCTTGCTTCTATACCCACCAGATGCATAACCTTTAGTAAGTTGTTCAGACCCTCAGAGCCACAGTTTGCTCCTATAAAAATGAGACTCTCCACCTAAGTCAGGGAATGGTTGTGAGATTACATTAGATGACATTTGTGAAAGTGCTTAAAATTTCTAACACATTTTTTAAAGAAACTGTTTATAATAATTCTCCTTTGTGGTTATTTTCTACAGAAAGTGAGTGAGAAGGTTGGAGGAGCTGAAGGAACCAAGCTAGATGATGACTTCAAAGAGATGGAAAGGGTAAGCCTTCACTACTGCCTAGTGTTCCCTTTGACATAAAAATATCTACCATAATTAGAGGAGAAGAGAAAATGGGAGAGGGCAACTGTTTTCCACTGGTCTCTGAGAATACATTTTGTTATTTAAAACTACTTTTCGTGTATATTTTAAAACATAAAATGTAAAATATTCTGTCTTCCCTTTGTATTGTCCTGAGGACAAAACCTTAGTGAAGGTGAAAGGTCACGATGAACTTTTTCTGGTGGGTGGGTTTCATCATCATTTTAAAAAAATAAGGACAGTGTTGAGCTGATGTTTGAATTAGGTTGAGATGGGTAGAAAAGAAGCTGCAGAATGACATCCCAAATGTTTTCGGAAGAGTTTAAGTCACTTTCTGGCTTTAAGGACCTTCCTTACTGGTTGATTGGCCAGAGGCAGCCATGTGTAGTGGAGAGAATACAGTTTTAGAGCCTGTCCAACCTTGGCCCAAACTCCCCTTCCTACCATGTGTCGCAAAAGTCCATCTATTGATCAGAGCCTGTTTTTAAAATTTTATTATTATTATTGTTATTATTTTTTGGGATGGAGTCTTGCTCTGTTGCCCAAGCTGGAGTGCAGTGGCATGATCTTGGCTCACTGCAACCTTCATCTCCTGGGTTCAAGCGATCTCCTGCCTCAGCTCCCTGAGTATCTGGGATTATAGGCACGCACCACCACGTCTCGGTAATTATTGTATTTTTTGTAGAGATGGGGTTTTACCATGCTGGCCAGGCTGGTCTCGAACTCCTAACCTCAGGTGATCCTCCTGCCTCAGCCTCCCAAAGTGCTGAGGTTACAGGCGTGAGCCTCTGCACCCAGCAGAGCCCCTTTTTAAGTGAATGTAAAATGAGAAGACTAATACTCATTTGGGGGATTTTAGTTAAGGCTTAAAAATAATGTAGATTATTTAGCTTTCCGCTTAAAAGGTAGGTTCTCAGCAAGTGAGGGTAGAAGTGATGAATAAAACATCTCATTTTATTTTTCTTGGGACATGAGCCATATTTTCGCTTTTACTTTTCTTTTACTTTAACGCTCTTCAGAGCAGGTGATATTTAGGCTTATGATTAAAAGTGTGTGTTACATTGTGCACAGAAACATTTTAGGTCTTAAGTGGGTGGTGGGTAATGGATCTGAGAGTAGCAATCCTGTACTTGAACAGAAGAGGATGTTGCAAACCTATGGTACCTAGAAACCACATTTAAACATTGTTAAGAATATTGCTTTTGTACTTCATTGTAACAGAGCAATTTTTTAATATTCTGATTTTGATTCTACCAGAAGTTTTTTAGGGACTGGATATTGTTTTAGTCTACATCAGATCCAACAGGCTGCCTCAGTTTTGCTGTTTTTGCTATGTTGGCATGAAGAGTCAAACAAAAAATTCCTGGGTATACATTAGTGTAGTGTGGGAAATTAAAAAAAAAAATCCTAGGTACTTTCTACCTTGTCTTTTTTAGTTTTTCTCTTGGTGAGTTTATTGATGAATTCAATAAATATTTTCTTTGTGTCTTCCATGAACCAGGAGGTAGGATATAGACAAGGTTCCTGAGTGCATGAAGTTCATAGTCTAGTGGGGAGGGCAAACTTGGGGCAAGTAATGACCAGCGTGGCAAGGAGGAAAACTCATGGAGCTACAGAAGCCCAGCACAGAGGAAACTCACCTATACTGCATTGTCAAGGAGAATAGTTAAGTGAAGATGGGAAAGAGTTAGCAGAGCCTGGTAAAGGAAACAGCATGCAAGCATGCAAGCAGGCAAGAGGGAATGGTTGAGTTCCTGAAAAAAAAAGATAAGTTGCCAAGAGACAGGGTCTTGTGAAATCAGACTGCATAGTATTGACCCAGCTGGTCATTCTGGCTAAGTTCTTGAGATAGGCCTCACTGATGGGTACCCACTGGTGAGGAGATTTTATACTGGAATTCTGAGTCCCAGCCTTCAGAAGTCTGGAAAACCAGACTCTTACAGCTGAGGCCTGGCACCCACTTGCTCCAACTGGACCAAAGTCTGCATTGGTTCCTATTTCTCATCTCTGGATGGTTCTAAATACCACCTGATCCTCAACCAAAGCTGGTAGCCACTAATATCCATAGTTCTGGAAATAGTATTTTACCCATCCATCTTCTACAGCATCTGAGACTCCAGGAACTGACACACATTTCCAGAAATGTCTTGTCTTTGACTCTTCTACTGCCCATAAAATTGGAGTTCCTCACGCTTCATTTGAGCAGCCCATGGGTTAATCAGCCTCAGTCTTCACCCAATCTTGCTTGATCCCTCCTTGTGCTTTGATGCTCCTCCTTCCCCGCACCCCTGGAGAGCATTTATAGTATGCCACGTGGCCAATGTCGTGTAATTAATGAGAGATTAGGCAGGTATTTAGGAATTTGGAACTAAGTACCAGGAATCAGAATTTGATACTTCCTTTTAGCATCTGCCAGGACTAAAGGGAATAAGCTAGGCAGCTCACTGTCTAAACTGAGACAAACTAACTTTCTGTTTCTTAAATGAGACTAAAAAGAACAGGAAATTTGGAGAACTGAGTAGAATTTATCACTGAGCAACTAATTAGACCTTTGGAGATTTATTTTGGTGAGAAATAATGCCAGTTTTGCAAACTAATTGAAATAAAAGAGAATCCTCTAAGGATTTTACTTTAGGCAAATACCAACAGACCTTCCTCTGAGTATGAAAGTAAGGTGTAATGATTATTTCTCCTAATTTATAGAAATGTTTCTGAAACTTTTATTTCAAAATACAGATATTCCTGCAGCAAAGTAAACTTCTGATTGACTGAAGAACACACTCATGTCTCTTTACTTGGGTTTATACCTGAATAAATTGAGAGATTTAGGTTTCAGTGCAGTGTGGCAATTGTTTTACTCTTTTTAATTCCGTATATCTTTTGTTTCATCTGTGTCTCTATTGCAAATTTTGTACCCTCCACCCATGCTAAATTTACATGAATAGTGTAAGATTTCTGTGGTAATTGAAAAGCACTTGCTGTGGATTTAGACTCTCAAATCTTTTCTCACCTGTTAATTGATTATTCACACAAATGTTTGAGCTCAGTGTTCGCAAGCAGACAGAAGAATTGCCTTTCCATAGTTTGTTTTCTGCTCGTCAGGCATTTGGGGTAGAGAGACCTTTGCTCATCTGTATTCTCGGAGGTGCAATTAGATAACAAAATGAAATAAATTAGAGGTTTGCTTCAAGCAGCATTACTGGGAGAGAGAAGTGGGTTTTCCTAGGGGTGTTTCTCTAATCAGCCGCCCCAGCCACTCTGTGGCTGAGATGCAGTAAAATCATCATGTGTGTCCCTTAGCTCTGCAGCCCTCCTCTCCCTGAGCTGATTGGATAGAATCCTGCGGCTGTGCTGTCTCTGTAGGATCCCTGCCCATCATTATTTCTCTCCTCTTAAGTGCCTTGCACGGAATTCTTTTTGTTTTCATTTTAAATGCTGTCTGTTGCTTACAAGCTTTGTTAAACACAGGCTAAATGTCTTACTCTGGTGCAACATTGGAGGATTTGTTCTTTGAAAAGCTATAGGTTTTTTGTTAAGAGGAAGTTCTGAAATTTGAAGAACCTCTGGTTCCTTCTCAAATTTTCCTCAGTTGCTGCAATGATTATGTAGTTTTTTGTTGGGTGTACAGTTACATTCATTAATTTACTTGGAAAGTTCCTCCATGTTAAGGTAGTATCCCTGCCTTCAAGGGGCTTCCAGTTTTGATTTTTAAAAAATTGTACGTAAATCAGTACCTTACAGAACATAGTGCTTGGTGTCCTGGGGAGGATTCCCATGGAATCTTCAGGCTGGGTGTATCAGGCTTCCTAGAAGAGAGAGGGCGTCTGAGCTAAATCCTGAACATGTCTCTTGTCCCTGATTACATGGTTAATTCAGAATTCTAAGCTGAGGAATATAGTATCTCTTTTGCAGCCTGAAAACTATCCTGGGAAATCCCTTCTGTTGAACCCAGAAGATGTCCTAGGGATAGAAACATGTCTATAGGCCCTTTAATAAAAATGGGGTTCTTTTTAAGGAGCAGCCTTGAGTTTTAAAAAGAGCAAGTTGTTGAGAAAGAATGCCATTTCATGTGAGAGTGAGAGAGGATTATTGGCAGGTTCAGGTGTGGAGAAAGTCCAATAGGAAAATGTCCATGGTCATTATCTTCATACACTGAGTCATTGGGTGGAGAGGGGTTCAATTTTTCTATCCAGCCCAAGTGGTAGAGCTAGAATTAATGAGTAGAAACCATGGGGAGATAGATTCTGGCTCAATATAAGAAAAACTTTTGGCTGTCAAAGCTGGGTTTTTGGTGTGTGTGTTTTTGTTTGTTTGTTTGTGTGTGTGTGTGTGTGTTTTGCCTCAGGAATGACTGAATTCCCTATCACTGCTCATGTTTGACCCCGTCGTTCCCACTGCCCATGTTGGAACACAGACTGACCCGCTAGTTCCCTTCCATCATGTGAGGCACACCAGTCATCTCTTGTGAGTTTTGTGGTTAGTAATTTGTTACTAATAATGTTACTTTTTAATGATGTCCCTCTTACTTGGATTCCAGTGATGTCTCTCAAGTGGGGAGAGAAAGGAGTGGAGTTTCAGCTAGAATGCTCTGAGCAACACATGTCCCCGAGTGCACCCATAATGTCTCCTTCATGGTGTGATGGGAAAGGAGGAGGTGTGGAGCATTGTGCTAAGACACACACCCCCTGGTGTGGGGATGTAAGAAGGGCCAGAGCTCCAAACAAGATGAGCTTTAAAGACATCTTTTTCCTTAGTCTGAAATTCAGTGATGACAAGCTTCCTCTGAGCTACGTGTTTGCAATATAGTTCCAAGCTTATATTCATTAAAGGTAATGACCAGGAAGATTAACAACAACAACAAAAATACATTGGAGCAATCACAGCATTGTAATAACCTTGTTTATTTTTGTTTTTTAACACGTTGTCAGTTGGGCTTTCTGAATACATAAGATAATGCTTTAAATCAAAGCAGCTTGGGGACAGATGCATTAACTCTTCTGAGTCAGTAGGGGACTATTAAAAACATCACTCTTGGACCTGCCTGTATCTCGCTGCCAGACAGACCTTCCCAGGACACGGTTTTCATCATGTCTCTGTGATTGTTTATTTAGCTGTTCTTGTTCAGGAGTCTCAGTATTTTAAGTGGGTGTGTATGCATTATTAATAGTTGTATTTTCTTAACTTCAGTGACAGAAAAGTTAAGAATTTGAAAATATTTTAGTTTTTCATGTGCTTTTTAAATATTTCTTTTATGTTACCACTGTGAGTTACCCATTTTCAAGTGGGTGTGTAATTCATCTACTTATTTATCTAATTTATTTATTTACTTACTTATTTGGAGATTGAGGTCTCACTCTGTTGTCCAGGCTGGAGTGTAATAGCTCAGTCATAGCTCACTATCACCTCAAACTTCTGGGCTCAAGTGATTCTCCTGCCTCAGCCTCTCAAGTAGCTAGCACTACCAGCACACACCACCATGCCTGCTTAATTTTTATTATTTATTTGATATTTGAGGTCCAATTTATGTCTTTTTTTAAACTTTTATCTTAACTTCAGGGGTACATGTGCAGGTTTTTTACATAGGTAGACACGTGTCATGGGAGTTTATTGTACAGATGATTTCATCACCCAGGTATTAAGCCTAGTACTCATTAGTTATTTTTCCTGATTGTCTCCCTCCTCCCGCCCTCCACCTTCCAATAGGTCCCAGTGTGTGTTGTTCCCCTCTGTGTGTCCATGTGTTCCATCATTTTTGTCCCACCTATAAGTGAGAACATGTGGTATTTGGTTGTCTCTTCCTGCATTAGTTTGCTAAAGATAATGGCCTCCAGGTCCATCCATATCCCTGCAAAGAACCTGCTCTCTCTTTTTTATGGCTGCATAGTATTCCATGGTGTATAGGTACCACATTTTCTTTATCCAGTCTCTCATTGACGGGCATTTCGGTTGATTCCATGTCTTTGCTATTATGAATAGTGCTGCAGTGAACACATGTGTGCATGTCTTTATAATAGAACAATTTATATTCCTTTGGGTGTATATCCAGTAATGGGATTGCTGGGTCAAATGGTATTTCTGTCTTTAGGACTTTGAGGAATCACCACACTGTCTTCCATAATGATTGAACTAATTTACACTCCTACCAACAGTGTATAAGCATTCCTTTTTCTCCACAACCTTGTCAGCATCTGTTATTTTTTGACTTTTTATCTCATTGTGGTTTTGATTTGTGTTTCTGTAATGATCAGTGATGTTGAGTATTTTCTCATATGTTTCTTGGCCACATAAATGTCTTTTGAAAAGTATTCATGTCCTTTGTCCACTTTTTAATGGGGTTGTTTGCTTTTTTTCTTGTAAATTTGTTTAAGTTCCTTATAGATGCTGGATATTAGACCTTTGTTGGATACATAGCTTGCAAAAATTTTCTCTCATTCTGTAGCTTGTCTGTTTACTCTGTTGGTAGTTTCTTTTGCTGTGCAAAAGCTCTTTGGTATAATTAGATCCCATTTGTTAATTTTTGCCTCTGTTGCAATTGCTTTTGGTGTCTTCCTCATGAAATTTTTGCCCATGCCTGTGTCCTGAATGGTATTTTGCCTAGGTTGTCTTTCAGGGTTTTTATGATTTGGAGTTTATACATTTAAGTCTTTAATCCATCTTGAGTTAATTTTTGTATATGGTGTAAGGAAGGGGTCCAGTTTCAATCTTCTGCATATGGCTAGCCAGTTATCCTAGCACAATTTATTGAATAGGAAATCTTTTCCCCATTGTTTGATTTTTGTCAGATTTGTCAAAGACCAGATAACTGTAGGTGTGCAGTTTTATTTCTGAGATCTCTATTCTATTCTGTTGGTTTATGTGTCTGTTTTTGTACCAGTACCATGCTGTTTTGGTTATTGTAGCCCTGTAGTATAGTTTGAAGTTGGATAGCATGATGACTCCAGCTTTGTTCTTTTTGCATAGGATTGCCTTGGCTATTCAGGATCTTTTCTGGTTCCATATGAATTTTAAAATACTTTTTCCTGGTTCTGCTAAGAATCTTAATGGTATTCTAATAGGAATAGCATTGAATTCATAAACTGCTTTGAGCAACATGGCCATTTTAATGATATTGAGTCTTCCTATCCATGAGCATGGAATGTTTTTCTATTTGTTTGTATCATCTCTGATTTCTTTCAGCAGTGTTTGTAGTTCTTCTTGTAAAGAACTTTTGGCCGGGTGCAGTGACTCACGCCTGTAATCCCAGCACTTTGGGAGGGTGAGGTGGGTGGATCACGAGGTCAGGAGATCGAGACCATCCTGGCTAACATGGTGAAACCCCGACTCTACTAAATATACAAAAAATTAGCTGGGTATGGTGGCAGGCGCCTGTAGTCCCAGCTACTCGGGAGGCTGAGGCAGGAGAATGGCTTGAACCCAAGAGGCGGAGCTTGCGGTGAGCCGAGATCACTCCACTGCACTCCAGCCTGGGCGACAGAGTGAGACTCTGTCTCAAAAAAATAAAATAAATAAATAACTTTCACCTCCCTGGTTAGCTGTATTCCTAGGTATTTTATTATTTTTGTGGCAATTGTGAAGGAGATTGTTCCTGATTTGGCTCTTGGCTTGACTGTTCTTGGTGTATAGGAATGCTAGTGATTTTTGAACATTGATTTTGTATCCTGAGACTTTGCTGAAGTTCTTTATCAGCTTAAGAATCTTTTTGGCTGAGACTGTGGGGTTTTCTGGACATAGGATCATGCCGTCTGCAAACATGGATAGTTTGACTTCCTCTCTTCCTACTTGGATGCGCTTTATTTCTTTCTCTTGCCTAGTTGGCCTGGTGAGGACTTCCAATACTATGTTAAATAGGAGTGGTGAGAGAGGGCATCCTTGTCTTGTGCAGGTTTTCAAGGGAAATGCTTCCAGCTTTTGCCCATTCAGTATGATGTTGGATATGGGTTTGTCATATATGGCACTTATTATTTTGAGGTGCATTCCTTTAATACCTAGCTCATTGGGACTTTTTAACATGAATGAATGTTGAATTTTATTGAAAACCTTTTGTGCATCTATTGAGATAATCATGTGTTTTTTTTTCTGTAGTTCTGTTTATGTGATCATATTTATTGATTTGCATATGTTGAACCAACCTTGCATCCCAAGGATAAAGCCTACTTGATGATGGTGGATAAGCTTCTTGACATGCCTCTGGATTTGGTTTGCCAGCATTTTATTGAGGATTTGCATCAGTGTTCATCAAGGACCTTGGCCTGAAGTTTTCTTTTTTGTTGTATCTTTGTGGCTAATTTTAAAATCTTTCGTATAGATGGGGTCTCACTTTTTCCCAGGCTAGTCTTGAACTCCTGGCCTTAAGCAATCCTCCTATCTTGGCCTCCCAAAGCACTGAGGTAACAGACATGGGCCACCATGACTGACTTAATTTATTTATATATTAATGATCACTAAACTCACAAAGTGTTGGTGCTCCCTTTAAGGTGTCTATGTTTTCCTTAAACTTTTGCTCTGCTACAGCATCTGGTATAATGTGGTATCTAATAGTATGAAATCATATCTTTCAGTCCTTTTGTTGCTCCACAAATAGCGCCATGCTGTTCACGAGTCCTTACACCTAAGTTTGGGAAACACCAACTTTTCTTTTCTTCAGGGAAGAAAGGTAATATTCACATGTCTCTGGAAGAGTAACCCCATTCTAGTCATTTCCATGCCGTCTGTTCTTTAGTATCTTGTCTCTAAAGACTGAGACAGCTGGTGAAATAATCAGTATCATCTATAGATTCAGCATGGCATTATTATTAGTGAAGCTAGCACCTAGCACAGGGATCAAGATTTTTTTGTAAGTGCTTTAGGTTTTTGGGGCCAGAAGGTCTCTGCGGTCTCTTACAACTCCTTGCCAATGCTGTTGAAACACAGAAGCATCCATTGACAGCGTTTAAATGAATGAGTGTGGCTGTTTTCCAACAAAACTTTATCTAAGGATGCTGAAATGTGAATTTGAAATTTGAATAATTATTTTGTGCAGTAAAATAGTAGTCTCATTTCAAATTTTTTCAACCATTTAAAGAAGTAGAAATGGAAGTTTTTATTACCTAAAAAACATGCCTGTGTCTGTATATATTTACAGTTTCACTTTCTTTTTTTATGTTTATTTTTTATTATACTTTAAGTTCTGGGGTACATGTGCACAGCGTGCAGGTTTGTTACGTATGTATACATGTGCCATGTTGGTGTGCTGTACCCATTAACTCGTCACTTACATTAGGTATATTTCCTAATGCTATCCCTCCCCCCACCCCCACCCCACGACAGGCCCCCGTGTGTGATGTTCCCCTTCCTGTGTCCATGTGTTCTCATTGTTCAGTTTCCACCTATGAATGAGAACATGCAGCGTTTGGTTTTTTCTCCTTGCGATAGTTTGCTGAGAATGATGGTTTCCAGCTTCATCCACGTCCCTACAAAGGACATGAACTCATCCTTTTTTATGGCTGCATAGTATTCCATGGTGTATATGTGCCACATTTTCTTAATCCAGTCTACTATCATTGTTGGACATTTGGGTTGGTTCCAAGCCTTTGCTATTGTGAATAGTGCCGCAGTAAACATACATGTGCATATGTGTTTATAGCAGCATGATTTATAATCCTTTGGGTATATACCCAGTAATGGGATGGCTGGGTCAAATGGTATTTCTAGTTCTAGATCCCTGAGGAATCGCCACACTGTCTTCCACAATGGTTGAACCAGTTTACAGTCCCACCAACAGCATAAAAGTGTTCCTATTTCTCCACATCCTCTCCAGCACCTGTTGTTTCCTGACTTTTTAATGATCGCCATTCTAACTGGTGTGAGATGGTGTCTCATTGTGGTTTTAATTTGCATTTCTCTGATGGCCAGTGATGGATGAGCATTTTTTCATGTGTCTGTTGGCTGCATAAATGTCTTCTTTTGAGAAGTGTCTGTTCATATCCTTCACCCCCTTTTTGAAGACTTAAATGTTAGACCTAAGACCATAAAAACCCTAGAAGAAAACCTAGACAATACCATTCAGGACATAGGCATGGGCAAGGCATTAGACTTCATGTCTAAAACACCAAAAGCAATGGCAACAAAAGCCAAAATTGACAAATGGGATCTAATTAAAATAAAGAGCTTCTGCACAGCAAAAGAAACTACCATCAGAGTGAACAGGCAGTCTACAGAATGGGGGAAAATTTTTGCAATCTGTTCATCTGACAAAGGGCTAATATACAGAATCTACAAAGAACTCAAACAAATTTACAAGAAAAAAACAACCCCATCAAAAAGTGGGCAAAGGATATGAACAGTTTCACTTTCTTTAAGCAGCCTTCCCTAATGGCTTCTCACACCAATCCCAGGCAAGGTTAGTTGAAGATGGAGGCTCAGGAGCTTATAAGATGAGAAATTCTTATAATTTAGGATGCATCAAAACTTACTTTCAAATAGTAATTGGAAATTTTGGACATTGAGAAAAATAACAGTTACATGTCATAAGTTCAAAGTTAAACGGTGCTGTTCTCAAATGGCAATAAGCTCAGTTCTGGGAGCTTATGGGAATTGCTAGTTATAATAAATTACTTAAGTGGAAATCTTCTTTATGCTAAGTTAATCAGGACTGTTACTAAGAGAATATGTACTTGGATATTACCAGCTTAGGTATATAAATAACTCTTCTGGCAAGTGCATAACAAGGCACATTCAGGAGTCTCGTGGGGTTATGGCCCTCAGCTTGTCTCTGGCTGACACAGTGTAGTTTAGCAAAAGAGTCCTGGGCATTATTATGGAGGACAGAGGTGGAGAGAAGTTAGCAATTAGTCAGCCTCCTACTGGCAGATGACTTCAGAATGTGACTCATCATTGGACCATTCAGTTCTTCTGGTACTTTTTTAAAGAAAGCCTCTGATTCATGGCCTTGGGAACTACTTTTCTCCTCATAACACACTTAAAGAGCTCCTTTCCCTTCTCTAGGCCACAGATGTGGACATTTAATAAATTAAAGCATTAAACAGAATGCTCTCCTGGTCTCTTCCTCTTATGTCCATGGAGTCTATCAAGTAATTATCTGTAAGAATGCAGCCATGCCTGGTGCAGTGACTCACGCCTGTAATTCCAGCACTTTGGAAGGCCAAGGCAGGTGGATCACTTGAGGCCAGGAGTTCGAGACCAGCCTGACCAACATGGCAAAACCCCATCTCTACCAAAAAATACAAAAATTAGCCAGGCGTGGTGGTGCGTGCCTCTAGTCCCAGCTACTTGGGAAGCTGAGGAGGGAGAATCGCTTGAACCCGGGAGGCGGAGGTTGCGGTGAGCTGAGATTGCTCTACTGCACTCCAGCCTGGGGGAGAGAGTAAGACCCTGTCTCAAAAAAAAAAAAAAAAAAAATTGCAGTCAGTAGCAAGGGCCTAGGAATGGATTTGCCAAAAGTGGGTCCCTGTTTAGTATAATTCCTGATAATGAAATACAAATGTAACTATATTGAATAAAGTTGTTTTCAGAGGTGGTGGATTTCAAGCGAAGGTTATTTTATGCTGTAGTCAAAAGGGTTTTGGTAGAACTTGCTCTGTAATGATGCCTGGACTAGGTAACCAAAAGTGTTGAAGGAGTCTGCCTCAATGGGCACAAAGTCAGTAAACATCTGGGTGGGATGAGCTCTTTCTTTAGACAAGTCAGAAGGGACACTGGAATAGTTTTTATTCCTACTTCTCTTTTAAGATGGAATCCTGCCCCGGGGACCAAATGTAATAATCTAATATTGGTATCCCCAGGGTCTCTGGGTCTTCCGTGAGACCACTGGCTTTAGCCAAGCTAGTGGCGTCTGTTTACACTACATGAGTGGTTGGGCTGCCTACACAGAGCTTAAAAGGGAAGGGGGTTCTGTAGCCAAAATGAGAAACTAGCTTTCACAGCCTTCCTTGCTCACCTCCCTGTGGGCCAGGTGGGATAGACACTGCAGGTACCAGTCTCTGTAGGGAAACCCATGAAACTGAGGGCCTGTGGTTCAGCAGGTCAGCATGGCAGAGCCTCCCTTCCAGAGAGGCCCAGGATGGAATAGTCTCGTGGATGAAGCTCCCACAGACTTTGAGAAGTTTCAAAACAAAAACAGAATATGGGATGGCAGGTACCTCCCTGCTGATCCTGTTTCGCCGGCTACTGCCAGGTCCCCAGCCCCATCTTGGGGAGGGAACGAAGCATATTCCAGCTCTGACTTGGCCTCTCTTTCAGATTGGGAGATGCCTCTGTTGCCTGTCTTTTTAGGAAGGGCTTTTGCTTTCAAGGAGTATAGGATGGTCATTAAGAACACACCCCCTGGAACTAGAACTGGGGAAGTTTCTTAACCCCTCTGTATCTGTTTTCTCATATACATTACAGAGTTTGTGAGCATTGAGTGTGTAAAGATATTTATAGTCCTTAGAACAGTTTCTGACAAACAGAAGACAGCTTATGGTGATGATCATTATAATTATTAAGGACAGAGATGGGGGAACCTTAGAAATTGGTCAGCCCCCTAACAGCAGATGACATCAGGATATCAAACAGCCATTGGAAAATTTAATTCCTATGGCACTCTTTTTTAGAAACCTTGGCTTTTTTAGTGATTTTCCTTCTCATCATAACTACAGGATATTTAGGCACATTTGTCATCTAATTCCTTAATTCCCATCACATAGCCAGCAGGAGATCTACATTTGTACTCCTATCACACACGTACCATGGAGTTTCAGCATATTTATTCCATACACACCTTTGATCCATTTCCCTGGCATAAGACATTCCATGACTTCAGTACCTAGTGGTTGTTTGAAATTTTGTTAATACTAGGACCTTCACATATGGCTTCACAAGTTGTGTACTGCACAACTCCAGGGGGCCACTGAGCACTTTAAAGCTAATCACTACCTAGTACACACTCAATCTTAAAGATCTTTGAAATTTGAATCAATCAAAAGGATATTTATACAAGGTTTATATGTAGACAGGCACATTTGAAATTGCATCCTTCTAAAGATAATTTTATATCATTATAACATCACAAGAAAACATTCGTTTTCCTCTGTTGATCCTAGTAATAGCAAACACACACAGTAATATGACTGCCATGGAATGGAAAATTATTAAGTATTGAAAAACTGAACTGAAAGATAAAATCTTTTAATGCTTGGATTATGGAAAAGGAGGAGGCTTACTTTATGCAAGGCTGATGTTATATACCGGTATATATTATATACCGGTATATATTGGTATATACTGATATTTTACTGGTATATACTGATATTATATAGTGGTATATATTATATACCACTAGGTACAGCAGGTTATGGAAAAGTTTCTAATAGTTGAAGAGGCGGAGCCTTTTAACAAACAGAAAATTTCTCCAGTGGACTTAATTGATACCTAAATTTCTACATTAAAATTTCATCACTTTCATTTATACCTATGTCATATATTACATGTACATACCTTGAATAGGAGGATGCATTTATTCTCACTAGTCATTTACCGTGTAGGGTGAATAGGAGGCCCACACATGCTGATAAGAAAAGGATTTCTTGGAGAAAGACAGAGCACCGCAGTGAGCACCTTCCATGACCTCTTTCAAGTGGGGAGAGGGGCCTGACAAAGAGAACACGGCGAGATGCTGAAGGCAAACACTGACCATTCCAAATTTAGAAATTTAGAGGATAGAAAAAATTTAGAGGATAGATCCAGCATCAAGATTTTTGTTTAGCATTAACCAAAAGTTCAAGGACAGACTAGAAGTCTTTGTTCAAGATTTTATATTTTTAGGATGTTCTTAGAAGTTAAATAAAAAGCTCCCCACTTCTTGAATAAGCAGAGTTGATGCTGCATTATTCTTTCTTGAGGGCAGCAAAATCTGCCTCCATGTCTGACCCACTCTAGGCATTCATTAAATGCCTCTGGGACAAAATATGTTTCATTTTATTCACCTTATTTTTACCAGAAGGTAATGAATTATATTTTGAAACAAATTTTAGGAAACTATGAGCTTCTTTGGATAAACAGGCTTTCCACATCTTGGCAGACCACTGCTGAGTACAGTGTCAGCATGACTTCCAGCCCCGTCTCAGCCTCCCTCACCTACTGCGGGACTTGTCCGGGGCTCTGTTGCATACCCCGCCGTTGTATACAGACTCAACCAAAAACCGACATTCTAAAGCTCATCATTTTTGTCATTTAGAGCACTTATTTTCTCATTTCAGAAAGTGGATGTCACCAGCAGGGCTGTGATGGAAATAATGACTAAAACAATTGAATACCTTCAACCCAATCCAGGTAAGGCATCATCTTATATGTTTAAAGGGTCCCTCTAGGTAACTTTTAGTTTCTCTTTGATAGACATTTTAAGTTTGGTGTGTTTATTCTTTTGGTGTTGCTTCCTCAGTCCACTTTTCTGAGAGGTTAGCGACTTCATGGATAGCACATTTTAAATGGGGAGAAGGGCTTTTTAAAGCTCACATTGAAGTAACTGGAAGATCTGTGGTATTTTATCTGACTGTGGTATATTTAACAAATAATGTATGCAAACAGTTCAGGTGACACAGAATATCAGAGTGGCTATAAACTGTTATCGGTTGACCTTGAACTTTCAAGAGATGGTAAGAAGGAAAGTTAGGATAGTTTAAGATAAGATATAATGATTCCCAGAAGATGTGAAAAAGTAGGGAGGTGAATCGTTTTCATGAAACACAGAGAGTTTCTTCATAGGGCATCACCAAAGTCTTCAGAGAGTTGAATTTGATTCTGATTCTTCTCCAGGCACATCACAGATCAGCATTTGTTCCTGCTAACTTGTTATACTCTAAGAAAAAGAAGTGGTAAATAGAGATAATGGAGCTATATGTTGATAAGAGGACCAGGCAGAGTTGGGGAAGTTTCAGTAGGCACTAGGTATAGCAAAGCAAAGCAGCCTACCTGATAGACCTCCTCATTACCATTCCTGTGTGTCAGTTTCTAACCACAGGGCATGGAAACGGGAAGCGAGGCTGGTTGTATTTAAGTGAGATGTGTGAATATTTTGAAGACCCCTTAATCTTGAGGCTAGTTTCTTTGCAAGTTTCAGGTTGGGGTTCCATGTATTTTATGGTCCTAGAGAGGATGGTGCAGACAACTGCTTCAGCCCCGATGAGTTTGGATACTGAGCAATAGTGGACAAGTGATAAAAAAAAGGGGGGGGGCAGGTGTGGGATGAGAGGAAGCAGGTGTGTGCTGTAGTAAGTGCTGGCTCCTTCTCTATGCCCCCTGCTGCTGGCTGCAGCTTCCTTCCATCCTTATTCACCTATGGCCAGCCCAGCTGCTATTCTGAGGATGAGCAGACTATGTAGGAATAACTTTCTGGATTTTTGTTGCTGTTGTTTTTGTTCATAAAACACATTAGAAATGAGCTTATGTGAGGGAGGAAAATATGGAAGAAAATGTAGTAAGCTATAGGAACCAGGAATTTAACTGACAGTGATCTAGATAGATTTTCAAATGGTTAGCAAATTTGTCAAAGAACTGCAAAAATCAAGTTTCTTATTTTTACCCAGAACCTTCTTGGTAACCACTGTTTTTCACAGAGATGCAAAGATCTCTTGGATGCACATTTATTCCTTAGTGTTTAAACCACTGTCATAGGTCAAGTTCTGAAAGAGAACTGCTCGCCCTGCTTCCCCGCAAGAAATCATTATATAGGGACAAGAAGTTTTGGTCTTTATCTTTGCCTAGAACCTTGAAGTACTCCATGATTTCCTGGGATTTTCACATGAGTTGTACTTGTAACTCATGGTTGTAGGGCTAAGAGAAAGGCAATGGGAGGAGGAATATAGTATTTATTGAGCACTGATGCATTTTCAGTGCAGTGCTAGGTATATGAGGCACTGTCTCATCTTTAAAAGTAACTATTTTTCTCCATGTAAAGTAAAAACAGTTGAAGAATTTCTAGTATGAAAATAGACTAAAAATTCAATGTAACACAAATTATCAGTGGGAGCTCATCAGTTTTCCTGCGTATAATGGAACTGTATTCTGTTGTGGGTAGGTGTGGTGGGTTGAATAGTGCGTCTCCCCAAATTCAGGTCCATCCAGAACTAAACTTATAAGGAATGTGACCTTATTTGGAAATAATCCTTGCAGATGTAAGTAGTGATGTAGGATCTTGAGATGAACTCTTCCTAGATTTAGGGTGGCCCCTAGAACCAATGATGGGTGTCTTTATGAAAAGAGGAGAGGACACAGAGAAACACAGGAAAGAAGGCCACATGAAGAATGAGAAGAGGTTGAAGTTACACGTCACGAGCAAAGGAATGCCAGGAGCCACCACCACAAGCTGGAAGACATAAGGAAGAATTCTCTCAGAGCCTCCAGAGGGAACCAACTTTGCCGACACCTTGATTTCAGACTTCCGGCATGCTGAACTGTGAGGGAATCAATTCTTTTCTTTCAGGCCACCCAGTTTGTGGTCATTTGAAATGACAGCTCTAGAAAACTAATCCAGTAGGCTAGCCTCATTTTATTCAGGAAAAAACAAGGGTCAGAGAATTTAAGGAACTTTCCCATTCATACACCTAGGAAGGGATGAAGACAAGATTGGAACTCAGGTCTGACTACCTCCTAAGTCTCTGAACTTCACGTTGCACGATCCTGCCTCTGAGAAGGGTAGGCGCCATTTCGTTTAGGTGTGAAGGGTCCTTCCCTTTCAAAGTGAGTACCAGAGAAATTCAGAAAGGAAATTGTGGGATTAAGGCTTATTTTTATTTTCATAAAAAACATCAAAGGAGGAGGTAATTGAGAAGATCTGAATGTTTAGAAATGACATTTTTAATACAATATTGCATGTGCTGATTGGCTGCCAATATAATGCTTTTGTGACTATTTGAGAGTTGAATGGACATCTGCCACTAAGAACAATGAAGGCCATTACAGGCAATTCGAGGTTGGTTTCAGAAAAACAGTTATGTATGGGCAGGCCACATACATATATGAGTAAGTACTACCCAGAAGAGTCCAGAACAAAACAAAATTTTGTGTAATCATTCCACAGAATTTAAACAACCTGCATTTAATCGTTTACAACAGGTACAATTTCATCCCTCCACCAGCTTCTTGCCCTGAGAGTAGACACTGGCCATAGAGCCAGACCAGGTAACTGGTAAAGTTCAGAGTTAGGCAAACACCCAGAGAGACAGTCCTTGGGCACAAGAGAGCAGAAAGAATATTCCCAAACTCATGCAGTTTGCTAAATACTTTGCCCACTCAGCCTTTCAGTGAACCCTAGAGCTGGGCCAACCAGTGTGGATACTGAATGCTGGTTCTGAATAAGCAAGATGTGGCTTGGGTTAGGACAGGGCCTGATGCCAAGTAACACATTTACATGGACAGGCCAGGGGAATCAGTAGGATTTGATGCTTTGAGGGTACTTTGGGAGTACATCTGTATTAGATTACTGCTCCAGGGTGCTTGCTGACTTTCACATCTTGGGGGTATGGAGCTTACACATGTTTTCTATTCTTAAAACTCAGTTCCTATTGAAGTGATGACCAAAGTGATTTTGTTTACCTTTTAAGAATACATGGCTATGCTCTGTGAAGGACCTACATCCACTCTTGCCCATCTCCAGAATGATATTTTAAAAAGCAAATTTGGTCATATTATGTAAAACCCTTCCTTGGCTTTTCATGCCTTGAGGATTAACTTTCATTTTTAACATGGCTTAAGGGGCCCTCCCTGCATGGTCATCCTGCCCTTTCCCCAACACCTTGCTAGGCTAACAGCTCCCTCAGGTCCAGCGTAAAGGTCACTTATTGGCCTTCCTTGGCTCCAACCACATTAGGTTCCCCTGTCACTGTCCCTCTTGTAATCCCAGCTGCTTTTCAGTGGGGCACATGCCACACTTGTGATTTTGTTTTTCATCCCCTGTGAGTTCAGCGCTGTGCCTGTCTTATTCACCACCACATCCCCAGCCCCCAGCTCAGTTCCAGGCAGCCAACAGGCACTTGGATATTGGAATAAATGAATTATGAAGCACAGTTGACTGTCAGCGTCTAATGTACTAAAACTTCTCTAATAAAGTAGGAGGAAAAATTCTTCCTTTTCCCTAAATCATCAGATATTCATATATAACCAACATTTGTCACATGCATTTACTTTTATGCAAAGAGCAATTCTAGATGCTGTCAGGCAGAAATGAGACCAAGACTGGAGGCTTGTCCTCTGGAACCTCACAGTCTTAGTGTGTTACACACAGTCTGAGGAGAAGGAGCCCAGAAGGCTTCACAGCTAATTCCTCCTGGAAAATCCAGCTAACTGATGAGATGTGGAAGTGTGAGTGGGATCACAGGCTTAAAAGTCTGCCCTGTGAGGGTGGGCTTTCAAGAACGCAGGACAGACAGCTGTAAAGTCATCCAAACTTGAACTGGAATAGCATAACCAGTACACATTCCTAAACTGCTTAAATAAGAAATAATTTGAATATAAAAAGTACTGTGCACAAATTCCATTCTACTGGTTGTAAGTGCCTATTCTTACGATATCTTTGAGCAAAAATCACTGAAGAAGATATAAGTCAGTTTTCTTTACATATTCTGATGCCTTATGGGGAAGCAAAAACTAAATCAGTGTTGTCCAATAGAAATAAGATGCAAGCCACATATGTAGTTTTGAATTTTCTAGAAACCACATTATAAAAGTAAAAAGAAAGATGAAATTGTCTTTAATAATATATTTTATTTAACCCATTATAGCCAAAATATTAACCACTGTTAACAATTATTGAGATATTTTATGTTTTTTTCATACTCTGAATTTCGGTCTGTATTTTATACTTACAGCACGTTTCAATTTGGACTAGCCACATTTCAGGTGCTCAGCAGCCTGCTGTGGCCAGTGGTGCCCATAATAGACAGTACAGCACTAGATAGTTTGCCTTTCTGTTCGATATATGTTTCATGTTTACCTCCTTGGTTTTATGTTTTATCAGTGGGGTTTTTTTTTCAACAGAGAAATGGACTCTTGATTTAGAATTAAGATATCTTTAGGCTCTGGATTTTTTTTTAAAAAATTCTGAAAGTGTGTTTCATGACACTTGAATGGAATTGTAGACAGTTGGACTGTGGACCCTTTCCAGACTTAGCATCCTTGTTATGAGAGAGGCCTTTTCAGTTTGCACTGAGAAGTTGCTCTTACCCTGATGTGATAATCTAATACAAATTTCCAAACTGCTTACAAAAAAGCAGCTTGAATGTGAAAAATGTTGTACACAGTAGGGGTTTGTTTCTCTATGGAAATGCTTTTCCCTCGAATGCCTATATGGTCTAGATTTTTCCAGCATTTCTGAGATTTGGGTATCAAATTGGGGTCATTCGATGTCTATTTAGAATTTTTTAATAATTTCAAATCTCATTCGTGAAATACTTCCTGTGGAAATAAAAGCTAGCTGTATTAGTTTCAAAATGTCCCATTAGTCCCTGGAAAGATACTCTATTAAAATTAGTGTACTTCTTTTCCCACAGGCTGTGCTCTTAATCATCTCCTTCCAAAGATGAATAAATACACTGATTATATTTGTTGACTGTGGAACTGAAAATGAATACATGTATTACTTGGCATTCATGTAGCCAAATCCTTGGTCTCACAACACACTGAATTTGCTGTTTTTCCTGGAGGACAGGATAACTTGTATTCATCTTTGCATCTTTTAGAGTCCTTAGCATTATGCCTGGTACATTGTTTGCTCTCAATATGTCTGGTGAATAGGTGTATGAATGAATATATCCATCCTTCACTTAAAGAATAGGATGTGTGCTGAGTCTAGTAGCCAGAGCTTTTCCATTTCCACATCCTGGCAATGAAAAATAATCAAAATGCATAAAGGACAGATTACAAAAGCAGTTGTGAGGAAAATGTTCTTAAGCTTCAAAGGAATAGGGTATTTCAAGGATAAATATATTAAGAAAGAAAATGTAAGTCAGGTGATGGGTGATATAATTCATATACTAATGTATTGAAAGGCTGGAGGGTTTCTACTTCTACATCTTTGGGGAAAATATTGAAAATTAATAGGTTCCTAAAATATTTGAGACACTGTAAGTGATTCAGAGTTTTAAGTCAGCTAGAACTGATGGAATAATGATATTCTTTACTTGTGTGTCTAAACAATGAATGCTAAAGCCAGATCTTATTTAAAAGATTCTTAATCAGGGCTGGGCACGGTAGCTCACGCCTATAATCCCAGCACTTTGGGAGGCCGAGGCGGGCGGATCACGAAGTCAGGGGATAGAGACCATCCTGGCTAACACAGTGAAACCCCGTCTCTACTAAAAATACAAAAAATTAGCCGCTCTTGGTGGTGGGCACCTGTAATCCCAGCTACTTGGGAGGCCGAGGCAGGAGAATGGCGTGAACCCGGGAGGTGGAGCTTGCAGTGAGTCAGGATCATGCCACTGCACTCCAGCCTGGGCGACAGAGCAGGACTCTGTCTCAAAAAAAAAAAAAAAAAGATTCTTAATCATAACAAATATAGTATACATTTAAAATGCGTGTGTACATATATATTGAGAATTAAGCTAATGGCACCTCACGTGAATAGTCCCTAAATACTATAAATAAATACCATCCCTAAATCCTCAGCATGGCCTTCAAGATCCAGCATGTGGTGGCCCCTGTGCTTTCTGTCTCTCCTGGTTCCTTCTCCCTCTTGTTC
The DNA here is from genome assembly GCF_028885625.2 of Pongo pygmaeus. Taxonomy (NCBI): domain Eukaryota; kingdom Metazoa; phylum Chordata; class Mammalia; order Primates; family Hominidae; genus Pongo; species Pongo pygmaeus. The sequence continues at coordinate 39,715,101 of NC_072386.2, read as the reverse complement.
ACTCTGTGGCCTTTAGTTTCTTCAGTTCCTCAAGTTCTTTGTTGTATCAGGAGTTTGCAGCGGCTGTTTCCCCTTCTGGTGGAATATGGGCCCTCATCTGCCCCTTCTTCGACAACTGTCTTTGCACCATCCCTCCTGTCTCAGCGTATATATCTCGACTCTGAGTGGTGTCTCCTGAGGGCCAAGTCGAAATCATTTTTACTCCAGTTTTATATTCTCATGCTACCTTCACATCACATGAGTTGCCCTCCACAAATCTCTTGAGAGGTTCCTCACTTAGAATAAAATTGAAAGCACTTATGTGGGTTACAAAGTCCTGAGGATCTGAACTCATTCCCTATGTTCCTGGCCATCTCCATCTCGCTCCTTCTGAGCTAGCCTTCCTCAAACACACAGACACGTTGTTCATGGGGCCTGGCCAGCCACTTTGCCTCAATCACTTCCTCTCCATGTCTTCTCAAAGCCTTCGCTGGGGTCTCTGCTCAAATGTCACCTAATTTGTGCAGCTTTCCTGACCATCTTGTTTAAAACATCAGTCCTTCTAACTTCCTAAGCCTTTTCTTGTTTTACTTTTCTTCAGAGCATTTAGCACCACTTCAGATGTACATTTGCTTGTTAAAGTGTTGCTTGTCACTGCCACCGAAATGTAGTGACTTGAGCATAGGATTGTTTGTACACTGCAAAGAGCCCAATTCTATTCTTTTATTGCACTTTTCATAATATTTACTTTATGCAACTTATGATTTGTTCACTATACTGCCTTTTTCCATTATTACTCTCCTATTTTACATTCTTCACATAGCAGCCAGTTCCATCCATTAAAGATGTAAATCACATCTTGTCACTCCTCTGCTTGTAACTCTCCACTGGCTTCCATTGTACTGAGAATTATCCTCAGCCTTGTTCCTGCCTTGGGGTCTTTGCACAGGTGTTTCTTCTGCCTGGAACACTCTTCTCCAGCTCCTGTTAATGTCTGCTGCTTCTCATCACTGCACCTTCAGTCAGATGCCATCTCCCTGTACAGTCCTTTCCTGCCTCCACCCCTATTGAAAATAGTTTCTCCTCATCCCTCTTATGAGGGATCCCTTATATTATTTCCTATCAACATTTGGAATTATCTTCTAATTTATCTTTTTGTTTATTGTTTTCACATCGCTCCCATTTCTCATATAGAACACAATCTCCAGAAGGGTAGAGTCTTGTCTATCTTGTTTACTATTCGTAATAATGGAAGCAGTGCCCTCAGTAAATATTTATTGAATGAATGCTTTTCATCTCTTCCAGTATATTGTAAACACAGTCATTGAAGACAAGGACTATGTCTCTTTTACTCCTTTATATATACCCAGTTCCTAGCACAGAGTTTGGTGCTAGCAATTGATTAATTTGCTTAATGCATGAATCAAATCATGTGAAGCACATATAAGCTCCATCTTATAGGAGTAGCTAACTTTTCAGGTAAGAGTCGTGGTCTGCAGACTTTTACAGATCAGGATCAGAGCTGTTCTCTGTGTAATATCTATTTGGTGTCATGCACAATTAATATATTTCACAATGTATTTCACAATTGCTTTGGGAAAAGTGTGGATGTGCATACTCTCATGTATAAAATCACTGGGCTGAAGCTATTAATAGACATTTATGTTTATATACATAGATAATAGTTGTATCTATTTTTGGATGAGAAAACTGAAGCTGCAAGGTGATTTGCAATTTGCCCGAAGTATACAACAGAAGAGCCAGAATCTTTATTCAGATATTACTGTCTCCAAAGCACATTCTGTTTTCAAAACAAAATGTTTTGTCAAATGTCTTGTGCTACAAAGTCTTAAACTACAAAGATACCTCCAGGCTTGGTATGTGTGGCAAGTATACTCTAGGGTGACTCGTACAAATTCACACCCTTGTATAATCCCTTCCCGTTGGGTGTAGATGGAACCTGTGACTTGCTGCTAACCAGTAAATATGGCAAAGGTAATGGAATCAACTACTCACCACTCCCTTGATGTGATTCCATTATATGGCAAAATCGATGTTGCATCACTCCCATGATCATGTCACATTATGTGAGACAGTCTTAGCAGACTAATACGAGAGACATTCCCTTCCTTGTCTAGAAGAAGCACACTGCCATGTTATGACAGCCCAAGGAGAGGACCACATGTCAAGGAACTGGGGGTGGTCTCTAGAACCTAAGGGTGGACACTAGCCAACAGCCAGTGGGAAGCCAGAGCTCTCCATCACACTGCCACAGAGAAGTGAACAGCCCGGACTCAGGAAGACAGCAACCCACGTGAGCCTGGATGCAGACTTCTCCCCTCTCCGGCCTCCAGATGGCAAAGCAGCCTGACTCCACATTGTTTGCAGCTGGCGAGACCCTGAGCCTAGGACTCAATTTAGGCATGCCCAGACTTACCTGCGGAAACTGTGAGGCAATGTGTGTTGTTTGAAGGCACTGAGTTTGTGTTACTTTGTTATTCTATGTAGAAAACTAATAGTGTGGTTGTTCCCAGCCAGAGCTCCTATTTCAAGCATACAACTGTCTGCTTGGGCCATCAGGCTATTTGCCCAGTGGCTTTAGGCTCCTTGGATACCTTACATTGAAGCAGGAGGTAGATTGGGAACACCTGTCCCTGTCTTTTCAGCTTAGGATGAGGTTTCCTGAATCCCCCAGGGAGTATAGGTCAGTCCAGTTCCAGCAAAGACTGAAGATATCTTTGTGTTTTGAAACATGATAGCAAAGAACACTTGGCACAGTGCCTGACACTTAGTAGGGACTCAAGAAATATTATGCACCTTCCTTTCCTGGGGTACTGCAGCTCAACCTAGGGCATCTCAGATGCTAACCCAGCAATTCTTCCCTGGGCAAGTTCTTTAGAAATCCCACTGCAGGACCCTTCTTACAATAAGGATATATTACTTACCACCACCCTCTATTTGCTCTGAAAACCTGAGAAAGCAAAGGCTGAAGATGTTAGTACACTGAGGGTTGTGTATTTTTCAAATTTCACAAACTGCTTTATGCCCCTGAGGGGGACAGTTGCCTACTTTGCCAGGGCATTCTGTGAGACCTGTGTTGGCACCTTGCAGCACCCCATCTTGAGGTGGGAGATGTTTGCTGCCCCATGTCACAAGTTCTTAGGGCTGCTGACTGTGTGCTACAGCACAGGGTCTTAATATCCCTCCCCGCTGTTTCCTACTTGAGGCATAAAAGAGCTTTGTCACCTTGGAGAGAGGTGTTATATAAATACCATTATTTGGGTTGAGAGTAGCATGATCCAGTGCTAGGGTTGTCTATTTGTGTAAGTCAGTAGGCAAATCTTCCTCTTCCCTTTTCTCGGTCTCTTCTAATAGTTAACTACAAAAGAAACAACATAGATGTGAGTATATTTACCTAAGTTCTCATTACAATATAACTCTTTCTGTCATTTAGTAATTGTTAGTGTGCAAAACAGCAGAGCACATTGGTATCAGTGCAGGAAGCATCAGAGGGCCATGTTTCAGACTTGTAGATGCTCTGAGACTTCACCTAAGAAAACCAGGCCGTAATATGCAATAATCACATGTTGCCAAAATGAAATGCGTGCTAAGATGCTGTTTATTAGATAAATTTTGTTGCAAGTATTAAGCCCCAAATCTTATTTAGTGTGATTTGAGGATTTATACTCATATTACAATTGTAATCTCTATATTAGACTTCACAAATTTAGTTAAAATAATTTAGAATTAATTTTTCTTATTTTTCATAGTAAAACATGCATAACATGAAATTATCTTAACTATTTTTAAGTATACATTTCCCTGGTATTAAATACATTCATAATGTTGTGTAATCACCACCACCATCCATGTCCATAACTCTTTTTGTCTTGTAAAAGTGAAACTCTGTCCCCATTAAGTAGTAACTCCCCCTTTCCTACTTCAGCCCCTGGCTACCACCATTCTACTTTCTAGCTCTATGATTTTAATTATTCTAATTACTTCATATAAGTGGAATCACATAGCATTTGTCTTCTTTGTGACGGGTTTATTTCACTTGGCATAACATCCCAAGGTTTACTTATGTAATAGTGTATATAAGAATTGCCTTCCTTTTGAAGGCTGAATAATATTCCATTGTGTGTAAATAGTGCAATTTTTATATAGGTTCACCTGTTGATGGACGACTGAGTTGCTTTCACATTTTAGCTATTGTGAATAATGCTTCTATGACCATGAGTATACAAATATCTCTCTGAAACTCTGCTTTCAATTATTTTGCTTAAATATCCAGAAATGGAATTGCTGGAACTTAAGGAAATTCTATTGTTTATTTCTGAGGTACCACTGTGCTCCTTTCCACACCATTTTACTTTCTCACCAACAGTGCACAAGGGTTCGAGTTACTCTACATCTTTGCTAACACTTGTTATTTTCTGGTTTGGTTTTTTGATGTTTACCATCCTTATGAGTTTGAGGTGGTATCTTATTGTAGTTTTGATTTGTAATGACCTAATGATTAGTGATGTTGAGCACCTTTTTATGTGCTTTTTAGCCGTTTGTATATCTTCTTTGGGGAAATGTCGATTCAAGGCTTCGCTCATTTATTAATCCAGTTGTTTGGGTTTTTTGTTGAGTTTTAGGAGTTCTGTACATATCAGATATGATTTACAAATATTTTCTCCCATTCTGTGGGTTGCCTTTTTACTCAGTTTATAGTGTCTTTTGATGCACACAATTTCTTAACTTTCATGAAGTCCAATTGTGTAATTTTTTTGTTGTTGCGTATGCCTTTGATATCATATCCAGAAATTCATTGCCACATCCAATGTCATGAAGCTTTTGCCTGTGTTTTCTTCTAAGAGTTCTAGAGTTTTAGATCTTACAGCTAGCTCTTTAATGTATTTGGAGTTAATTTTTGTATATAGTATTAGAAAAAGGTCCAAATTCATTTTTTTGCATATAGATCCGTTTTTCCCAGCACCATTGGTTGAAAAGACTATTATTTCTCATGAGTGGTCTTGGTACCTTTGTCAAAAATCATTTGACCATGTATGCAAGTGTTTATTTCTGGGCTCTCTACTCTGTTCCCTTGGCCTACATGTCTGTCTTTATGACAGTACCACTTTGTATTACCATAGCTTTGTAGTGAGTTTTCAAATCAGGAACTGTGAGTCTTCTAGCTTTGTTTTTTTAAGATTCTTTTTTGCTATTTGGAGTCCCTTGAGATTCCATATGAATCTTAGGATGGGATTTCCATTTCTACAAAAAATGTTACTGAGACTTTGATAGGGATTGCATTGAATCTGTAGATTGCTTTGAATAATACTGACGTCTTAATAATATTAAGTCTTCGAGTTCATGAACATGGGATGTATTTCCATTTATATATGTCTTTTAAAATTTCTTTCAGCAGTGTTTGGTTAGTTTTCATTGTTGAAGTCTTTTACCTCCTTGGTTAAATTAATTCCTGAGTATTTTATTCTTTTGGATACTATTGTAAATGGAATTAACCTTTTAATTTCCTTTTCAGATTGTTCGTTGTCAGTGTATAGAAATGCAACTGATTTTTGTGTGTTGACTTTGTGTCCTGCTACTTTGTTGAATTCATTTGTTAGTTCTGACAGCTTTTTGTGGGAAATCTTTAGAGTTTTCTGTATGTAAGATCATATCATCTGAAAATACATAATTTTAGTTGTTTAGATCCAATTTGGATTCCTTTTTCTTACCAAATTGCCCTGGCCAGAACTTTCAGTACTGTGTTGAATAGATGTGGTCACAGTGGGCATCATTGTCTTGTTACAGATCTTAGAGTAAAAGCTTTCAGTCTTTCACCATTTAGTATAATGTTCATTGTGAGGTTTTCATATATGACTTTTACCATGTTGAGGTAATTTCTTCCTATTCCTAGCTTATTGTTTGTATCATGAAAAGGTGTTGAACTTAGTCAACACTTATTCCTGCATCAATTGAGATGATCATGTGTGTGTGGTTTTTTTTTTTTTACTCTATTTTGTCAATGTGAGGTATTAGATGGACCCATTTTTTGTATATTGAACCATATGCTTGTATTTCAGGAACAAATACCACTTGGTCATGGGGTATAATTTTTAAAATATGCTGTTGAATTTGCTTTGCTAGCATTTTGTTGAGAATTTTCACAACAATGGTCATAAGAGATATTGGTCTCTAGTTGTCTTGTAGTGTCTTTGTCTGGCTTTGCTGTCAAGATAATGCGGTCCTCATAGAATGAGCAGGAAGTTTTCCTTCTTCAATTTTTTGGAAAAGTTTGAGGAGGGTTGGTGTTAGTTCTTCAAATATTTGGTAGAAGTCACTGGTGAAGCCATCAGATCCTAGGCTTGTCTTTGTTGGGAGATTTTTGATTACTGATTCAATCTTCTTACTAATGATAGGTGTGTTTAGATTTTCTATTTCTTTGTGAGTTAGTCTTGGTAGGTTTTGTGTTTCTAAGAGTTTGTCCATTTATTTAGGTTATACAATTCATTGTTGTGCAGTTGTTCATAGTACTCTCTTAATAATGTTGTTTACTTGTGTAGATCAGAATGAATATCCCCACTTTTTATTTCTGATTTTAGTAATTTGTGTCTTTTCTGCTTTTTTTTTCTAGTTCAGTTAGCTAAATGTTTGTCAATTTTGTTGATCTTTTCCAAGAACAAACTTTTAATTTTTTCCATCAATTAAAGACATCCTTGGCTCTTGATAGGTGATGAAGAGGCAGGTATATTTTTAGCTGTTGGTTGCCATTTCAACGAAATAGCCGTCAACTGTAATTTTCTCCAAAAGTGGGAAAATAGAGAAAAAAACTAACATTTTTCTGTACTTCATTTTCCATCTGTAAAATGGAGAAACAAAACCCATCTCTTGTGTTTTCCAAGGCTGGATGATGTGTACGCATTATATATGTACTAGATACTTCTGAAATTATAGTTAAAGGATGAAATCTGGTTATGGTCTTCAGTTTTTCAGGTATTTCAGGGCTCTTTCTAAGTTTCCGGACCAGATAGTAGCAATTAATGAATACTACTACAAATTATTCGGCATTTGTCCTGCTCAAGATCTCTGCTCCTTTGGGCAATGAGGCTTGGTTTCTGTAAGACAGATAAGGATGACAAAGGAATTAAGTCACTAAAAGCAGTGAAAGACTTCAGAAACCATGTTTCATGTCTTTGGTCTTCCCCGGTGGATGCTAAAGCCATTAGGTTTCCCCCAACAGTCAGAACACGAAGATGTGACTTGGAGTACTGTGGCCACCTGTTCTGCCCAAGTGCATCAACTGTGTTCATCAACTCACACCAAGGGTGGGGGTTGGATTTTCTTCTTCCCTGTTGTGATAGACAGATGCCCTGTCATTATGTTTTTATTTGAAATTTCACAGTGAAAGAAGGAAGCCACTCTTGAGAAAACAGCAATTTAAATCAGGTTGTAATTTTTAAAAAGTGATTTACAAAAGGTCTTTCCCCAAATACTCCCATCATAATCATCTAGGGTGGGGAGAAAAATGGGGTGCGGAGGGCAGACTCACCCCTCATCCCTGCTCTTCCAGCAGGGAACACTCATTTTTACACCGTTGTGCCTCTGCAGTTCCTCCCTTTGTTCAGGTTTGTGCTGGGCATCTCCGTTCCACAGAGACTACTGGTTTCCAGTGCAACAGAAATCTCATTTGTGATAAACCTTGATTTTGAATTGTAGTAAATGAAAGTTTAAAAAAAGCAGGCATTAAAACTCTCTATCTTTTTCCCTAGGAAAAGTAGCATTCCATCTTCTGGCATCACTGTCCTTGGGACTAAACCCCCTTAGAAAACACCGCTTTTGCCTAGCCCTCAGAGGCTTGGTCCCCTAACAGTTTACACCTTTCCAGAAAAAGAATCTCAAGGGCTTTCCTACAAATGTCTGTCACAAGCTCAACAACCTCACAACCTCAAGTCTGTCCTGTTTTAGAGACACACACACAAAAATGCTATAAAGGAAGCATTAATACTTGTTTAGAGAGATTATCAGGAACATTGTACTTAACAGTGAGAAATCTGAGTAATGTATATATGAGTGTGTTATGTTATTCTTTGTACTTTGCATTTTCAAAATGTCCCATCTTTTTTTTTTTTTTTTAAGCCAAGAAGTATAATAAAACTTACCTGGCCACCGCAGATGAGAATTGGCATGCAATAAAACTTGCCACAAGCTGGGAGGAACCAGCAGTGTGCTGCTATAGGCTTAACAACCATCTTTCTGGAAGAAAAACCTTGATTTGTAGCATGAGCCAGTTTCTGTGTCTCACATGGCCATTTTCAAGCTACCAGTGTGACATCACTGAACTCTGACTTGGAAAAAGAGGCTCACACTTGGCTCCCCCGAGCAGTGCTGGCCTAACTCCAGCACACCACTGGGTTGAACTGCCAAGAAAGAGTAGTTCCCACAGATAGGGAGGAAGCAAATGCTCTGTAAATACCTGTAGGCAGAGGCAGGGAGACCTTTGTAGAATGAAGAGTGTTAGGGACTTGGCTCTTCTTTATTTCGGAAAATCTTAGATTACTCATTCATTGGTTGATCTCATGCTTGTGTGCTTATGGAAATAAAGCATTTAGTCAGTAAAATATTGTTACCCAAGGACTCAATAACCATGCAGTCAAGAAATTGTATATATTTTTAGAGGCTTCTTTCAAACTTAACTTTTTAAGGTGACTTTATTCAAAAAGAGTAAACCCACGTGGAATATTTATAAAGATAAAAGCTTCAGAAATCCATGTGAAATGAAAATTATGTAATAATTGGTTTGCTCACAAATATAGGAATTCAGATAGTTTTAAAAAATTACTTTGATTTAAAGTTTGTTAAAATAATCAAGTTTAAAAAGAAAGTATATGGGTTGAGTGGTATCGCTCCCAAATTCATTTCATTTTCCCCCGGAACCTCAGAATGTGACCTATGTCAGCTCAGGCTGCCGTAACAAAATATCATAAACAATAGAAATTTATTTTCTTGCAGTTCTAGAGGTTATATAGTCCAAGATCAAGTTGCTGGACCGTGTTTTAATTTCTGATGAAGCCTCTCTTCCTGGCTGGTGGATAGCCGCCTTCTCACTATGTCCTCATGTAACCTTTTCGTGGTGCATGTGTGTGGAGAGAGAGAGATTGTTCTCTCTCTTCCTCTCTTACAAGGTCACCAATCCTATTGGATTAGGACTTTGACCTCCTGACTTCATTTAATCTTAATTATTTCCTAAAAGCACTATCTCCAAATACAATTACATTGGGTATTAGGGCTTCAGCATATGAATTTGGGGAGGACAAATAGCAGTCTTCTTACCTTTTATACATTCATCACTTACCAACTCTATTCCTTTAGCATAGGTTGGGCTGTCATCCCTCTCTTTAGTTTTATACTGGAGGCAAACTAGATATTTATAGCCAAACCCACCAACTCTAAGAACTTTCCTCTTGTCCATGACAATCTGGGAGTGACATATTTATACATTTCAGTATACCTCTTGGTTAACCTACTTCCATAACACAATTTACCATATTGGTCATAGCCTCCATTTTATTGAATAGTTCTGTAAGTGCCAGGCATGGTGCTGGATACTCTAAAACATCATTTCTAATCCTCACAATAAACCCAGCAAGGTAGCTTTGATTTTCTCCATTCTGTAGATGAAGAAATTCATTCATTTTTTTCAGTTATCTTCCACATTTACCCTAAGGCAGTTCTGAGCCCTGGGCATGTATGAGTGAATGAGGCAGGCAAAGCCCCTGCCCTCATGGAGCCTATACTCTGGAAGGATGAGACTGATAGAGAGTAATACCTAATGTCAGATGTGATCAGTGCAATGAATTAAAATGAAGAGTAAGAGGGGGAGAGTGTGACCGGGTCCAGGAAGTTCTCATGTATATGAGAACAATAAAGTGCCATGTTGGCTGGGGGAGGTCAGAGAGGCAAGAGCACATAGGACCTTGTCACCATTGTTGGGACGTTGGTTCCTACCCTGAATGACATGGGAACACATTAAAGTGCTTTGGGGAGAAGAGTGATGTGATCTGAATTACACTAAATAGGACTGTCCTTACTCTTCTATTGAGAGTAGATTATAGGGGGCAAGCATGGAAGCAGGGAGGCCAGTAGGAGCTTATTTTAATAATCCAGGCTAGAGATGGTAGTAGCTTAGACCAGAGTGAGAAACAGTCTGATCCTAGATGTGTTTTGAATGTAGAGCTGACCAAATTTGCTGACTAATTGCATATTAGGCAAGAGAGACATCAAAGACAACTATGAAGTCTAGTGCCTGAGCAAGTGGAAGAATGAATGGAGTTGTATTCATTAATATTGAGAGTACTATAGGAGGAGCAGGTTTGGGATGATGACGGGAAATCTGGAGTTTAGTTTGAATATGTTAAGTCTGAGAGGCCTACACATCCTAGTGCAGTCAAGTAGGTATTAGAATGCTTGAGTCTGTAATACAGTGTAAAGGGCTAGCCTGAAGAGATACATGAGAATCATCAGCGTGCCAACTCAAGGAGGTGATACAATTGGCCAGACCTGATAAGAGGTGGGACTTCAGGGCCCAGGCTTGCTTGCTTATATCCCCAAGGCCCCTTGGACACACGCTTGGTGGCCTAACCCACTGGATATTCTAAATCATCAAGATAGAGATGGGGTCCTTAAATCTATGCTTTTAAAATGTTTTCTGAGTAATTCTGATATGCATCAGGATGACCACCACTAGTAAAAGCCTTTAGACAAGGATTTTGTTTTTTGGAGACTTAGGGGTTTCCATCTGAAACTTTGAGTCCCACAGGAAATTTGACGGAATGGGAAAGAGAATGGGTTTGGGAGTGGCTCAGACCTGAGCCTGAATCCAATCTTTGCCTGTTACTATGAGAACTTGGATAGGCTTTCCAGGCTCTCTGTGGTTCCATATCCTTTCTTTATAGATGCAGCCCATCCCTCTTTCTGCAAGTAGGAATAGTTGAACCACACCCACAGAGTTGTGAAGATTAAGGTAAATTGTTTATATAAAGCTCCTGGCTTAGAGTAGACACCAATTAAAAGCTAATCTCACCTGCCACATATAAAACCACTGGAAGAAAACTGTTCTTGAATTTTGTTTCATCTTCATTTGGGGCCTTTTTCTTCTGCTTCTTTCTGTTATCTAATGGCCTAGCCTTCAGGATTTCAGATGTTGTCAGATAAGTTGCTTTTCTTTACCCCCACCACCATCCTTTGAGCCCAAGACCAATTTGCTTGGTTGTCTGCTATACAACCACATGGATATTGTTATACTTTGTGTTTTTGCAGTTGAAGTACACACTTCCACTCTAAAATCTTCTCTTTGTCCTGCGTTCTTTATCTCACATTTGTATCATCACCTCCCACGTTTTCAGTCTAGAGACTAACACAGTGGTTCCCAACCTTGGCTGCCCATTAGAATCGCCTTTGGGATTTTAAAAACTGCCGTGTCCAGACCACATACCAAACCAATTACATCAGAATGTTTAGGAGTGAAATTTCTGAATCTGTTATTGATCTGTAACATACAAAAAGTACAACACATATATCGTAAGTATATTGTTCAATGAACTATTATAAACTGATACTTCTGTTTAAAGGTACATAGTTCAAGAAACTGAACATTGTCAACATCCCAAAAGCTCCTTCCACAGATGCTAGCTGCCCTGACCTTTAATACTATACATTTTTATCTGTTTTGTAACTGAAATATGATCATAGAACCTGTATTCTTTTGATCTGGCTTATTTTGTTAATCTTTCTATTTGTTCTACTTCTTTCATTCTCATTACTCTGTAGAATTTCCCTTGTGAGAATGTAGCACAGTTTATTTGTCCATTTTCTCCACTGATGAGCATTTAGGTGTTTCCATTTTCTAGATACTTTGAGTAGCACAGTTTTGTACATGTCTGTTATGCATGTACACATTTCTGATGGATATACACCTAGAAGTGGAGTTACTGGGTTGCAGGGTGTGTGTCTGTTCAGCTGTAGTAAACACTACCAAATTGTTGTCCAGAATTTTCTACCAATTTATCCTCCTACCAACAGTATTTGAGAGTTCTGGTTGTTCCCAACTCTGAACACTTGATCTGTCTCTGTTTTGTATACTTTACTCAGATTCTCCAGGTACCTAGAATGGCCTTTCCCAGGTCTCTCCCTTTACGGTTCACTCTTTCAGAAAGCCCAGTTCGAGCATCACCTTTCATTAGCCTCCCCGGCCTTACTCTTTCAGTTGGAATTTGTTGCTGTGTCTTCAGCAGTGTAAATATTAATACATTACAGCCTTGCCCACACTCTGCCTTACAGCAGTGAGTGAGCGCTCTGACTCTCCAACCTGGATAATAAGCTTTTTAAGAGCAGAGGCTGCACCTCACTTATTTCAGAGTCTCCCTAGACATAGCACTTGCACATTATAGGTGCTTCATGAATATTTCTTTTGCTCACTTTATCACAGAGAAAATCTTTTAAATATAGATTATTGGTAAATGACTATTCAACCAGGCAGTGAAACTTCACATTTCTTCTGTATAGGGAATGCATAATTGTTTCCAGTGTAAGCTACTTATTGATTTTAATCAATTTCATCTTTTTTAAACTCCTTCGTGTGGGACTCATGATTTATCTTGGGAGCTCTTTTTCGGGGAAAATAAGAGCCTTTTTTCTGATTCTGGGAGAGCATGTGATCACTTTTTGTCATCCTCACATAAAGCAGATTTTCATGGCGTAATTTAAGAAGGAAGTGCTTCCAAAGAGCCAGATTCCTAAGGGAAGATTGGAGTGAATGATGGCAAACCATATAGCTTTTTAGCCTACCTGAGAAGTGGAACTGTACTCTTCTGTACTTTATGAAATGGAGTCAGGAGAAATGAAAAGACTCAGTGGTAGCCTTGGAATCCTTAACATTTAATTAGTGTGAGGGAAAAGCAGGCCTGGTGCCAAGGAGACCTGCTCTCAAACCATCCTATGAGACCACAGAGTGAGTGGTGTGATCAGATTGTATCAGCAGCCTCTAGTGCCATTCCAAAGCACAGCGGGCGGTCATGGTACTTTTGAACAGGAAAGCTTTACCTAAGGGTTTGAAAAAATGATGTATACAGAAGCATTTTATAAAAAATTAAAACGTTTAAATGAAGTAATTCAGCACACAGTGGGGAAGAGCAAGGAAAAACTGGAACCCACAGGCACCTCTGCATCTTTCTGTCGGCCCCTCTAACTAATGCCAGCCTTCATAGTATTAGGGCTGCTGCTTCAACTTCACCTCCCAAATCTTGCACAACCTCACTTTGGACCAATTCTGACTTTTGTCCATGGAAACATGCAAGGAAGGGACTCTCGGCAGTGCAGTTCTCTGTGCAACCAAGTTGTCAGTAGAGCATTCCAGAACACACATTCAGACAGGGGAGCCTGGAAGGGGGAAAGAAAGAATATTTTCCCCAGTATCCAGTGCCTGTTGGGTTGTCTGTGCTGGTTTTTGCTGTTTATCATTGAACACTGATAACAGTCTTACAAACGAGAGATTTCTCAGGGATTCACAGCTAACTAGCAAGATTTATAGCCTGGATTTTTAGCTATGTCTGTATGCGCTCAAAGCTGATGTTCATTTTAATGGACTCTGCTGTTTTCCATGGAAAGCAAGACCTAGTGGTTTTCCTGTTTGTTTGTTAGGATTAGGAAATAAAAACTAAGATTTAGCAGAAGTACTGAGTTTATAGCATCCTCGGCTAGTTGCCACACTAGATAAGTAGCTGTAGGACAGACCAGGCAGCGACTCACATGGACACTGCTTTTAGGTCAGAGGAAAATAACTCAGGCAGGACTAGCAGAGCTTCCATTTTATTCTCAGCAGAGCTTAGACCTCCCTTTGGCTGTTCCCAGAATTAGAAAGCTCATCAGGGATGCTACAGATTATGCTTTAGAGTTGGGAGTTAAGATTGAGCCTCAACTGCCCCCATTTGTCCTCCTTAAAAGACAGCATAAATTTTAAGGTCAAAAAAGAAACTGCTCATTTTAGCAGAGGACAAAACAGTGGGGCCCTTTTGGGAATAGGTCAGCCTTTTATGGTCATCCTAATTTTACTTCCTGCTGTTTTTGTTCACCCAATACATTTCCTTTTGGGAATCACCTAGAAGTAGATTCATAAGAGTTTGAAGGAGAGGAGTTAGGTAGTTTAGAAGAGAAGGGACGTAGATCTCTAATGGCACATACAACTTGGTAAAGCAATCCAGGTTGACAGTATATAATAGGAATTTGAGTGCTTTAAATTTGTATTTTCCAAGCTCACTCTCAGTTTCTTAAAGTACTGCTTTAAACAGTCATTTAAAGACGATTATGTTAACATTTAAAGATGGTTAATTCGGAGGTCTGATGATATTTTTAATAACACAGAAGTTTCATTAACCCAAGATTCTTAATATGTAATAAATTTGTGAATGAATTTAAAAGCTAGTCTCTTCAGATATGTGGATTAATAGGCTTTTTAAAATCATTTGAAGTAGATAAACTAGTAGAAAACGGCTTTCTTCCTCCTTCTTATGAAAATATAGAACATATCCAAGATATTCTTAGTAAAAGAATAAAGCTCTTCATAATTGAACAACATTCAAAATGATGTATTTGAAAATCAGCCACAATGTATTAAACTGTTTAGAATTACTTACCTGGAGACAGCCCTTAATAGAGCCAAGATATAAGCACTTACCACATCCAGCTTTTATAAAAGGAATGCATCCTTAAATGTAAAATGGCCTGAATAGGATTTGTAGGGATTAACTCATGTGTCGTTTCATTACTCTGTTTCTCCTTTCCTTCTATTCATTCTGTGTGTTTTAGGTGTTGCTTATTTTGTTTGCACTGTTTTCATTTTATTCGTGCTGTCGTTCTTCAGTGTCCCCCTAGTACCATGATATCAGCCATGATAATATTTATCATACTTGTTGCCACTGTTTACCTTACTCCTCACTATATTGTGAGCACCTTGAGGGCCGGGACTGTGTCCTTCCTGGATCTCAGATATGGCTCACTGCAGAAAATAATGATATTGTTCCCTTAAAAATGATTCTGTGGCATTTTCTCTTTTTGAAAAAGAGACAGGCTCTTGCCGTGTCACCCAGAGTGGAGTGGCACCATCATAGCTCACTACCGCCTCAAACTCCTGGCCTTGAGCAATCTTTCCACATCAGCTTCCCTAGTAAGTGAGACTACAGGTGGGCACCACCATACCCTGCTAACTTTTAAATTTTTTTGTAGAAGTGGGGTCTTGCTTTGTTGCCTTGCTGGTCTCAAACTCCTGGCCTCAAATGATCCTCCTGCCTTGGACACCAAAGGTGCTGGGATTATAGGCATGAGCCACCACACTTAGCCTGCATTTTCTATTTTTCAAACTTAACATATGATCCCTTTTATATGAAAAAGCAAATAAGAAGTGAATTTTATATTTTTCCAGTCACCACCAGCCTTTACATGTGCTGTTAGCCTGACTCACTGCTACATACAGTTTGGTTCTAAACTTAAAGATACTTCCCTCCAGGAATCCTTTGCAATGCCCCTCCCCCACAGATGAGGACAGTGCCATATATCTGGGACTCTCCTCAATCCCCTGTCAAGGCACTTGGCATATATACTTCACTCTAATTAATTTTAAAATCGACTCTACCCTCAGTTCATTATAAACTTTGTGAAAGCAGGGACCATAATTGTCTTGCTCATTGTAATATCCCTGGGACAGGGTTGCAGGATGTCCTCTCCTGATAACTTTTCTCATCTCTATTCAATGCCTCTAAGACTCAAAGTTTAAATAAAAGGCTTATGAAATCAATGTCAAGATTGTCAGCCACTGAATGCTGGAAGTACCTTAAGCTGTGATTCTATCTGGGGTTTCCATGAAGATGGGATTTGGGGTATAGTCCTAGGTTAATGTGTAATCCCAACTCTAATTTTGAACCTGAGGAACCTAGGTATCCTAGCATCAATTAAGTCATAGGCTTTAACAATTTTTTTAATAAAGCTGTTTTTGCCACTGACACTGGAATTGCTTTCTAGGCAGCTTCTTTTATAAAAACGAAAGCAAAGAAAGAGAAATTGAAATGTTCTCTTTGAGGCACAAAACTAATTTTCTCTAGTTATGTGCTAGAGAAGTGATTAAGTCTTTTAAATGAACACAGTATTTTTGCTCTTCATGGGTCTGTTTACCATCAGAATCTTAGTTGAGAAATGATTTTGAAAATAGTTCTATTTCATACATGGTATAAGTGAAACAAGGCTAAGGCCCACTCTGCCAGAATTTACCATTGGTTCCTTACTTTAATCCTTAGACTCCTAGAATTGAACTATAAAACTAGAATAAAATTTAGAGATCATCGCATAATCCGAGAGTTTCTAAAAAGCTCTCCATGGAAGCACCCAGCTCCACAGAGTCACTGCAGGGGCCACCACAATGAAGGGAGGATGGGGAAGGGCACACAGCGATAGAATTTGAGCCTGTAATCCTGCTTCATCCAGAACAGTGTTGCTGTAATTCATTATAAGATCTTAAGGAAAAGGAAGAGTTTAGTGCTTTAAAAAAGTGATTGATTAGACTGACTGACGGAAGAACATTGGAGCATACTGAAGGTACACTTATCGGTAGCTGAGCTACTTTGTAGGCTGCTTTGGGACCTGATCCTCCATCCAGCCCTATTTCCGCAGTGTCACATTGCCTACTCTGAAAGCTTGTTCTCTCTTCACCTTCAGCTTCCAGAGCTAAGCTCAGCATGATCAACACCATGTCAAAAATCCGTGGCCAGGAGAAGGGGCCAGGCTATCCTCAGGCAGAGGCACTGCTGGCGGAGGCCATGCTCAAATTTGGAAGAGAGCTTGGAGATGATTGCAACTTCGGTAACAAGTGCTTCCTCACATTGTAATTCTTTCATTTGTCCATGGGGATTTTGGTGCTGGTAAGAAATTCTGTAGGGAATCGGTCAAATCATTTTATATTTTGGTTTTCAATTTTAGATCTTATACACATGGGCCAAAAATTTGTTTTCAGAATTATTTCATCCACTCTAATGTGATTTATCTTACAAGTTTTCTTCCCACCCCCCCACCATAAGACCTCAGTCTGTACAACAGCTTTGGTTGACATATCCAGATGCCTCCTCGGCACTTTCTGTTGGGTGTTTCTGGCAGTCATTGAGTATTAAAGCAGAGTGAGTAGGCACAGTCAGCATGATTCAAAGCCCTGCCTCATGGCCTTTTTCATAGATCTTTGCTCTCTTGTATATGGTACCTAGTTCTACTGCCCAAGGTGAGACATGATTTATTCCTTCACCCTGTCTCCCCCAACACTCAGCTACCACACCCAACATCTTCTATTTTCACCCCCTTGTGATGTGGGATCTCCTTCCTGGTTGAACCCTGCTATTTCTGTTACTTGCTTTTGCTAATAGATTTGCCTTAAGCTACTCCCATATTAGGGAAAGCTGGTACTTACAAGAGAGGGCAGGGAGCTTCCTAAATTGCTTCTTAAAGGAAAAAGTAACTGTTACATTCTTGATGAGAGGTATTTACCCTCTTAGGGGGCATTGAGTCTGTTGCCTGGAGTGAACTGAAGATACCTATTCTCTCCTGTCTGTTGTCTTTAGAAGACAAGTGGTAATCCTTTGGGTTTTCATCTGTGAAGGGCCCTGTTATTGCAAGTGCATTTCATGTTTATTCTGTAACATGAAAGAGCTTTATTCTCTCCTAGGCCCAGCACTTGGTGAGGTCGGGGAGGCCATGCGGGAACTGTCGGAGGTCAAAGACTCTTTGGACATAGAAGTGAAGCAGAACTTCATTGACCCTCTTCAGAATCTTCATGACAAAGATCTTAGGGAAATTCAAGTATGTGCAATGAGTCTTCTGGAAAGTGGGCAGTTGAAATCATACAGATGCAGATGCCTTTTTTCTTTAGAAAACATTTTTTAGCTTACCCTGTGTGTGGTCAGCTCTGGGCACGTTAATTACAAAACAACCCAGTAAGACATAATGAGAGAAACCAGAAATGTGATACTTTTCAGCCTGTTATGACTGTGCCATTCATGAGGGGTGTCTCTGGCTTCTCTATGTTTGATTTTCATATTGAATAGTTTTTTTCAGACTTCTTCTCCAGAGGATAATATTATTTATTATTAACAATTTTTTGTTTGTAAATTAACAAAATACACAGTTTTGTTAATCTATGGTTTGCTGGGGTGATTTCACCCACTAAAGTGTTAGTTGTACTGGTTGTTAGCTTAAATAAATAGTTATTCTATCACTTTATGAGCACATATTTTCTTTTTTTTTTTTCCAAGTCCAGAAATTAGATGCGTGCATATGTTTTTATATTAATATTTTCATATGGTTGTTAGGATTGAGGAAGAATACCAACTAGCCACTTTCTAAAACACGTAGAGCAGTTGAGCTATTTATAATAAATAAAGTTCATATGTCTTTGAGTGTGGAATGTTTGCTCACTTTTTTTTATCTAACACATATTTGTTGAGCTTTTTTGAAACTTTGTTGGGTGTAAAATGGATTGCCATAACTTGAACTAGGGCCTCCTCCTCCTTATTCTAGCTTAAATCTCCTTTAACAGTACCATTTGCTCAAGATTATAGAGTTAGTAAGTGACAGACTCACCCTAAATCCAAAATAGAACTGTGACTCCAATGCTGTACCCTGTAGCTAACTGTAAATTCAAATGTTTAAAAAAGAAGGTTCCTTCCAAATGAACATTTAGTTTGGATCAGGGTATGGACTGAGGGGCAGGGGATGCAGTATGAGGGAAGGTCTAGAATATTATTCTTCCTCCTTTCCTTTTCATTTTTTTAACCACTCACTACTTTGTTTTCATTTCCTTTCATTCTGCTCCATACATACCTAGTAACAAGGGAAAATCCAGGATTTTCCTTCATCCATTAGTAGTGAAAGACTAGCTATCGGGGAAAAAAAAATACTTTTTAGCTTTGGAAAACTACTTTGTTACCTGGTCACTAGAGATGATGGGTGGAGCCTGGGCAGCCGTCTACTAGGGATGGTGCAAGGAGGGGATTGAAGCTCGGCATGGAGCATTAGATATAATCCCTTCGAAGGTTCCTTCCAAGTCAGACTTTGTTCTTGAGTTCAATTATATGTCAAGTGGGAGGCTTAAACTAAATCACTGGATTTAGTTTCTCTGGTGACAGCTGCATCAGTCAGCTGAGGCAAGTGTTAAGATATAGATACCTAGGCCCCCACCCTAGATATTGATTCAAGAGCTCAGGAATCCATATTGTGATGAGCAACTTATGTGATTCTAACAGACTGGATGATTTGAAAAGCAAGAATGCCATTTCTATCTCACTTAATTTCAAGGAGAGTATTTTTCCTCTGGCTTCTCATGAGATACCATTTCTCTTGAAGATAGGGACTGTGGGGCCTGTGAGTGTGTCCTTTCATTGTGTGTAGGACATGTGCATTCCTTCTCTGTTTCTGTCATGGGCTGGAAAGGCTTAGTCCAGCTTGCCTTTGGCCTCACAAGGCCAGAAAATAAAGGGCACTGACATTTCCTATAATTTATCTTTTATTCTTAATTATTTTTAAAGATATTCCCCCATATTTAGCCTTTGAAAGCCTTGGCCCCATTGTTGCATGTTTCTTTATTTCTCTGGTGATTGTTGTATTTTAAAACTTAGTCTATCTTAATTTGGAAGTTAATGGACGTGATGGAGAAGTGAGCTCAAATAAGCCTTTTCCATCCTATGGAAAAGCCCTTTCAAAGCCTATTCCTGCCCTTGACTTTCTCAGCATCATCTAAAGAAGTTGGAGGGTCGACGCCTGGATTTTGATTATAAGAAGAAACGACAAGGCAAGATTCCAGATGAAGAGCTTCGTCAAGCTCTAGAGAAATTTGATGAGTCTAAGGAAATTGCTGAGTCAAGCATGTTCAATCTCTTGGAGATGGATGTAAGTGACTCCTGTGGTTTTCAATCTAATCTTATCATCGAGGCACAACATTAATGTGTTAGAGGCCATAACCCTTAAAAGCATTAATATCTGATTACACTATGTGATAAGAACTTCAATAGATAGGTATTTCTTTTAAATAATTGTCAGTGATAAAGTAGACTGAGAAATAGAAAAGTTTTTTTCTGCATTCCTGTAGTTTGATTTAACTAGATTCTCATCTAATGAATCTTGAAGTACAGATACTCCTTAACTTATGATGGGGTTAAAGTCTTTAATATATCATGTAATTTATTGAACAGTGAATTAAAAGTAAAAAACAGAATGGTTGTATGGGTACTTGAAGTATGGTTTCTACTGGGTGCATATCAATTTTGCACCATTGTAAAGCCTACAAATCGTTAAGTCAGGGACCATCTCACTTATCAATCGTAGGAAGATAAAGGATATTTCTGATGATCTATATGTAAATTCAATAGAGCCCTGAGAACTCAGTTGTGGAGCAGGGGGCATCAGTAGTACTGGTGCAAGTCCCAGCGTCCAAAGGCCAGAAAGCCTAGAGCTGTGACATCCAAAGACAGGAGTGTATGGGTGTCCCTTCCCTAGAAGAGAGAGAGAACAAATTTGCCTTTCCTCTGCTTTTTGTTCTATCTGGGTCCTGAGCTGAATGGATGGTGTCCACCCCCATAGGGAAGGGCAGCTCTTCCTTATTTAGTCTACTGAGTGAATGCCAGTCTCTTCTGGAAACACCGTAACAGACACACCCAGAAATAATGCTTTACCAGCTATCTGAGGATCCCTTAATCTAGTCAAGTTGTCACCTAAAATTAACCATCACATTGCCTTCTTGCCTTACTCCTGACTGTGGCAGGGGAAGCATGTTGAACATATCCAGACTTTCCTACCACCTGGAGACAGTGTAGGTTTTTGTTTATGTAAAATAACTTGTGTCCACTTAACTCCTCGAGAGGAATACTGTGGGCATGAGGGGTGCTCCAAATCACAGTGCTCCTTCCTTGCAACACAGCACCCCTCCCCATCCCCAAATTCATGGGACAACACTGCCTCTGTTGACTTGGAGGCTGCTACCCAGCTGGATCATAATGTGAAACATAAAATCAAGAGAAATCAAGCTTAGAATATTAGAGCAGGAATGAACTCAAGATGTCACTTGATTTAACCCTTTTACATTACAGACAAGGCTCAGAGAGCACAGAAGATTTTCTGTCATACCTTGTCGCCTCTCGGGTACATTATGTGAGATATTGTCACATTTTTATTAATAACAGTACCAATATTAACAGCCTGAAAAGTATAGGGAACAAAGAGTCCTTTGGCCAGTGTACCTTCTTTTCTATAGGAAATCAATAAAAGAAGTCAAATCCCAGATACAAGACTGTAGCTAAGCATGAGACTCTTTAGAGCTATGTGGTCTTCCTGAGGGTTACCCGTGTTGCTTCTCATTGTGCTGATATGCGTGATTCTAAGCATAAGGATGCTTTCTTTTATCCTTGATGGATTTGAAACCTGCAGAACTATCTATCTTAGTTGGCTTATCACACAGTCATCAGCACCACCAACCAGGGGCTGTGTGTTGAGGTCAGCCCTGTTGTATGTATGAAACAGTAGTGGCTGCTTAAGGATGGTAACGTGTAAACTAAGGCATGATTTTCCCATCAATCTGCAGATTGAACAAGTGAGCCAGCTCTCTGCACTTGTGCAAGCTCAGCTGGAATACCACAAGCAGGCAGTCCAGATCCTGCAGCAGGTCACGGTCAGACTCGAAGAAAGGTATTCTACAGTTCCCTGCATTTCACATTTGCATTTTATTGCTATAAAATGATGTATAAAGAAATGGAAATCATAGAATACATTTGGAGACAAACGTCTGCCAAAATTCCTGCTTATCCTACACAGGCGCCTTGTGGATTGTTTTGATTTTATTTTTTCTTGTGCTTTGTTTTACATTGTCTGTTGAATCTAATTTTCTGTTTATGAGAGATCGATACTTGGATTATATTTTGGCTGCCACAGGTGGAACACCAGGATGCTACTGCTGATAATGGATGCCATTTGCTGAGCAGTTATTCCATGTGGGTACTGGATACATATCATCATCAATCTTGTAACAGCCCTGTAACCTAAGTGTTTTTAGCCTCGACTAACAGATGAGTAAACTGAGGCTAAGAGAGGTGAAGTAACTAGCCCAGGGTCACTCAGTGGTACGAGTGGAGTTCACAGCCAGCCATAACCTGTTTGAAACACTTGTTTCTTTTCACATCTTGTGTTTCTCTGAATGGTGGTCAAGTCCTCTGCCATCAGAGAGAGCTGCTTTCACCTCGTTAGATGTACCTCACAGCAGGGCTATAGTAGTAGGAAACTACCCTGTGAATGTGGCTCTGTGGAGTTGTGGGGCACAGCCTGTGTGGCTGTATACCAGTGGCCCTGTGTTATAATGTGTGTGATTTTAATTTAGCTAGATTAAACAGGATGATTTTGCTGAACATGTATACCTCAAAAGGTCACCTCAGCAGGCTTTTTTCTTAGGCCACATGGCCAGATTAGACTCTCACAGCTGATCACATGGCTGCCTGCATGAAGAAGAGACCAATCATACGATTCCACACCTGTTTTCATTGTTTTCCCTCAGGCTGATCTCATCTCAGTATTTTCTTTGATTCATGGTTTAATTGAGCATTTTCCTTCGGCACATCCTTGTGGAAATTTACGTAATGCTGAATCCTCCAGAAAGGTTTTAAAACCATATACTTCAAAATACTAAAGAAATATTATGTGTCTTTGTAATGTCTCTTGAGCATGAAGGGAGCCCTTTCCTTTTTTTCCTCTGAAATAAGTTCAAAGTCAGTATCATTCTACAGTTACCATACCCTAAACCCTCACCCTCCCTTGCAAATCTCTTACATACTTTGTTTATTGAATAACTGAAACTGTGGAAAATATTTAGGGTTATGTAGAAGACAATTATTAGCCATACCTTTCCAATTTCCTTCTGTCTTCCCTCTTTCCTTTCCTCCTCCCTACATCTCAAACTGCTCATTCTTCTAAGAGCACACAGTGTATTTCCTCCTTCCCTCTGTCCAAACCTTCTCATGTTCTGAATAGAATAGCTCCCTTTCACATTTTCATCTGGAAACAACTCCTGTGTATCTTTTAGTTCTTTCCTTAAACCTCCTCCAGCTTCCTTATGGAGAGAGAGACTCCTTCCCACCTTCACCCCAAACCACACCCCTGTGTTCCTGTGGCACTTTGTAGATATCTCTGACAGTGCTTACTAAAATTTATGGTAATCAGTTGTTTGTGTTCTGTCTCCCTTACAGACCATAATCTGTTTGTGTCTTTTTTAAAATTGAAAAAATTGTGGGTACATAGGTGTATATATTTATGGGATTCATGAGGTGTTTTGATAGAGGCATGCAATGCATAATAATGATATCATGGAGAATGGGGTATGCATCCCCTCAAGCATTTATCCTTTGTGTACAAGAACTGTGTTTTAATTCATTTTTGTGTTCCTGGTACCTAGCACAGTGCATATTTGGATAAAGGACTCTGAATAAATGAGAGAGGAAGTGAGGGATTGAGAGAGAGAATGAAGACAGTGAGGACATGGCCCCATAAAGGGACATCACCAAAAACTCAGACATACACATACAAGAAAACTAAGGGTCCTTTTTTGATTTCCCACACTTCATCATGGTAGCATGGTGGGTGACCGAAGCATTTCCTGAATCTTTATATTTGCTTTTCATTTTACTTCTTAACTGGCTACATAACCTTTCCACCACTTTTCTTTTTACTGCAGAATAAGACAGGCTTCATCTCAGCCTAGAAGGGAATATCAACCTAAACCACGAATGAGCCTGGAGTTTCCAACTGGAGACAGTACTCAGCCCAATGGGGGTCTCTCCCACACAGGCACTCCCAAACCTTCAGGTAAGAGCTGAGACTGCAGATCCTATTGCATAGGCCTTGGCATATCCATTGGCACTCTTCCAGAAATTTTAGGAATAGTCCAATCTGGCTGCATAGGAAATATGCAGTAATACTTTTCTTATGGAGTGGTTTGTCAGGTAGAAACTCTGTTAAAGGAATCCTTTTGTCTTTTTTTCATTTACCTTTTCTTTCCTTCCTTCTCATTCTTCTCTATAAAACTTTCTTTGTATATCCCATTTTCTCTGTCAATCATCAGCACACATGAACACATTTTATTTTGACCCTCCTTTGTGGTTGTAAATCGCCTTTCCTTGTCAGTTTTGTCTGCGAGTGTCATCTTTTCTCCTGCCTGTTCGCTCTGAATCCAGCCTGTATGACAGTGAATGCCCCAGGACAGTTTGTCCCCATATGCATTCACATATAACCCACAGACAGCAAGCGGCTCCAGAAATGTGCTGATGAGCTGGATTTCTTGAGTCACAGAAGCGTATGGTTAAATATATTTGCAGAAGAAGATATTTTGAAACTCGACACTTGCTGGGTTTTCTTTCCCATGCTCACCTCTGATCACTTTATCATACTGTGGCACTGGGGTTGATATAATAAAAGCTAGATGACATTTTATCTCAGGAATATCCATGCATACCTAGCAGAGCATTCTTTACCTTGTCACACTTGCTCTCCACTCCTACACACAGATTACACAACAGCCTGTGCTGGAGACATTTTCAACCTCCACATTTGCTTGTTTGAAGTGGGAACTGTCTTATACTGGATGTGGATGTTAGAGATAGGCAGCTTTCTTTTATTTTTCCTGTATCCCCAGTGCTTGATGTTCTACTGTAGAAAACTTTTTATAAGATGCTCTCAGGAGACTTATTAAGAAAAAAAGTGAGGTCTGAGCTGGCAGGTGGCGCTCTCTGTCCTTTGCGCTCAGCACTTCAGGGCATGACATAAGCAGCTGTGGCTCCTGGAGCTGGCCACCAGGACTAGTCACAGAAATTGTGTATAGCTGTGCTTCTCCCCGTCTGAAAACCAACCATATATTTCACTTTTCATCTGGAGACTCAGTAATTTGCTTCTTTCTCTAAATAAAAAAATAAATCACATTGTTTCCTTTCCAGCCACCTAGATGGCATGGGAGCTGTGTGCACTTGTCTGAGTCTGTATCTACATGTGTATGTATGTAATATTAATACAGTGGGTCATTTGGAATAGATCCCTCTTAAGATATGATTTCATCCTTCATTATTTTACTCAAGGTGGAGTACATTATTTTTGTATGCCATAGCTCCAGTGCACTGCATATATTTATATGTGCAACAGTTTACCTTACCAAGTATAAATTCCATAATTTTTTACATAATCTCAGTAGCCACAGTACTAATGTGAAGTTAAGTCCTACTGTTACATCCAATTTCAGACAGTGAAACTGAGAGTGAAGTACCATGTGCAAGGTCACAGAAAGTAAAAACTGGAACTCAGCGTTTTATATTATCCTGTTTTCACCACATTACAGCAGTTTTCCAGAGGCTGGGGTTATCATTTTAAAGAGTGATAACCGAAATGTTACTCAAAAGCATTCTCCATGTAATTCACCATACTTTTTCAGATATGCAAAGGTTTTAAAGTGCTCAGATGAGAGAATTCTTGCCATGCTGTGTTATTAATCTACATCATTATATTCTTCTTAAGCCATTGTCCCTCCTATTTCTGGGCATTGTCACGAAGGCAAACTATAATGAACTGTGTTGTTTGTATCACAAGAATAGATGTCACTGCTTTTCATACTGGAAACAGAATCAGGAATATACAGCAACTTCCAAAGGTCCGAGAAAGCTTCTGAGGACTGGTAGAGGGCAAGATGCCCAGTGCAGTGGACACTAAGGTCCAGTAGTCAGAAGAAGCTTCAACAGGAAGAGGAATGAGGGAGGAAAGACGGGGAGCAGCAAGCCAGGTGGGTACAGCAGGCAGCAGATTCTGTGAGTTAAATACCCCTTATCCTTTTGTGTTCTTCTCTTCTCTCCTGCTCTTACTCCCAGGTGTCCAAATGGATCAGCCCTGCTGCCGAGCTCTGTACGACTTTGAACCTGAAAATGAAGGGGAGTTGGGATTTAAAGAGGGCGATATCATCACACTCACTAACCAAATTGATGAGAACTGGTATGAGGGGATGCTGCATGGCCATTCAGGCTTCTTCCCCATCAATTATGTGGAAATTCTGGTTGCCCTGCCCCATTAGGATGTTATGCTGGCTGGCTCGCCTCCTCTTGACCCAGATAGTTACGGTTAACCACTGCTTTGGCAATGCTGCTTATAACACATCCCAAGTGCAGGCCGCAGTGGTCCACATCATCCAGCCCCACCAAGTGACTTTGGTTGACTTGTGGGCTCCCACAGGAGTCATGGTGATGGATGATATCCTCTTAGCCTGGTGGGCATGGCATGTGCTTTTTAAAACATCATCTGAGACCAGCCAGTAGTCACAGAACTGCTGTTTACACAGTTCTCAGGAGGCTGTGGTTTCTTAGAATATGACCATGAGCCATTTCACAGAAAATCCATCCCACTGAAGATATTGTCTATCACCCCAGGGGCCATCTGAAGGTCTCTTTGCATATCTCCATGCAAAGAGGAGAAAGCTTTTGCTTTCACACTGTCCCTTCCCAAATATGTGAGTCGTGGAATTGTCAAAGTAAGCCTTCCCTCACCAGCAAATTGTCTCCTGATCTGAATGAATTTGTCTCTTAATGCATCCATACAAAAGTGTTAATTGTGGGTTCAAAGCATTCTCTGCAAATAGGCATCTCAGCTCCTCACACTTACGGCTATTTCTGAGGTATAGCCAGTTTTCTTCCTTCCTTGCTATTAAAGCCAGAGCGGTAATTCCAAATTATTTTTTCAGTAAGACAGTTAATCAGCATTATTGTGAGAGAGACTGAAAAGAAATTCTCCGTTATGAGGAATTGGGAAGAAGTCTGGTATCCAAGCTTAAATTTCTTGCTGTACAGAAACTATGTATGTATTTAGGCTATTTCTGAAGGGCACAGGGAAGGGGGAACAAATATCTTCACTTCAGTTTTATTTGTGAATTACATGTTTCATGAATCCATTTGGCACAGAGACACAAGGAAGAACACACTAGTAACCATCTTTCCACTAGTTCATAGACTGAGAAACAGTAAATACCTTTCCTTTCCACTTTTACCCTGTGTTCTTTGAACATCATTTGTGCAGATTCTGCCCTCAATGAGGACCAAATAAAGATGATTTTTGTGCTTAGCAGTTTAAGGTATATGGCTGCATATGCAAAACTCTTTCCCAATTCAGTCGCTACTTTTACTTCTGCCCCTTCTATCCATCATCTTCATTTTGTGTGTACAGTGCTGTGTGTAAGCTTATCAGTGTGTTTTTTTTATTTGTATCAGTCATGAAAGTCCTGTTAGGTATCCAGAGTTCTATTTATCTAGCTGTACAGACTCTTTCAGAGGTTTAACGTGCTGCTTCTGATGTGCCACCTGCAGTAGTGGATCATGTGGAGTGAAAGGCAAATCTTACTGCTTAATGTATAAACTCTCACCACAGGAAGCATCGCTGTTTCCAATAAATATTGCTGAAGACAGAACCAAAGGCTCTGCTCCTTCATTTTGTGTCAGTTCTTTGGGTCTAACAATGGGTGGATGGGGGCTGGTTTCAGTCTCCATTGCTTTCTCATGCAGCCAAACAAGACCTGGCTCCAACTTCATATCTGTCTCTTTATACGTAGGAAAAGTTTCAGCAGCAAGGAAGTAGCTAGCCTGGACATGGGGACCTTCCTGGTAACCCCAGGAAAGAGGAGAATTTGGGAGAGAAGAAAGTAAGGAGAATTAGGTCTCATAGATGTTAAATGATGTATTGCTAAAAGTAGTATCATCTGAAGAATATAATGTTAGGAAGAGGAAATAAAATATATCTCTTCAAGTAGCCTCTTATTTTCTTTCATAATTGAAGATAAAGAAATAGACATGGAAATATAGTTTGATCGAAAGCCAGTATTAGGCCAGGTGCAGTGGCTCACACCTGTAATCCCAGCACTTTGAGAGGCCAATGCAGGTGGATCAACTGAGATCAGGAGTTCGAGACCAGCCTGGCCAACATGGAAAAATCTCATCTCTGCTAAAAATACAAAAATCAGCTGGACGTGGTGGTGCATGCCTGTAATCCCAGCTACTCAGAAGACTGAGGCACGAGAATCACTTGAACCTGGGAGGCAGAGGTTGCAGTAAGCCGAGATCACGCCACAGCACTCCAGCCTAGGGTGACAGAGTAAGACACTGCCTCCAAAAAAAAAAAAAAAAAAAAAGCCAGTATTATTTTCTCTTGATGTATATATTTGGGGTGTAGGTGGGAATAAGGGAGCAGCAGGGCACACAGAATGTGTATTTTCTGAGTTCCTAGGAAAATAAACATGTTCTTTGTGTATTAGGGGCCGTTTCTATTATTTTGTGCTAAGGCCAATAGTCCACATTTTCTAATCTAACATGAATAGTTGTAATTAAATATACTAAGTTTCTATTAGTCCATTTTCATACTTCTATGAAGAAATACCCGAGACTGGGTAATTTATAAAGAGGTTTAATGGACTCGCAGTTCCACATGGCTGGGGAGGCCTCACAATCATGTGGAAGGTGAAGGAGGAACAAAGTTACGTCTTATATGGTGACAGGCAAGAGAGTGTGTGCAGGGAAATTGCCTTTTATGAAACCATCAGATCTCATGAGAGACTTATTCACTATCATGAGAACAGCATGGGAAAACCCACCCCCATGATTCAATTACCAGTTACCTCCCACCTGGTCCTTCCCACAACATGTGGGGATTATGGGAACTACAATTGAAGATGAGATTTGTGTGGAGACACAGCCAAACGATATCAAAGTTCTATAGGTGAACTAGTCTAACGTGAAAATATTTTTTTCTAGCTGTATGAATTCTAGAGTATTACAGATCAATTCTCTGAAACAATTTTAAGAAAGAATCCAAAGATAAACTATTAGAAAAATCAGTGAATTTAATAGGATCACTAGATATGAGGAATATACAAAAATCTATTTCTGTATATCAATAGCAATCAGAAAAAATGCAGTTTAAAAAAATGTCTTCACAAAGCCATCAGAAATCAAAACTGGCTGGGTGCGGTGGCTCATGCCTGTAATCCCAGCACTTTGGGAGGCCGAGGCGGGTGGATCACGAGGTCAGGAGATCGAGACCATCCTTGCTAACACGGTGAAACCCTATCTGTACTAAAAATACAAAAAATTAGCCAGGTGTGGTGGCGAGTGCCTGCAGTCGCAGCTACTCAGGAGGCTGAGGTAGGAGAATGGCCTGAACCCAGGAGGCGGAGCTTGCAGTGAGCCAAGATCACACCACTACACTCCAGCCTGGGTGACAGAGCGAGACTCCGTCTCAAAAAAAAAAAAAAAAAAAAAAAAAATCAAAACCATAGATACAAATCTAGCAAGATTGTACATGATCTCTGCATAGAAAATTATGGAACATATTTGAGAAAGTAATTGAAAGATATTCTGTGTTTTTAGATTGGAAAACTCCGTCTTGTAAAGGTATCATTTTCCTCCAAATCTAGCTGTTTATTAAGTGCGATTTCAACCAAAAATCTCAGGAAGTTTGTTTCCATGTGTTCGAGAACTGACAAGTTCAACTTTTAAGCCTGTCATAAAATTTTTGTGGAAAAGCAAGAAGATGTTTTTTTCTCAAAGAAGAACAAAGTTGGAGGACTAACTCTTTCTAGATATAAAACATTAAAAAGTTACAGTAATTAAGGTAGTATGGTTTTGATACAACGATAGCAGAATAGATGGTCTATACAGAACAGCGAGTCCAGAAAGAGACATAGATGCATTCGACCGTATTTGAAGGAAAAGCATTCCATTATGTTTAATGTGATGCACTCATATCAACTGAACCTTTTTAATATTAGTTCCATAACCCCAAAGTGAAAACAGCAAGACTTTGTGCCAAATACAGTAATCTCACTATGAGTCAATGTCACATGAAACAAGTGTCATGACCACAGATTCCAGGAAGAACTTACTCTTGATTTAAGGAAGACTTTTGGAGACCATTACTAATGCACTCACCAGATACAGGACTGTTTGAATTCTTTATTTTTATTGAGGTATAGTTAATACCTTAGTACAAAACCTTACGTATGGAAATTACTCAGTGGACCACCACTAGAAGTTGAACTTGCCAGAAAGCACTTGTTCTTCTAAGTCAAATCATTGGAACAAACTGCCTGAAGTGGAAACAGAAGCAGAATTAAACTGAACTAAAATGATTAATAAATTCAGTGGGGCAATAGGTCTACTAGGTTTAATAGGTCTTAGAAAACTCAAGGAGTATAGTTATTTTCACGTAGTTTCTCTTTGCCGTAAATCAGTAGACAATAAGAATGATATGACCTAGAATGGAAGTTTCCCTGGGGCTGTGTATAGTACACAACATATATTCCGGAACGTGCCAAGTCCTGTTCTGCATACATTATTTAGGAAATTGAGATTAGCCCAACACTCCATTTTCAAGATAGCTTCTAGTGTTCTGGATGAAACTATTAATATGTGGGCACTTTTATTTTCTTTCGCTGAGATCCCGGGAAACAGTATGTGGGCACTTTTAAAGCCTGTGTTTCATTAGCCAGATTAAGAACTACTGCTAAACATGCAGACTGCCTTCCATCCCACGGGGATGGGGAAGTGATGAAGGAGGGACGTTATGCTGAAGAAGGAGGCAGACAGCTGCCATTAGAACTCTGGGTGGTGGTTGGTGGAAGAGACTTAGAGTGCTGCAAGGCCATACCAGCAATTTCTAGGCCCAGCTTTTGGGGACTAGTTATGAGCCCCTTGGTTAAAGGGGCTGTCAAGGAAAAGAACAAAGCTATTTTTTAAGGACCCATTGAATGCTAACCGCTTACAGGTCAGGCAGTTGAATGTTACTCTGCTATCATGTATGCCTAAGTGGCGGCAGCCTTCCACTTAAGGGCAGGAGACAACTGTGATTCTTGACAGCAGGGGAGCAGGCTGTCAGCTTCGGGAGCAAAAGAATGGAGCACAGCATCTCACTACCACTTTTTGAAAAGGAAACTGAATATGATGATTTGCTAGTTTGGGAAAAGGCCAAAGAATCCATTTTTAAAAAGCTCTGTCAGTGATTTTTATGTGCATCCCTTATCAAAACATCTGCCTCCAGGACTCATGGAGATAAGAAATCAAGAACCTAGAGTTTCTTAAGCTTACCTGATAATAAGAGTCACCTGGAGATAACTGTACAAATTGGATTTCCAGGTTCTCATTACAGCTGCTCAGAATCAGAACTGCCCATAGAGGGGCCTCAGCAAGTGGTATTTACCATTGAAAGATTTAGGAAAAAATCTACAGGGCATCTAAAACTGATATGCACTTTATCACCTGGGTCTTGTTAAAACATGCCTGGCCTCCATCTCCAGATGTTCTCGTTCAGAATGTCTGGAGTGGGGCCCAAGAATGTGCATTTCTAACAAGCTCCATAGAGATATTGCCAGTCCCTGGACCACACTTGAAGTAGTGCTGCTCTACCAAATAAACTTAGGAAGAGCCCTGCCTTTGGTGTTGCCTTTGGCCCTGCCTTTGGTGTTGAGAATGATCAGAAAACAGACATATTCAGTCATTTTCCTCAACTGAAATGTTCTTTGGGCTCACACACTGAATAAAACTTTTGTGGAGAATGATGGCTTAGGGAAATCCAGGCATTTTTTGCAGACCCAAGAAGTCCCACTTGAGTTGTGCCCCGGTAGCCTCTTAAACATGCCCTCGAGGGTCAGCATCAGGTTTTTTAGCAAGCTTCCCAAGCAACTCTCCCATTCACGCAAGTTTGGGGAGCTCTTGTGTGTATAAAAACTTTTTAAATAAGCAGCCAACTGCTCACTGACTTTCTTATCTACTGTTTTTGCTCTGAGACATTTGCATTTATTGATTGATCCAGTAACTTCAATGCATGTTTCCACTCAGAGTGATCTTGCAAATTCAGGACATCCTGTGTTTTTCCAACTTTGCTGACGACGTTAAAGATGCGCTAGATCTGAGTCTGTGCTGACTTGGAATTCCCACTTTCTTCCTGGTCATTCGTTTCCGCTTTGCCGCCCACTTCCCATCTTGGCGAGGGAATCAGAGAGAGAGATATGTCTGCAGTTAGCCCCACATTCCTCAGATGGGCTACTCTTAGTGCTCTTGCTTTTTTTATTTCGATCAGTGGGTCACACCCTGCAGTTCATACCAGAACCCTGAGGGATACATGCGAAAATGCAGATTTCTGGGTGCTGACACCAGACATTCTGATTCCATTTTCTAGAACAGGGCCAGGATCCACATGTGTGACAGGCATCCTGCCCCACCCCATGGTTCTTACAGAGGCAGCATTCAAAGCCACACTCTGAAGAACCCGCCTTCAAATTTGGGACTTCTTTGATTTGTGAGTGCCATGGAAGAAGATCATTTAAGAGATGGGTTGGCAACCAAGAAGGGGATATGAGGAACCAGCTTCCTCTCACATTGCAATACAAGTGCTTCCCATGAAAAGAGAAAGTTAACAGTATTGCAGAATGCACAGGTTAATCCCTGACATTAACAGTAACACAGACTTTTCTCTTGATTTTTCTGGAATGAAAAAAGATCTGAATTTATTATGTATGAAATAGGGATGAAGAAGGAAGGTGGTTCGAGTCTGAGGAAACATAGACTTACTGACTTCACATACCCAATCAAAATTTTGGTGCCATCTAATTATGTATTGTCTTTTATGTTCTTTTTAAATTTTTGTTCTTTTATTTTTCCCAAAGTATTTTTGTGGGCCCTAGATTGCCCTCTACTGGCCTGCCCCAAAATTAATCAGTTGCCAATCTGACCAGTTTTCCTGGTGGTTATATAGTCATCATATACATAAGCTGCATTTAAGATCTTTCTTTCTCACACAGCATGCTGCTTAAACTATTGCTCCTTTAATAAGTTAGTCATTTTTAGCAAGTATTGGTGTCAAAGTGTTATCCAGTAAATAGTATGTGATCTTTGGGAAAATAACCAAATTCCTGTTCTAATAAAAAGCATGCTTGTGGATCAGCTGGCATAGTTACCCAGTGACTGTCAGCTTTACTAGGGCTTCATGTTTGCATTATAGGAATTACCCAAACTCCTTGAACTGCTTGATGATCTGCAGTCTCACCTCAGCTTTCCGAAACTAAGGTGAAAAGGTCTAGGTCACAGTATTTCACCTTGGACATCAGCCCTAGAAAAATGCCATATCTAAAGACAATAGTAAAAGTTATAAACAGTATTCTTATGAGTAATGCTTAGAGCAGCTTTATTAGGTACAATTTACCTACCATAACATTCACCCATTTGAAATGTACAGGTTAATGGTTTTTGGTAAGTGTATAGAAACATGCAAATAGCGCCAAACCCCAGTTTTAGAACATCTCCATCACACCCTAAGAGTTGTGCCCATTTGCAGTCGACCCTGCTTCTACCCCCATCTTCAGGCAACCACTAATTTGTGAGTAATGTTTTAAATTACAAAAATTGAGATATTTTAGTTAAGTGGAAATCATTATAGTTTCATTGATAAATAGCACTGGCATCATTAGCCATCTGTCTTGAAAAATATCCCAACTAACGTGCTCACCTCCATGAAACCTCTCTCCATATCCTTACCAGTCTGATAAGGTAGCTCCAGCATCTGTACTTTGTTTACTTCAGGCTGTCACCATATCCAAGTTTCAAGGGGCTATCCCAGCAACACATTAGGACTAGCTCCAGGTGTTGAATACTGAGTCACAGGAGAGTTCTCCCATGCCAATAAATTCTCCAATTCAGCCTTAAATTTCTCTCATCCATCCCCATTTCAACACTCTTGAGATTCACTGCCACGAGTCTGCCCCTAGTCTCTGCCAGTACTTATGAGCCTGCTCTTCCTACAGTGCATAGACTGTTTCCCTCAGAGCAGGCATTGTGTTTTTCTGCTCTGGATGTACTAAGCTCTGTAGCTTTATCAGCCGAGAGACAGCAGGGGCTGACCTTGGGAAGCAGGACCCTTAGGTGAAGGCTTTGCAAGGTCTTCAAGCAAGGGGAGGCTGCTGTCCTCTAGCAAAGTGGAGGAAGGATTTGCCTGTGTCAGATGGGATGATTCAGGAGAATCCGAGTTGAAGATTCTGAGCCTTGTCCAGCTAGACAGGTCCATGACAGTTTGTGGGTCCCACTGTTCCTTGTTCTGACATAAGAGAACTGTTGAGATTGTACCTTCTATTTTCTTTTCCTTCTTCTTCTTCTTCTTCTTTTTTTTTTTTTTTTTTTTTTTGAGACAGGGGTCTTACTGTGTCATCCAGGCTGGATTGCAGTGCCACAATCTTGGCTCACTGCAACCTCTGCCTCCCAGGTTCAAGTGATCCTTCCACCTCAGCCTCCAGAGTCGCTGAGACTACAGGTATACACTACCATGCTCAGCTAATTTTTGTAGAGATGCAGTCTTACTATATTGCCCAAACTGGTCTCAAACTCCTGGGCTCAAGTGATCCTCCTTCCTTGGCCTCCTAAGGTGCTGGGATTACCGGCAAGAGCCACCGTGCCTGGCCTCCATTTTCTGTCTAGTTTTACCTCTGTAACAAGTTCTGAGTTCTGAGTTTGATTTCTAGTATAGTGTGCTCTGTAGCTGCAGGCAATAATCTGCAAAGCCCATTTGTTTCACAGTAGGAGGGATTTTCCAAGTGTTTTCGTAGCTGCTAGACCGGTTTTATCTCATTTAATCTACGCGACAAACCCAAGAGAAAGGTGTGGTCACTTTTACATAGGAAAAAAACCTAAGGCTTAGAATTCTAGCCAAGTTTTTCTGACTCCAAAGCCCATGCTCTCCATGCACCTTAGCACACAGGATTTCAAATAACTAACATTTTGTGGATGAGGCATTCAAGTCCCCAGATTCAAAACACATCACTTCTACTACCTGCCATTTACTAGCTCTGTTATGTTGGGTAGATTATTTAAACTCTCTGTGCCTCAGTTTCTTTAACTGTAAAGTGGGGATATAATAGTACCTACTTAAGTGTTATGGTAGGTTGTTGAGGTGAAGTGTTTAAGATAATACAAGACGTAGAATAGGCATGTCTTGTGATTTAATGAAGCAAAACCAGTCCAAGGTTCACAGATTCTGGGGCTAGAATCAGTTCTTCTGACTCCAGCTATAAAGTCTTCCTCTATGAAACATTTCTGTAATGGTAGTTTAAGTCAGTGGAAAATGAGTTGCATTTTCCAAAATACTCGCTGTGCACCTCTTTTCAGAAAATGTAACATTGAACTGTGACAACGTATGGCTTTTTAAAATTTGGAGGCTGCATCCAGTATAGAATAATTCAAATTCATCCACCAGGACACTAGGGAAAGAGCAGAAGCTCATAAGGTTGGAGCCACTGGAGCTTTAATGAATGAAAGTAGTGGCTGGGTGTGGTGGCTCACACCTGTATTCCAAACACTTTGGGAGGTTGAGGCAGCCGGATCACTTGAGGCCAGGAGTTCAAGACCAGCCTGGGCATCATGGCAAAACCCCACTTCTACCAAAATAAACCAACCAAACAAACAAAATTAGGTGGGTATGGTGGTGCATGCCTATGGTCCCAGCTACTTGGGGAGCTGAGATAGGAGGATCACCTGAGCCCAGGAGGTTGAGGCTACAGTGAGCTGTGATTGCACCATACCCTGTGAGGCTTAGGAATGGGTATAGAGCTTACCTGTCCTACATATTACAGTAGTGAAAATCTTGGTTGTAAGTGACAATAACGTAACACTAAAACAAGGACAAAGAAGGAATGAGTTGGTTCATATAATAGGTAAACTCAAGGATGGAACTCACTTTGGGCAAGACTGGATCTAGGGCCTCAAGCAATGTTGTTAGAGCTTGCCTCACTCTTTTTTTTCTTCTGTTTTTATATCTCAGCTGTGCTTATTTCCATTCCTCTTGATGTGTTGGTTTAATTCTCTCCTGCCATAGACAACTGTTTGCACATCATGGGAAAGATGATTGCTGATAGATGTGAGTCTTCATACATAAAGGTAGAAGGTGCCCTTTCTTTTTAATGTCCAAATAGGAAAATTTCATGGAAGAAGCCTGATTAGCCCTGCTTGGATCTGTGTCCAACCTTGGACAAGTCACAATGGTCCAAGCACTGTGGTGAGGTGGATAGGGCCCCATAGTAGTCCCATGTTGGTCATCGCCCCTCCTTGTGGAGGAGGAGGGCCAAGGCTTTAGGATGGAGTCAAAGCAGCTCCCAAATCAAAGTGGAATACTGGACAAACACAAATCAATTGATGTCCACCCTGTTGCTTATATCCATTCTTAGGGTGTCTTAATTGATCTCTTTCCCTTTCCCCTCGAGTCTAGGTCCCAGCTGGTTCTTGGCTCTTGGTTTTATTATGTTTTATAATCTCATCTACCCTTAGACTTAATGTTTATATTTGATTCCCTTGCTGAACCTCAAGGATTGTGGCTCAGATGTGCTGTACTATTTCTGCTTTCGACAACTACCTTGAGTAGGATTTCTTTCTGTGGCCAGCCCTAAAGACCTAGCTTTTAGCACAAGTTTCACCTTTTCAATCCCCTCGAGATCCTCAGAACCAGAGATCTTGTGTGACATCAGAGTTGTAGTGGATTTAGGATTCATGTGGCTGATAGCAAGTGGTAAGTCTTCAGTTAACATAAATGCATTGGCAGGAATGAGGGGTGGGATCTCAAGAACATGGAGGTAGAAGGAGAAATATTAAGGTAGGAGTTAGGACCTGAGGACTAACAATGTATCATAATGAGAGCATTGTCGTAGTCACATCTTGGGAAAACTGTGGGGCTTTGAGGTTAAAGAGGAATAGATCACTCCATGGTCAATGAGAAACCTTGGGAATCAGTGACTTCCTTTTATTTGGGAGAGGGTTGATATGACTTTTAACACTCCATTCATTGGTTTCCTTTCCATATTTTTTTCTTGCAGTTTGTTGAATTACAAGATCATTCATTCCATAGAGTTTCCTGCAGTCTGGATTTTGCTTATTGTATCCCTGTGGTGTTATTTTACTTGTTCCTAATATCCTTTTCGTTTCCAGTGATTTGGTAGTTAGATCTAGGGAAGTGCCTTGAGTTTTTAGCAAGACTACCTTTTAACTAGTGTGTGCTTCCTTCAGGAGGTATTTAATCTTTGATAATTTATCTTTTTGTGATTTTGGCAGCCGTGGATGGTCATTCCTTAGATGCATTATTTCATTAGAAGTTGCAAAGTTGTGACATTCTAATTTTATCATTTCTTTATTTGCTAGAATGCTTCTATAAAGAAACTTTCATCATCTACTTTTTTCGGCAGTATGGTCTATAGAGCAAAGATAGAATAAAATCTTGATTTTTTAATTCTGTTTTTGTTTTCAAAATAGTTAACTGACTACCATCTCCAGTGGTGACCAATAAATATTTTTAAAGTATTATGAATTCACGGATCTAAACATACCTAGTATGCTTTTAATCCGTTGGAGTTATCCTTTGATACTCAAATTGTCCCTACTTTGGCCAGTGTGAATCTATTCAAGTTGAATTCCAAGTACTTTGAATACAACCCTAGGTGTCACTCCAAACTTCATTGCTTTCTGGTGAGGTGAGAAATGCCAGGCTCCTCTGATAGATTTCTTACCCCAGAATTGGAATTGGCCATTTCTTCAAGGAGTCTTGTTTCTGTTGAGTAGGAGGTAGAATTTGAAGACCACAGCCTAGGTGCTAGGGTATTATTTTATTTTCGGAATGAGCAAGAACGAGAAGTTATTCAACTACAATTAACGTAAGTAATATGTAAGCGATGACTGGTACTAATTCCATGAATAGGCCCTACAGATTTTCAGAAAAATTGCAAGGTGTGTTTATATAGTTTTATGACGTGCCCTCTCCCCCATTATCTTTGGAAGGTCCTTGGGGGCTTCTCAAACACATAGGCTGTTCCTCTTCAGAGGAGCTGATGCTGAGGTCTACTGATGGGCCTGTGAAACTGCCGATCACGTGAGATATGCTAACTGAACAGAGAAATCAAACTGTGCTTTCAAATATAAGCCTAAAATTGGAATCACTGGGCCAGATGCTTCAAATTTGAGGCACTGATTTGTGTGAGCAAGCTGTTTCTCACATGGGCAGCCCTATGTAATAGGCCTCAGGAGGGCTAGCAGCAAGGATCTATTTATTTAATGAAGGTTAAACATTCACCCAAGCAGTGTGGGATGCCAGCTGGTGGGGAAGCTATCACAGAGGCTGAAAGGCTGTATCATCCAATCTGTGTGTTCTTTATGCAGGTGAACTCTGCAGAAAGCTAAATTTGAGTCTGTGTGCTTACAGCCAGTTGTTAATTGTAATGTTCAGTTTCACCATGCGCTGATAGCGAGATGCGATGTTTTCTGCCATGGGGCCATTCCTACCAGGAGGTCTGGAATGCACCTTTCCACTAGTCAAACTCCCCCTTCCCTGGACATTGCTGGAGGCTGTTCAAGTTGTATAAAGAGCAAGACTCCTCTTTATAAATGAGTTAACTCCACCACCTCCCCCTTTTCTCTTAAAAATATGACATTTTATGCATTTCATGATGCAGGTCTGCTAGATGGTCTGGGTCTTTAGCTGGGGGAATTTTTACTTGCCTTGTACCCAGCATTTGTTTAAATGCATGAAGACATGAGTGGCCCTTGTCCACACATCTGAAGAAGTTTGCTGACTTTGCTTTCCAAAATTGATTCACTTTATTCTTCCCACCTGAAAATAAGCAGTGGCATCTCCAGAAAGAACATCTGACACACAAAGATGATTGGCTTTTGGGTGAGAACATCAAATTACAGTTGCATATTTGGGCCTTATGAATATGGAGCCACCAAATCCAGCTGATAGTCAGAAACTGAGATAGTATGATGTATCATTTTCTGGCTCATGT
Source organism: Pongo pygmaeus (assembly GCF_028885625.2). Taxonomy (NCBI): domain Eukaryota; kingdom Metazoa; phylum Chordata; class Mammalia; order Primates; family Hominidae; genus Pongo; species Pongo pygmaeus. Next base: position 39,676,190 of record NC_072386.2, on the reverse strand, counting down.
TAAAGCAATGCACATCTTAAGTGGTGACAATGCCATGTTTCAAAGTCCCTTTAGTACAAGCATGAGAAAACATATCCATATGATGTTTTTATTAAGGAGTTTGGTTATAAGATTTTGTCTCTGGGGGAACACAAAACTTTCTTTCACCTTCACCTCACCTTCTTCTTTTACCTTTTCTTTTATGGGGGAGAGGGAGCATATTTGGGTCCAAAAAATGACACAGATAGGCCACCATAAATATGAATGTAACGATTTTCTGCATATGAGGAAGAGGCTGGAGGTGGAGGAGGAAGGGGAATTCTAACCTGTATTGTGGACTCAGTGGCAGTACCCTGGGAGATGCTGGGTTGTGTATATGATAAATCCTATGATACTTGCTCCCAGGCCTATGGGCTTCCAGTATCTCCAAAGCAGATGGGCCCTGTAGACTGAAAGAGTGAGCATCTCTGTGGTAATCACTGTGGTTAACAACTGGAGTGCTCGTCCAGATGTTTTGATGGTATGCTATGACCCTTCGTAGGAGAGCCCCAGTGTTGAGTGGGATCGAATTTTCCACCCAAGAGTTGGAATTAAGTGGCTTTGGAAAGAACTGTGATCTGAATTTGTTTGCAAGGCTTGTGCCTACAACTCCCTCCTGAAACCTCAGGGATCTTATGTCATCAATTATCACCTGTCTCCCCTCTCTCTGACCCACTTCCTCTGCTGGTTTTCCTCTTCAATATGTAAATACATTCAAATGTACCACATCTTGAAATGATACCTTTACCATGCGTTCCCTAACTGTGCCTCAATCTTTCTCCTCCCTTGCATAGCCATCTTCTTGAACAAAGCATCTACTGCTCATATCCATTTCATCTCTCCAACTTAACTGGTTTCGGCTTCTGTACTCAGCACTCCACAGAACTGTCCTGGTTAAAGGCACCAAAGTGTCGTTTCCTGACCCTGCTTCACTGAAGTGGGAAGTTTCCATCTGGAAACTTTGTTACTTTGCCATTGGAGAGGCTTCATTCTTTGCTTTCTCCCTCTGCTGTTTTGTAGTCTCTTGTCTCTACGTAGCTTTCCTTTCTGTCTGTCTGTGGGTGTTGGTCATTGTGAGGGCCTCTCTTCACACTCTTTTCTTTTCTCCTTCTCTGTATATATGTTCCCCAAAGAGTGACCAGGTCGACTTCCATAACTTCAATTACCATGTACACATTAATATGTTGAAAATCTTTCTCTTAAGTCCAGATTCTCTGATTTTCATAGATGAAATTCAGCTTCTTTAAACTCAGTGTGTAAAAAGAATTCATCATTTCCATTCTGTCCTAAATCTAATTCTCCTCCTCAATTCTGAATATCAAGAAGTGACCCATCTACCTACCTCATTATTTAAGCCCCAAACTTCGGATTCATTCTTGACTCCTCCCTTCATCTCATCTTCTAGTTCCCACACGAATGACCAAACTCTGTCCATTCAACTTTCTGATTATTTTTTAGATCTCTCCCTTTTGTTTTATTCTTAGGTCAGACCCTAATCTCTGCCTTTCTCCCCCATCCTCGCTTATACCATTATAGGTATCCTACTTGGTCTTCTTCCCTCTTGTCTTGCTGTCTTTCAATTCATTCTCTGCTTGTTTTCAGCCTGATCTTTTTTTTTTTTTTCATATGTCGCAAATTTTATTTATTTTTTATTTTTTTTCTTTTTATTATTATTATTATTATTATTATTATCATTATTATTATACTTTAGGCTCTATGGTACATGTGCGCAACGTGCAGGTAAGTTACATATGTATACATGTGCCATGCTGGTGCGCTGCACCCACCAACTCATCATCTAGCATTAGGTGTATCTCCCAATGCTATCCCTCCCCTCTGCCCCCACCCCACAACAGTCCCCGAAGTGTGATGTTCCCCTTCCTGTGTCCATGTGTTCTCATTGTTCAATTCCCACCTATGAGTGAGAATATGCGGTGTTTGGTTTTTTGTTCTTGCGATAGTTTACTGAGAATGATGATTTCCAATTTCATCCATGTCCCTACAAAGGACGTGAACTCATCATTTTTTATGGCTGCATAGTATTCCATGGTGTATATGTGCCACATTTTCTTAATCCAGTCTATCATTGTTGGACATTTGGGTTGGTTCCAAGTCTTTGCTATTGTGAATAATGCCGCAATAAACATACGTGTGCATGTGTCTTTATAGCAGCATGATTTATAGTCCTTTGGGTATATACCCAGTAATGGGATTCAACCTGATCTTTCTGAAATGCAAATTTCATTGTGTTACATCCTTGCTTAAACCTTGCACTGGTTCCTCACATCAGAGAATGTGAGCATATCAATGAGTATGCTTTAGCTAGAAATAACAGAATACATAACTGGGAGTAATTTAAGCCATAAGGGTTATTTTTTCTTTCGTAACAACAAGGACAGAAATAGGTGGTCCCAGAGGTGGGTGGTTCAGCAGCTCTGTAATGTCACCAAGGACGGCCGGCCTCACAGTGTTAGTGGTGCTGCCATTCATGTTCACCAGAAGGCTGCAACAGCAACAAGGATCACCTCTTTTCACAACAAATTTGACAGGCAGTTTGACATGATGTGTCGTCTCCACGGGTGTCTCCTCTTTTATCATCAAAGAAATTCTATCTCAGCCATTCCTCTGGCAAATGTTCCCTTATATCTCATTGTCCAGAATTTGTTCACAGGGCTATTTCTAGCCATAAAAGCAGTCAGGAAAGTCAGTACCTGGCACATTCAGCCACCAACAGGAAGTTAGACCAGAGGGAAAAAGAAGTCAGGGGACGGTTGGTGAGTAGGCAACCAAAAGTAATTGTCACAACTTTCAATTCCTGAGGTTCTTTCTCACTTCCATGTCTCTCCATCTGTGGCTCCATTGCCTGGAACGTCACTGCCCATCTACACCCCCTCCGTTCACATAGCTCACTCCTACCCCTTTTCAATCCTCAGCTCAGGCACTGCCCCACACCCCTTCATGCTGGACGAAATGCCCACCTGGTGTTCTAGATGGCATCATTTATCCTACTCTACTGTAATTCCAAATTTCTTTTCCTCATACTAGTCTTCAACTCCCTTGAAAACAGGGACTGAATCTTTCTCTCTTTTGTAGCCACAGCTCATTTTCTTTGCAGGGACTAAAATATTTTTTAATAATCCCGTGAATGGATTTGAATATAAAGCAGCTTCCTCTGTGAATTTTTTCCCCATGGTTTGTTAGCTATCAATAGCCAGTAGAGGGCACTGTCACCTTTGGCTAGAATGCCCTTTGGCTGTAGTTTGATTCCTGTAGCATTAAGCTGGCTTTTATTTTTATTTTCTCCGAAAGAAGTTCTGATTTTTAGTTTTTTAATCAAAAGTTTGAAATAATGCAATAGTTATTTTAGAAATTTGAGTTTTTTCATCAAAAGATTGAAATCATGCATTTGTTATTTAAAGTTATACTTTGTATAATGTAATGTATCCATGGAGTATTTTGAGGTCATTCAGAGTTATGGCAAACGTTCAGAATCCTCTGAAGTTTATTACTCAAATGATGTACTCTTTAAGTTCCCCTCCTTAGGCAGAGTGGCTGCAGCTGCTGAGTTCTTGAGAATAGCTGAAGTGGTCCGAAGAGCATCTTCTGGTGTCTTAAAAATGTACCAATTTTTTCACTTGTTCAAACACTGTTTCATTTCCTCACTTTGTGGGAAATCACTTAGGCCAGGTTGGCCTAGGATGTTGTGTGGGCAAAAGTGGGTGTTACTTCAGGACTGGAGGGAGAATTAGTCTGATTTAGGAAATAAGGATAGTGTATCATTCACTCATTCATTCAGTCTTACATGCATTTGATAAATACTTGAGAAGCTGCTATGTGCCTGGCATTATTCTAGGCACTGGGTCGCAACAGCTAAATGAAGCAGATTAAATCTTTCACTTCATGGAACTTAACTTCCAGGGAAGGAGACAAACAGTTAAATAAACACATGTATAATAAATGCCAGGAAATCTGGAGACAAACAACCAAATAAACCAATGTATCATAAAACAACAGGAAAACTCCTGTGGAAAAAAATAAGACACAGTAAGGGGTTAGAGTGATGGGGAGGGTGCTGTTTTAGGTATGTGCCATAAAGGAAAGAACGTTCCAGACAGAGGGTTCAGCAAGAGCAAAGGCCCAAGGCAGGAGAGTGCCTGGCAAGTTTGAGAGATTCCAGAGAAGCCCCGGGAGCTGGAGCCAGGGGTGTGAGGGGCATGGTGGGAGATGAGATGGGAGAAGTAGGAGTGGATGACGAAGGGCTGGAGGGTCCCCGTAAAGACTGGGATTTTCTTCTTGATGTGATGGGAAGCCGTGGGAGGACTTTGAGCAGGGGAGTGGCTTGATCTGATTTACTTCTTTAAAAGAATACCCTGCTGACTGTGAGAGAGGGTGGTCAGCAGTGAACGACTGGCCAGCCGGGAGGCCAGTGCGGGGGCCAGGCCTGAGGCACTGCTGGTTGGAACACAGTAGCAGTAGTGGAGTGGCACACAGTGGTCAAATTAGGCTGCATTGGAAAGATCTTAGAGTTGCCAAGATATTCAATGGATTATATAAAGTGTGTGAGAGAAAGAGAGTTGCCAAATCCAGAGTCTCTATTTTTTTCTTTTTCTTTTTTTCTGAGGATGCAATTTAAACAGAGGCCAAACCATTCATCCATCCTAAGCTCTTCTGCACCCTAACAGCAAACGTAGTAACAAACAACTATTGTTTATGTTGTCGTTGGCAATGAGGATCTCTGATTTCAGACAATAGGACTGCAGAATGGAGATGTCCTTCATCGCTCTTGATTGACAGCTATCTGTCAGTCAGGTCTGGATGATCTGCGGGCATTACACACACATGAGGGACCTGCCCGTACTTTCAGTGTCCTCTGTTTTCTCTCATGCCCTGCTGCCTGCTTTTTTTTTAATCTGGAACAGCAGCATTTCATTTTGTTAGCTGAAGCAAACCACCTTTTTAATGTTCATCTCTGTAACACAGAAAAGAACATGTTCTATCCCTTCCGATAAAGTGCAATGAAACCTCAGTGTGGCATTTGTTATTAGCGCAGGTTGGCCAAATCCCTTGATCAGGGCTGATTATAATACTTTTGAGTCTTGTGCCTGTAATTCAGTGAGCTGCACCCAGTGGCGCCTGCAAAGAAAAACAGGCTTGCCTCCCCGCCGGCAACGGAGCCAGTAGGAAAAGAGCATAAGATCCAGTCATGGTCAGGCGCGGTGGCTCACGCCTGTAATCCCAGCACTTTGGGAAGCTGAGGCGGGTGGATCATGAGGTCAGGAGATCGAGACCAGCCTGGCCAACATAGTGAAACCCCGTCTCTGCTAAAAATACAAAAATTAGCTGGGCATAGTGGCACGTGCCTGTCATCCCAGCTATTCGGGAAGCTGAAGCAGGAGAATCGCTTGAACCCGGGAGGCGGAGGTTGCAGTGAGTCGAGATGGCGCCACTGCACTCCAGCCTGGGCAACAGAGAGAGACTCCATCTAAAAATAAAAATAAAAAATAATCTAGTTACTTCTTTTATCAAAAAAGAACTCCCAATGTATAGACATGAACCTCATTAAAAATTATGCCCAATACTTTGGGAAGAATATTTGTGTAGCAATTCATAATGAAAAAGCCTGTCCTGGCCAGGCATGGTGGCTCACGTCTGTAATCCTAGAACTTTAGGAGGCTGAGGAAGGTGGATTTCCTGAGCTCAGGAGTTCAAGACCAGCCTGGGCAACACGGTGAAACCCCGTCTCTACTAAAAATACAAAAAATTAGCCGGGCGTAGTGGCATGCACCTGTAGTCCCAGCTACTTGGGAGGCTGAGGCAGCAGAATTGCTTGAACCCGGGAGGCAGAGGTTGCAATGAGCCGAGATCATGCCACTGTACTCCAGCCTGGGTGACAGAGCGAGACACTGTCTCCAAAAAAAAAAAAAAAGAAAAAAAAAGAATAAAAAGCTTGTCCTTCAGTGTTCCTGAGTATCTCACCTTCTCTGCTGCTCCCTGCCTGTTTTGGGTCCCCTCTTCCTATCTTCCTCATTTCCACAAGAGCCTCCTAATTGCAGTCCCTGCACCCACCACCTGTCTTACTCAGTCCTTCTTTTTTAGAAACTCCTGTTGTGATCTTTCAAAATCATAGGTTTGATAACGTCACTGTTCTTCTCCAAAATTTTGCCCCCATTGTGTACAGAATAAAGCCTGAACATTAAAGTCCTTCATCATCTGGGCCCAACTGCCTTTTAAATTTGCATCTTCTCCCATCCCATCTTTCAACCCTCTGTTCTATGGACAATATACACCCTCAGGATTCCTTTAGTACCAATGTGAATTCAAGGCTTTGCTTTTCTCTGTGCTGTTGCTTCTGTTTGGAATGCTCTTTCTTTTTTCCCTAGGAAACTCCTTACAGATCCTCCAATGCTCAGCTCAAAGCACCTCCTCTGTAAGATCTTATACCACTTCCCCATGTCATTTCCTCTCTATGAGGTCATAGCAGTTTCTAAAACTTCACATGCCGTTATCCTAAGTGAATTAAGGCAGAACAGAAATAGATACTGTATTTTCCTACTTGTCAGTGGGAGCTAAACACTCGGTATGCAGGGACACAGAGATGGGAACAATAGGCACTGGGTATTCCGAAAAGGAGGAGGGAGGCAGGCAAGGGTTGAAGAACTACCTAATGGATACTTCGTTTACTACTTGGGCAACAGCAACAGGATCATTAGAAGCCCAAACCTCAGCATCTTGCAATACACCCATGTAACAAACCTGCCTTTACCCTCTGAATCTAAAAACAAAGCAAAACCTCATGTACCTCTATTATAGTGCAGAAGCTAATAACTAAAGCTGTTATTAAGGGATTTCTATGTGTCTGGGACTCTTTTAAGCCTTTTTTATGTGTAGTAATATGAATCTATGTCTTCCACTCGAGACTACTTGAGGATCAAGTTTTGCTTACATTCTGTAATGTTTCAGGGCTTAGTAATGTACCAGAGGTATAATTCATGTTTATGCATTATCCACTGAGTAAAGACTCAAAGATTTTGTTTTTGCCTTTGCTGGTTCTCAAGCACCTCCTGATGGTTGTTAGAATTCCTATAAGAATTCTGAGAAGACTAAAAAAAAAAAGTCCTTTTTCACTAAGATGAAGTTTGGGGATGCCTCACTTTATAAACCATGGGCTATGCCTCAATTCACCACAGAGCATAAATCAAATTACCTCCTCTCCTATCAAGAGCACTTCTCACTTTCTGACATTAATCGTAGATGTAACATGTTTTAGATAATAAGATGAAATGTAATTAATTTGCTCAACATGTTGTAAAGTTCTATTCACATATGCGCTAAATAAAGAACTCAGATTTGTCTTACCTTTCCCTTCTCCCTTGTGCAATTTAATGGCTTAGGAGTTCTGGTATAAAAATAAAGAGCAAGTGGAACATTTTCCCTTTACTCTGAAAAGTTTCAAGGGTCACTAGGAATTTCTATACACTCTGAATTAAGAATACTACAAATATGAGAAACTGTATGGGTTCAGCTTTGTTCTGATGCTGCTTTGGACTCAGAAGGGTGGAACATCTGCAAACACCTGCTTGGTCCTATATCTTCAGGGGGAAGAGGCTAATCTAAATGCTACCATGGGAGCTCAGGGGTGTGAAAGAATGCTCTTTTCATGAGTGAAAGAGCGAAAAAAAAAATATAGGTAGTTAGATGATTGATTGATAGATAAGTGTACAGTCAGACCCTTTGATACCTGGATTAAGACTCTTACACAATGTCGGGGGGAACCACAGTTAATGCCTGCTTCTGACTGAAGTCCTCTGAACAGGCAGAGACATCCTCCTGACAACCAGGGTGGCATAATCTAGTTCAGGATCTGGGGAAAAGCTATTTTGAATGTAAAACTGGGTACAAGTAGTACCATTCCAGTGTCTTACATGAAGATCCCAGGAAACTTGGACCTAAGCCTTTCTCAAGAGGGCAGACTAAAATACAACCAGGGGCATATGCCGGTCCTGCAGCCTAATAAATAGCCCCAAAGACTGGTGTAAAAGGAAGCCTTTTCCATCAACTACAGAAGAGGAAAATAGTGGTGGACAAAAATCAGCAGCAGCTACCAAAGGAAGCTCCCAGTGGGCACGCGCAAAAAAAAAAAAAAAAAAAAAAAAAAGACATCTGTGGTGCCAGGAGCACTTCATTGGCCACTTTGGGGAAAGTGAGACCTGACCTGGGATGAGAGAGGTGTCCAAGGGAAACTGGAGTTGGGTTTCTTATTTAAGGATTAAGGAAGCATAGGAAATGTGGAAAAGCACAAAACCACTAAAAAACTTCTCCATGAGGTGTGCTGCCCAGCCATTTTGCCTAGATTGGTCATATTGACTGATCTGATGTGTGTGTGTGTGTGTGTGTGTGTGTGTGTGTGTGTGTGTGTGTGTGTGTACGCATGCGCGCACGTGTGCATTAGGAGAAGGTATAGCAGAAGCATTTTCTTTATGTTGGTAGCTGTGTTGTACTATGGTTTGTTGTTTGGTGTTTCTCTTTCTTGCCAGATTGTGAACTAGGTGGGAGAAAGCAGCATGCATTATTCCTTGTTGTACTGCTAGAACCTAACTCAGAACGTGGACTGCTGATTTATCAATAAATCTTGGTGAATGAACGAATTTATGAATGAATCAATGGATAAATGGATCAAGCTGTGGTTTGGCTTTCTTTCACTGAAGGCTGACTCCATATGCCTCCATATGCTGCTTTTTAAAAAATATTTCAGTCATCTCTGAGAAAGTTTACCACTAGCATAATCTGCATTTTAAAGGTGGAGTACTAAGAATATTTTCTTATCTATGCAGGCATGGCTGGAAAGAACAGATTCATGGTTAACAGTCTCTTTCAGTGGGTGTGAGACAAAGAGTTGTGCCTCCAAATGCACTCTGCAGATTCAGCCCAGCCTCCCAGAGCTCTAATAAAGGGCCAAAGCACCATTGTCCTCTAATTCAACTCTTTCATCCAATAGTTAACATGATTTTCAGGCTGTGGGAATAGGTAGGCCAAAGGCAGCGTGAAGGAATGCATGTTCAGGAAACATGCAACAATTTATTGTGTGGAATCATGGGCATATGAAATTCAGTACAGAACAAGCAGGTTACCAGTGTTTATTTTGTTTGTTCTGCTTTGTTTTATTATAAACTTATATTCATCATCATCACCATTGAAACGCTTTTAATAGCAATTTAAGTTTCAAATAAGCAAACCCCAAAACAAGCAAACACATAAGAGTATTCAAGAACAGAAAGCTGATGGAGATAGTTTCCACACTCAGGCCCAGTCTCCGTGTGGATGGAAACCAAAGGAAGAGAGCTTAGGAGAAGTGTCTTTTCATTATGAGCATCTTGTATTTCCTCAGTAACTTGCAGATAACTTACTGCTACAGATGGGCTGTGGAGAGTTCCTAAATGAGACCTCTGTTGGCAAAAACAAAAATATAAAAACCTTATTTCTAGGATAGTTATAAATTAGTTAACAAGTGTTTTTGATTTCAAAATAATGAAAACATTTTATCATGCTTCAGTTATTTTAGCATGTGCTACAGTGAAATTGTCTTTGTCCACAGCTGTTTTTCAGCTCTTTACAATTACCCTGCTATACCAAGTTGCTCTAAAAGTAACTACGTTTAAGTGATTTAATTATGATGCTTAAGGTTTCTATGTGTTTTGAAGTCTTTAACATCTAAGCTTTTAGGAAACACTGTGGGACTTGCATTTTGTGGAGAAAGATTTATAGGTAGTTAAGGTACCTAGGGACTTCAGACCACATCTCACCCCAGCCTCTGATCCCCCTGAAACTGAGACAGGAGAGGATGAGGATGGGTAAAGGGCCTGCTGGGGCCTAACCCAGTGTCTGGCTAAGCCAGCTTCCATGGGCTCTGAGAGTCTCTCCCCTGGAGTGCAGTAGCCTAAGGTCTGGTTCCATAGCAAAAGGAAAGACTTCTTGGACTCTGTTTACCCAGGCCCACACTGAAATCTCAGGTCTCTGAAGTTTACCCTTCAGAGGGAAGAGGAGAATATCCAAGGAAAAGTATTCCAAGAAAGAGAAAGGGCCGAATGATGCAGAAGCTTTATAAGCAAGAGATCCTCATTCACCTGAAGAAGCCTGTTGAGTCAGCTCACCATCTAAGAAGTCCCCAGTGCTGCCAGAGTGGTGGGAGCTAACAGAGACAAAAAAAGAGGCACAATATGCCACCAGAAAATAAGCAAGAAAGAATTGTGCCTTCATCTGACTTTTTCATAAACATGGTGTTGTTCCTGAACTTACATTCTTGTAAATAAGAGAAAGAATTTATATCATCTAATCAATTATTACCATAGTTGGTGTTGTATTCATAATGCACTTGGTATAGTTTTTTATGAAATATGCTTTATAGGAATCAATTATGTGGAAACAGCCAAATGTTGTTGCACAGTTATTGAATCAGTCAACATGTATTAAACTTGTTTTAACCTGTGGCTACCCAAACCTGGCTAATCATTGCAAACACCTGGGGAGCTTTCTGGTTGGCCCTTAGAAATCTGTAGTTTCCAAAGTTACCAGGTCTTTCTGATGGTCAGCCAGATTTGAGAACTGCATCATGCCATGTTGTGCCTTTCTCCATGTTCACCTTCTGTATCCCAACTGTTCTTTAGGCCCATTCTCTAAATACCCGATCAAGCAAAGTACTCTCTGTTTTCTGATCACTTATAGAATCTATGTATTACCTTTTATTCTTAGTCATCTTTTGAAGTTTATAAATCTGGTTTCCTACTTATGAGTGAGAACATGTAGTTTGGTTTTCTGTTCTTGTGTTAGTTTCCTGGGAATGATGGTTTCCAGCTTCATCCATGTCCCTGCAAAGGACATGAACTCATCCTTTTTTTATGGCTGCATAGTATTCTTGGTGTATATGTGCCAGATTTTCTTTATCCAGTCTACCACTGATGGGCATTTGGGTTGGCTTCAAACCTTTGCTATTGTGAACAGTGCTGCAATAAACATATGTGTGCATGTGCCTTTATAGTAGAATGATTTATAATCCTTTGGGTATATACCCAGTAATGGGATTGCTGGATCAAATGGTATTTCTGGTTCTAGATCCTTGAGGAATCTCCACACTGTCTTCCACAATGGTTGAACAATGAGAACACATGGACACAAGGAGGGGAACATCACACACTGGGGCCTGCTGGGGGGTGGGGAACTAGGAAAGGGACAGCATTAGGAGAAGTACCTAATGTAGATGACGGGTTGATGGGTGCAGCAAACCACCATGGCACGTGTATACCTATGTAACAAACCTGCATGTTCTGCACATGTATCCCGAACTTAAAGTATAATAATAAAAAAAAAGAACAATGAAATCTTTAAAAAAAAATCTGGTTTCCTCAGACCTGGAGGCAATTGAGTTTAGAACCCTTAGATATTCAAGAGATTAATGGCCACACACTCAATGTACATTTGCTGTTTTCTTTTGTTTTTTGTTTTGACAGAGTGCTAAACCTAAATTGGTCAATGTCAAATGCTTCAACTTTGAGCTACTTAGAAATGAGTCTGTTGCTAAAGAGAATACACACACACACACACACACACACACACACACATCCCTTACCACAGTTTACTGTTGTTAATATTTTACCAGTTACAGTGAATTCTAGAATCTTACCTCACTTTATATCCATTTACCCTCTTTCCTTTATAATATAATCATCTAAAATAAATATTAATTTTATAAAAAATTCCTCTACACACATTGAGAACTGAGTCACAAAGTATTACAATTTTTGCTTCAACATTCAAACACAATTTACAAAACTCAAGAGAAGAAGTAAAGTTTACTTTACCCATGTTTTTGTTCTTTCCACTGTTCTTTCTTTTCTTTTTTTTTTTATTTAAGTTTTAGGGTACATGTGCACAACGTGCAGGTTTGTTACATATGTCTACATGTGCCATGTTGGTGTGCTGCACCCATTAACTTGTCATTTAACAATAGGTATATCTCCTAATGCTATCCCTCCCCCCCTCCCCCGTGTTCTTTCTTTTCACTGGATGTTTTAATATTCATTTTTCATTTTTATTTTTGGTTTAGTGAACTTCCTTTAGCCATTTTTGGGGGTAGGTCTGCTGGTGACAAATTCTCTTGGTTTTCCTTCAGCTGAGAGTGTTTTGCTTTCCTCGTCATTCCTGGAAGATATTTTTTAGTGAATACAGATTTCTTGGCTGATAGCAACTTTCCTTTAGCACTTGAAAATTGTGTATCACTTCCTTTTGGTTTCCATGGTTTTGATGAGAAATCCATTGTCATTTGAATGATTTTCCCCCAATTGGTAAGGTGTCATTTCTCCCTCACTGCTTTCAAGAACTTTTATTTGTCTTCAGTTTACAGAAGTTTGACTATGATGTGTGTTGGCATGGAATTCTTTGGGTTTAACCTGTTTGACACACATTTGGCTTCTTGAATCTGTAGTTTTATGCCTTTACCCATTCTTTCTTTGAATACTTTTTCAGCCCTATCATCCTTCTCCTCTCTTTCTGGAATTCCAGTTACCTGAATGTTAGATCTTTTGTTATAGTGTCATAAGTCCCCAAGACTGTTAACTTTTTTCAGTCTATTTTTCTCTGTTGTTTAGATAGGATAATTTTATTGTTCTATCTTTAAGTTCACTTTTTATATTTTTCTGTCTTCTCCATTCTACTGCTGAGTTCATGTATTGAGTTTTTATTTCATTTCTTTTTTGGTTCTAAAATTTTCATTTGGGGTTGGACACAGTGTCTCACACCTGTAATCCCAGCACTTTGGGAGGCCAAGGCAGGTGGATCACCTGAGGTCAGGAGTTCAAGATCAGCCTGGCCAACATAGTGAAACCCTATCTCTACCAAAAATATAAAAAATTAGCTGGGTGTGATGGCACACACCTGTAATCCCAGCTACTTGGGAGGCTGAGGCAAGAGATTTGCTTGAACCTGAGGAGGGGAGGTTGCAGTGAGCTGAAATCATGCCACTGCACTCCAGCCTGGGTGACAGAGCAAGACTCTGTCTCAAAAGAAAAAAAAATTCATTTGGTTCTTATTTATAGCTATATTTCTTTGCTGAAGCTTTCTCTTCTTTTGCAAAGACTTTTGATTTTTTCATTTATTTCAAGAGTATTCATAATTTCTTCTTAAAGCATTTTTATGATTTTAGCTTTAAAATCCTTGTCAGATAACTCTAACATCTATGTCATCTTGATGTTGGCATCTGTTGAAAGAAAAACTTCAGCTGAATTAAATTTAAAGGAGTTTAATTCAGGAATGAATGATTTGTGAATCAGGCAGCCCCCAGAATCACAGCAGATTCAGGAAGAGTCCAGAGGTGCCTCGTGGTCAGAACAAATTTATAGACAAAAAAAGTAAAAAGATGTATAGAAATCAGAAGTGAGGTACAGAAACAGCTGGATTGGTTACAGTTTGGTATTTGCCTTATTTGAACATAGTTTGAACACTCAGCAGTGTATAAATGGTTGAAGTATGGCTGTTGGGATTGGCCAAGAGTCAGCGATTGTTACAGGTGCATACTCCTAAGTTAGGTTTTCAATCTTGTCTACCTATTAAGTTAGGTTGCAGTTCATCCACAAGGACTCAAATATAGAAGTATGGAGTCCTTCTCAGGCTATATTTAGTTTGCTTTAATACATTCATCTAATCATTGTCTTTTCTTGTTCAAGTTCAGATTTTCCTGATTTGTGGTATAACAAGTCATTTTCAGTTGAATCTTGAATATTTTCAGTATTATATCATGAGATAGATACTGGATCTTACTTAAACAGTCTGTTTTACTTATTAGTCTTCCTCTGACACTGCTCTAGTAGGACAAGGGAAGTATATCTTGTTGCTGACAGGTAGGGATGAAAGTCTAAGTTCCCCAGTTGGCCTTCATGGATACCCAGCAGTGGGTGGGTTCTGCCTCATTAGTACCAGGCAGAAGTTTGAGTTCAGGATCCTTACAAAGCTTCTGCTTCATGAATATCAATGTGGAGTCATGTCATCCCTCATGTGTTGAGGTCCCCAGCCTGCCTGCCTTTTGCTGTCTGCTTCTTATGTTTATTTTATACATAATGTCCAGGAATTTTAGCTATACTTAAAGAATAGGAAAAGGTGTGTTTACTCCATCTTTGCAAATGTGAAAAATCTTAGATAATATTTTGATCCCAATGCTAGTGAAAACCTAACCAGTCAGGATTTGTGAGATGCAGCTAAAGCAGTACTTAATGAGAAATGTATACTTCTAAAAGCTTAGAAAAGAAAAATGATCTACAATTGATTATCTAAACCTCCACCTTAGGAAGCTAGGAAAAGAGGAAAGGAGATAATACAGATAAGAGCGCAATAAATGAACCAGAGAACAAAAGAATAGAAAAAACGTCAATGAAACCAGCAGCTCATTCTTTGACAACATCAACAAAATTGGTAAAACATCAAGCTAGATTGATCAAGAAAAGGAGAAGATGTAAATTACAAAATCAGTCAGTTCTCATATAATCTGTTTTGAAATGTAAACCTTTCTAATGCAATTGATATACTTTGAGCATAGTATACTTTCACATATACTTATACACAGCTTTGTACACAACAAACGCTAGGTAAGTGCAGAAAACTATACCCAGCTGAACCAAGCCACATAGGAATACACAAAGTGCACACATGTACACACCTCAGACATCTACCAGCTACCCCATTTCACTGCCTGTGTGGCGAGCCATGCCCAACCACATCTAGCGTTGGAAATTCCAACTGACTTCAGATGACCCTCCCTTCCACCACTTCACAGTAACTCACAAGCTGCAACAATCCTGATGCCTAACTCCACAAACAAATATCAGGTTTTTTTCAAGGTAAACAGCCCTATTTGTTGTAGTATTTATATATTTCTTAATCACTTCCCATATGTAAAACTGTTCTATTTTTAATAGGTATCTATGTTTTTTTTTGTACATGTCACTGACAAAGTTTTTGAATATATGACCTCTACCATAATTTTCCTCATGAGTCTTGTGGTTCATAATGTGCAGTTTTCCATAGCACAGTGGTTTTCACGAATGCATAGGTGGCATTATAGCAGAACTGACTGCACTTTGCCAGGTGGTCGAATTTAGTTTCCCAACCAGACATCGTATGCCTCTTGATATGTTGTAATGTGAACTATACAGCATCAAGTGTGAAGAGTGATCACCAAAAATCTTAACCTGAATCTAACCATGCCTTTAGATGTAATCTCCAAGGTAAAGAAAAACAGTGGAGAGAGATAAGTTAGATGACACCAAGAGGAAATTATTAGATAAATGCAAAATGCTGTATAGTTAGCTAGACCACTGGCTTGCTCTGATTAAATCCTATTCTGAAGAAACCAACTATAAAACACATTTTTTATATGACTAGGACAATGGACTAAACACCAGGATGTTACATGATATGGAATTTTTGTTAACTTTAACGGTAATAATGTTCTTGATGTTGTCACAAAATGTCCTTATTTTTTGGAAATTAAAGAATATATATATGGCATTTTATAATGCTGTACACACAAACACATGAATATATATGCAAATACAACACACAAGAATATATTAAACCAAATATGGAAATACATATGAAAATGTAAGAAAGTAAATATGCAAATGCTATGGGGATTCATTGTACTGGTATTTTTACTTTTTGTGTGTTTGACATTTTTATATTTTGTTATTTTCATAATTTAAAAAATTGACATGTTAGAGGAATTAAAATATTTTTACCTCCTCTTTTTTAGAGAAACTTCATGGCCTCAGGGGGCCCCCTAGGTCTATCCAGCTTGCACCACTCTCTTGTTGCTCTTGTGTTTTCAGTTATAAAAAGCACTCTTAGCTCCAACAGCCTGTGCCCATCTTCGGGATTCCTTGCATTCCTCTAGGATATAAGACTTCCATTGTATTCCCTTATCTGGCCCCACAAGGGAAGTTAAGCACAAATATTTCTAACTTGAATTTTTTTTCTTTGAGTAAAGGAACAATCAGATTATAGAAAAATGTGAAAAAGTAAATGGAGTTGTGCTTAGTAGTCACTGAGAGAAGAGATGATATTCTAGAGGTTTGGGACTTAGGGAAAGAGAGTCAAAGATGTTAGCATGGATGAACAGCCCAGGGAGAACGCAAAGCCCAAAGAACGATTTTCTAAAATGTGTGTGCCCAGGTCCTGCTTTCATGCCAGATGGGGCACAGTCTCTCTCTCCCAACTCCTTGACAACTTGTAGCTGCTGAATCTGAGCCAAGACTAAAGGAAATAGATAACTGAGCATTCCAGAAACAGGGGGACAGCTCATGTGCACACTGTTGTGGTGATAGCAGAGAAATCTCAGAGATGAAGGGTGTGGGAGAGAGGGATCCAGGAGAAGAGTTAGGGGCATTTAGGAGTGATTATAGGACTTTTTTGCATTTTTTTCTCCTTGAATTTTTCACTGGAGGAGGTGATTAACTGTTGTGCATCCAGAAATAGTTTAAGCTAAACATAGCAAAGCTGGCAGGGTTTGGGATAAAATAGAACTTGGGTGTAGGAATGTTGCCTCTTGGCTGTAATCCTTCCCTTGAGTAAAGCAATGTCAATGTCATGAACTCAAACCAAGGTCAACTTTGAGAATCAAGTGCAAGATCTCATCTCTTTCCTTCAGGAGGAAAAGTTTGTTCTCATGGTGATGCAACCTATCTAAAGTCAGAGGAGTCTTTTAAAAAATACCTATCAACTTTTTAGAGGTGAAAGAGACTATTATTAAGAAGATTCAGTTCAAATTCTTGATTTTATGTATGAGGACTATAGAAGTGAGTTACCTGAGCTCACAGAGCTAGTTGATGGTAGAGGTAAGTCTCTCAGTTCAGTGCTCTTCCCAATATAGCATGTGGTTTCTCAAAATTGAAACCTTGTAAAATTTTGGTTAGATTCTTGGGGGCAGGGACAGAAGACCAAAGCTGGAGAGGAGACACAGTCAGCAAAATAATCAAGACCTTTAGTTAGAGGCAGGTATTGGGCTGTCTGCCCTCTGGGTAGTATGATCTCAAGGGATGCTCAGAGATGATTCCAGTGTACATCTGGGCTTTGAATGTGTGGGTGCCTGTTTGGATGGAAGTGGAAAGCCAGTATTTCCTGGCTGTAGGCATTATGAAATTAGGCCAAGAAACATTAGGAAAATAGGAAATGTGGCTGGGCAGTCACCACTCTGGACCTACAGTGGGTACAAGAAAAGAAATCTCTTCCTACCCCCAGCCTTACCCCATCCACCCTGTACGGGATTCCATGAAACTTTTTCTCTTCTTTCTTTTTCCTCTTCTTCTTTTTTTTGTTTTTTTTGTTTTTGTTTTTAGTAGAAACTCCGTGGAATTTTGTATTTAATTATTTTAAAATTTAAAAAAATATTAAAAACCTTTTATTTTGAAATAATTTCAGGTTTTCGGAAAGGTTGGAAAAATATTTGGAAGAATTCCCATATGTTTTTCACCCAGATTCCCAACAAGTTAACATTTTACAGAGATGATTTTTCATTCTCTTTCTCTGAATCATTTGAAAGTGCTCTGAAGATATAATGCTTCTTTATGCCTAAATTATTCTGTGTGTGTTTCTTGAAACAAGTGCATTCTTTTATATAACTATAGCACAGTTATCAAAACCAGGAAATTAACATTCATACAGCTATTATTCAATCTACAGACCCATTCAAATTTCACCAATTGTCATATTAATATGCCTTATAGCAAAAGAAAAATATGTTTTTCTGGGTAGGATCCAATCTAGGATCATATGATGCATTTAGTTGTCATGTGTCTTCAGTCTCCCATAAGTTCCTCAGTCTTTTTCATGACCTAGACATTTTTGAAGATTATTGGCCAGTTAATTTGTCGCATGTCTTTCATTTTGGGTTTGTCCAATGCTTGCTGTATTAGTCAGGGTTCTCTTAGAGGGACAGAAGTAATATTATATATTATATATATTATATATATATATAGGGGAGTTTAAGTATTAACTTACACAATCACAAGGTCCTACAATAGGCTGCCTGCAAGCAGAGGAGAAAGGAAGCTAGCCCAAGTCCCAAAACTGAAGAACTTGGAGTCTGATATTTGAGGGCAGGAAGCATCAAACCCAGGAGAAAGACGTAGGCTGGGAGGCTAGGCCTGTCTCCCCTTTTCATGTTTTTCTGCCTGCTTTATATTTGCTGGCAGCTGGTTAGATGGCGCCCACCAAATTAAGGGTGGATCTGCCTTCCCCATCCCACAGACTCAAATGTTAATCTCTTTTAGCAGCACCCACACAGACACACCCAGGATTAATACCTTGTGTCCCTTAATTCAATCAAGTTAACAGTATTAACCATCACACTTGCCCATGATTGATTCAGGTTATGCCTTTTTGGAATCAATACCACAGAAATAATGATGTTTTTCTCAGTGCATCATCACAGAAGGCAAATGTTATCTACTGCCAATTATACGTTATGTCAACTTTGAACACTTTGTTAATGTGTCATCAGTGAGATTTCTACACTGTAAAGTTACTATTTTTTTTCATTTGTAATTAATAAGAGTCTGGTGGGGAGACACATCCAGACAATCTAAAAATTCTGCTTCTTATCACTTAGTTTTAGCATCAGTTGGTGATTCTTGCCTAAAACAGTTATTTGTTTACATAACTACAGCACAATTATCCAAACCAGGAAATTAACATTCATACAGCTATTATCCAATCTGCAGATCTATTCAAATTTTACCAATTGTCATGCTAATATGCCTTATAGCAAAAGAAATACATATTTTTCTGGGTAGGATCCAAACAGTTGTTGTCAAATGGTGATTCTTTTCTTATTCCATCATTCCTACATTCATTTACATCATTTCTTCTGTATCTGTTATTAATAGTTGTCATCCTACTGCAAGGAAGAGATTTCTGTTATTTCTCATTTATGTGTTTGCATAACTATAGACCCATGGATTTTTAATGTATTCCATGAGCTATAATCTGTACTATTGATATTTACTTTGAAGCTCAAATTGTCCCAGGTTGAGTTCCTTCAAATGGCCCCTTATGTTTCCGACACGTCCTTGCATTCTTTGAGTACATCTTTGCCTTCCGCGTAGCAAGATGTTCCAGGCTTATCTTGTACTTTTCCAGGTACACTTCTGGAATCAGCCAGTTCTTAAAGAACCCTAATTCCTTTTAGGGAAAAATGGAATTTAGAAACTAAGATCTGGGTATTTTGCTTATTTGTACTGGAATATTCCAAATGACACTTTTTTTTTTTTGAGACAAGGTCTTGCTCTGTCACCCAGGCTGGAGTGCAGTGGCATGAACATGGCTCAGCTGTAGCCTCAACCTCCTGGACTCAAACAGTCCTCTTGCCTCAGCCTCCCAAATAGCTCGTACTATAGACATGTGCCACCATACCTGGCTTTTTTTTTTTTTTTTTGTATTTGTTATAGAGACAGTGTTTTGTCATGTTGCCAAGGCTAATCTCTAGCTCCTGCACTCAAACAATCCGCCTGCCTTGGCCTCCCAAAGTGCTGGGATTACAGGCATGAGCCACCACGCCCAGCCCAAATGACACTTAGAAGCAGTGCTTTTATCACTTCACTTCTAGGAAACGTTCTTGGCCTTTTTGCTAGGTAAGACTCAGGGTCCACTTTTCCAACTCCAGGCCAGTCCCATATGCAGCCTCCTGTTTTCCAGGAAGAAGTTTCTACCTGCTTGTTCCTATCTTCATAGTAACGTCTCTTCTCCTGGTGGCTACAAAGTTGCATGCAAGCTCCCTAGAGCCCTCCTTTCTGACCCATTCCTTCAGCAACTATGCATTCCTAGCCAAAAACTAGGAAAGGACAACATGTGATCTCCCAAGCATGAATATACTTACAGGTAGAATGAAGCAAGGCTAGTGAAATGAAATCAGGGCATTTCTGGAAATTATATCCATGAACAAGTACAAAGACCTCCCTGTTCTTGAAATGGGGGCACAGGCATGAAAAAATGAAATTGGTCAATATGGGTAGAGTTCATTGTTTCCAACTGTTGCTTATGTGCTTTAGTTTAGGGAGTATCTCTGCCTCTTATGCCTCTTTAATCCCTGGTAGTAAAGCTCATAAATTCATAAATTCCTCTCTCTTTCTCTCTCTCTTTTCCTGGCTATCTCAGGATGGGATTAGTCTCTTGTCAAGGCATATACTCTCCATATGAATTCCCAAATGTTCTGAATATCAACCTTCCAAAAGAAGACCTAATACAATGAATGATGGTAGACAGGGAAAGTAACTAACATAACATATAAGTTGTCATTTTCCTAGTCCTAAAAGTTTTCCCTGGACAACTGTGGCATGTTTATTATGTCTTAATGTTGTACTTTGTTGTCATTTCACTTGAAAACACACATCTTTGTTCAAAATTTTGCATTAGTCAAGGCCAGTTGGAGATCCTGAAGTGTCTTCCTGGAATGATAGTACTTTTCGTTAATTTCAGAAAGCGTGCTCTTTTCTGATGCAGGGGAAGTAGAAGCACGAAGTAGGCTTGTCAGAGCTAACTCTCAGCTCAGGGCTTGATTTCTCTGTGTAACCTTAAGAAGTCACGCATCTCATGTATCATTTCTACGGCTGCCACTAGCCCTTTTGGTAACTTTGTGTGAATTAGAAAGAGGAGCCTAGGAAGTCTCCAACTCACAAGTACATAATTAGTTGGTCACTCCTACTCATAACTCATCAGCCAAAATTAGTCATATGACTTTACATATCTACAAAGTAGTCAGGAAATGCAGCCCCACCATATATTCAGTATGATATATGAGACAGGGAAATATTTGGTAACAAGAATAATGAGGACTAAATGTCTTACAATTGGTTATATCTTACAATTAATCAGCAGTATTTTCCTGTATTTGTAGTAGATAAAATAATAATGCTTCTTATAATATGTGGCTTCTTAGATCATATAAAATATGGTAAATTTTCTGAATAGTTTGAGAATATCAACAAGATTTCTTGCTAGCCCTACCAACATGAAGTGAAAATGGAAGTCTATGGTCATAAAAACACTTATAGCCAATCAACAAATCCAAAAGTTCACAGGGTATACTTGTGGAAGCATGCACCAATACTGTGCCATCTGCCTGTGTGTTGGAGAGGTATGAGCTCTGGCCACCACTGCTGTTGCATCTTCTCTCTTTGCCTTGTGTTCTCCTCGCACCTCGTGGTCATTGTAACTGCTTCTGCAAGGCCGAGGCCCAAGGTTTCTGTGCCTGTTTGAGTCCTGCTGGCCCTTGTGCCTCTTGCCATGCCTACTGCTTCCCCTGGAACCCTGGTCATGTCCATGTCCACTAAAGTTAATTAACTCTATGTCAGGCAGGAACTGCAGTTGGGCCAATGCTAGGGTTCTGGGCCAAACTGACTGTTTTATCTCAGCCTGAGCCCTGTGACTGCTCTGAGGAGGTCCTCTGGCTGTTTGCAGCTCAAGCTGGTGCTGGTATCTGGGCGCAATGCTGGTTGCCATCTGGCTAGACTGTCCCAGGAATCCCACACCTTGACTACACCTGTTTTGGGCCAGCTGCAGACAGTCTAACTAGCCAGCAAAATGTCCTTTTCCTGAGCACCCATGGTCATGCTAAGGAGGCTGTGTTTCTTCTGCTCCAGGATATTAATGAGCTGCTCCTAGGGGAGAGCGCCGAAATGAGAGGAAGTCTGTCCCTATTACCTTTCACCATGCAAGGATTAGCATTTGCACAGACCGCTTGCTCTCCCTACAGACCCACCTCAAACACTCCTGTCCTTGCACATTACACTCCAGCCACACTAAGCTGTCTGCAACCACCCACTCTCCAACACACCAGGCTCTTTTACACCCAGGTCTTTTCACAGGCCTTTGATTTAGACCTGCTCCATCTGCTCCATCTTCTCCTATCCTGTGGATTCTTGCACATTCTTCAATGTCAGGCCAATGGCTACCACCTCTATGACACTTTCCCTGATTTCTGCAGGCTTGCTCTCCTTTTCTTCCTTTCTCCCTCCAAAATCTCACTGAATTTCAGCCATGTCCATGTATCACAGAATGACTGTGTGTATATCTGTATCTTCACTGTGAACTCCTTGCAGGCACAAGCATGTTCTTGCATTTCTGTGTATCTGATCTCTGGCACAAAGCCTGGCACATTATACAAGCTCATCAAGTGTTAAACAAATACAGGTCTGTGTTCTTGATGAAAAGAATGGAGAGTAAGCCACCAGGCTTGCAAACTTGAGGGCTGCAATAGGGCCCTTTTCCTGAAAGCGAGGGTGGCACAAACTTTGAGACAAAAAATGAGAGGCAGGAGAAGGAGATGCTATCCATTTCAGCTTTTCCTCAAGTAGAGTGAGGAGGAGGCAGCATCAGTGATGCTAGGAAACGTGACTTCCCCAGGGACGAGTGTGCGCCAAGGAAGAGCTGTGGCACCATGGCCAGTAAGAGTAATTGTCTTGAGGGGCCCACTTCACTCGCAGGTTCACTGTTAAGCACCAGAGTTGTATTCCCAGCTGCCCACTAAAATTTCCTGGCTACCTCAGGCTTAGCGTGCCCAAAGATGAATTGATCATTACCTTCTCTACCTCCCAGGCTTCTCCTTGGGGAGGGGATACTACCACACACCCAACTGCATGAGCCAGATATCTGGGCTCATTCATGGTGCCCCTCACACCCTCACTTCCCATATCTCAACCAGCACCAAGACCTGCCAATGTTTTTGCCTGAACATCTTTGGATTCTGCTTGCTAAGTGCCTCTTAAAGCTATTCTTTTTTTTTTAAGTCAGAGTCTTACTCTGTCACCCTGGAGTGCAGTGGTGTGATCCTGGCTCACTGCAACCTCCACTTCCCGGGTTCAAGTGATTCTCCTGCCTCAGCCTCCCAAGTAGCTGGGACTACAGGAGGGCACCACTGCGCCCAGCTGATTTATATATATATATTTTTTTAGAGATGGGGTTTCACCATGTTGGTCAGGCTGGTCTCGAACTCCTGACCTCATGATCCACCCGCCTCGGCCTCCCAAAGTGGTGGGATTACAGGCATGAGCCACCGCGCCTGGCCCGAATGCTATTTTCTTATCTCCACTCCATTGTCCCTGTTTTAATTTAGGCCACCATCTTCTCCCAGACTTCAAATTGACTTTTCTGCCTTTAGTTCCTGCACAATGCTATTTGATACTCCTCTCCCTTTCTCCTATAAGAAAGGAGACGCTACTCATTGCCAATAGGAAAAAAATCTTATTTTCTTAGAATGAGATAATGACGTTCACTATCTGGCCCCTTCCTCAATGTTGAGCTGATCTGAGGTGTCCTCATCAGGAAGAAGCCTTTCTGTTTCCTACCCTTCTTGAGTTCTCCTGCTCTAAGAATAGAGAGACAAAAGTCTCCCTTTCCAGCGTTTCCTCAGCATCTCAGGGTCAGGAAGCCAGAGACACTTATCCAGGCCTAGTTGTCCTTTCCTTGGGAATGATGTTGGGGTGGGAGGTGGTAGTTGTTCACGGATCTCAATGGACTAAGTTCTCCTCCTAAATATGTATATTCTAATCCTGGACCTCAAGGTCTCTAATGCTGTTTCTAGGCTCTCACCTGGACCAGGTGGGCAAAGTCCTGCACACGTAGTGATCTCTGCCTTTACCGTTGCCAATTGCAGCAGGGCAGTTCTTGACTCAGGAGTTAGCTGGGTTAGAGAAAAGACCGAAAGGTCAGGTCACATTTGAGCTGCCATCTTTCCAGAATTCTCTGCTTTAGGATCTATTGTTAAATAAAAGAAAACTAATCACAGGCTGGGCATGGTGGCTCATGCCTGTAATCCCAGCACTTTGGATGGCTGAGGTGGGAGGATAACTTGAGCCCAGGAGTTCAAGACCAGCCTGGACAAGGTAGTGACACCTCATCTCTATAAAAAAATCAAATAAATTAGCCGGGTATGGTGGCTCACACCTGTAGTCCCAGTTTTGGGGGAGGATGAGGTAGGAGGATCACTTGAACCTGGGAGTTGAGGCTACCATATCAAATGTATTTGATTGATGTCTCATGCCTTCCTAAAATGTATAAAACCAAGCTATACCTTGACCACCTTGGACACATGTTCTCAGGACCTCCTAAGGGCTGTGTCTCGGGACATGAGTCAAGATCATGTCACTGCACTCCAGCCTGGGCAACAGAGTGAGAGCCTTTCTCAAAAAAAAAAAAAAAAAAAAAAAAAAGAAAAGAAAAAAAGATTGGAGAGATTTTTCTTCACAAAGACTGGAGAGATTATTGAGGTAACCATTATTTTCTCCATTGAATGATGTGTGAAGCAGTCTGGTGGTCAAAGAGGAGGCTTTGGAGTCATTCAGTCCTCAGAATTCCAGCTTTGCCACATGCTCACAGTGGGTAAGCTACTTAAGGTCTATGGGCATCATTTTCCTCCTCTGTAAAAGAGGGAAGATAAGAGCTCCTTTATGGAGTTGCAAAAATTAAATTAGACAATACAGTCATGTATTGCTTGGCAGGGACATGTTGTGAGAACTGCAGTCTTGGGTGATTTAATCATTGAGCAAACATCATAGAGTGTTCTCACACAAACCTAGATGGTAAAGCTACTACACATCTAGGCTCTGTGGTATAGCCTATTGCTCCTAGAATGCAAACCTGTATAGAATGTTACTATACTGAATACTGTAGGCAACTGTAGCACAATGCTGTCTGTGTATCTAAACATATCTAAACATAGAAAGGTACAGTAAAAATATTATATAAAATATTTAAAAAATGGTATCTCTGTATAGGGTACTACCAGGAATTAAGCTTACAAGACTGGAGTTGCTCTGGGTGAGTCAGTGAGTGAGTGAATGTGAAGGCCTAGGACATTACTTTACGCTACTGTAGACTTGATACACATTGTGTCCTTAGGGTACATCAAATTTATTTTAAAAGTTTTCTTTCTTCAATAATAAATTAACCTTAGCTTATTATAACCTTTTTTCTTTATAAACTTTTTAATTGTGAAAAACTTTTTGACTGTTTTGTAAAATCACTTAGCTTAAAACACATTGTCTAGCTGTACAAAATTATTTTCTTTATTTTCTATTTTGAATTATTTTCCTACTTTTTAGACATTTGTGTTAAAAACTAAGACACAAACACATATATTAACCTAGGTACACACAGAGTCAGGGTCATCAGTATCACTTTCTTCCACCTTCACGTCCTGTCCCACTGGAAGGTCTCCACACTCAGTAACACGCACAGAGCTGTCACCTCCTATGTTAACAATGCCTTCTTCTGGAATACCTCCCGAAGGACTTGCCTGAGACTGTTTTACAATTGGCTTTTTTTAAAAATAAGTAGAAGGAATAAGAAAGTTTTTTTAAATAACAATGAAAAGTATAATATAGGAAATACATAAACTAATAACATATTTATTAAGTATTATTTATTGTACGTAATTGTATTGCTGTACTTTTATGCGACGGGTAGTGTAGTCACTACAAACATGTGAGTAATCCACTGCATTATAGAAATATGTCATATGCCTATGACGTCACTAGGTAATAGGAATTTTTTGGCTCTGTCATCATCTTACAGGACCACCATCATGTATGTTGTCCATTGTTTACTGAACCATCGCTATGTAGTGAATAGGACTGTGCATGTAAAGCTCCTATCACACACAGGTAGCACTGTGTAGGTGCTACCTTTTCCCTGTTTTTAGTAAACCTCTTTCTGTTAACTTTCCCCTCTTTTAAATTATTCATTCTCCAGCTGATAGACTTGTTTCATAGCTTAGAACAAGGGTAGCCACAGGATCTCAGCTCCAGCCCAAGTTTTCCAATTTCGGCATTTTCCCAGTTGTGTGGCTATGTAATGCTGCAATATGTTCTTGTACTGTAAACACCAGTGTACCACACCCAGATTTTCCTGAAATAGGAAGAACTGATGTTATGTAAGAAGCAGAATTTGAGTTGGGAAAAGAATATTTCTTACAGCCCTGAACTTAGTTCTGCTTATAACCCTGGGTAATGTAATATGTGAGAGAAGCCAGGTCTGGGCAGAAAGAGAGGAACTAAAAGGGTGAAGGAGAATGGAAGGTGAATTGAGACTGGTAAAGGGACAGGGATGAGGATAGAGATTGAGAGAGGGACTGGCATCAAGGAAGGAAGTGTGGAGCTGAACTGCCTTCCTCTTCCTAGGCCCTTTAGAGCATACATGTGCCTTACATGCAGACAGGGCACAGCACTTATCCGTTGTGCACAGCACTTGGGCAGAACAGGCTGACAGCTGATGGCCAGATTTCCTGTAATTAATTACCAGATCATTGATGCACCCTAGATGCCTGGTGAACCTGGAAAGGTAACCTGCAGACTAAATGGAAATATCAAGACCCTCTTTTTGCCTTGTTCATATTTTGCCCTGCTCCTCATTTTTGTCCAGTCTCCTGTTGTCAGCTCTGCTCCTGATGATCTTGGTGCTTACGCACTAAATTTGGTTTCTATGGGTCAGCTCTAATGCTAGCCAAAGAGTCTTAATGGGATCTCTCTCTTTAACTCCCAGTGGTAGCCTCATCCCGGCTTTAGCACCTGCTCATGGAATGGAGGTTGATCTCAGCCTGACCAAACTAAGTTTTCCTTTCTGGTGTGTTAAGCTATATTTTCTCTGTCCTTCCATGATTTGAAAATGTCTTTGTGTTAAAGTCTAGTTTTCCTAAAAGAAATTTTGTTACATGGATAGATTGCATAGTGGTAAAGTCAAAATATTCTCTGATGTTGTCAGTAACAGTTGCTCAATCAGATTAGCTAATTTATCAGTGTGAATGAATGAAAAGAGGAACCATAAATCAGGATGTAGATGGGAGGTGGGAAAGAAGCTTCAAGAAGAGGGTGAAGATTCATGTAATTTAAGGAAGCCTGGGTTAATAGGTAAGAGCAGTCTAGAAGAACACCATGGCTCTTTCTTTTATGTAGTATTTTGTTTAGAGAAGGTAAGATTGAGTACTGGGGAAAAGCTTTTCTTTACTACTTTCTAGTTTTTAACATATAAACCTTTCTTCTAGCTAAGAGACTAGGTTTTCTAAAATCCAAGTTGTCCAAAATATAATGTCTTAAAATGACCTTGCATACCCCACATTAATAACCAAAGCTTCCACCTTAAGAAACTGAAAAAAAAGCAAATTCACCCCAAAGCAAGTGGAATGTAGGATATAATAAAGATTAGAGCAGACACTAATGAAATGGAAAGCAGAAAATTAGGTAAAATCAAGGAAAAGAAAAGTTGGTTATTTGAAAAGACCAACAAAATTAAAATCTCATCTAGACCAGTGGTTCTCAACCAAGGGTGATTTTGTACCCCAGGGGATATTTTGCCAATGTCTGGAGAAAAATTTAATTGTAATACTTTGTGTGTGTGTGTGTGTATGTGTGTGTGTGACTGACAACTCGTGGGTAGAGATCAGAGATGCCACTAAATATTCTACAATGCATGACAGCCCCTCCATGCTAAAATTATTGTGCCCAAATATCAATAGTACTGAGGTTGAGACACCTGATTTAAACTGACCAAAAAAAAAAAAAAAAGAAAATGTAAAAGGAGACATCACTACTAATCTCACAGAAATTAAGAGGATTATAAGAGCACATGATGAACAATTTTAAGCTAACAAATTAGACAATTTAGATGAAATAGTTCATAGCATGATACAAATTAATGAAACTGACTAAAGAAGAAATAGAAAACATGCATAGACTAGTAAAGAATTTTAATAGTAATGGAAAAAATCTTCCCTCAAAGAAAAGCATAGGTCCAGATGTCTTCACTGGTGAATTCTATAAAACACCAATTTTTTAAAAAAAAACACTTCCACAAATTGTAAGAGAGAACATTTCTGAACAGATTCCATGAGACCAGTATACCCTTATACAAAGCTGGACAAAGACATCTCAAGAAAATAAAACTACAGACCAATATTCCTCATGGTTGTAGATGCAAAAGTCTTCAGCGAGATATTAGCAAAATGAATTCAGCAACATATTATATGATTATACACCATGCCAAAGTAGGATTTCCCCTAGTAATAGAAGGTTGATTTACTATCTAAAAATCAATCAATGTAATGTCACATTAATATAATACTGTGAATAAAGACAAAAATCACATGGTCATCTCAAAAGATGCACAAAACATTTGACAAAAATCTAATCCTCATTCATGATAAAATTTCTTAGTACACTGTGAATGGAAAATACTTTTCTCAACCTGATAGAGGAATTCTATGAAAAATCTGTAAGTAGCATATAATACTTATTGGTTAAAGACTGAATGCTTTTTCCTCTAAAATTGGGGGAAAGACTACATATTGTATGATTCTATTTATGTAAAAGATCTTGAGATAAATAAATCTATAAAGGCAGGTAGTAGATTGGTGTTTGCCTGTGATGGGAACGGAGTGACAGCAAATGGGCACTAGCAATCTTTATGGGGGAATAAAAATATGCTAAAATTGGATTTTGGAGATAGTTTCACAACTCTGTCAATTCACTAAAAATAATTAAATTGTAAAATTAAAATGGATGAATTTTATGGAATCTAAATAATGTTTAACAATGCTCTAAAAACGTTATTATGTGTGGGGTTTGGGGTGTGTGTAAGTACATGTTTGGGAATGATTCTTAGAATTTCCAAGGGCTTGAGCCTAGTCCTGGCCTAATCTTGAATTTGCTGTCTGTCCTTGGTAAAATTACCTTATCAATTTTTTCATCTATAAAGCAAAAGGGCAGGACTGCTTACTTTCCAAAGTTTCTTCCAGTTCTTCTAACATTGTATGCATCAGGGTGCTTTTGTGTGAATTGTGGCTTATGATTCAGGTAGCTAAGATTAGATGCTAGGCTTCAGAGAAAGGTCTTCCTCTCTGCCTTAGAGAGTTAAGAGACTATTAGGATGAAAGAGCCTTTTAGAGATGGATCAGGGCTAGGTTACACCCTTCACCATGGGGGTGAGAACACTGATTGATTGACTTCTCCAAACCAAAACATCTCCTTAAGTAGCCAAGGTGGGACTAGAATCCACTCATCTGGTCCCATGTCCATCCTTGCCCAGGGGAAAGTTATGCTTTTATATTTCTTTTACTGGGAGTCTGGAGAGGGTAAGCTTGGAAAAAAAGTAGGCAAGAAAGAACTCTTGGGTGCCTATATGAGCGGGTTATGTCTTCATGCTTGTAGATGTGAGCCTGAGTCTGTGGCAGCTGTGGATGAGTGGGAAGGGTGTTGCCATATTTATGTCTGGTATCTTCCTTGCATGACGGTAAACACACACTCGTTTTCTAGCCATCTTTTTCCATTTGTCTTCCTATCATGGAGTAAAGTCACCATAAGCATCAGCTTTCTGGAAAACTCCTATTTATTCAAAAGATATTTTATTCCCATAAAAGCCAAACCAAAAAAAAAATTATGTAAAAGTCAAAGCACAGTAAAATCCCTATAAATCCATGGCCTGATTTCACAGCTCTCAGCAGGGACCCACCAGGGTCCCACCAGGTCCAGGTTCATTTCTCTTTCCCCTTTCATCCTATTACTGCTTTTTCATTGCTTCTTATCTTCAAGCTCCGTCCCAGAGTATAATAGTTAGGGTGACAACCTATCTGCCACCTTGTGGTTAGAAACCTAAGTGTTGTCGGTTAAGTTCCTTGGATCTAGAGAATTTGGAAAGTTTACATTTGACTATCAGGGTAATAAAAACCATAAAGCTCGTAATTAATGGTAAGAACAGATGTCATGTATTAGGGACTACAAGCTAAGCAGAATGCGAAGCTCTCTGTATGCATTAATGCATCTATTTCTCAAAATAACCTTATGAGACAGGCACTGTTACCTCCATTTCCTGGTGAAGCAACTGAAGCTCAGATGAGTTAAGTAGAGTGTTTAAAGTTAGGGAAAATGAGTGGGCAAGGCCCTCAAGTGTGTCTGCTTCTAGGGCTGCTCTCTTGGTGTGACCATTGCACCACTCTCCTCAATCCCTCTCATCCCAATCTAATTTCATCCAATGCTCAAATATGTCTACCATACCACTGTTGATGGACCATCCACCCTTCCCATGAAAAGGAACTTACTACCACTGAGGCATTACATTCCATAGTAACTTTCTGCAGCCAGTACCCAGCACTTGTTCTGGAACTCTTATACCAACACATTTAAAATCACATAATTGGCTTTACATTTTTTTAAAAAGGGTATCATGCCCCTTTGCCCCTTGAGCGCTCCCCACTTCTACAAGGCAATCCTAGTTCTTGAACAGTCTCTAAATGACAAGGTTTTGTGTCTTTCTACCACTCTGGTTTCTCTCCTTTGAACAGGCCCCAGGTCATCCCTACTCCCTCTTAAAAAGTGGAGTTTGGAACACACAGCACAGGTGGAGCGACAGCATTACCTTCCTCCTTCTAGTTTCTGTACTTCTAATGATGCCTAAATTTTGTTTAGTTTTCACATTATTCGGTTAATTACTTAGGAAGTGCATTTTAATCTCTATATGGTTAAATAAAATACAATTAGAAATAACAGTTGAATACATAGAACTTGAAGAAACATTTGTTAAATGCTCTTTTATAGCCACTGTATCTTATTTCAAAATTGATTGCCTCTATGTCTATTTCCATGTAAGCTTGCTGATGATTTTACTCCTTGACCTCATAATCCAAATTTGGCCAAGGATGTTTGCTGGTCCTCTTTTTTAAATGCCCTTTCCATAGAGGAAAAATAAACAAACAGACCCTTGTTGTGACGAGCATGGCCGAGCCACGTCCTAGCGGAAGGGGATGTATCCTGTGCTCATTCCTCTGCTGATTAATCGCCAAGCTGCATATTTGACCACAGAAGATGCTGAGGAACTCTGCCCACTCCAAGTTTAGCCTTGATCTTGGTGAGTAGAAAAATTCTCTGTGTCAATGGCTAAAATTACATAGTCAGGCTCTCTCCAACTCTGGCCTGCATTATCCATCATTTGTTTATTTGCAGTGGTGGGAAGAGATCATCTTCCAAAGTGGGCCAAAGGCAGATAGATTCAGCTCTACCCCATGTTGAGGCATAATAATTTTCTAAATCTGCCTGGGGACGCAAATTAGTTCTGGATGCTTTCCTGTCACTTGGGCAGAGGGCTTATCTCCAGCATTAATATTGACATAGATATAAACTATTGCTGCCTTTCTAGTTTTTAACCAGTTCTTACGGCCTCACAAATATTTTTTAAAGATGAAAAGCGAAACACTTGCCAATTTCTTTATTTCTTAAGGCACTCAAGCAGTAGGTCCTCTCTGATACCCTTAAATCATAAGAACATTTCCCCAACCAGGCCTTTGTCCTGTAATTCTACCTGGAAGCAACTTAATCCACATTTGAGGTTGTTGCCCTCTTCCTAAGGACCGACGCAGAAGGTGGTTCAGTAGGATGAAATCTGAGCCCTCCTGGCAGGCTTGATTTTTAACACGTGCCTAAAGCACGTATTTAGCTGTCACCAAGAGAGCTGACAGTTTCTGGGAGAGGTACTATGTACAAAGGACCAGCAGTGGGCCTTCCCAGACCACACCCACTTACAGCATGATGTGATCTGAGCTTCTTTTTTCTCCAAAGCCAAACAAACAGAATGAAGAGAAAATTCAACCACAGTAATAAAACAAACAAACAAACAACAACAACAACAACAAAACCCTACCATTTGAAAGGCACCATAATAAGCCATACCAGAGTTTTTTTGGGGGTGGCACCCTAAAAGGACATTGATGCAGGTAGAAAAAAGTATTCAAAAGCAAGTTTACTCATCAAAAATACATTTTTCTGTCTTGGGTTAAAAATAGTACAGGGAATGTCTGATTCTAGCCATCACCAGAGATCCTAGAACCAACCGAGTTTCTTAGCACTGGGATTTCTCATTTCTTGGGCTGGATCTAGGCTCAACCCCTAAAATGCTGCCTCCTTACAACATCGAACAATTGACAAGCACCATCTAAACACAAAACATTGTACTTAATTACCTTATTCAGGATTTGCAAATACCCTGCAAGGTAGGCATTATTAGCCCCCTTTTGGAGATGGGAAAATGAAGTTCAGAGAGGATGAGGACCTGCCCCAAGGCTGCACAGCCTGTGAGTGGGGAGCCTTCAAAGTGTCAAAGTGGCCTATAGACGCTTAGGTCTTCATCTCTAAAGTGCATCTTCTTAACCGCTGTGCCCTGCTGCCTCCGCTGGACCTTCTCAAACCTGTGTCCAGTCCCTGACCCATACCCCCACTTCCTTTCAGGTTAAGTGTTAGGACTATTATAAACCTCCTAGTGTTACCCTCCAGGGAAATACATTCTCATGCTTTAAACAAAATAATCTCACCACTTTCCCTGAGAAAGGAGAGACCCCATAAGGCCATGCTCACCCAGTTGTCAGCTGGTCCAGCCGTTTGCTGTCCAGGTTCCTACCCCTTCAGGGGACTCCAGCCCAGCCTGAATCTGACCATGAGAGACCCTAAGTGAGAACTGCCCATCTGAGTCCATCAGCCCTAGAACTATGAGAAAGAAAACTAAATTGTTTCAAGGAACTAAGTGTTGGGAAGTTTGTTATATATAAGTAGACAATCAGAATATTACTTTTAGCAAATTAATATTTTTTTTTTTTTTTTTTGAGACGGAGTCTCTCTCTGTCACCCAGGCTGGAGTGCAGTGGTGTGATCTTGGCTCACTGCAACCTCCGCCTCCCAGGTTCACACCATTCTCCTGCCTCAGCCTCCCGAGCAGCTGGGACTATAGGCGCCCACCACCACCCCCAGCTAATTTTTTATATTTTTATATTTTTAGTGGAGACGGGGTTTCACCGTGTTAGCCAGGATGGTCTCGATCTCCTGACCTTGTGATCCGCCTGCCTCAGCCTCCCAAAGTGCTGGCATTACAGGCGTGAGCCACCATGCCCGGTCGCAAATTAATATTCTTTCTATGTCATTCAGTATCTCATAGTACCTAATGCCTAATATGGAAACATCTCCTTCTAATGACTACTAGTCACATAATAAAATTTTGTTGGCCAGGCATGGTGGTTCACATCTGTAATCCCAATGCTTTGGGAGGCCAAAGTTGGGAAGACCACTTGAGGCCAGGAGTTCAAGACCAATCTGGGTGACATAATGAGACCTCATCTCAACAAATAATTTTAAAAAACTAACCAGGCACAGTGGTGCATACCTGTAGTCCCAGCTACTTGGGAGACTGAGGTGGGAGGATTGCTTGAGTGCAGGAGTGCCAGATTACAGTAAGCTATGACACTGCCACTACATTTCAGCCTGGGGACAGAGTGAGACTCTGTATACATTAAAAAAAAAATTAAATTTTTCCTTGTTGGATTGAGGAGAAGTGATCAGAACTCAGAAAAAAAATTCCTTATCAGCCTTTTACTCCTGTGTTGTCATATAATGCAACAGAACAGGTTTGATGAGGGTGGAGGTGGGATGGGGTGGTCAAAACTCAAGGTCGCTATACAGTTCATTACATGACATTTATACTTCTGTCATGTCCAGTATGCCTTCGGATTTGATTTTCCAAATGATGTACTGGGCCTGCTAAAACATAATTTACATAATGAAGTCAGGGTGTAAACTCTGAGTATATCAAGATAGTTCACCAGTGGACAAAAAATGGGCATGGGAACTCATATTTTACAAGTGCTTCCTATGTGCACAAATGTTTTCTATGTGCCAGGGAGTCTCCATGAATTATCTCATTTGGTCCTCATTCAAACACTCCAGGCAGACTCACTTCTCCCCATTTTATAGGTGGGAAAACTGACTCAGAAAGGTTGTAATTTGGCGATAGTTGGAAGAGCCAAGACTTGAACCTCAGCCTGATTCCAATATCTGTTTACTTCTCATTCATTAGTGTCAGATACATGCAGGAAACCAATGTGACTTCACTGCAGAAGTCAAAGCCATGTGAAGGGAATCCTTGCTGCCTCCCTCTGCCCCTCTCTGAGGCAGGGGCCGTTTTTTGACTTCTCTCCAGAAGTGCATGACCATCGCTGAACCAGCTTGTCCTGTCTGAGCAACAGCTTGTGCTCTATTCTGTTCTGCTCCCTATTAAGGCCCAGGATGCTGCATGCCTGTCCTTGGGGACACGGGTACCTGCTAGTATTGATTCCCCTTGGTGTAGACATCACTCAGGGTTAGTTTATGGCTCTTGGGTCACCATCACATTTCCAGATGTTTGGACCTTCAGAGCAGAGTCCGAGGTGACCTTGTCTCTTCATTCAGAAAGAAAATAGAGGCCTTTTACATGTGTAGGATCTGATGTTTACAGTGCTGCTAATCTCTGTCCCCTCCCTCCCAGCATACACTTGCTTATCATAATAGAAAAGTCTTGGTCACGGCTTAGAGGCGCAGCCTGTCTTTATTTACTACTCCATAGCTATAGGTTTTCTCACAAATCCCCCTTTTCCTCTGATGGCTATTTTATTTTTATTTTTATTTTTGCCACTTCAAGATAACTTAGTCACTTATAATTTTAAAAGTGGTCAATTTTGAATTTAATTCATTCAATTCAGTCTACCTTCCCAGTGGCTGTCCTAGCCCAGGGCAGATGGTCCCATGTCTGTGCCCCCCTTCATTCTTTACTGACTGTTTGACTGTTGCTGGGCCATCTTGTCCCCCCAAGGCCATGGTGTGGGCCTCCGAGCTTTCTGCCCCTCTGCTGAAGTGTTGAGAGCTGGTGTTGTTTGTGCATCTCCCTCTGCACCTCCACTGGCACCCCTGCAGCCTTAGCTCCCTTGGCTCACAGCATCGTTGATCCTGACATTCACCTCTTTCCTCATCTAGTTCCTCAAAGCTGTGCCCTCTCCTTAAGCTGCCCAATCCTCTGGCTGACGCATGTACTCTACCATGGAAACTGTGGTAATCATTAGTGCTGCTCACCAACTATCTCTGGATTACACTTCCTGTGCCCCATTTTGGGTGGCTGGGGCCATGTGATTTGTTGATTAATCTCCAAAATGAGATGAGTCAAGCTAAACATCTAATTGTCTGGGGATAATCCTCCAGAATCCTCTTTCCTCTGCAGTAGCACCCGGCAATATCCAAGATGGTGACTGCTGCATCAGTCTGGATCCCTGAGGATGGAAGATAGGCTGACCTCCCTCTCAGAGTATTTTCTCTATTCTGGCTTCCCCATGGCAACTGAGACACCCTGGGAGGTACTTCAGTTTCCCAAGCCTGTCCAGTATTTCCATCTTGTCTCCCTCCCTCACCACTGGTTTTGACCTTGAGGAGTGAGATAGAGCTGGAATGCCTCTGGCTCTACTCTCTAACTCCTTCCTTTCCCCTTTTTTTTTTGAAACAGGGTCTCACTCTGTCGCCCAAGCTGGAGTGAAGTACTGTGTCTCAGCTTACTGCAGCCTCCACTTCCTGGGCTCAAGTGATCCTCTCACTTCAGCCTCCCGAGTAGCATGCACCACCATGCCTAGCTAATTTTTAAGGTTTTGGAGAGACAGTGTCTCAGCATGTTGCCCAGGCTTGTCTTGAACTACTGGGCTCAAGGGATCCACCTACCTCGGCCTCCCAAAGTGCTGGGATTACAGGCCTGAGCCACTGCTCCTGACCAGCCTCCATGAGTTTCTTGAAAGAAGAGCATAATCATCCATTCCTCACTTCTAGCTCCTTCCATTTTTATGTTCAAATTCAGTGGGCATGTGTCAGCCTCATCTCACCTGACCTCTCAGCAGCATTGCTCCTGTTGACCCCTGGCTTCTTAAAGCCCTGTCCCTCCCTGATCCTACCTCTCCTAGTTTCTCCCTACTTTCTTTCAGCTACCGTAGGGAGGTCCTCAGCCTATACACACCCTTTTCATGTTGTTGTTGTCTAGATTCTGTCTGTGGCTGTCTTTTCTACCTACATCCTCTCTCGGGTGAACTTACCCATGCCCAAAGACTTAGAGACCATCAAATGTTCCCGTTGCATCTGCCATCTAACCCTTTATAGTTTCTTCTTTCTTCCCCTGGGATCTGGCCCCTCGACACATTCCTCTTTAGCTTCCTACTGAAGGTGAGTTTGCAGGGTGGTGGGTGGTGCTGAAGGGGTTGCTCCTTATCCGGGCAATGTTGCACCCTCTCTTTGCTCTTAAAGGCTGGTAAGGTCTGCCAACGTGGGTGTGCTCTGTGCTCTGGCAGGCCTCTCTTTGTCCTAAGCACACCTTTGATCCTGGCTTTATAATCACCTGATGGGTTCTTCCCGCTTGCTGCATACACAAAATCAATTCACTGAGAGCATGGCATTGCAGTAAAGAAAGACTTTAATTGACATGAGGCTGGCTGTGCAGGAGTTGGAGTTATTACTTAAATCAGCCTCCCTGAGAACTGAGAGGCTTGGGTTTTTATGGACAACTTAGTGGGCAGGGGGCTAGGGAATGGTTGCTGCTGATTGGTTGGGTATAAAATCATAGGGGTGTGGAAAATGGTCCTCATGCACTGAGTCCATCACTGGGTGGGGCCACAGGATCAGTTGAGTCATGATCCCAAGTGGAGTCAGTCTGAAAAACATCTCAAAAAACCAATCTTAGGTTCCACAATAGTGATGTTACCTATGGGAGCAATTGGGGAAGTCACAAATCTTGTGACCTCTGGCTACATGACTCCTGAACAGTAAGGGATTAGAGAAAGCACACCTACATCTTAGCAGAAATTGGGCCCTCCAACAATCCTAATTTTGTGGACTTTCATTAGTATTACAGAGGTGGTTTTCAGTCCCTGAGCAAGAAGGGGGTTAGTTTTAGGGAGGGGCTATTATCATCCATGCTTTTAAGTTAAACTCTGCACCAAATTCCCTCCCAAAGTTAGCTTAGCTCACACTCACGAATGACCAAGGGCAGTTTGGAGGTCAGAAACAAGATGTGGTCAACTATGTCAGATTTCTGTTACTGTCAGAATTTTACAAATGCAGTTTCACCTTTCCAATACCACAGTTTTTTTGCAGGAGTAAATGGAGTCTCTTTCATTGTCCACTCCCTGGTGTTAACAACCTTGCTTTTTCCAATGACTTGAGAGTTCTCCTGTCCAACAAGCAGAAGATAATTTGCTCTCTGAGGTCTGTTGAAAGATAAACTTTGGCACATTAAAATTTTAGAGTTTATTTGAGCAGAGAGCAATTCATGAACGAGGCAACTCCAAACTGGAAGTGGTTTTTTTTTTCAGGACTCCACTAAAGGAGCATGAGAAGGAGGCTTTTACAGAGTGATTGAAGAAGCAAGGCAAAGAAAGTATTTGATCGGTTAAAGTGGAGCAGTAGCCTTATTTGGATAATTCCAGTGTAAAATCCATAGTTACAGGTTAGTGGACAGTTTCTGATTGGTTAAGCTTAAATTTTGTTTTCCTACAATATGACCAATTCCACTGAGTTGGGTTTTGGTTTGCTCACATAGAAACCCAGGGCACTGGAGCTGCCCCAGTCTAATGGCTTCCCAATTAATTATTTTAACTTGTCTCAGACATTTGGTTTCAGAGAGAATTGCACCATTTGAGGAGGGTGAGAAGGACCATCTCAGTTAGGCCTTGTCACAGGAATACAATACTACCTTCTGAGGAAGACAGACTGTGCTCTTGGGCAGTAGCTGCCACTGTGTGGAGAAGGACTCTTTCTAATGGCACCTTTCTCTAGTCTCCAAACCTTTGCACCAGCAGCCCCCTATGTCTGGAAGACTCTTCCCTTTCCTCCTCTCTTTCTGCAGGTCTTTGCTCAAGTGTCATTCTTTGACCACTTTATGTTACCTAGCACCCCTCCATTACCCTCCATCCTTTCTTATGGATTTTTCTCCCTTCTCCTTAGCAGTTATCACCATCTGACACTTTTTTATTTTATTTTATTTTTATTTTTTTGAGATGGAGTCTCGCTCTGTCACCCAGGCTGGAGTGCAGTGGCGTGATCTCGGCTCACTGCAAGCTCCACCACCTGGGGTTCATGCCACTCTCCTGCCTTAGCCTCCCGAGTAGCTGGGACTACAGGCACCTGCCACTACACCCGGCTAATTTTTTGTATTTTTAGTAGAGACGGGGTTTCACCGTGTTAGCCAGGGTGGTCTTGATCTCTTGACCTCATGATCTGCCCACCTTGGCCTTCCACCATCTGACACATTTTAATCTATTTGGCTGTTGTGCTGTTGTCCTTCTCTCTCTACTGGAATGTAAGCTCCATGAGGCCAGGGATTTCTGCTGCTTTGTTCAGTGCTATATCCCCAATGTCTCAGACAGGGCCTGGCACACGCAATACATGTTCATTGAATAGATGAATGAATGAATGATATCTCCTTCCATGAGACTAGGTAAGTCAGAACAGTAGATTTTAAACTACCCCAGGTAAACCAAGGCAGAAACTGGGAATTTACCCTAGGCTCTTTCCTGTCCCCAGCATTCGGTATCACTCAGTTAGTTCTACCTATTCCATGTCTCTGAACTTAGTTCCAGTCTCTCTGGCCTCATTCCCAGTTCAGACCCACATCACCTTTCAAGCCATGGCTCAGCCCCATACCTGTTTTCTGTGACTTAAGTTCATCACCCTCCAAATCATCCTTCCACGGCAGCCAGAGGGTGTTTCCAACACACAAAGCTGCTAGTGGCACTCCCTGTGCTTAAAAGATTCCAAAATCTTCCATTTTCCCCAGGGCAAACCCAACCTGTTTTGCATGACATATTTAGATCTTGCCAATTTGGCTGCCATGCCTGCAGCCTTATCTGTAGTAGCTTTTCCCTTAAACTCAGAATCTACCTACCCTCTTCCCAGTTCTTCACACCCACACAACGCCATTCACCCTTCACCACACAACCCCCGCTTCACACAACCCCCTCCCCCTTCACCTGGTTCAAGAACTAGGACATTCTAGACAGACAGCTGGGCATGGACTAGGAGGGGCCATTCTGAGCTGAGAGTCTTCATGGACTCCAACACAAACAAAAACGCACAGCTCCTGCTGCTTCCCACCCCAGCCCCCTCTGGATCCACACAAGGCCCTGTGTTTGCCTTTGCCAATGATGTCATTACAATGTTTCATTGTAATTGTCTCCTGATTAATCTCTCTCCTCTATCAGACTCTAAATTCCTTGTGGACAAGGTCTTCTCATGTATTGTTTGTATGCTCAGGGTCTTTAAAGAAGACTAGCACATGGCACACAGGAGGTATTGGTTGAAAAGATGATGAGTGAATATAATTTTAACAAACACATTAATTTTATTCACTGAAATTGAAAAGAAAAGACTATGATCTTTTTAAAATAGAAAATATCCCAAGTTATTTAAAAATAACTCACTTTCTTAATGAAATGATTTTTATGCTTTACATGCAACCTTCTCTGAATGCAGAGTTACTGACAGTATTATTTTGTATTTATGTACCTACATGCCTTTAGAAATGAATGTTCCTAGGACAGAATGCAGAAAAATGCAACTTGAAAGAGATCATCAACATACTGCTCAGGCATTTAATTTTGGTGCTTTGAATACTGACGTGTGTTTGGTGTGTTCTAGTGCAGGTGCGGGGCCTGTGGGGCAGCCCTTTCTCTGGGCCACCTCCTCAGCATTCCTCCTTCCTGCCCTGGGGTTGACAGCACTTAGAGATGGAAGTGGTTGTACAGTCTCCAAGGTCTATTTAATCTTTGGCCTGGTTACTGAATTTGCCAAAAAAGAGGGCAATTAGTTCCAGGTGTGATGCTGGGTCTCTAAAGTGGAACCTCCCTATTGGGAAGCTGGCTCACACCTGCCTGCAAATGGCTCCAACGTCATTACCAAGCCTCTTTCTTGCCTATGGTGTGGGAAGGGAACTCTGTTCGCTTGTTTTATTTCAAAGTCAGTGTCCCATATCTCCTACAGAATCAAGTATGCATTTGGTAATGTTCCTTCCACAATCTGAGAATTCAGTGCTATTTAGGCCATACAAGTTACAAGTAAGAAATGACCCTCTGAAATATCTTAAAGCATACTTTTATTGGGAAAAAAAAAACACATTTTCCCCTTTTCACTAGTTCAAAAAAGACATCTGTGTTGATGAAACTGGTCTTGCCCTTCACTCATGGTGTGGCTCTTTTTACCCAATGGGTGATTTGTCCCCAGAGAGGATGATGTAACAATTTCTCTCTCCATGAAGGAGCATAAAGAAAAACTGTGCTGAATTTTACATACTGTAAAACCCCCTGCTTAATGTTTTCCAGCATTGAATGCTCATCTTATACACCCCTGCCATGTTCCCAATTACAGTGTTCCTTCCTCCAGCCCCTGGGAAAACCAATTTTACTATTAGTTGTACACACTTGTGGATCCATGTTTTCATTCTCAATCAAGAATCATGGCAAATTCTCAGCAGCTGATGTATATATGGGGAACTAACATTGTTCATTCTTTAAAAAGCTCCCCATGGTATCAGATGTCACACAGAATTCACGGGGGCAGGAAGGCGACCCCAACTCCCTAAATGCCTGCAGGTCACTCCGTTCATCCCCCAACTCCTGCCTGGCCCTCAGTCCCTGTGGTTTCAACAGAGGCCTGTGACCTCAGACTTGAACTTTGGGGAGGTTGTTCCCACCCAGATATAAAGAACATCTATGAGCAGAACATGAGGATTTGATTAGAAAATGTGTTCAGGAGGTTGAACGGCTATGTACCAAGAAATGTTCTCTCATTCTTATGTAGTGTATAAAACCTGTGAACTATTTAGGATTGATTAAGAAATATTGGAATTCTATAGCATAGTACGTGAACTCTTTTCAGAATGGAAACAGAGGAAGTTCCTTATTTATAGTCTAAGAGTCTGACTTAAAAACCAAATGCATTTAAGGGCAGAATCAAGTAGGTGTGGATCTTCTGCTCCATAAAGATCATGATTCTTAACTAGGTACCAATCTTTTATAAATGTTGAGGTGAACTCCAAGGGCCATATCCTTCTTGGAGCACTAGTAAAACTATAATAGTTTCATAGCACTTACATGGAACAATCTAACTATTAAGCCACATTCTTCTATTCTGTCCAATGTATTTACTTTGGGCATCAACTTTTCTAAAATTCCCTGAGATCATTGTATGACGTATACTTCTAATAACTTGTAAGCTTTAGGGTAGAAGATAAAATAAAAGATAAAACAGTATGTCAACGTTTGTGAGAGCTCCCTTTAAAGAATCCTTGTCTTCATCTGTTCCTGCTGCTGTAACAAAATACTACAGACTGGGCAATTGATGAAATAATAGAACTCACAGTTAAATAATAGACTCTCACAGTTTGAAGGGCTGGGACATCCAGAAGGTGCCAGCAGATTCATGTGTGGTAAGATGGCATTTTTTTGCTGTGTCCTCCTGAGAGGATGAATGTTGTGTCCTCCCAAGAGATGAATGCTGTGTCCTCACATGGCACAAGGCAAAAAAAAAAAAAAAAAGCAAAACAGGCTTTTTATAAGGGCACCAATCCCATTCATGAAGGTGGAGCCCTCATGACCTAATCAACATCTAATATTGCATTGAGGATCAGTTTCAACACACATTTTGGAGGAACACAAACATTCGAACCCGAGCTGTGCTAAAAAAAATTAAAGATAGCCAATAATGCTGGTGATAATTTACCAAATAAAATATATGAGCTCTTGGTTCAAGATTACATTTATTTAGGAAAGTCAGCATTTGGTGCTTTGTAAACTCCCTTAGATGAATACTAGACCTAAGTGACATAATAAGATTCTTTTCCTTGATGTTACTGAGAGATTAAGGGCAGATGACAGACTAAATACCAATGTAGCTCTGAACCCATGGAAAATGCTGGGAAGACAAGGATCAGAAATGATAGGGAGGGAGTTGCCATGCAGTAGTTCTCTCAAAGGCATTAGAAACTTACACTCATTTAACTGTCGATAAGTAATTGGTGAAATCCCATCTCTATTAAAAATACAAAAATTAGCTGGGTGTGGTGGCAGGTGCCTGTAATCCCAGCTACTTGGGAGGCTGAGGCAGGAGAATCATGTGAACCTGGAAGGCAGAGATTGCAGTGAGCTGAGATCGCACCACTGCACTCCAGCCTGGGTGACAAGAGTGAAACTCCTTCTCAAAATAAATAAATAAATGAATAAATAAATACAATGATAATAATTGAGCCAGTAAGCGTTTGATACTGATGTTCAGAAAAGACTTAAAGTCACTGGTAAGATACATCTCAATAGTATTCTCTCTGACAACAACAGAAGTCCTTCAGTTAGTGGGGGTTAGTGGTTTTGGAAACTTGACCTTCTGGTGATGAATGTAAAGGAAAACAGAGAGATCTATGGGAGGTTGCCAATGCTTATGTCACAACTATATACATTGTGCATATCATGTGCATCAGATTCTTTTGGAATGACATGGAATAAATACATTTTAATAAGATACCTAGGCATAACTGAGCAAAGATTTTTCTTTCAAATACAAAATTAACTGTAGGAAAATACTCCTCTCTGATAATATTTCTAAATTCCCACTTATTTTTAAGCTTTGTTTCCTTGTGAGATTTTTTAAAAATAATATTTCCTATTTTAGCTGAGTTAAATACAACAACAACAATACCACTTGTTTGGGAAACGTGATATTGCTGAAGTGATTCCCTATGGGAATACAGAAAATGTCCCTAGTATTTAAGCTAGATGTTGTGGCATCTGTTGCATATAAGCTCTCCAAAGACAATTTTGTATACTTGTTTTTTGAGCAGATGTTCTCTTCATTTTAAATG
The DNA here is from genome assembly GCF_028885625.2 of Pongo pygmaeus. Taxonomy (NCBI): domain Eukaryota; kingdom Metazoa; phylum Chordata; class Mammalia; order Primates; family Hominidae; genus Pongo; species Pongo pygmaeus. The sequence goes on along the minus strand of NC_072386.2, from coordinate 39,633,428 downwards.
GCCCTATGATTAATGTGCCAGTAGAATGCAAAGGTGTTCTCAAAATTTTATACACACCATATGAGTCATCCTGCATACATTATGCATGTATACCTTTAAATCTCAAGAAAGCCCTGGAAATTGTCTGACTTATCCTGCATTAGTGTACATTTGTTGGTCCAGAAAGATTTCCTCGATTCAGATCTGTAATACCCTTTTAAAATTCCTACCTGTTTATTAACACATTTCCTTTTCTCCTTTTGCTGTGTCATTGATTTTCTTCTCTTCGTTTAGCCTTCTCTCTGAATGAGGAGTCTGGCTGGCTGTAGTATTTCACTAGCCATAAATCCTCTTGTTGGCCTGCTTGAATATTCTGCTCGCTCCCCTATCCAATATTTCAGATGCTTCCTCAGCATCCTCTTGGTCTGCAGAGCACTTGGCTGTTGTAGAAGACAAAGTGTGCCTCTCTTTGGGAGGTAAACTGAGAACAGTCTTCCAGCAAATCATGCTCACCCTCAAACTCTTCATCATCAACTGTGAGCATCTCCTTTCCAAAAGCAAAAATAATAGTCTGTAACCTGGCAGGTACACTATCTTCTAGGTCGAGCTCACAGAGTTTTAAAATTCAATGTTAATATGGTAAAACAGTACGTCTGAGTTGTTAAGCAATGGGTTTCCTCCTACCTCCCTTTAAGTAATTTTTTCCCTTTCCCTTGTTTCCATTCAACAACCCTCAGAGAAGAGCTGCAGCAGGATGTAAAACTTTCCTGAGTATGTATTCCAAACACTTAAGCACATTAACAAGATTATGCTGGGTGCCCCTGAGGCAAACCTCAAGAGAGAGGGGGCATCACTCAAGAGCCTCCCATGGTAACTTTACTCTCTGCTTCAAGAAACAGAGCAGGCTTCCTTCCTCCCATTTGTCCCTAGGGTGTCCCCAAGAATTACGGTATAGGCTGGAGGCAGAGAGGTGCTATTACCACCGTTTTGGAGTTTCCTGGTCTGTGCTCAGGGCTGAGAGCCACACAGGACTCAGACCTCACGCTGTGAGTAAAATCCCAGGGAGCTGTCAAGACACCAGGGAGGAAGTTGCTCCCTGCTGCATTTAGGTAAGTGATGCTACAGTCAGCCTTGATGAAATCTGCATGCCTGGAATGAGTAGAAGAGGAGAAAGCCACCAGACTATGGGGTTCTCTGGACATGAATGAAAGCTGTTGTTTTTTTGTGCTGCTCTAACAAAATGCCACAGACTGGGTAATTTGTAAAAAATAGAAATTTAATTCTCAAAATGCTGGAGGCTGGGAAGTCCAAGGTCAAGGTGCTGGCCTTCAGTGTTTGGTGAGAGTTCTCTGCTTCCTCGATGGTGCCTTGTTGTTGTGTCCTCACATGGCAGAAGAGCAGAAGAGCAGCAAAGGGCTAAATGCTGGATGAAGCCTCTTTTATAAAAGCCCTAATCCCATTCGCAAGGGCTCTGCCTTCATGACTTAATTGCCTCTTAAAGGCCCTACCTCTTAATATTGTCACATTAGCAATTACATTTCAACACATGAGTTTGGGGGGACCTTCCGATAATAGCAGCTGTGGCAGGACAGCCAGCATAGAGAGAAGAGTTGAGGATCATGTTCCACCCTCCCACCCAATACAAATAGCTTTCCTATTATAATGGCACACATCTTGAAAATTACGGAGGCCTGAGATGGATATTACATTTTATTAAATAAAAAAATTAACATATTTTTAGGTTTTTTGAGTAGTAAATGAAATATAGACTCACTGAATTCATATGTTTGGCATTTTGTTGCAATTTTACAACAGTGACTTATTTCATTTATAAAACTGATAAATGCTTATAATAATAATAAACAAAAAAAGCAACAAATCATAGGAAATACTACTACATAGAGAAACCTATGTTAACAGTTGATGAGCCTCATTCTAGACATATCTCCAGGGATAGTCACAGACAAAAGGATGGAGAGAAGAGAGAGAGAGGGAGAGGATTTTATTAAAAGGGCATCATACTACATATGCTATATTTAAATAAAAAAGATTACACTTCATTTTACTTGAATTTAATATTTAATACAGGAAAAAAACACTGAACCAAAACTAAAGGAATTTGCTATGCCTCACATAATTACTTCTTGATCAGAAGAAATACTAGTTTGTATAAGAATCTTTGAAAATTAAGAGGGAAAAATATTAGGAGGCTAAAATCATTATATATGTTTATAAAAATACCTTTGGACTTTATTATTGATTCCCTGATTGAAATGATGAGATTAGTATTTTTGCACTTCCTCTCCCATACCCTCCCTCAAGTCCCCATATTTCATTAAAGTCCCATCTCAATGACTTTGGGCTTGGCCATGTTACTTACTTTGGCCCATGGATTGTGATTGGACGTAATGTTTGCCTCTTAAGCAAAAGGTTTTTCTGTGAGCATGTGCTTTGGTGTGGGACCTCTTGGTTTAGCCCTCCATGGTGAAAACAGCACGTTCTAAAGAGGGACTTCTCGTTCAGTCTGGATTCAGCAAGGAGAAAATATGTGGCATTGAACCCAACAGAATCACAGCTGATTCACTGCCCTTATCTAATGTGTGAGCAAGATAAAAATGTTTGTAATTATAAGTCAGTAGAATATAAGTTTTGTTTGTTATAGCATCCAAAGTAGGAACTTAAAAAAACTTTATGTATTTATATTCTGTCCTATAAACACAGTTTCTTCAATTGTTTAGTCTTAGTTTTATAATTAAATGGATTTAGTGTTGAACACCAATGCTTCTACCATGGCTTCTCCATTTATCTTGACTTATCTCTTGATTAGCTAGATTTCATCATCCAAGTAGACTTTTCCAGAAGGGTTCATGGTTGCTGTGTTTTGAGTTTTTCAGATTTGTGAATACCTTCTTGCAGCCCTTCTCTACTTGAATACCAACTTGGCTGTGCATAGTATTTTTGTAGTATAATTTTTTCACCTTAGAGTTTTGACAGCATTAAAAGAAATAGAACAATAGTTAAATAATGCTTATCGAAAAATTCAAACGCCAGGCTGATACTTTTTTCCCGTAATACATAATTTTTCGTTTTGCCTGAATACCTCACACATACTTCATTTGTTTGTTTGGATTTCAATAAGTAAACCAGGATATGTCTCTACATGGATCATTATAGATCCATTTTTTAGGCTTTTTCTATCTCTAGATTGTTTTATTTCATGGAAATTTTTCTTTATTATGGCTCTGAATATTTTGTTCTGTTTAACTTATTAGATTCTCTACTTCAAGGACACTAAGTTATCTACATAGTCAATCATTTGAGTTTTTTATTTTTTAAAATTGTGATAAAATAAACATGACAAAAAACCATTCTGTCCATTTTTAAGTGTACAGTCCAGTGGCATTAAGTATATTCACACTGTTGTGCAACCATAGCCACCACCCATTTCCAGAACTTACTTCATTTTGCAAAACTGAAACTCTCTACCCATTAAACAACTGCCCATTCCTTCTTCCACCCACCCTAGCAATGCCATTTTACTGTCTGTGAATTTAACTACTTTAGGTAACTCGTATAAGTGGGATCAGACAATACTTGTCCTTTTATGACTAGCTTATTTCACTTAATATAATGTTTTCAAGGTTCATCTACTGTTGTATGTGTGAGAATTTCATTCCTTTTTAAGGCTTATATTCTGTTGTATATATATCACCACATTTTGTTTATCCTTTTATCTGTCAGCGGGCACTTGGGTTGCTTCTGTCTTTTGGCTATTGTGAATAATGCTGCCATAAACATGGGTACACCAATATCTGTTTGAGTTTCCACTTTCAATTCTTTTGGGTATATACCCAGAAGTAGAATTGCTGGATCATGTTTAATTTTTTGAGGAACTGCCATACCATTGTCCACAGTGGCTGCACAATTTTACATTCCAACCAACATTGAATGAAGATTCTAATTTCTCCATATCCTCACCTATACCTGTCTTCTGTTTTTTGTTTTTGTTTTAATAATAGCTACCTAATGGGTATGAAGTGGCAGATCATTTCTTGATCTATTCTCTCTATATATACCATCTCTTCTCTATTTGCTATAATCACTTTGTCATTCTCATCTATATTGGCTGTGATAAATTCAAGCCTTCTTTCAAGTTAATGAATCCAGACATGTCTATTTGGTTTGTTGCTATTACTCCTTAGATATGGCTTTGCAGGGTGTATTTTCAACTCATTCTGTAGTTTTATTATCCTCATATATTGAATTAAGATATTTTTAAAATGTTATATCTTAAAGCATTTCCAAGGAGTATCATTCTGTTTTTTGGCACAGGTTTTCCTTGAGACTAGGTTCATATCTGTCTTTTGCCTGTTATGTTGCTTTGTGTCGTTTTCTTTTCCTTTTTTCTCATAAGTTTGCATAGTTGCCATTCCTCTTCTCTTCTTGTTTATATTTAACGTACAACATAGGTTGCTCTAACCTGTCTTCTCTTTGCTCTGAGAGCTTATGACCACACACTCCTTGCCACCCTTTCGTCATTTTCTAAGCCTACTTCTCTTCCTCTCTCAGCTGCAGTTTGAGGATAAGTTTAGATTTCTGTCCACTTTTCTGTAAGGATTAGGGAAAGCAAAAGAGATTATCTGGGGGCTGAATACAGTCTTTGTCATGGGACGTGAATTCTCTGGCTTTTTTGTTTTTGTTTTTTTAATTCTCTGTTAGGAGGCCCCACTTCTGCAGAAATACACTCCACTCCTATGATTTTGGGCTGTTCCCCAACCAGCTCAGAGCCCAGGCAGCATTTCCGACCTCAGCCTTGGATCCTTCAGGCATGTACAGCCTTCTACCCTTTAACACTTTTCCTTGACTTTTCCCTGAGCTGCCCACTCTCTCCCACAGGCTGCTTCTTTCAAATTAGGAGGTATTTCTAAGAAGCACAGAATTTTGTCAGTTCTTCTTTCTTTACTATTATTTCTAGAAGAGTGGGGTTAGAAAGCAAGCCACAAAGGAATCTTTTGTTGTTTTTCTCTCACTGACATTTTCTTAACATTTATGTTATGAAGTTTAATCCTTTTGCCTTTTTTGGCTGTTTTTGATTATTGGTTTATAAATTTTTAATGCATTTTGTTAGGTACCAGAAGGAAAATATTTTGTAATCAGGATTTGTTCTGCTATTTTACCTGAAATCCAATATATTTTTAAAATTCCTTCTGCAGGGCCATGGAGAGTGTCACCTGCCCTCTAAGGAGAAACAAAGATTGTGATTCTTTAGCGTGGAAGGGATATTTGTTAGAATTTGTGTCAGCTATACCGACCTTACGTTTTTCACTTACTGTGAATTCCAGAGAAACTTATAACTTCTTCACTAATAGATCGCAAGAGGGGCTTAACTTTTTCATTTAGAATGCTGACCTCTTAGGCTTGAATGTTCATTTTGAGAGGGGCTTTTCCCCTCCCTGAATCCTGGACTTGTATTGAAGGGCTGAGTTGAAGAGAAGGTCAAGTCAGGAGGAAATGTGGCCTAAGGGGCTGGAGTAGTTAGGGCCATTATTTTGCTGGCTGAGGAATGGGGTGGCTGCCCCCAGGATGCTGACCAGCAGGAGAGGGGCTCCTGGGGAATGACATGGGCTCCAGCTTGTGAGGGGGTGGGAACAAGCTAGATTCTCTGCTGGCCTAGGTTCTGTTTAACTCCCTACCTGCCTTCTCTTTGTCTCACATCGCCTCTGCTGCTTTTGTTCCCTGCTCTTCTGCTTTTCCAGTCCTGCCTCTGTCCAGGTCCGACTCCACAAGAAGTTTGAACATAGCGATGGACAATGCAAAACTAGAATCACTCTTCTTTGAACATAATTACATCATTCCCTTCCTAAGTCAGTCTCTTCCCACTTTTATCAATTACTTTAACTACTTGACAGGCCTTGTCTTAGTCTCTTAAATGATTTGTGATGATGGGATCTATGTGACAGTTAAACAAGAACATAATGCTTTAGACTCACATTTCTGTTCAAACAGAAGCACCTATTCACTTACAACTAGAATATCACCAGTGTCAAAGAGCACAAAAATGTTCACATTGTTCCAGGAAGAAATGTTACAAATCTTTTCTGATATGTGTATGTATGTGTGCGTGTGTGTGTGTGTGTGTATTATGATGAGAAAATTGTACTATATCTGGGTGATTGATCCAATAGTGGGGCTTTGCAGTACCTAGTATGTTTGAATTATTTACATCTTTTGAGTCATAAATAACTAAATTATGGACATGATGGAAAAGGTCCAGAGGCCTCAAAATTCAGAGAGAACCATGGGAAAGGCAGCAATCCCAGCTCCCACATGGCTTGCTCTGCTGCCTCTGGCCAGGGCTTGCCGAGTAGATGCCTATCAGATCTGGGCTACTGGATTGCCTTTCAGAGTCCCGCTTCATCATTCACTTGACTGCCAGTTTGAGCCTCTCCCCTGGATGACCTGGGTAACCACACAGGCAATATTGAGTTAGTTTTTCTTTTTAAAAATTGATGTTGCCAAGAACTTGAATTTCAGTGGTATTCTTGCCTCTCTGCAGTTGGGGGTGAGGGGTCCCTGATCGGTGCTCAGGGACAATAAGGATAAGGGCTTTGGGCGTTTTGCCACTCACCTGTCCTCTGAGCTTGCTGAGAATTCTCTTGGGCAGATCTGGTGGCCTGGTCAGGTGTTCATGGACTATCCTTAGAGACTTTTGTCTCTAAGCCTTCTTTCTCCTAAAAGGTAGTTTTGTGTCATGCAGGTACCATCAACATGATCATGACTCTGAGTTTACGGTTCCTGAAAAAAATTCCACACCCTCGTGGTATCATCAGTAAGTGAGTAGCTCATCACCCCATGGGGAATATTTTTAAGCACATTCATTTTATTTGAGGGGATGGAGGTGGGCTAATATCAAGACCCGTACTCTCTGATTCTAATAATAGTGTTATTGTGATAAAATAACCCCATGAGTAGGACGTATAAGGATTAATTTAAAATAATGTATGCAAAGTGCATAGCATAGCTCCTGACACATAGTAAATGTTCAGTAATAAAAATGAACAAGGGTTCTTGGAAAGTCACTCTAATAGATGCATTTGTTTGTATGCTTACATACAGTTATTAGTTATTTTAACCACTTGAACAAGTTAGCCGACATCAAATATATGTGGGAGATTTCCTAAACCAACAATTTAGGCTTGCGTCTTTCATAATTCATAGGAAATAAATACCGTAACATTATATATGGGACAAACTACATATAACTATATTGTATGTTATAACATGTATTATATTGCATTATTACATAGTCATATGTTGAATAAAATATGTCACATATTAGTATATACAAGCTGCATTTACTAATCATTGTAAATATCATAGCTTATTTATGGAGCTCTGTCTGTATGCCAGGTATTACACAAAGCACTTTACAAATGTGATCTCATTTAATCCTACATCAACTCTTCCATGTAGGTACCCCTGTTATTTTTGCTTTATGGATGAAGCAATTAGTTGTATGTGTTTGTGTGTGTGTCCACAGTGTATGTTTGTGCATGTGTTGTGGTGCCTTAATGATCATTCCTGTGCTCATAGAGCTTCCAAGAGGACAAGCCAGGCTTTGAGCCTAACTGTGTCGGAGTCCAAAATCAGTGTTCTGATTCTGTAAGCACCATTGTTTCTTCTCACTAGCTACTTATTTGCTGGGCTATTCCCCAGGCTGCCACGCACAAACTCTTCATCCCTCCAAAGAGCTTTAATGTTGACTGCAATCCTAAGTGTATATTCATTATTTACTCCTCTCAACAACTCTGCAAGGTAATAGACTAATTTTACTAATATCCTCATTTTACAGTTGAAAAAACAGAGGCTCAGAGAGATTAAATCACACAGCTCTTAAGTGGCAAAACCAGAATTGGCCATAAGTCTGATTTCAAAGCCCTTCATCCTCTTTCCACTTCACCACGCCCATGCCCACACAACTACCACCCACCCACCAACTTGGAAACCTCTCCCCTGTGCAGGGTAGCTAACCAGGGTGAGGCTACCTCAATAGCTCCAGCCTCCTGATCGTGCATGTCCTGGAGTTTAATTGAAGGGGAAAAGGACCAACCCATGAGTCAGTGGCTTGGCTCTGCTGGGAAGCCTGCTTTTGACCCTCTGCTCCAGCCCAGCCCTATTAAAATGATAAGCCCTGACAGCCTCGCAGCTGGAGGTATAGCCAGCCTGCCAGTGGTCTGACTGATGATATTTGTTACGGTCTTACCACTGGGTGTTATTGTTTTAGCACTTCATCCATTTCCCTTTAGATGGCTGGTGGTGGAGATTTTCATTAATGTCTTTTGATTAATCTCAAATAAAGAGGAAGCTAGCAAACATCAAACACGTTTGGAAGAATTTCAACCCCAATTAAGTGTGTACTGTAGCATGATTTGATTTGTGGGAGTTGCACAACAAAGAATTCAGAATAAACATATCTAACATGAAACCAGGGACTAAATTTAGGTGCTTAACACATGGAGTGTGTCGTTATCCAGCCATTATCCAGTTTGTGCTCGCTGACTCTCCAGATGTTCATCGACATCCCAAAAGTTTTTCCACATCGACCATGAAAGTGGGACTCACCATGTGGTCTCTCCATTTATTTGCTAAGAGAGTTTTAAGGAGGTCTGCTGTCTATTCCTTGAGAAAACTGTGCAGTTTTAGTGCAAAATAAGTTCCCCATTGCTGTATCCCCTCATTTCCACCTGGGTCTGGGGAAACACACGCAGTCTTGGTTTTGATGCACCTGAGGCTCACTAGTTAGAGAAGTATGTGTCAATTCTAGGGTCCTGCTTATGTGCCAAGTTGTTTCTTTACATTCTACCTCCCCCACCGTGAGCTACTCATGTAACATTCACCAAAAGGAAATTGCAAACTCAGCAGCTACTGAAGAGTTCATTTTCCCCTCCAATCAGTTCCACTGAACAACCAAGCATTTTTGGAGAGGTCATAGCACCATCAATATTCTTTTAGACCTCTCTATTGTATATTCAACAAATAGCTATTGAACACCTATTACATAATACTGTCTTACACTAATTTAATTTTTGCTCAGTGTCAATTTTTTCTTAATTTCTAATACAGGTTGAAATTCTGCTATTCAATGTTTAGTTTCATGGCAGTTTCTGTCTTACCTACTTACCATTCATTTTCTATTACTTGGTGCTTTAGCATTTTAGCCTATTTTCAATGAGTTTTTTGTTCCTCTAGGTCTTTTCCTTCTGGGTACTATAGTAGATTGTCTTCCAATTTTGGTTACTCTTGTAAATCATTAGTGTTAGGGTCTCTTTTTAATGATCTGGTATTTTAATAGGTCTATGTTAAGTATTTTTTTTTCTTTTTTTTTTTTTTTGAGATGGAGCCTCGCTCTGTCACCAGGCTGGAGTGCAGTGGCACGATCTCGGCTCACTGCAACCTCCGCCTCCTGGGTTCAAGTGATTCTCCTGCCTCAGCCTCTCAAGTAGCTGGGATTACAGGTGCCTGCCACCACACCCAGCTAATTTTTGTATTTTTAGTAGAGACGGGGGTTTCACCATGTTGGCCAGGATGGTCTCGATCTCTTGACCTCATGATCCGCCCGCCTCGGCTTCCCACAGTGCTGGGATTTCAGGCGTGAGCCACCATGCCCAGCCATGTTAAGTATTTTCTCCACTCTTTTCTTATTTTTAAAGAAGGAGGGATACAATGTTTTTCAAAGACAAAGTTTGTTTGTCTTTGATCTTCTTTAGATGAGCAACTGAACAGTGTGTTATCACACACAGCTTCCAGACCCATTCTCAAACTCTAGGCTGGGAAATCTCAAGGGCTCCTGTTAGTTGGACATACCTCACTCCCATCTCCTGATGCTGCCCCTGGTGGAAATCTTAGAAGACTATAATCCTCAGCATGTACTGCTTCCAAGATGGCTTCTGAGAAGCAACTCTGTTTATTGTGTTTTACTTTACGGGATCGTACCTTCCATTCACCTTCTTGGAATTCCCATCTCTGACTAGATACAGAAAAGAGAGATCTGGGCAGGAATGAAGGATGGATTAAAGGATGGCACCAGACCTCAAAGTGTATCACCCACCTAGAGAGAGGCCCTCCGGATCCAGTTAGTATCTATGTTGGATTTCTGAGCCAGGGCTTGGATTTTGAGAGGGCGCAGGGACTTTTTACCTACTTCCTGTCTATTTTGGGGGTGAGAGGGAGAAGCTAACTATTATTTTGAGTGGTCATAGCACAAGGGATCTTGGATTGTGCTCTTAATCCCATTTTTCCAGTCTTGCAGTTAATGAAAATTGATCCTGGATTCTGAAAATAGATTACTTAGTTCCTGTTTTGGTGGTGGCATAAGTTTTCATTTTTTGTGTGTGTCTTTATAAGTATTTTGTTAGATTTTAGGGAAATATTGAGTCACTAAGGGCCTCTGAGCCAGATGCCATTTTAAACCTAACTTTCTCTGAGTCTTCATTTCTTAAAAGTAAAAAGGCTTTTAGTTAAAAATATGGTCATGTTGATATCCTTGTAGATAACGCATCATGTACATGACAGGAAAGAAAGGTCTATTCAGCTGGGACTCGTTCTCTAAGGCAGAGAGACGGCTAATGAGGTTTCATGGAACAAAAGTCCTCATTGTCTGGAGAGACTGCATTGACAGAAAGACTACATTGATGAAACAATCTGATCTTCTAACCCATTCACCTTATGTGGAGTGATTCTGTAAATTGTAATGATCTAATAGCAGAACTTGAAAACACCTGAATGAAAAAGCCAGGCAACCCTAAGAGCAGATTGTGTTTTTCCTGTTCAAGGGTCAGTTGCTGTGGGACATTGACCAATTTCCCTGTCTCTCCTGAGGACTGGTGCTGCAGCTCATTTCAGGCATGTGTATTCAGCCCACTATGACTTCATTACCAGGGGACACTTCCCACATGTGGGATGGGAAGAGGAGTGCCTTCCTCTAGTCACAAGGATGTTGACAGAGCTGAGTCTTTGCTGCATGGGAACAGCGTGTGGACAAATGTTTGGCACTGGAACAGGGCTTGGGCTCCAACATTTGAGTTGCTGAAGCCCAACAAAGTCCTGCAGCCAAATCCACAGAGTCCTAGCAGCTTGCTTTACAAAACTTGAATTTAACGAAGTGTCAGTCTAGACTCAGTTTGATGGACTGTCCTGCACACTGGTGATTTCAAGTAAGAGCTAAAGGATGAGTTTGGTTGGGTGGAATAAAAAGATATTTGGAAGTTTGTTTACTCTTGTTGTTCTTCTCTTTTGCCAGAAGTCAAGGACTGCAAGCCTGGTTCATTGTGTTTTAGTAGAATAGCATGGATGGCTAAGAGGCAGGATCAAATAAAAAAAACTGAAATATCTTTAAAAGTCTTTTTTTGCTGAGGCTACATATTGATTTTTAAATGCATTAAAGTAATTAGGTGTTGGGGCTGGACTAATAAGAAGTTGGTGGTAGTGTATCTGCTCACTGATACTCCATCATCTACGTAGCTCTCAGTAGAGAATTACATATGTGAGAATGCTAATTAGTCCTTCTCAGGGTTGGCATTGAGATTGTGTGGCCAATGATTGAAATGATGATCTCACAGAAATCATTTGTAGGAGCTAGAAAATGTGTATGCCTGTTTCCGTGTGCATGTGCAGATTCTAAAAGTACAGCGTGCTCTCATTCACTCTGATTGTCAACATTGTGGGCTGCCTAAGTGCTTTTTATCTTCCTGTATTTTTTTCTGTCTTATATCCATTTTACTTCCCTGCTCCACATAGAGAACAAGGAAGAGAAGGAAAAACCTAGAATCAAATCAGATTCTTGAGCTTATTTCTGGTGAATACCATCTCACCAAGAGCCAAATATGCAAATGGCATTTAGCCTCCTGCTATCTTCCTGGAGGCTGAGCCTTATGCTGATAGGAGAGAAAAAGATCAGGCCAAAAATCCTGTCTTGTCTACATTGTCCCTGATTTCAGGCAACTGGACTACTTTGGGTTGATTCTGGAATTTCCCCTGATGTCATATGAGTTTCTTCGGTGACAGTTAGACTCTTGATTGGTCTCAAAATCTTGAGGTCATGCTTGACGAATGAGTACAAGTTGGGGTTTTCTGTGGTAACAACCTCAAAATCTCAACCACTCACCACATGAAACAGTTTTCATGGTTCAGCAAGTCAGCTGCAGCTCTGTTGGCTTGATTGGGATCAGCTGGAGTTGCTGCTGGACTATAGACTGGTTTGATACCTGCTCCATGTGTCTTCTCATCCTATCAGCCACAGTCTGTCCTTCATGGAGCAGGTTGACCTTGTGAAGGAGGGCAGAAGGTTGGGATAAGTGAGAAAAACGCCCTCTTAGAAGCTTCTGCTCAGAACTGGCACTCTGACATTTCCATTCACAGTCCATTGGTCAAAGTAACTAATTCACAAGTCCAAGGTCACTGGGGTGAAGCTGTATACTCTGCCTACTAGAAAGTATAGTCATGTTACATGAACATGGGTAAAGGTGTGCTTCCCTATTATAGGGACAGAGCAAAGATTTGAAAAAAAAAAATCCTATCCGACCACACTAACTATATAATGACCCTGAAAAAAGGTTCACCATAACACACACCTATTTTTACTACATATTCTTAGTTCCAAGGTAGTATAATAGGTAACATAATCACAGAAGAGTGCCTGTCTCAATCATGGCCTCATTTAATTTAATTTTCCTAGAAAACTGGGAAAGAAAGAATTCTTCCGCTACTCCCCACACCCAATGTCTCCATCTGATCATGTATGCACACTAGAGGACATACTCATTTGATTATAGAAGATTTATTGTTTCTCCTCTTCAAGGGGATGTAGTGGAAATTGCTTGGGATCTGCTTTCACATGCACATGAGTTTCAGTACAACTCAGGAACTAAATAGCTAAGAGGAATTTGGGGCCCTTTATTGCACCTCCCCAGTCTCCACTTATTTATATATAGCATGGGAGACACAGGACCTTCTTCACTGCATTGCTCTGCAGATTAAATGAGATAATCTATGCAAATGATCTACTATGAGTCTCATAAAAATTAATTTCATTTCTCTTCTCCTAAATCTCATCCATTATCCAAGATCAACCTTATATTCCAATGCCTCCTCTAAACCACCTTTAACTTCCTCCAGAATTCATTGAGCTTCTTCTCTTCTGAACTTCTGCAGTTCTCTAAGGGAGGGATCCATAATCTGCCCCTGGGTTAATGAATGGATTTCAAAAGTTAATAGACTGCCTTTTTCTCCTCTGGAATCAATAGGAAATATTTTGCATATGAACAATGTGCATCTTCTGGGGAGAGACTACATAGTATTCATGTGAACTTCAAAGTGGTGTTGGATCGAGAATAGGTTCTGAACCATTAAGCAGAGATGAACTATTGACCCTTGTCATATACCACCTTGTATGCTGGGTATTGTTGCATGCCATTAGCTCCCTTTCTTCATCTATATTGTGACTTTCTTGAGGGAATCAAACATATACTCCATGGCTTATGTATATTCTACAATTTGTAGCATAGGCTGAACACTTCATGAAAATTCAATATTTGTTAATTACTCAAATAAGGGTTTTAAAAATACCGTCATCATAACCACCAAGGTGACTCTAACAAGTGAAACATTTAACAACAATGCTGAAGGAATGTAGAGAAAAAATCATTTGAAACAAAAACAAGCAGAAAACTCTGATGGTAGCAGAGTCAGTCTGTCTGTGGACCCCTTCTGGTCCTGGATGAAGGGTGCCAACAGTCCCTTGTACCATGTCCTACAATATGTCCATGAAACATTGCATCAGATGTGATTATACATATTTCCATACTGATTAAAATTCATATTCTTACATTTTCTAAGAGAAATGTGGAATACTTTAGTGATTATAAGTATAGCTATAGGATAGAACTGGACGAGAAAGGCTGTTAGAGAAGTGACATTTTGACAGAATGTTGGAGTGAATCAGAGTAAGTCTCGTTAGGGAACTCTGAGCTCTCTTTGCAAGCAGAGCCTCTCCTCATCTATAGATTGATGTTTGGGTCCAAATATAATTTGAAAAAAGGAAGAAAACAATAAATAATGATAAATGAAATTGTTTGTGCGTTTTCATCCTTTCCTAGGAAGCAAAAGAAATGTAGGGTTGAGATCATTAACCAGAATTATAAACCCCACCCAAAAATATTTTCTAGAAAATGAATTTCTAAACATTTAAGAATCTTTAACTTGATTGTAAGAACTGAGCAGGTTTGAAGGAGAAAGAATCGTCAGGAAACTCCACAGAAGATGTAAGCATGTTGACAAAAGTTAGCGAGCAAGCGTGTTGTCAAAAGTCAAGGAGGTTTGTTGGTCCTTTGCCTCCTTATTGGCAATGACTTTCAAGATTCAGGTCTTTGATTCCACAAGATTTTCAAAGTGATTTTAGGGGGACACATCATCAAGGGCAGCATGGCCATAGAACTCATAAGACACACTCTCTACATAAAAATTCACAAGCATACATATTCTCAAGTCAATCCTCTAACACTTTCAGAGGGCCAGATTCCATATGCCTAGCAACAATTCTATTTTTTTGTGTGTTTTATCCTTCTTCTCAGCTTCCTTGCTAGGCTTTAGGGAATTAGCAGGACTTACCACCAATTGGATTGCAGAGCTTTTTGGCCCAGAGTGAGGCTTGCTATCATCAGGTATGTAAAATCTTGCCCAGTGTAGTCAGAAGTTAAAATCAAGCCATCATAAACCTGCAGGACTTATGACCCTGAAGGCCCTGGGGGAGTTTCTTGGACCAGACCTCAATGGAACTTTGCCCAAAACCCCAAATGGGAAATATATATGAACTGATTCTGTGCAGTGTGAAGGCTGAGGCAGCAGCAGAATGCTTTTACAGACTGATAAAATGATAGATTAGCACACATTTAATCCTAGGTTGGAGGTTTAGAGGAGTCAGTCTTCCTCAGCCCTTCCTCCCTGTTTGTTAATGTTAATAGTCCAGAGTGCTGGGTTTAATGGTAATGGGCGTTTTTCTTTTGTGACACAATTATTCTAGATTTAAGCCAATTAGAAAGTCATTTCATGAAGAGAGGGAGTGCCAGTGGGACACTAGTGTGGCTACAATTTGCTATAGGATTGTAGACTTCTAGTCTAATTGAGGTTGGAGAAATAAAAGGAAGTTTTTAAATAGCTATCTGATGGCAAGAAATAAATAACATCACATTTAAAATTATCTACACATCACTGACTTTAAGAAAATCTGCTCCCATACAAACGTATAGAACAAATAAATTCAGAACTATTGTTTATATTACACAAATTCGTTTTTTTTTTTTTTGCTAGAGTTTCCATAAAGGGTAAGTTTCCTGGTTACATCGAATACATATTTGATTTCCAATAATCCAATAATACAGCTTTTCAGGAACCAACTTATTGTGAAGAGAAAGCTACTTTGCAAAATTATTAGAGCAAAAAGATGCCATGTTGAAAAAAGCCTTAAGAAATAAAGTTCTTGGCCACAGTTTATGAGAGACAGAGGAATCACAGGCTGTTTTGAGAAAAGCTGAAGAGACAGTCCCCCATGGCAGAGTATGTCAAGATGTCGTATGCAAATGTGATGGTGTATACTGAGTGTGCAAATAATCTAGCAGCATACTCTAATCAGAAAATACAGACAACACCAAAGCTGTAGGGTTTATCCCTCTTGGTTAGATTCCATATTCAATTCTATATTCCATCAGAGTTTAAGCAAAAAACAAAAACAAATTAAATTACAGGTCTCTGAATGAGTATTAGAAACCTCCTTTAGATAACTTGTCTCTAACAATGGAGAGTTCTTTGCAGTTGGACACCTCTAAGACATACAACACACCCTTACCTTAACTTCTAGGTATTTTAAATTGTCTGACTTATCATAAGCTCTAAATATCAGCACTTGTAGCTGGAGATTTCTACATCCTATTCCCATGCCAGTGGAAAATGAGAAGTAAATATATTTACATACAGTGGTTCTGCCAGAAGAAATAGAAGCAATGAACCTTTCTCCCAGAGGCACTGGGAAATTGCCCAGGGATTGCTCTAATAGATGTAGGTTGGCTACATCAAGGCCTGCAGTCTACCTGATTTTTTTCTTTTGGGGCTTTTCTTCTCATCTTTGAGAAATGCTCTGGAAGTCATTAAGAAGAATAAAGGGATAACCTAGGATTTGGAACTGTGCTGTTGTTAGACAGCGTGAGTTCAGGGTGGCCTGTTTAGAGTGCAGACTCAGATTTTAGTTCTTGGATGTGTCCAAGATCTCCAATTGCGTGGACTTCTTTGCCCTTTAAGATTTAAGCAGCAATGGGTATGAATCCCATGAAAAATATAGTAGTATATCTGGTGTCTTTTCTAACATATCTAGAGGTTCTTGGTGGTGGTGGTGATGTTGGTGGCAGTGAATAGGGGTGTGTGTGTGTGTGTGTCTGGTGTTAGGGCAGGGGACTTTCTCTTGGTGCTCTGACTCTGAATTATTACTTGCAATGAATTCTCTGGGCCATCTTGGCTGTTTCCTCCTGTTCCTTTCCTTCACCATGTCATCCCACTGGGCACAATCCCAATCCCCCTTTGTGTCCAATCCTCCCCTCCCTTCCCTCCCCTCCCTTCCCCTCCCCTTCTCTCTCTCTCTCTTTCTTTCTCTCTCTCCCACCCCCCTTCTTTCTTTTCTTTAGAGACAGAGTCTCACTCTGTTGCCCACACTAGAGTGCAGTGGCCAGTGGCGTGATCATAGCGCACTCTAAACTTAAACTCTTGGGCTTCGGTGATCCTGTAGCCTCAGGCTCCCAAGTAGCTGAGACTATGGGTGTGTGCAACTACACCTGGCTATTTTTTAAAAAAATGTTTTTTGTAGATATGGGGGTCTCACTTTGTTGCCCATGCTGGTCTTGAATTCTTGGCCTCAAAGGGTCCTCCTGCATTGGCCTCCCAAAGTTCTGGCATTACAGGCATGAGCCACCATGCCCAGCCCTAATCCCTTCTTAACCAAAGTGCACTGACTATATGGCAGTCTTCACTAACAGTTTGGGACTAGGATTATACAATATAAAAATCTATAATGGAAACTTGACATCTTTCTTCTTACTGTGATAATTCCTGGAACCAGGAATATTTGCTTTGCCATGTTGCTGTTTGTCTCCAACTCATTCATCATTCTTCCTTCTCCTCTCCAGCTCATGTCTCATCCTTCTCCTCTCCAGCTTACACATCATTCTGCTTCCCTCAAATTCTTATTTATTTTATATAGAGATCAGTTTAGCTAATATTATGTTTCAATTCAAACCCATCTAAGTCTGTCCTTAACTGCATTCCCAAATAAGCCCACTAAGCCTAAACAAAGATGGTTCTTTCCTTGGAGGAATTCTGCTACTTAGCAATAGTAAAGTAATTATGTTCAATGAATTCTCTCTTCCCAGCATCACTGCACACCTATCACTCAATCAGTAAAAGTACATTTTGAACATCTATAGAAGCCAAGACTTTGGAGTCTTTTAAAACTACTTCCTCTGTAGGCATGGCAGAGCAGTGGCCCTTTTTTATTGACCACACCAGCCATGGAGGTGGAATCATAAAGTCCCTGGGATTTCTCCTCTGCCAATTCTATCCCCATTTTGTGCTAATGAGTAGAAATGGGAAGAACACAGGTTTTCCCTGTCAAGTTCTTTTCTAAAATCTCCCTGTGGTTCCAAGAGACCCCTGCTCCCTGTTTCTTCCACCATGCCACGTGTGAAACTGGGGACCAAGTACTCTGCTAAGAACTGTTGCTGTTCTCATCCCAGTTCAGAAGTGATGCTTCCCTGCATTGGGCCAGGCCCAGTGATGACACTTCAATTACAGCACCACGAAGTGGCTTTAATCCATTCCAAATACCTCTGTTTACACAAACAGCATTCAAAGTCTGTTTCTAGGTCCATTTGTTCCCAAGTCCTTCATGATTAAAGGTTTAAAACTAGGCATGTAATTTTCTTTTGTGCTAACATATGTTCTACTGAGCATCTTCTTTTGAAAAAGTAAAACCAGTTTTGCCCATATTGAAGTTCTAATATAATAGGACCATCTTCTATCTACACCCCACTGCACCTTGCCTCATGATCTCTGCAAGTTATATCCGGAATACTTTAGCAGCTACTGTATCCACACTCATCAACACTCCCTTTGATGCTGTGCAGTCCATCAGAAACACTGAAAAAAAAAGTTTCTGTAGCAGACTTTTACAGTTAAGTTCTCCAACATGCTCCTGGACTTCTCCTGAATTAACATTAGGCTAATAGACTTTTGACATTAAGACTAAATATTTCATCCTCCACTTTTCTTTGTTTCTTGCTGATTACTGTCCTTTGCTTAGAGATTTTCACCTTGCATGATTTGTTCTTCGTCTTTCAAAATTACTTGTACAGATGAATGGCTCATCCCGGGAATCTGTGGACCTCTGTCGTTTTCTTGGCAATTTTGATTTTTTTCTGCTTTTGAATTTTGTTTCCATGGCCATCAGAACATTTTTAAATAGCACTTTGAAAGTTCTTGGTGCCTTTGTACTTATCAAAAATTAAGCACTTCCAGAAATAAAAGAAATAGAGGCATCACAGTGTGGACTAACAAATGAGAGGACTGTTGAACCTAAAATATGACCAATGACAGCACCTGTGGTAGCAGGCAGAGTTCATAGTATTTTGCTTTGGGATATCACTTTATGACTGTGAATGTATATATGCTGAAAGTTTGTAGGGAGATGACATCTGTATATCTCTCTTGCTATTGAAGCATTCTTGAGAGGATCCCTAATGGCTGGGTCACTGTGTAACGTCAGTCTGTACTATATAGTTAGCATTCCTAATTGAACCTCTATTCTGAGATGTACTCATTAATTCTATGCCTTAAGAGCAGCTAGTTTATTTTCCAGGGACCTTCCTCTCAGATGCTGGCAGAGATTTCTTCTGCCTGTCTTTGTTCAGGAGCCTTTACTTCTGAGACTTAGTGAGGAGTGGAGAGAGGAGGTAAAGAGAGCATTATCAATATTTCTACTGAAGTATCTTTCTTCCAGATGGCAGAGATGCTCTCATGCACATAACTTTCATAGTGGCCATGCTCCTTATTGCAGTGTTCTCCAGAAATATTGTCAGATTAGGTTCTTATCATGATCCTTGCTAGAGTGAATTAATATCAGGACTTGCAAAGTTTTTCCTCAATTTCTCTCTAGACTAGACAGTCCCCAGTGACAAAATAGAATCACTGAAGATTTCACTGAAGATTCAGTAAACCTTTGCTATTCCACTGCCTCTCCATTCCAGGGGAATCACAGAGGGAGTAGGAGTAGAGGAGCTAGATGTAGTCCCAGACCAAACCTTGTCTTGGCCTGCTTGATACACTCATGGACCCATAAAAGCTCTGTTTCATAATTTTATAGGATTTTGCCCCATAGCTTAACCCAAAAGATGCCAAGACTTTACAATAAATAGTTACCTTGGAAACTCAGGGAAACCCAGGATAAACCCAGAGTATGAAATCATTGTTTAGAATGTCCCTGGCCTGCTCTATCTAATTCTTGGTTAACGCTTTTTGGACGGGCTCTCTGTTGCTGAGGAGGAGGCCTGAAACTGCACATGCTTCATAAACAGATGAGAAGTCAAACTGCTTCAGAGGGGACCCAACCTACAGGCAAAGATCCCTGCTTTGAACTTCATCAAAATGCTTTGCTTAGCTTTAATTCCATACCAAATAAAATGCAAACCTATGCCTGTCTCTCCTGTGTACTCTTAGCCCCATACCTGTTAACATCTTTGGTTCTTCAGTTTCACAAGTGTCACATGCACATTTCTTGGACCCATTTTGTTCTGGGAATTATTGCACAGCACCACCTCATATAAAAAACAAGAAAGAACAGTAAGACAGCTGTTTGCTGTCATGATCACAATTAGTGTTTCTATGGCATATTTTTCCACCCTTTTACTTTTAACCTACTTGTGTCTTTACATTAAGATTCATGTCTTTTTAAATAGACAGCATAGAGTTGATCTTGCTTTTTTATTCATTATGAAAGTCTCCACCTTATTGTAGTTTACTTCATTCACACTTAAGGTGATTATTGATCTGGTTGGGTTGAAGTCAGCCATCTTGCTGTTTGTTTTTTTGGTCACATCTGTTCTTTCTTATTTTTCCTCATTTTCTGCCTTCTTTTGGATTGAGAATTTTTCATGATTTTATTTTATGACCACTTAACAGGTCATTATCCAGAACTTGTTGATTTAGTTTTTAACAGTTGCTCTAGATTTACAATCTTCCTCTTAAAATTTTTGCTTTCTATTTTAAAATGATACTATACTATTTCATGCTTAAAGAAAGAACCTTACCACAATGTATTTTCATTTCTATTGTCATTACTTTGGCTAGTAATGTCATACATATTATAAAATCCCTAATACATTTTTCTTATTTTTACTTTAAACATACGTATGTCATTCATTTCACAATACATTTCTACTAGTTTTGCTTTATCTTTAAGTAAAATAAAAATGGAAAAGTTTTAAATATTTATTCAAATACCATTGCTAGAGTGCTCATGCTTTGACTGGAAATGAATTCTATCTGATTTTTCTGTTTGTCTAAAAAAGTCCATATTGTTGCTTATTTTAGAAAGATATTTTTGCTTGATTTGGAATTATAGGTTGATAGGTATTTTTTTTCTGTTTTCTTTTCAACTTTTAGCACGTTAAAGATGTTATTCCTTTGTCTTTGGGCTTCATAGTTACTGCCAAGAAATCTGTTGTATGTGTTACCCTAGTTCCACTAAAGTAATGCCATCTTTTTTTCTCTGCTTTTAAGATTTTTCTTTTATGCTTTTTTTCCCCCCCACCCCCCACAGAGTCTTGTTCTGTTGCCCAGGCTGTAATGCAGTGGTGTGATCTCGGCTCACTGTAACCTCCACCTCCCAGGTTCAAGCCATTCTCCTGCCTCAGCCTTCTGAGTAGCTGGGACTACAGGTGTGCACCACCACACCCAGCTAATTATTTTTGTATTTTTAGTAGAGATGGGGTTTCGCCATGTCAGCCAGGCTGGTCTCTTGACCTCAAGTGATCCACCTGCCTCGGCCTCCTAAAATTCTGGGATTACAGGTGTGAGCCACTGTGCCTGGCCTCTTTCATGACTTTTTAAAAGAAATTTGATTAGTATGTACTGGACCTTGAACTATTTTTTCGTTTTTATTTTGTATATATTTTTCTTTGGGCTCATTGAGCTTTTTGTGTCATCAAATTTGGAACAAATTTCGGCCATTATTTCTCCCAAAATTTGTATTCTTTCATTCCTTCTCTTCTCCCCTTCTCAGGCTATAAAATACATGTTAGACCCCTTCTTATTATCTCACAAATCAGAGAGATCACTCATTGTTCGGTCTTTTCCCTACATTTCTGCTTCATTTGGATAATGTGTATTACTGTGTCTTCAGTTTCACTAATCTTTTCCTTTGGAGTGTTTAATGCTTTTCATTTAAGATATTGTTGGTTTTTTTCCTAGATATTTCATTTGGTTTAGTTTTATATTTTCCATTTATATCCTCACTACATTCATGTGTTTTATTAAATATTTAAATGAAGTTAAAATAGTTGTTTTAATGCCTTTGATTGCAATTTTATCATTTTCATCATTTGCTGATCCATTTCTTTTGAAACATTTTTATCTTGGTTATGAGTTGCATTTTCCTGCTTTGGAATGTTTAATAATATTTTGTTTTATGCTGAAACTTGTGAATATTATGTCATCAACTATCAGGATTTTGTTGTCACCCTTTAAAGAGTGCTGGCATTGCTTTTGTTGTTCAGTTTGCAGTTCATTTTGACCCTCTTGAGACTTTTTAAAACTTATTAAGGTGATTCTACAGTACCCTACACTTTACGGATATTTAAATCCCCTTCTAAAGTATAGCCTTTCTGGTGTTTCTACTGAGTGCCTGAAGTGGTCAAGACTTTCTGTCTCATCTGGTCAGGAACATAATACCTCCTGTTATTTTTTTTTTCTTATATATTTTTCATTGGGTTCTTTGAGCTTTTTGTATCATCAAATTTGGAGTAAATTTCAGGCATTATTTCTCCCAAAATTTTTATTCTTTCACTCCTGTTCTCCCCCATCTCAGACTGTAAATATACATACGTTAGACCCTTTGTTATTATCTCACATATCACAGAGATACATTCATTTTTCATTCATTTTTCAGCTCAGCCCCAGGAGAGCTCTGTAAACCATTCAGTTCATAACTCCTGAGCTGCTGCTTGCCTAGTCCCCTGATTTTCCATCCTGTGCATAAGATCTTAGTATTCAGCTAAGACTCAAGAGGACCTCTATTCAGATTTCAGAAACTATTTTTCTGCACAGGGCCCTACTCCCAGAACTTCCTTGCAACTTTTTGCTATTTTAGGCTTCCTGAAGTCTGATTCTCTATCTCCTTAACTTAACAAACCTGCCATGCCACGCTTGGGACACCTCCACCTTCCTTCATGGTCTGCAATGTGATTTCAGGCAGAAAGCAAGCATAATTGTAGGAACCATCTCTCTTTTTCCCCTTTTCTCAGAAATCAGAATCCTGCTGTGCATGTTGGCCAATGGCTGTGAACAGCTGTTTCATTTTTTTTCCCCTAGCTTTCTAATTATTTATTTGGGGAAGGAAAATCAAATCTTTGCTACTTCTTCATGACTGAAAGTAGACTATGCAGCTGGGATTAAATTCAGAATATAGAGGTGGAGCAAGTATTCTGAATTATACAGGTGGGCCCAATGTAGTCACAGGTGTCCTTTACAAGTGAAAGGAGGCAGAAGAGCCAGTCAGAGAGAGAGAGAGAGATGATGACAGATGCAAAGAGTGGAGTGATTATGAGAAAAGGAATCCTGGCAGCCTCTAGAAACTGGAAAAAGCAAAGGAGAGATGAGAGATTCTCACCTAGAGCCTCCAGACAGAATGCAGCTTTGCCAACACCATGATTTTGCCGTTGTAAGGCACATTTCAGACTTCTGCTGTGAGAAAACAGATTCGTGTTGCTTTAAAACACTGTTTGTGACTATTTATCACAGCAGCAATAGGAAACTGATACAGTTTTTAAGAAAACGTTTTTCATGTATTAGGCTGTTCTTGCATTGAAATGCCTGAGACTGGGTAATTTATAAAGAAAAGAGGTTTAATTGGCTTGTGGTTCTGCAGGCTTTACAGGAAGCATGATGCTGGCATCTACTCACTTTCTGAGGAGGCCTCAGGAAACTTACAATCATGGCAGAAGGAGAAGGGGGAGCAGGTATGTCACATGGCCAGAGCAGGAGCAAGAGAGAGGGAGGGATGCCACACACTTCTAAACAGCCAGATTTTGCAAGAAGACATTCACTATTGCAAGCATGGTACCAAGAAGATGGTGCTAAACCATTCATGAGAAATTCACCCCCATGATCCAATCACCTCTCACTGGGCCACACCTCCAATACTGGGGATTACAATTCAACATGAGATTCGGACAGGGACACATACCCAAACTATATTAGTTCCTGTCTTCAAGGACACTATTGTTAATGCTGAAACATTTCTCAATTGGCCTATGTTAGCCAGTCTCAATTCAGTGCACTTTGTGCTACATTAATATTTTCCAATTGCCAGGCAGTGGGACACTACCATCATGACTTTAGTATAGCTTTGTAGCACCTGATACCACACCAGTAACTTTTGTGGGTAGCATAATGTGAATCACCATGACACCAGGTACTGCAACCTCTCCGTTAGCAAATATGTTTACGTAGATCACAAGTTTGAAATTCTAATTATATTCTTTTTGAATGTATATTAAAATATGCCATATCTGGCCAGGCACAGTGGCTCACATTTGTAATTCCAGCACTTTGAGAGGCTGAGGCATGTGGATCCCTTGAGCTCAGGAGTTCAAGACCAGCCTGGGCAGAATGGCGAAACCCCATGTTTACAAAAAAATACAAAAATTAGCCGGGCATGGTGGCATATGCCTGTAGTCCCAGCTACTTTTGAGGCTGATGTGGGAGGATCCCTTGAGCCCAGGCAGTGAAGGTTGTGGTAAGCCAAGGTTGTGTCACTGCATTTCAGCCTGGATGACAGAGCCAGACCCTGTCTCAAAAAAAAAAAAAAAAAAAAAAAAAAAAAGCCATATCTACAAAGATTATTTTCCTGCATATCCCCATGTATGAATTACGAACCATCAGTGATGCACATCAATAATTTGGGACACCCAGTTGTACTCCACCCAGCATTTAGCAGGATTTTCACATGCTGGAGCTTTATGTTGGAGACTGTAGCTTGCTTTGATACGGCATGGGTTAAGCAGCAGTACTACCCACCAGTATAGCAACAATGATGGAAAGATGCCAGGAACCTGGACTCTTGCTGATCTCTGATGCTATTAGGCACCAATCTTTAATCAACTCTCCTCTCCTGAGAGCTTGTAGATAGGTGTAATTTGGAAGAGAAGCACAGGGTCTTGAACTGTTTGAAACACTCCCTCCCACAGGCAGACTCTCTCAGTCACTCCATGCTAATGCTTTTCTTGAATGAAGAATAGTAGGGGGAAGAAAAAAAATTTTTTAAAAAGGAGATCTTACGTCAGCAAACTCCTGGAATTTGGTGTTGACTTAGGTAAACTTGCCAGATTCTGGCATATGCTAAATAAAACAATGAGCTACAGCCTGTGGAAGACACAGCCCAGTTGAACACATGATGCAAAGCTTTTCCAAATTTTCTGCGGGAATGAGTTGGAACATACAAGAGGCCATAGATTCCAGCTTTAGCAATTACACAGTTGATCACACCAGGCCTAATTGAATTTGGCATGACTTTGAGGGCTGTGGTTTTCTTATACTTGTCTCCCTTGCCCCCTCATGCAGCATGCAGGATAAGACATTCCCAGACAATCTCTGCACTGTATATGCCACACTTACTCTTCCACCTCAGGAACACTGGATAAGAGAATACAGTGAACTCCACAGTAACCCCAGTAAGGAAGATGTTATGAGTCTTCGTCCTGTCCCTCTTGGTCTAGTCTAGCAGAAAGAAGACAAGAGCCATAAAACCTAAATTACCCACCTAGTTTAGCCACATGCTCACTATGTGACCTTAAGTAAAATCCCAAACTTTTTTGAGTCTCTTTCCTTATCTACAAAATGTCAACAATAAAACCTTAAAATGTTAGTAGTTCAAATAAAATTATATGATGAATAAAGGGAAAAAATTGTGTGAAAAGTATTTGTAAATATCTAATAAAGTGCCTTTCCTTGCTCCATTATTGCCTTGAAATAGATTGTCCTCTAGCGTCTCTGTAGGCAAATATCTTTATTAGTGATTCTTTTATTTTCACAGATGTGGAGAAGAGTGGAGAAATATCAGATCCTGTCGTTTCTGTCTTAAGACGCTTGTTTCATATTTTCACTTTGAATCAACATCATCTGGCCACAGTTTACGTTTCTGACTTTATTTCCTTTTGCCTTGGACCTATCTAGCCATACCAGCCTCTGATATTTCCTCACACATAGCAAAGTCCTTTCCATTTCATAGGCTTTACAGGTTAGACTTGCTTTGACTGGAACTGTCTTCCTCCCGCATAGATGGCTCCTTGCTTAAATCTCACCTTCTCAGAGACCCTTTCCTCTATTGCTTTATGTAAAGGGATCCTCTTGTTTCATAATCCTTTATAACAGTGCCCGCTATATTTCTTTCATATGATGCTGATCATAAACTCTAATTAATCTGCATGTCAATTTGATGGTCAGTATATTATCTGTTGTCAGTAAAATGTAAACTCTGTGATTTTCTCTTTAGATATAGTGAAGAAAGCTCAAAGAAGCAGGCATTCATTTTGGCAAAAGACTCCTCAATGCTTTGAGGAGGGGCATGATGCTGTGGTGAGTTTTGAATCTTCTTCTGGGTTTCTGTTCAAGAGGATGCAGTCCTTAAGGGAGCGTAGTAACATGGTATTCTTCCTCAGCACCCTCAGCATCTAGCCCAGGGCCTGGCACATAGGCCTCAGTATGTTGTGGTTTGTGCAGAATGAAACCTGCCTCTCTTTTCTGTAATGGACTGCCCAGTGAGTGCATAGCTGCTCCCCTCATCCAAGAGGGTTGGCAGCTCATATTGACCTCACTGCCAACCTCAGTAACTCAAACTTTGATTACTCTTCATTCCTGGGAACGCCTTTCACTTCTCTCCACCCTGGCTTGCACCAAATCCTTGAGTCTGTGCATAGACAGCAGGGACTTTCCAGCTTCTGTACTGCTAACTGCAGGGAACACTTAGGAGAACTTGTTAAACATAGAAATAATCGATGATAACACTCACAATAACATGAGCTAAAACATAGTCTAACATGCACCAGGGACTATTCCAAGAGTTTTGCATATATTAATTTATTTAATCCTTACAATAACCCCATAAGGTAGGTTACGATTACTTCTTCCATTATACAGCTGAGGAAACTGTGACATAGACGGGCTAAGTAATTTGTCAGTGACAGAGCTGGGCCACAGCCAGGGCAGTCAGGCTCCAAGGACTCTGCATTTAGCCGTTCAGCTATAAACATTGCAGTTCTTCAAGACAGATCTTCTGGGCTTATCATCAGCCTTCTCTAGGCAGATGGTATATTTAGCCTTTAACTAAATGTTAAATGTTTTATTTATGTAAGTAATGCATGAGGTAAATTCTTCTATAAAGCAATTAATACATTCAAATAAAGTAAAATTCCCCTTTGACCATCTTTTGTAACTCTAAATGGCTCCTTCCTTCTCCAGGGGCAGCCATTGTACCCAATTTTGTGTTTATCCTTCCCAAACATTTCCTATACATTTGTATGAACCTGTGTGTCAATCAAACGTACAAAATATGCTGTGGTTTCTTTATCAATTGTGCATATATAGTAACATGTACAAATAACAATACTTGTATATATATATTAGGCCCTTCCTCTGACAATGTACATTTAAGTGGTCTATGCCAGGTACAGAGTTGATATTCAGCTGGTACACAACAGTATGGCCATGGCTATAGCTGCAATTCTGAAGCACTTCTGTAATAATTTGGTAAATAGACCCTACTGCTCTCCTGGTACCAGGGCCAACTTATTCATTAGGCACACTAGGCACAATGTCTGAGGCCCATAATGCATTCATCCCCCCACCCAAATATTTCAATTTTAGATTTTTAAAAATAATAAGAAAAAATGAACATAATAATGAATATACAATTATGAATCTAGCCAAGATTGTATCTGTCTTTTTACCAACATAGTCATAAAATATAATTTTTGGTATAATTTATATAGGATGGGGTCCACAGAGGGAAAAGTACCTAGGTCAGTACCTAGGGCCCTGCCTGGGTCCTCCCCATGGTCCAGCAAGTACAGGGCCACTGTCTGCCAAAGCACGGGTTTCCTGAGCCCTCTTTCTATGTTTAGGCTGGAGTTCCTAGGTATTAGGACTGGTCAAGGTAGTTCTATATGTACGAGTAAAATTTTTGAGTATCACTCATAGCCACATATATTCCAAAGAGAAAAACCTGCTGGCTCATGCAGGGATATTTCTGATGCAAGGAACAGAAAACTATGCAAATGTGCCTAAGCCAAATTAGTGGTGTGTGTGGGAGTCTAGAGCTGAAGAGCAACCAGGCCACATGGAGGCCTGGAACAGCATTAAAACGGTTTCCAGAGACCCCAGTGTCTACCCCTGTCTTCCTTTTCAGGCCATGTGGCCTCTCTTTTGCATCCCTTGGCTTATCTGCTTCCTCCCTCTTTCTTTTTGGTCCAGATTTTCACTTCTCCTTTAGAGCTCTGCCATAAATGTGGTGCACCTCCCACAAAACAGTCTCTGTGTTTTTCATTTCAGATTCATATGTTAGACAGAATCTATTTGGCCTAACTTAGGTCAGATGTTCATTGCTCATCCAGTAAGCTAGGGCCATAGGCCAAGGAAATGGCAGCAGAGGTGGAGTCTGGTGGTACTTGCATAGACACTCCAGAATGTCAATGTCATCCCATCCTTTGATTATCCAGTCAACACACCCTTCTGCGCACACATACAATTGCATTGATGGTCTTGCTTAACAGGGGCTGGCCTTTTCATAAATAACTACAAATATATTCCCTCCATTATCAGGAGCAGCAACCCACAGTCCCCTCCAGCTAATGCATGCAGAGATCATGCCATGGGCCAAGGCTCTGAGAGTGCACGAACTTCCCCTGAGGATGTTTGCTCCTGAACCCAAATTAACTCGTCAACCACTGATTAGTTAAATGATCATCTTAACTGCCACATATAAAATAGTGGATGAAAAGAATTTTAAAAAGTAGAAATTTTAAGTATATAGTTAGTCTTTCTATAATTTAGCAGCAAACATGGATGTACAGGTAGAGGTGATAGACCCTATTTCTACAATTGGTCATAAGGCTCTGGCTGGTATTTACAGTTTAAAGAAATTATAAACTAAAAGAACATTCTTTCCAAGTTTGTAATGAAAAATTAAGAAGTCAGTTGACTTTTCTTCCAAAGTATTTTCATGTCTTCCTTGAAACGAACTTGCTTTAGCTTAGCATGTCCTGAGAAGTACTGTTATTTGTATGGTAAAATCATCATTTTGTCTGGATTTATAGTGTGAAGAGTCACTAATCTTTTTACTATCTTAAGACCAAATCAACACAACTTCAGTTATCGCTCTATGAAATCTGTGGTTTCTTCTAGGCATCTACTCAGAAACAAGGGAGAACTGACCCCACAGTTCTAGGGCCCATAATACATTCAGCCCCCCACTCAACAAATACTTCAAAAATTTTAAATTTTCAAAAACATTAGAAGAAAAAAATGAACATAATAATAATGAATATAAAATAATGAATCTAGGTAATATTATATCTGTCTATGTCCTCTGACATTTGGGTACACTAAAAACTTAAGCTTCAAATTTATAAAGCTAATAAATCTAAGGTGGCAATGGGAGGGGCATTTAATAAGGACAGAATTTACAAGGTTGGAGAACTTTGTTTCTAACTATAAATGAAAGCCTGAGAGGATGACTCAATGTGGCTGTAATATACAGCTGAATGGAATTGTTTTATTAATTACCTATAGATATCTGAATATGATATATATTTATTAAGGAAGCAGTTCATAAGATAAAACTCTGGTCTTTAAAAATTTATAATCTAGTAGTCTATGGAATTTGCAACTTCAAAAAGTCAAAGATAGTACTTGAATATAATTCTAAAACTTTTACTTTTTACCCTGCAACACAGATGGTGCCATATAACTCTGTAATGAAGGGTAATGTTGTAGGATAAAGTCTTGGTGGAAATATTCTTTCTGTTTTTCCGTAAGGATGGACAGAATATGGGAATGTATGTAACGTTATTGTAAGACCACATGTGCTATATACAGTGACTTGGCATAAGGCACCTGGCTTACAGGTGCAGTGTTGGGAAGGCTTCTTTCCTTTTGTATTTCTAATATTATGTGCATGAAATGATTTTAATGTGTTTTTTTGGGTTGGAGTCTATACTGCAGGCAGTCCCTTTGGGCTGAGCAGTTTGCCTTTGAATGTGGTTCCTGGAAACAGGTGACAATCTCATTTTCTTTCTTAAGAGGATCCTTTGTTCTGGGTGGTGCCCGGGATTGCTAGCTGGAGCAGCTCTCTTTTCTTTTTCATCAAAATTGAGGAAAGAAAATGTGAAAACAAAATAAATCAAAAAGTTACCTTAGAAAAGATAAGATTCAGAAAGGTAGTTCTAGTAAGATCATTCATGCCAAGGCAAGTGGGTCACGAAAGATGTATAAATGTATACATGTATAAAAGTAAAAATTTTATAAATGACAAGGCAATTGTACAGATTCTTAACAGCTTGTATCCAGAAGTATTCCAGTGTTTGTTTTTGAATCAAATGTATGCAGCTTTTGTTGTTGGAATGCAATCAGTCTGCAGGGAAGAAGATGGTCCTGTAATGATATAGCCAAACATAAACTACAGGGGATGTTGCAGAAGGCATTTGCCTTACCTCGATGCCTTGCTGCTCCATTGGAAATGCATCTGCCTGGAACATGGCCATCTATGGGCTGATCTTTCAGCATGTGAAATAAAGTGAGGAAGGGGAAAAATAGCCATCCATACAACTGTGCTGAAATAAAACTATTCTTCGTTAGAGTCAACCATTCCCCATCGTGCATTCCCCTTCGATGATGTAAAGTCGTTCGGGTGTGCGAAGCCATACCATGAAGCACAGGAAATAGTTTAAATCTTTGGAAATGTTTTTAGGTTAAATAAATGGGGAAATGACTATAGTTAAAGTTGCCAACCACTTGAGAGTAATTTTTAGTGGCAGATTTTTTTTTTTTTGATTAGTTGTCAGTGTTCCTCTGAAAACATACAACCAAGGTATATTGTTGTAGCCTGCTCCATGGGTACAGGATAGGCTTTTTAAAGAGGTGATTGTCTGTTCTTTGATTTCTTTCAAACTCAACTTACACTTAGGCAGCCTTTTGGGAATACCAGTTACTGAGTTTGGTACATTTATCTGATCTGAGGGTGTGACTGGAGATTTCTATATGGATGATGATAAACAGGTGAGATTTTAGGGGTTTTTGGTAAACGTCTATTATTGCCTTCAGTAAACCCAACAGACACATGTCTGGGTTACTTGGATGGCAATAGTACATCTATTTTGTCAGCTATTCAGATATAATGAAGGCAAGGAAATCATGGAATATAGTTTTGATGACAAAATCTGAATTCAAATCAAGACAGAAAGAAGCTAATTGGCTAAAATTACTTGAAAAGCTGTAGTGTTCTCTAAGGCAGAAGTAACCAACATGCTTATTTGGCCTAAAAACAGCTGTTTTTATACCACCTTTATGACCACCAACTCTTGATGGTCCAGGCAAATCAAGCTTCTTATTTCTCTCTCTCTTTCTTTTTTTTTTTGTTGGGGGGGAGTGCAATATCCTGATGTTTGACTGCCTGATCTCCAAAGAGTAAGCAGGGAAGGTAAAAAATTAATTGCAAGGCACCTTTTTAAAATAGTTCCGATTCTTAACCAGTACTGTGTAGATGTTATTATTCTGACTTATGGCACATATCATATATTATTATAACTATATGTTATTGTTTCTATTAGTCCCACTAGCCTTAGGGACACTGGATCATGTTCAACTCTCTATTCCTAGTACCTAACGGATTGCTTATAAATAACAGGTTCTTAATTAAAGTTTGTTGAACAAATAAATAAATAAATAATAAAAGAATATGGCTGGGTAATTATGCCAACCCATTACTATGTTAAAGCATGTTATTTAAAAGACCCAACAGCTTTATTGAAATAGAATTTATCATAAAATTCACTTGTTCAGAATTCACTGGTTCAAAATTCACTTGTTAGCATATTAACAATGTTGTGAAACTATCATCACTCTCTGATTTTAGATCATTTTGACCATCTCAAAAAACAAAACAAAACGAAACAAAAAAACTCAACTGTGACCATTAGCATTCATTCATTCTCCATATCCTCCTCCCCTCAGGCCCTAGCAACCCTAATCTATTTTGTCTCTGTGGATTTGACTATTCTAGACATTTTATGCTATTAGAATCATATAATACATGGTCTTTTTTGTCTGGTTCCTTTCACTTGGCATGTTTTCAAGGTTCACATGAATCAATACTTTATTCCTTTTCATACTTTTTTATAACTACTGGATGGATATACCACATTGTCTGTCCATTCATCAGTTCATGGACATTTTGGGTGTTTCCACTTTGTGGCTATTATGAATAATGAGGTTATAATCATTCATCCCTAAGTTTTTGCATGCATGTGTATTTTGAATTCCCTTTGATATACACCTAAGAGTGAAATTATTGGGTCAAATGATAACTCTAACTTTTTGAGGAACTGCCAAAGTGTTTTCCAAAGTAGCTGCACCATTTTGTAATCCCAAGCAATGTATGAGGGTTTGCATTTTTCCACATCCTCACCAACATTTGTTGTTATCTGTCTTTTTTATTTTAACCATTCTAGTGTGTGTGAATGGTATCTCATTGTGGTTTTTGATTTGCATTTCCTGATGACTAATGATGTTGAGCAACTTTTCATGTATTCATTGGCCATTTGTTTATCTTATTTGGAGTAATAAATGTCTATTCACATTCTTTGCCCATTTAAAAATTGGATTATTTGTCTTTTTATTGTTTAGTTGTAAGAGTTTTTAACAAATATATTCTGGATATAAGTTCATATCAGATGATTTAAAATATATTTCATAATCTATGGGCTTCAGATATAAAGTTTTAACTTTTCTAATGGTGTCCTTTTAAGCACAGGTTTTGAAATTTGATGTTTATTTAGTTTTTCCTTTGGTTGCTTGTGCTGTAGTTGTCATATCTAAGAAAAATGATGTAATCCAAGGTTACAAATATTTACACCTATATTTTCTTCTAAGAGTTGTATAATTTTAGCTCTTACATGTATGTGTTTAGCCCATTTTAATTTTTATATTTGGTGTGAGGTAAGAACCATTTTTTTGTAATCCAATTCATTCTTCTTCATGTGACTATCTAGTTAATCAAGTATGCTTTTAATATATAGTGAATATATCAGCAGAAATTGAATGATGTTTGAGAACATAATAAAACCTCAATAATTCAGATTTCACTACACTCAAAACTAATAATAATTTGAATATTGACTTATTGTGTTAGTTATAAAGACTTCACTAAGGAAATTATTAATAAACAGAATCACAGCAGAATGTTAGTATACATAGGAATTTCCTCTGCCAATCTGTTAACTGTAACCATTTGTTCTCAAATGTTATTTATAATATTTTTATTTACTTATTAAAAAAATTGTTTCACACCGGTTTAGTTGGGCTCTCTGAATTGCACAGAACAGAGATGTTCATCATTAAACTTAATTTAAAAATAGTGTACTGGAATGAATCAGAAAGCTATCAGAATCTACCCCGAGAAGGCTTTTTGTTATTTAGTTCACATTTGAGAGAGAAGGGGGGCTTTTCGGTACAATAAGATGGAAAAGCTATGTAGGAAGGGGATCAGCTTCCCATGGCAGAATGTCCTAATTTTCTTTAGATAACTCATCCTGAGACTAATGGCCTTCCTCTTCTCTCCATTCTCAGGAATAAAAGCACTCCTAATGGAACTGGAGCCCAGAGGGTGAACAGAGCTTAGAGCTTCCATATAGGTAAGTGGTTAAAAGGACAGAGGGCTGTGGAAAGGTTTCAAAGGAGAAGCTTTGTACCCTGCGTAGGGAGTGGCCATGTGGGACACCCCCAAAAGCTGGAACTAGAGTCCCAGTTGTAGAAAGACAAGGAGTAGAAGGACTGACTTCTCCCCATCTTTCTAACTCTATATGGATTTAATTTTATTTTTTTGATGCTATAGTAAGAAATTACTGGTACAGAGTTGGGGGTTTTATATGTGTTACCTCACCTTTTTATTTTATGCATACAGAGACACAGAGGGGGCAAGCATGGTGGGAGATGATGCATCTTCCCTTTCTGATCAGATTGGATGCCTAACTTCCATCAGTGAGGTGTGTACCGAGAGTCATTAGCCAAACAAGTTGTCCATTTTCTTCCTCTGACTATTATTCCTGGCCTCCATACTTGTCTCTGAGTTATGGGGCACTATGCTTGTGTTACATTGAGACTTCTGGGGAATTGACTACTCTTTCTGTGACTTGTATATGTATTTCTCACTAAACTGCTTCATTTTCTTCTGACTTGGCCTACTCACCCTCTCTTCTATGCAATTTCTCTAACTCATTGATTCTGCATACTTATGGTTACTAATCACTTCTAACAGTCTGATATAACCCCTGCCACCCTTGATTCTACATCACAATCCCTCTGCCTTCTTTCAACTTCGGTTCCCCTGGCTCATTTCAAATTCCTGCAAGATGGAACTGGGTTGGTCCAGCTCAGCCTTTGGCACCAGTCCTCCTCATGTGTGCCCAACCAGCTTTTAGGTTGCTCATCAGCTACTCTCTGGCTTACCTGCTTTGCTGGGCATTAGGTTCATGAGGCTTACAACTGGCCATCTGAAGCCCACGGAGTAGAGTTAGTGATCTGGGAGTATCTATGAACATGGAAGCTCTGTGATTTCCAGAACTAGAAACTGCCTGCTATGGAATGATAAATAAATATGTTTAACTTCTTGGTATGTATAAATAAATGTAGACACATTTATTTATTTTAGAATAAATAAAAATCAGTTAATTTGATCATTCAGATTCACTACTTTAAACATTTCACAAATTCTTCAATGAATATCAGTTAGTAAGGTTTTTATATATTTAACAATTGAGTTATTTTAACCACCTGTATTTTTTACATAATAGGAGAAATGGGACTCTGTCTCTTTGCTATTTTTCTCTAATGTTCCTATACAAAGGCTCACTTATTTTCTTTTTCTTCATTCTCTCCCTTTGTAAGAAAGTTCTTTTACAGGTAAAAGAATATCATGGGCTGAACTGTGTCTCCTCAAAATGTGTATGTTGAAGCTATAACCCCCTAGGTGAGTGCATCTGGAGATGGGGCCATTAGGGAGATAATTAAGGTTAAATGAGATCATAAGAGTGGGGCTCTAGTCTGATAGGCTGGTGTCCTTATAAGAAAAGGAAGAGACACCATCCTCTCATCTCTCTCTCTCTCTCTCTCGCTTTGTGTGTGTGTGTGTGTGTGTTTGTGTGTGTGTGTTTGTGTGTCTGTCTCTCTCCATGCAGGAACAGAGAAGAAGCCATGTAAGGACACAGTGAGAGGGCAGCCTTCAACAAGCCAGAAAAAGAGGCCTACTATGGTCTGAATGTTCATGTCTCCTGTGAATTCATATGTTAAAACCTAATCACAATGCAATGATTTTAAGAGGTGGGGCCTTTAGAAGGTGATTAGGTCATGAGAGCGATCACTACCCTTATATGGGGACCATGCCTTATCAAGGAGGCCTGAGGGAGCTTGTTGGCCCCTTTTGCAAGGAGAGGACACACAGAAGGCACCATCTGTGAGCAACAGGCCCTTACCAGATACTGAATCTGCTGGTGGCTTGATCTTGTACTTCCTGGCCTCCAGAACCGTGAGCAATAAATTTCTGTTCTTTAAAAATTACCCACTCTGTGGCATTTTGAAATGATAACCCTAGTAGACTAACATAAAATGTGAAGCAAAGATGGAATCAGTCCTAATTATCTCTAACTCTGAACCCAACTCAACTTTCTTCCTAGCCTATATAAAATGAGCTTATTTAAGCATTTATTTACATGTTTATTTCCAGTCTCCTTCCCTTTTTACAATGTAAACTCCTTGATGAGGGGACCTGCCTATCTTGGTCACTGCTTTACCCACCCCAGGCACATTGTAGACAAATACATATTTACTGAGTTAATGTATTAGTGATGGAATCATTTTGGTACACCTTTATGAATGAAAACATGGGAGATTTTTCTACAAATATTAGTATGTGACCCAGAAGACCATTCATTTATTCTCATGATGCTCTCTAGATTTGGCTCTTGGGAGACCCCGTGCTTGCTCTTGATTTAATCTTTTACCCAGGGGCTGCTTCTTCACCATCTTCTTTGCTATTTCCTCTTCTCTCTGACATGAAAAACTTGGAAATTCAGGTGTCAGCTCTGTTCCCACATCTCTTCTTCAGTAGAGTTTAGATTGATTTTTTATCCAGATTGCCTGGGTCAAAATCCTGGCTCCACTGTTTTTTTTTTTTGACACAGAGTTTTGCTCTGTCGCCCAGGCTGGAGTACAGTGGCGCTATCTCAGCTCACTGCAACTTTTGCCTTCCGGGTTCAAGCAAATCTCTGCCTCAGCCTCCCGAGTAGCTGGGAATACAAGCACCCACCATCACGCCCTGCTAATTTTTGTGTTTTTAGTAGACAAGGGGTTTCACCATCTTGGCCAGACTGGTCTTGAACTTCTGACCTCATGGTCCACCTGCCTCAGCCTCCCAAAGTGCTGGGGTGAGCCACCACACCTGGCTGGCACCACTATTTAAATAGTTGTATAAGGTTGGGCAAGTGAATTAACCTCTCTGTGCCTCAGTATCCTTATCTGTGAAATGAGGCTTGTAGATTCCTACAAGCCTGGGCAACATAAGGAGACCTCATCTCCACAAAAAATAAAAAATTAGCTGGGCATGGTGGTGTGCACCTGTAGTCGTAGCTACTGTGGGGGCTAAGATGAGAGGATCACTTGAGCCTAGGAGTTTGAGGCTGCAGTGAACTATGATTGTGCCATTGCACTCCAGCCTGGGCAACAGAGTGAGACCCTTTCATACACACAAAAAAGAAGAGCGCCTGGCAAATAGAATGCACTTAGTAAGTATTAGACATCATTATTTTATATTAATATTCATTTTTTGTTATATGCAATCTCTCTGTAGGTAATTTCTCCACTCCTATGGCTTTCCTAGTCCTGAATTGCCACTGAATTCCAGTTTCATAGCCTCATAAAATCATCATATAACTAACTGTGGGAGGCAAGATTCCAATATGGCCTCCCAAATTCCTGTCCCCTGGTGTACATACTCTGTGTAATCCCTTACTCTTGATTATGAGTGGACTCTCAATATGGTGTGATATCATTCCTGTTATTTGGTTACTAATCAGTTGACTTGGAGATAATGAAAAGGAGCTTATTTTGGGTGGGCCTGAATTAATCAGGCAAACCTTTAAAAGAAGGTGAAGGATTAGAGAAATGTGCTCTTCCTGGCCTGAAAGAAGCAAACAGCTATAGTGTGAACTGCCCATGGGAGCCACATGGCAAGGAACATTGAGTGGCCTCTAGGATCTGACAGCAATCCCTGTATGACAGCCAGCAGGAAAACGGGGACCTCAGTCAGACAGCTGCAAGGAAATGAATTCGGCCAACAATCAGTGAGTTTGGAAGAGGATCCCAAGCCGCAGATGAAAATCACAGCTCTGGCTCACCTCTTTCTGTTAGCCTGGTGACACCCTCAGCAAATGACCCAGCTATCCCGTCCCTGGAAGTTTCACTAACAAAATCACTGAGA
The DNA here is from genome assembly GCF_028885625.2 of Pongo pygmaeus. Classification (NCBI taxonomy): domain Eukaryota; kingdom Metazoa; phylum Chordata; class Mammalia; order Primates; family Hominidae; genus Pongo; species Pongo pygmaeus. Next base: position 39,596,338 of record NC_072386.2, on the reverse strand, counting down.
TAAATCAGTGCTGTTTTAAACTGATGTTTGTGGTAATTTGTTACACAGCAATAGAAAACACATATATCAACCGCCAAGTTTACTTCTCTACATTAATGTCTAACATAGGAATCTCTCACTTTACACATCTTAAAAAATTCTTAATTTCTCTTCACTATCCTGCATTTTTCTTTCTTCTTCACAAAAACTCACTTGGAGCTAAAAACTGGAAAAATTCTTGATGCCTCTTTTTTCCTTCAGACCTCACATACAATTCATCAGCAAATCCTGTAGGATCTGTCATCAAAATGTATCTTGCATCTGACCATTTTTCACCCCTTCCCCTATTACAATCTGGTCAAAGCTACCTCCATCTCTTGCTTGGACCCCTACAACAGCCTTCTAACTGCTTGCTCCATTCCATACAGTTGACTCTCCTTCCTGCAGTCACCACAAATGTTTTAATGTAAATCAGGTCATGCTGCTCTGTGTAGGATCCACCAAAGACTTCTCATGGCACTCACAATAAAATCCAGACTCCTTACTATACTAGTCCATTCTCATTTCTACAAAGAAATACCTGAGACTGGGTAATTAATAAAGAAAAGAGGTTTAATTGGCTTATGGTTCTGCAGGCTTTACAGGAAGCATGATGATCTGCTTAGCTTCTGGGAAGGCCTCAGGAAACTTACAATCATGGTGGAAGGTGAAAGGGAAGCAGGCATGTCTTAACATGACTGGAGTAGGAGCAAGAGAGAGGGGGAGGTGCCACATACTTTTAACCAGATCTCATGAGGACTTACTATTGTGACACAGTACCAAGGGGAAAATTCACTCCCATGATGCAGTTACCTTCCACCAGGCTCCACCTTCAACACTGGGGATTACAATTTGACCTGAGATTTGGGCAGGAACACAGACCCAAACCATATCACTTACCACAGCATCAAGGCCTCACATGATGTGGTTCCTTGTGTCTTAGTTCATTTTGTGATTCTATAACAAAATACCACAGACTGGGTAATTTTTAGGCAATAGAAATTTATTTCTCATGGTGCTGGAAATCGGGAAAGTCCAAGATCAAGGCACCAGCAGGTTTGGTCTCTGGTGAGGCCCTTGTCTCCACTTCCAAAACAGTGCACTGAATGCCGCATCCTCCAGAGGGAAGGAACACTGTTCCTCACATTTCACAAGAGTAGAAAAGGAGAGAGAAAGAAAAAGAGAGAGCGTGAGAGAGTTGAACTTACCCTTTTATAATAACCCACTACCTCGATAACAGCATTAATCCATTCATGAGGACAGTCAGAGTCTGCATGGCCCAATAACCTCTTAATAATCCCATCTCTTCATGCTGGAGAATGAATGGCAATTAGAATTTCAGCATGAGTTTTGGAGTGGACAAACATTGAAATCATAGCACCTGGCTACTCTCTGACCTCATTTCCCATCACTGTTCTCTTCCCTCATTATTTTTCAGCTACATAGGCCTTTCTGCTTTTCCATTTTGATGCCAAGCAAGCTTGCATTTCAGGACCTTTGTGCTTGTTTTTTCTTTTGTCTGGAACCTTCTGCCTTGTATCTTTCATGATTCCTTCCCTCACATCGTAAGGTTTCTTTCCCAAATGTAACCTCCTCTAGCAGCCTTCCCTGATTGCCCTATGTAAAGTAACCAACATCTTCCTCCCCCCACCACTGCCTAATGGTCTCCATTGTACTTGGTACTCCTGGCATTGTTTTATGTGTTGTGTTCTCTCTCTATTCATTTGTTCACTTGTTTATTGTCTGTCTCCACTGTTAGAATGTAAGTTCCATCAAGGCGGGGCCTCTGACTTGATCATTACTCAATCCTCAGCCTTAGAACACTGTCTGGCATATATAAGTAGGCACATAAATATTTTTTATTGAACAAAGAGCTTAGAGAAATATTTGACATGTTTACATTAAAGTCAGAATTGTAACTCTGTCTTTTCAAAGAAAGTCCTGATCATAACACTTGTTAAAAGCAGGAATTTAGAAATCATACATTATTGAATTAAGAAGTATTTGTGCTATCAAAATTATGTGGTGTTTTAGAGAAGTTTAATGCTATCGAAACATTACTAATGGTATGGCTGATGCAATTTTTGCTGATATACAGTTCTGTGGGTTGAACTCCAAGACACAGTGTTGTTCTTATGATGTCTTCTTTTTGTTTTGTTTTGTTTTGTATTTTTGGCAAGGAAGAGGCAATTTCAGTAATCCAAATGCCTAAATGTAAATTCTAGCCCTGATCAAGATAGACATGAAAATGGGGCTGTGATGAGACCAGGTACTTGGTCAAATACTAACAGCCTTACTAATCAATAGCAAAGAGAGCTAGATAATATCCAAAATATACGTGTCATGGAAAATGTAGTTGTTTAGAGCTCATCTCATGGTTTAGATATCTAGATAGATTACAAGTTCAAAATTTCAGCACAAAAAATAGATGCCATTACAATGAAGTTTGGTACATTGCAAAGTTTTCCCAGTATAAAAAGAGCTTAAGTGATCCAAGATGTATCATTTTTTAAGGTCAAACTTCCAGGTTTACAATATCAGTTTATAAGTAGAGACATATTCATCTCCTTTCCTTTTTCCCACAATGAAGATTATCTTTAGAAACACTGACTCAGGCTGGCTGGGTGCAGTGGCTCATGCCTGTAATCCCAGTACTTTGGGAGGCCGAGGCAGGCAGATCGCTTGACCCCAGCCTGGACAACATGGCAAACCCCATATTTACCAAAAATATAAAAAATTAGCAGGGTGTGGTGGTGCAGACCTGTAGTCCCAGATACTCAGGAGGCAGGCTGAAGTGGGAGGATCACTTGAGCCCAAGAAGTCAAGGCTGCAGTGAGCCATGACTGTTCCACTGCACTTCAGCCTGAGCAATGAGAGTGAGACTGTGTCTCAAAAAATAAAAATAAATAAAAATAAAAACACTTACTCTACCAGGCCAATAATGAGTTAACTTCCTTGCACTACAGAATATAGCATATTGATTATGAAGAAAGGCAGTGTAATGTGGTGTGCCCTTTTCCATCTGATATCTTAGGTTTCCACACTTTCAAAACCATCATATCAGCTCACATAATGCACTTATTTCATTTTCCTTAGCAGGTCACCTCCTTGCCTACTGGAGCCTTTTTTTTGAGACAGAGTCTCGCTCTGTTGCCCAGGCTGGAGTGCAGTGGCATGATCTTGGCTCACTGCAAGCTCTGTCTCCCGAGTTCATGCCATTCTCCTGCCTCAGCCTCTCGAGTAACTGGGACTATAGGTGCCCGCCACCATGTCCGGCTAATTTTTTTATTTTTAGTAGAGACAGGATTTCACCGCATTAGTCAGGATGGTCTCGATCTCCTAACCTCGTGATCCGCCCGCCTTGGCCTCCCAAAGTGCTGGGATTACAGGCATGAGCCACCGCACCCAGCTGCCAATTGGAGACTTTTTAAATAACGTAAATATCACTTAATTTATGAAAGAAATGTTTATTCTAATTTAGAGTGATTTAATCAAGCAAATCAAGTTCAACTCCCTCGAAAGAAAAGAAACGCAATGTAATAATTTCTTTAAACTTTTGAATATAAAAATATTTACTGTTTACTAAAAAGAGCCTTTTTTGAACTCCAGTCAAGTATGGAAGTATGCTGTGAATTAAAAATCTGATCTGATAAAATAACACATAAATATTTTAGCAGGAATTTTGTTCCTAATGCCTACGAGATGGCTGTAAATCTGCCTGTAATACAAAGCTCTCTGTCGTTTGAAAACTTCAGAGAGCCAACTATATGTGTATTAAAAACTCCTGCCCAGATTACTGTTAATGTAATCCTGATGGAATTACTTAATAATTATGATTTTTCTTCCTTTTAGAATGTCATGGCTGTGTGACTTATATTGTATGTCTCCACTCGGACTGAATTTCTGGCTTCTTCTCTTGTATACATGGATAGAAAACATGGTGTTTTTTTTTTTTTCTCATGAAGGTGGGTTTAGTTCTAGTTGAATGGACATTATAAAAGAATTCTTCATTTTTAATTAACATCAGTGTTACACCTATACCTTTACAAAAATCTGAGATTTTATTTAGATATAGAAACGGCAATCTTAAGATTTTTAAAAAAATTTGTATTGACTAGAAATAGACTCAGTTCAAATCATCAAAGCTTTAGTTAACAAAGTGGTTAAAGACCTAGAGGTGTCTAAGAACTTTCTAAATTGTACTCACACTACACAATAACAGATGTTCTTCAAGGGGAGAAAGTGATAAAGTATTCCAGGAACCAACAGGCTGTGACGAAATATCCACAAACAGACCAAAAGGATATTACGAGCCATTCTCCCCCATCACCTCCCCACTCCCACATACTTCATAGATGGACAAAGAGCTAGTCTTCATTGTACCCTGCTATTCGTAATAAAATATTACCTCTGTACCTCTTCTTTAGGTCACAGGTTACCCTGCAGGTTAATAATCACATTAAATATGTTCAGAGATGAAGAGGTACAACAATAGTGATTCACAGCGACCAAAGGGAATCACTGCATTCAAATACATGAGAGTCTCTGTGCTTCCATCTTATTTTATCACTAATCTTCATATTCCCATGAGGGGCTAGAATCTATAACTCCATTTGACTCACGAAGGCACTGACACAAAAAAAGAGCTGAAGATTCTTAAAATGTCGCAAGAGAAGTTCAGGTGGGAAAATGGCTACAGATTCCAGGTTTATAGACTCCTTAATATTGCTAAGTCCACAATGGTGCAATCCATTGACCTTATTTAAAATAAAATATCTTTATCTAAGTGGAACAGAACAGTCACCCTGAGCTTGTGTTGGCCTCTTTTAGGAGAAGAAATGTTATTTTTTCCTATTTTTTACAGGGGACCTGGAAAGCCTCCTAGTGAAATTTACTTCTTAATTATGTAAAATGTTCATTTTTGGAATTAAAATTTGCATAGTCGGGCAACTTAGCAAGCAGTTTCACTTGTTTAACTGCCACTGTATATGCTTGTGGTTATTTGAGCTGTCATTCTCATCTAGTGACCAATTCTACTTGCCTTAGTACATAGAGCACTAGCAGCTCCTCCAATAATTCCTTTTAAATCATTTTTGAGCTCAAAACCTTTTGTTGATGCTCTATTGCAAAATGTCAAGTCTGAACTAATAAACTTGGCTGTCAGGGCTCTCCACTAACTTTTTTTCACTACCCTTCACACTCATTCATTAATTTGTTGAACTAATATTCATGGACTTCCTGTGTATACCAGGTACTGTGTTAGTCCACTGTTATTCAAAGCCATGTAAACTGTCATCTTCCATCTCTTGAGAAACTCCCACTTTAGTAAATGGAGACACACATGTAAATAAATGTTTACAAGTGGTAGAGCCTTTCACAACGCCCTTTCCCACTTCCTGCTCAGCCTCTTCCTGAAAACTGTAGTCTTTGGATGGTAGATAGGTAGTTAAAGGGAATCAGACTGCTCTATTTTTCCTTGCACAGAAAATAACAATCACTTGGAGCAAGGATAATTCCTCAGTTTTGTGACTGGAGTAGGCTTTAGAGGTTACCCCAGGGACTGACAGTGAAAACAGACAAATAGTTCTCTTACGGACTTCTAGGCAGGCATAGCATGAGGCTTTTTCCATGTAGCTCCATCAGTCTTACAGTTAGTAGAAATTCTCTTCAAATTCTGGCAATAACTTGACTAATAGTGCTGATTTCACAATAGTTGGTTTTTGTGTTTTTCTTCTGAATCATTGTAGGTATTTTAGAGTAAAGTTTGGGAAATCTTTTTCAGGGATCCATGCCAGCAGTATTAAAAGACCACTATTTGGTTTGGCCAGTGCAGTTTTAAAAACTTCCTTCAAACTGGACATTGATTCTCCATTTTGCCATAGTTCCACTTTCCTTCCATCTTGTACATGACTTACTCATCTATCTGCCTGCCCATTGATACTATCAATGTTTACCATTTTTATATTATAGGCATAACAAAAATGGAAAAAAAATCATCTGGACTGGTATTATGATACTTTTAGGTATTTTAAACATTTCCATCTTACAATCAGTAGGAACCAACAATAAATTCATATAGAGAAATTTTAATGATCCTAGCATTTTTCATTCATTCCTAAGTACAGGGAGGGAACTTTCCCAGTACCTGTAAAGTCTGTCTTTAGTTCATGAATGGGAGAAAGGAATGTGAGGCCTTACAGAATTGATGTTTGAAAGCACTAGAAAATGCAAGCTACAAAGAGTGACATGTAATGGGAATCCTGCCAAGTAATAAAACATTTGCCTTTCAAGCCAGGCACTGGGTCCAAATCAACGAGCTGAATTCTTCATGGTTCAGATTGTCTTCATTTTCTCTATAACTCTCCATCTTGCTTGTCAACTCATGTTTTCCAAACATTTAGAAACTGGAATGTAATCCCCTGAAGTGAGGGATTTCCTCTGGGCAGCCACCCTGATCTTGGAAAGAAACAAGATTTCAGATTCCACACCCTCTTCTTGGAAAGTCCATTTCAGATTCCTTTCTGATAGCTCAGGGGAATGCAAATGACATTAGGGAAGACCTAAACCTTCCTGTCATTCAGCAGAATCCAAAACAGTGAACTCTTCTATTCTCTTTTGGGTACATTCATATTAGATTGAAATATTTTGGGAGGTTTAGAAAAATCTATGATCTATATTGATCACATAATCCATTTTATTCACTTTTTATTCGTTTTATTTTTAAAACATTAAATCAGAGAAGGGAGATTCTTAGATGTTGTTAAAAAACACACAAAGATTGGGATTTATAGATATTAGACAGGAGTTGGGAATAGGCACTTTTAACAAGCATCCCTGGTGATTCTGATGCCGATGGTCAAAGGACCACACACTGACAAACACTAAGAATTTAATTTAATTACACCTGAAATACGTCTGCAGACTTTCCACTGTGAACTTTTTATTATTCTTGATTATGAGGGAATTGGGTAATATAAATCTTCTAATAATTGAGAACTTTTCACTTTGTCATTGACTCAAAAATTCCCCCAAGTCTCAACACACTGTCAGAAAGGATTCTTCGCTAGAACAAGGAAGAGAAGCAAACGTCATTGATTATCAGTCCATGAACTGGATAATCAAGTTTACTGTTGAACTCAAATTAGAGCTCCTCTTTGAGTATGAGTGTTGGTTTCAAACACATAGAGACTCATAAGAGAAAATTCAGTTTATTGAAATGTGACTTAATCGAGGATTTCCTCAATGGAAAAAGAAGACAGGAAAATAATTAGGAATGTGAGCTTGTTATAAATTTAGAAGAACAACAGCAAGGAATGTTACCTGTAATGAAACTTGAGAGATATAGTGGATTATATAAAATCATTAGAAAGATGTAAATATATAGTTGCCAAATTGGCCAGAGTATCTCAAGCTCGTATACTTCTATGAAACATATCAGTCCATGCTTAGTAAAACTTCTTCATAGGTGTATGTATTTTAAACATATGTAAATATTTCCCTTATCAAAGTCATAAAGGCTGGAGTTTTGAATCTAGGTGATATTAATATGGCATGCATTATAATTAATAAGCATTTCTTTGGAGATACTGCTCAGTTTGTGTATTGATTTTATTTGAGATCTTAAGGACTAAGTTCAAAAGGAAAATTGACTCAAAATAAAATGTATTTGGAAATATTTAGGAAGGGGCAAATGTTGCATAAATGAGAAAATTCCTGAAATAATTTACAACTTTTACTCTTTTATAAAGTATCCCTATAAGCCTCATACTTTATTTTCTTAAGCCTAGAATTCACTTAAGATGAATGTTAGTAAAGAGCTTTATAATTTCTGATAAGACTGTTTTAGACTTTGAAAAGACTCCAAATTTGGTTCCATCAATGACTTAAGTAATATGGCCTTGTTTGTACAGCCAACACCATAATTTGCACATGCAGCTCGATAAATACATTTATGTACTCTAGGTAGCAGTATCTCAGGCACAAGCGTTTCAGGGAGGCTCTGTTTGCCTTGTATGTTTGCTCACAAATTTCTTTTTTACCCTTGTGGAAGGGGATGGAAACAGGCACAAACAACATTTATTCCCAAAGTAAAGTTTTTACATATTATAGTGAATAGCAGGTGAATTCTAATATGTTCCTTCTCTATAGTTTATTTTCACATAGTGGCACATAATGTAAAAAGCATAAAAGCAAAAACGAAATTGACACTATTTTTTTCCTGTTTTTCCCCCTCTAGCATAATGGCATTTAGAATTGGCATTTATCACATTTCTGTGGCTTACTTTCGAATTAATTCACTTTCTTATACAACTAAAAGATTATAGCTAGTCTTTATCTTCTAAGGTTTAACATCTTTTTGAGTTCTTGTTCTCCCCTCTCTCCATTTCTCCTTTCCTTCTTCCATTCCTCTCTTCTTTCAACGAATATGAATAAGTACCTATTATGTGCCAGGCACTGTCTGAGTACTGGGAAGACAAGGGTGAGAAGAGGTAATTCTTGCTGTCATGGGGCTTACAGCCTAGTATGAGAAATTATACCATTACGTTAACATCATGTGATGGTCACTATAACAGCGACAGCCTAAGAGGAGAAGTACAAGTTGAGTGGAGGCACTTGGGAAGATTCCCAACCTAGTCTTGTTGGGGAGAGGAGGTCAAATAAGGCTTCCTTAAGAATCTCCCTTAGGCTGTTGCTAATGTATGACAATGTCTGTCTTTTAACTCTAGATAACTCTTTATAGAAATATTCGGTTTTCTGATGTTCTGTTGACTTTCTGAAAGGATTTTTCACATATTTCCAACTGCCATGCTGTTGGCTAAAGTTCACCTATTTACGTAAAACAGCTATTATGTTATGCTATCAAGATTTGGGGATTTATCTGTTAACAGCCATTACTATTAACCATGCCTAACTAATATGCCTCTTGAACCTGATTCAAGCCAGCTGTGGGATCTCAACACCACATTCCTGAGGCTGAACCCAGTGGAAATCCCAGATGAAGGCTGAGAAGATGCTCTTCTCTTCTCTCATTATGTGGCCCTTGATCAAGGTAACAATTTGCATGCCCTGTATACAAATAGGCTGCCCCTGTTATAGCACCCATCACACACTGTAATGTAATGGTGTATGTACTATACCTTGCCTCACCTTCAATTCTGAATTTCCTCTTCTGTTTCCTTTTATGTCTTGTCTTCTTTTTGAAAAACTTAAATGTGCAATTTAAAGAGAAAAGTACATTTTCATGAAATATTGCTACAAGAGGTGGATATAATAATTGATGAAGGAAATTATAGTTTTCTAGATACAAGAATGCCTAGAGATATAATAAATGCCAAATTATAGTTTCCTTTATCAATTATTTACTGTATCATTTTTTGCTATATAACTCCATGCTAATAAACCTAAGGGCATACATGATAAAATCTATATGAGGCCAGATTAAAAAAAAAACAACTGTGAAACTTTCCTGATTTTCGTCAAGGCTATAGTGCTTCATGCATGCAACTATGGTCTGATCTCCCCCCACCTAGTTTGGCACTGTAATTTATCAGGTTTCATGACTCTTTGAAAGTTGAGTGCCAAATCTGTAGCTGTAGATTTTTATTGGATGTGCATTTGTACTAACTTCATCTCTGGCTTCAATATGGCCATTTTAAGGCCATATTATTGTTTTTCTTTCTCATCCATTTTTTCTAAAAGGAAATATCTTCATTGCTTTATTCAATTACGAGGTTAATTTGTGCTGCAAGAAACAACATTCAAATGATATTAAAAATTAAAGAAGAACCTGAAATATCCCAATAATCTCACACTGACCTCTACTCCCTGAGAATGTTAGTGTTCTCATCAACTTTTAATTAGATTTTCATGTCTGTTTTAAAGCATGTCTTTCTAAGCTGCCCTAATGTCTTCTGTAACATGGTAGTGTACTACTGAATAATGAATGAAATGTTTTTAACATTGCTTCACAAATAACAATGTGCTTTTCACAGTTTAGTTCATTTAATCTTATCAGCGAAGATCAACATTATCTTCTAAAACATGGTCATTTTATTGTTGCCAAAAATCTTGCTCATTTTTTTCTGGCTGAATTTCATTTTCTTGCCAATGGTTTTTTTTTTTTTTTTTTTGGTCGGTAGTTCTCTGGTGCATCCAGTTAGGAGAAAAAGTAAAAGTTATCAGTCATTAACTTGGGGTTGAAAGTAACAGTTGCTTTCAAATTATATTCTATGGCCAGGCTCGGTGGCTCACATCTGTAATCCCAGCACTTTGGGAGGCCAAGGTGGACAGATGACTTGAGATCAGGACTTTGAGACCAGCCTGGCCAACATAGTGAAAACCCATCTCTACTAAAAATACAAAAATTAGCCGGGCATGGTGGTGCACGCCTGTAATCCCAGCTACTAGGAAGGCTGAGGCATGAGAATCACTTGAACCTGGGAGATGGAGGTTGCAGTGAGCTGAGATCGTGCCACGGCACTCCAGCTTGGGTGACAGAGCAAGACTCCATCTCAAAATATATATATACATATGTATTCTATATCACAATTTGTTTTAATTCTCTGAGGGGTTATTTTACTATGTTGTTCATGAGAAGCAAACAGAGTAAACAAAATCCTGTGCTTTCATGTATTTATTCTCATTGAATGAATTTCCAGTGCTATCTGGAGACTCAGTGTTGAAGTTCTGATTTTCCAGCAAAACTGAAGGGGATTGTGTCCACATATACAAACTGATACTTCTTTCAGAATGAACCAAACAGAGATATAATAAATGTTACCACCTATGTAGCTGCTTATACGGAAACTGAGGATGATAGTTCAAAACAGGCCCGCTTTCCTTTTGTTTGAACACTGATTTCAAATAAAAAATAAAAGTTGGGCTGGGCGCAGTGGCTCATGCCTTTAATCCCAGCACTTTGGGAGGCCGAGGCGGGCGGATCACGAGGTCAGGAGATCGAGACCATCCTGGCCAACATGGTGAAGCCGTTTCTACTAAAAATACAAAAATTAGCTGGGCGTGGTGGCGGGCACCTGTAGTCCCGGCTACTCGGGAGGCTGAGGCAGGAGAATCGCTTGATCCTGGGAGGTGGTGGTTGCAGTGAGCCGAGATAGCGCTCACTGCATAGAAAACAGACAACAGTAATTTACCCTTGTTGTGTTTGCTACTGTGATTTTATAAGACACGGACATCCAGCTTCCAGGAATTATTTTTGGAGACCTTGAAACACAGTCAAGGAACTTCAGATGTAAGTTTAGAATAAGTACACAACTGTACTTTATCCACCAGTTTTCTAGGTATGCCTGAGAGCAGAGGGAACATGAACTGCTATTGTACTGGATGATGTAATAACAAAGCAAAATACACAGAATATTTTGATTTTAGAATGGCATGCATATATATGTGTATATATACCCTATAAAACAAGTTGAATTAGCTGGCTAACACCTACCTACTAAACCACTACTACTTTCTCTATCATATTTTAGATTATGTCTTAGAAACTGCATATCAGCACTTTATAGAAGTAAAGGTTCTGGTCATTGAAATATTCTGACTTTGGCTTCAGGAAGCTGGGCATAAATACAGAATCAATGTTTATTTCTCACAGTACTCATCAATGTGGTTTGCATTAGAATAAATGTTCAGTGCAGTTCATCAAACATTTATTGAGTGCCCACAGTGTGGTAGGTACTGAGGAAAAATGGCTGGAACAGAATACTCTGCTCTCAAAGGGCATATATTACAATAGAGAACAAACATTTTGGAGATATAAATTTCTTTCATAAATGTATTTTGTGGAACTTAATTGTGTGTATTTTGAAAAAAAAAACAAGGATCATATATTTTACTTCTTTTACATGTTTTCATAATGGCTAACATAAAATGGAAACTGAATATTTTTGTTGACAGACTAGTTGAAGTATGGAAAACTTGTTGCCCATTCAGGTAAACAGTTGCTGAGGTCTCCAGAGAAAAGAAGCAAAATTCATATGTCTGTTTTTAAATGTAATTTTTTGATTCCTTTCTAATCTCTGTTGTCCTTTGCTGTATTATTTGAACAAATACATCAACACGTGGAGAAAGAATGATAATTTTTTTAAAAGGTTATTATTATATAAGATTTTCTGTGTGATAAAACCACACCCAATGGGCCTCACCCAGACGAGCTTATATATGTTATTAGATTCAGGAATGTGAAGTGTGTTAGATTCTGTCCCTGTTGGGCTGTCATATGACGCAAACAGTGACTCTGAAACGAAGCCATAATATATGGTTTAACCTCTTAACAGTTTGTGATGTCATTTTTTCTGTGGTAAGAAAAATAAATGCTGTCACATTTTATATTTGAGACTCCCGCAAGCCAACATCAAGAGATTAAGTATGCACATGACGAACACACTATCGTGAATGCAGTCAGACTGATGCCAGGGGATCACTGTGAGCGCAAACCGTCCTCCGGGACTCAGTGTTATAGGATGGAAAGATAAGCCTGCTGATAAATTACAACCCTCCTGAGACACTGTGTTTTCCCCTTATAAGGAAGCAGAGGCAATCTAAAATATTTTGATCTGGATGTTAATTCATACAACTATGTTTATCTAGTATCAGCTAACCTTTATGCTTATAATTTAAGAATCTAGAAATACAGTAGCTAAAGAAAACCCTGTAGGTTCATCTAAAAGAATTAGAACAGACATTACACTGGGGCAAGGAGTAAGTAAAACTGCTGGTTTCCAGAGTTTACTTTCTTGAAATATGGTTTTGAGTCATTTCTGCAAGATATAAACATACTACTTTATGTTTCCTATCTTTTTTTATTATGCACATAATTTAACCGTTTGTAATAGTTGAAGCCACATGTCTCTGTGGACTGGTTTATTATTGAAATGGCTTCGCTCAAGGAGGAGACTTTTAACTGTATAATTCAGGTATGTATATTTTCTTTGAACAAAGTGTGTGACATTCAACTTGTCAAAAATGAACATTTTGCTTGACTGAACAGCTTTGCTCTGTGTTTTCCTTGTCTGCTGAGGCAAAGAAAGGCTGACAAGAGGGCATATCCAGTGAAAGACCAAGAGGGGAATGAAGCAGGATTTGAGTCAACTATCAGAAAATTCCATTCTTGCTTAACATTTTATAATAAACACAATATACTCATTAGAACAATTTAGATAAATCTGAACTCTGGGTAGCAGAGTGAGCATCTCCTCCCTTCCCTTGCTGCTATGTATTTATGAAAAATAATTTGTATTGTGGTGGACTTTCTGTATTATTTTCATTATTGTTGTTTTCTTATTGGAGATACTTTCAGATTATGATGGGTAATATAATTGACTCTAAACCAAACTTCATTTCTTAAAAGAAGGAAGAGTTGTTGCTACAACCTTGAAATTCAAGAACTCTACATAGGCTGATGGATTTTTTAAATCAGGGGTTTGCCTAGGAGTTTACATGATTAGTCAGCCTCTCACTCTATTAGTGGATTCTGTCCATTCATTTAGTCGGTCAATCATTCTTTGAAATATCCCCCATGTTGGAGGACTACCATAGGTACTGGGATAAAGGTTAATAGTCTGTCATGCTTATCTTCTAGGTGCTTGCTATTTGTGTCTTGCCTAATGGTTAAGTTTCCAGTCCACTGAAAGGTGTGAGGTACTAATTCATCCATTTATTAATTCAACAAATTTCAATTTTGTCAAACGTGCTAGGCATTTGGATTGAGAAGGCATTGGCCCCACAATGATGAATTGCTCTTGTAGAATTTACAACCTAGTGGGAGAAGAAAGGACACATTTTGGTTACTTCGGTTAATAAAAGAGTAATCACAAATTAAAATCAATTCTTTGAAGGAAAAGAATACAGATATATCCATGCATGTAAACAAGAAATCCAACCCATATATGGGAGAGGCTCAGTAATGAGTTAATCACTGAAGGAGATCCAGAAGGAAAGGGACACCATCTTCAAAAATGTGTTCCTAGAAGTAGCATGCCAGTGTCAGATGGACAGCCAAGAAAGTAGAATATTTCAAGAAGGAACAATCAACCATGTCATGAGGTTTTGTGAGAACAAGGAGAGGACTGACCAATGTCCATTGGATGTTACAGCATGGAGGTTATTGGTGACTAGAGTAGCTTCGATTTTCATAGAGTGATGGTGGCCGAATTCTGACTGGAATGGATTGAGGATTAAATAGACACAGAGGAAAGCAATAGGGAATATAAACAAAACCTTTAAGAAATGTAGTTATGATGGGGAGAAGATATGGGGTCATTGAAGGAGAGTTCATGTCCTTATTTATACATGGGAGAGGCTTGGGCGTGTTTGAATATTAAAAGGTAGGATACAGTTTACAGGGAGTTATTGAGTACACAATACAGAGATGGAAAAATGAATAAATTTCTTTACTAGTTGAAAGCAAGAGAAGAGCAGACCCAGAACATTGGAGAGGGACTAGCCTTAGAGAGAAAACAGAAGGGAAATATGGTATGGATAGAAGTAGATTTGGTGCAAAAGGGTAGAAGTAGAAATTGCTCCCATTCAACTAATTTGATTTTCTCTGAAAAGTTGGAGCTCTGCATGTCTGTTGAAAAGCAGCAGTGTGAAGGAGGAGTTGGAGGTTTGGAGAAACTGGGGAATGTTTGAAATAGTCATTGTAGAGGGTAGGATGGTATGAGATTGAATAGACGGAGAAATATAGGAAGACTGAGGGGCAGTGTTGCAAGTCCATCTGAAGCTGGTGAAGGTGATGTTCTGATACTTACCTGTCCTATTCTGTGGCTTTCCCCTGCAGTGCTTTTTCCTGGAGGGCGGGCACTGAGAAAGCAGGTAACTGAGATCATTTTGAGTTGAAGAGTGAAGACCAAAGGGCAGGAGAGTGTAGGGTTATGAAAAGAGTGAAATGATGAGCTCTGGAAATGACGAGCTCTGGAAAGAAAAGTATGCTGGATAAAAAGAGGATAGGAAGAAGAGTGAGGGCTGAAGAAAGCATTGGGACATGGTGAACAGTCAGAAGTACCACTGAGATTAAGTGGAAGAGTGAGAGCCAGCCTCAGCATCATGCATTCGTGTGTTCCAATGGAACTATCCTTTCAGAGGATGGGCTTGTGATGGCCAAAACTCTCTCCTGCTGCAAATCTCAAATGAAAGGGCTTGTAGTACAGAGCGAGGCCCTGGCAAGATTGGAACTGGTGAAGAGCCATCAGTGGTGGCTGGCATCTTCTGACACTCCACGTAGATTCCAGGGCCTGAGCAATGTGGCATTTCTTAGTCCTTCTATGACAATGTGGTTATTAAGCTGTTAAGTAAAGACATCTGTTTGAAAGCATCCTCCCTACAATTTTTGCAGTATCAAGGAAAGTTGATCTTAGTGGATAAAGGGAATATTTTTGTCCTTGTCATTCATTCTTTATCAGTCATGTATATTGATCAAAAGTCATCTAAAAACCTATGGCTTTTTAAGCAGACAATGAACAAACCAACAAACTCAGGCTCTGCTAACATTCAAGTCTGATGTTGGATGCAAAGAGCTGGAGTTGAACCCTTGGCATGCAGATGCTCTAAGGAAATGCCATCTTCTCACATTATATGAGACGAATCAATGCCTTGCTTCTCCTGTCCAGCTTTCCCAGCACCCACTTTGTTCTCCACTCACCATAGTGCATCTCCAGGAATGAAAGCTTCATCATCTCATGGCCAGTTTATGGCAGCATCTTCCTAGCGGGTCTCCCTCCTTTTGGACCTTCTACCCTTTTATAACCCTACACTCAACTAATTGCCTTATTAAGTAACTTTAAATTCCTATTTTCTTCTGTTACCTCACTATTAAAGGAATAGAAGTTCATGCTTTTCTAATCAAGCTGTAGGAGTGAATTCACCTGCCTCTTATGTGTGAGACGTTGGACACATAACTTAATTTTCGTGGGCCTTAGTTTGTTCATGAATTTAAAAATCCAAGTGTGGCTATTGGACTAGGTGGTCAAATTCTTCATGGTTTGAAGTATGTGGCTGGGCTAGAGCTCCCTTCCAATCCTGAAATTCTGTTGCTGTGCTCCCCTCCAGAGCCTACTTCCAATCCTAGTAATATAGCCATTGAGCTTCAGTACTCTGATGTGTCAAGTTAGGATAATCTGCACCTATCTTGGGGGTTGTTTGAAAATTTAATTCAGTTAATGTTGCTTAGCACTGCTGCCTGGCACATCATTTCCTTTCTTTCTTCTCGCCTGGTGCTGTAGGTACCCCCAACCCCAACAGGTTAGGACCACCTGCCTGCCAAGCACAGCCTTGCCTTTTTCTGTTTAACATCGTGGCTCAGTCATCCTAGCAAGACAAGCCATTTGCGACCCTCCATAGAAATATTTTCCTGTCTCCAGCCTCTGTGGTCTTTGTTCTTATTTTGTGTGTGTGTGTGTTTGGTTTATTTATTCATTTTTTAAATGTCTCACCTTTTCCTTTATATCAATTCAAGCTGAAAACTTGGCCTAAAACTCCTTTAGAAAAGAATCTCCAAATATTTTGATCTTTGAGCTTTAACTTTCTGGGAATCTAGGCTCAAAGGTAGATGTATTTTTCCCATTTCTGATTTTTTTTTTCACACTTTGGGAACTCAATACACATAATGAGTAAACAGATGAATTCTGCAAAGCAGCCTCCTTTACCTTTAACAACTACACAACTCCTATTCTAGACACAAGTGCTGATATTGGCACACATATGACATTCATTTCCTATAGGCACTTCTGCCCTGACTTTGCCTCTCATTCTGTTAGCAGACAGTTTGTGTCTGGTCTGTTTACCCAATTAAAAAGAGCAGGATCCGCATCTGTCTCAGTCGCTGATGGGCTACAACGTTCAACCACAGCGCCTGGCAAGGAGTAGGCATTTAGGAATATGTGGATTGAATGAATGGTTGCTAGGGAGTATGGTGGCCCCTTAATTTTATGCTGGGCTCATCCCAGGGCGCGCACGTGGGAACTTAACAAAAGTTATTTCATGAGCACAGCGCTGAATCCCTTATCCTACGGAGTTTACTGAAGTGGGGCCAGTTCTCCGCCTCTTCTAACTTTACTGCCAAGGCAGGAGAGGGGTGGAGTGGCCTGGAAGACAGTTGGAAGGAGGGTGGGAGATTTGCTTTCTTACAAAGATGCTTTGGGAGACTGGCTCTGTAGCGCCAAATTTTCAGGAAGAAATGAGCCTGAGTCCCAATGGCAAAAAAAAAAAAAAAAAAAAACCCAAAAAAACAAAAAAACACAAAACCTGCAACTGAGCTCAATGTTTATCTTCTGTTAAAGAGACAGCCTGAAAGCCTCCTGTGTACTGAGAGCGTGGTCCAAACCAGAGAAGGGGGCGCCCTAGCTTGCCCCCAGCAACCCATTAGTACAGGAAGACAACCAGAGAAGTCAACCTCACTGAAGCCACTTCTTGGGCTCCCTGTGCCCGACGCTGGCTTCTGGTTCACGGCGTCCCTACCCAGCTGTCGTGGGTCCCTGCCACTCCCGAGCGCATGTTGCAAAACAAATCAACTCCATGGGAAAAGCTCCATGAGCGCCCAGGGGACAAGTCCCCACGGACAAGCATGTCAACGATTTCAGTTTTGTCCCATTACGTGAGGTTGTAAGTTTCTTCATCATTCCCCGCTCCCAACACGCATAAAATCGTCCCCAGCCCCTGGAGCGTCTTGCGGGGCTCCCAGGTCAGCAACAGCACTCGGGGCTCCGAGCTCCAGGAAAAGCGCGCAGGGAATGGCTCCTAGGACTGGTTCCTGGGAAAGCGCCAGCGTCCAGGGAGAGCTTTTCTTTCTCCAAGGGCCGGCAGGGTGGCATTCCAAGCGCGAGCAAGGTGGGCAGTGAGCGATCCTCTCTTTAAAAAAGAATAAATAAATAGAAGCCAGCGCGCAGCCCCGCTCGGGTTTCCCGAAGCGCGCACCGCTGTCGCTGCCGGGGCGGCTGGTTGTCTGCGCTCCCCGCCTCCGCTGGGCTGACACGGGAGGGGAGGAGCAGGAGCTGGAGGGGTGTTGGGGGTGGGGGGAGCGCGAACTATCCCGAGCCAAGACAAGCAGCACATTCACAAATAACGCCCCCACCCCCAGCGCACGCGCTCCCATTCAAAGCAGACCCGCTCCGCGGCCGCACTGAAGCTCCAAAGCCGCGCCGCCTGCCCCAGCGCAGCTCTGTCTCGTGGGGCGCACGCCCGAGCCCGCCTGCCGGCCGCCGCCGCGAAGCCACCGCAATCAGCGCTGGAGGCGGCCACCTCTTCCAGGGAGGGGTCTCGCCCGAGACTCCCCTTGGTCCCCGCCATGGGGACCATGGCACGACTGGAGGCGTCCCAGTGCCCTGGGTTCCTGGCCCGCCTCCTCGGTGGCACCTGGTGCCTGCTCTATATCGCCGGACAGGTAGGGTAGCCTGTGCGTCTTGCGTCCCTCCCGGGGACTCTGCTTCTAAAGCCTGTGCTACAGCGAAAAGCGCTGCAGCGTGGGACGTGCTCTCTTCCGCGAAGGTCCATCCTGGGGCTGCGCTGCCGCCCAAGCTGGGGACAAGTGGCGCGGGGTTGGGGCTAAGGCGTACCCTGGGGTCGATCGGGTCGATCTCTGCATTTAGGCTCGACCCGGCCTCCTGGGACCCTGTCCTGGGTTTTCGCCCTTGCCTGGGTCCTGCTTCCAGCCAAGCAGAGCCGGGGCGAGAAGGCGGCGCCTGAGCTGGGGAGCTGTCATCCCCAGCAGTCCGCTACCCCCCACCCTTTCCGACAGTCCTTTGCGGAGCCCCCTCTCTCGTTCCAGGCTGAGGCTTGGGCGGCGCCGGGGAGACTCGGGTGCTGAGACACTCCTCCACACTTCCGCCCTTCTGCGGACCTAGTGAACTTCTGACACTGTCACCCTAGGGCCGCCCGCAGCCCAGTGTCGGGGGCGCAGCGTTGTAAGGTGTGCGGACGCCGGACCAGGTGGGCTCCCTGGTGCCTCCGCGGTCTAGAGGTGGCTCTGGTGGTTGGGTGCCCGAGGATTTGCTCTGACCATACCCCCTCCGAATCCTCCCAGGGTCTTCTCCAGGGCCACACGGGGTGTATAAGGAACTGGGGAGTTCTCTAGGGTGGGAAATTCAGGCCCCGAGGCGGCGCAGAAGGGCCCTGGGAGAGGGTGTCTGATTAATTCGGTTTGCCTGGTAGTGGTTTATTATCACAAGACTTGGAGGAAGCTGCTTAGGGAAGAGGGCAGGGGTCCAGGGTCGAGTCAAACTCAGAATGCCTGCAGTTCCTTGGTTTTCACACTTTCCAGAGTCAGGTAACTTTTGATTAAAACCCACGATTTGGGCAGTTTGTACATAATTTAGCCTCCATAGATTTGCCTTTCACAGGATTACTTGGGTAATTCTGGGAAAATACCCAAATACTCTTGGCCGGAATTACCGCCAGATAGCCTCCCTTTCCTCTGTTTTGCTTATGGAGACTTGTCCAAATAGGGGGATTTCCTTCCCTCGCTTTTTCTTAACGTTTTGCAACTTGTTTTCTGATCTCTATTTTAAAATTTTGATTGCAGTGGTGCACTTCTAGAGGCTGAGAGAGGACCGAGAATGTTGTCTCAGAAGGGCCCGGAGCAGCAGGGATTACTCTCATCAGTAGTAGAAATTTTCAGCAGGGAACACCTGCTTAGATTGGACTATGACAAACAGTTGGAAAAGCTTGTATTAATTATCAGCAGGTTGTATTCCCACCATGCTTCGTTCCTTGTCAGGGCTTCCCAGCCATGGCTGCACAGTACAATTACCTAGGGGAGCTCTAGAAATTTCCTGCGTTAGGGCCACACCCCAGCTGGATTACATCACAATCCTGGAGGGAGAGGGGAGGCTGGGACATCAGAAATTCTAAAGCTCTCGGATAATTCTGTTCTGCAGCTGGGTTAAAAACCAATGTGCAAAAATGACCTGCCTTAATGTGACTTTTTTTTTTTTGAAACGGAGTTTCGCTCTCGTTGCCCAGGCGGGAGTGCAGTGGTGCGACCTCGGCTCACTGCAACCTCTGCCTCCTGGGTTCAAGCGATTCTCCTGCCTCAGCCTCCCAGGTAGCTGGGATCACAGGCGTCTGCCACGACGCCCGGCGAATTTTTTGTATTTTTAGTAGAGACGAGTTTTCACCACGTTGGCCAGGCTAGTCTCAAACTCCTGGTCTCAGGTGATCCACTCGCCTCGGCCTTCCAAAGTTCTGGGATTACAGGCGTGAGCCACTGCTCCCGGCCAATGTGACTTGTTTTATAGAATCATGGCCCCAGAATTAAACTCGAAGAACAGTAAAGAAGGCCTGAGACAGAGACTTGGGAGTCTTGACATGTAGCTTCCAGTCCCGGCGCTGTCCCTAAGCGCGGTATCATTTTGGTCGAGGCCCTTAACTTCCACTTCCTCATCTGTTAAGTGAGGGTGTTGGCCCCTTTTTTCACAGGTACTGCCAGCTTTAACAACACCAGGCAGGTTGACATCTGAACCAAATTAAGACATCTTTCGTCTTATTTTTAAATACCCACAAGGTAGAAATTCTACCTTATCATTGATAATTTGCTACAATACCTGCTCATATTTGGATCCAGCAAAGATGCTAAAAAGGAGCTTGTAGTTTCTTAGACTTGCAGTATTTTTTTTTTTTTTTTCTGCTTTCCCACTGCCTGTTCAAACTCACTTCAATTCATTGGGTGCTTTCTTGGCATTCATGACAAGCTGATTTTTCCTAACATTACACACACGTTCTTTCCTGTGCCACTTCTCAACCGTGTCTTCTGGATAAGGATGATGACAGCAGATTTGGGTCTTGTGTGTGTGTTGCAAGTGGCTTATTGTTTAATTCCAAATGGATCTTTCTCATTCCACCATTCAGAGCTGCTGTCCACATGTGAGGAGCCTGATGAAACTTGTCTGAGAAAGAACGGAAAAGAGTTTAAAGTGGTAGATTGGTTCAGTATCCTGGTAAATGCAAAATGCCTTTGAGAGTTAACTTGGTCAGGTGTTTGTCAGAGCAGCTGTTTAAAGTCTTCACTTGGTTTTAATCGTATGGGTATTATATTTAACCATCAAATTAAACAGATCAGAAATTTGAGGATACTTAATATCAAATCAAGAAGAAATCATTCTATGATCGATAGCCAGTGCCAGATGATTTGAACATTATCTGGAATTTATATATTCTTCAAACTGTTTTTGAATCAAGACACTCAATACATGAAGGCATAACAAGCAGACCTCCCGTGTAGATATTGTAGCTATAGTGAAAGGAGACTGTGTAGTCAAGAGCTTTTGCTACCCAAATGGAATGATGTTTGAGCTATATTCTCCAAATAGTCCAAAGAACAATTTTAATGCCAATACAAATTATTTGGAAATCCAAAGATTTCTTTCTTCTCACTGAATTTCTGCTTTCAGGGGTTATTTCCCTCTCTGTCCTGACTGAATTAACCTTCTTACAGGATTCTTTTCTTTCCTTGCAACTTAAAGGCAACTCACTCCTTAGGTTCTTATGAAACTGATGATTTTCCTCATTAATTTCATGTCATAAGCTGAACCCAGCATGATCCTATTACCTTAATTGCTCCCAGATAAGGAAATGCTTAATCAACTCATGGTAACCAGTAGATATTATCAATTACTGAACGATTTCTACAACCTGACTGTAGCAATCCACTGTAAAATGAACAAGGCTGGTCAAGAGGATGTGTTACTAGATCAGCGCAAATCCATTACTGTTGCTTAAAAATGTCACTTGCTGGCAGTTCATGTCCTTTTGGTGATATATCTGTGGTAGCTCATTCAGACAGAAAGATTTAATATTTCCATTTACAATGTTATTCTAAATGGTATCCTTGTTAGGAATTCAGTAATAAAATAAATAGTTCCTGGTTGGCTGGAAAGAATTTTGCCTTTATGGGCACCTGATTTCCAACTAAAATTCTTGAAGATGACTTGCTTGTTTCTTTTGTTATCCTCCTGTATGTTCTTGCTGTTGTTTTTATTTATTTTCATTTTTTATCATAATAATTTTGCATTGTTAAAAATGCTACTAAGGATTTTTGTTTGTTTTGCATTATATTGAGGTATAAATGGCATAAGGTATACTGCACATGTTTAAAGTATACAATTTGATAAGTTTTGACATATGCATATATTCATGACACCATCACCCTAAAGTTTCCTCATTACCCTTTGTAATGTCTTCCTCCCTCCTGTCCTTGAGTCCAGCATCACCAGGCAAATAATGATCACCAGACAAACATTACCAAGCAAATACTTTGTTACTATGAATTAGTTTGCATTTTCTAGAATTTTATGTAAATGGAACAATCCCTCCTGCTTTAACCAAAAGGAGGCTTTTGGTTTTTTTCCCTCAGCATAATCGTTTTGAGATTATTCCTGTTATTGCATGTATCAATATCTCGCTGCTTTTTATTCCTGAGTAGTATTGCATTGTATAGATAGACCACAGTTTGTTGTCCATCAGCATTCACCTGTTGATGGACAGTGTGTCTGTTTCCACTTTTGCTATTACAAATAAAGCTGCTGCAAACATTTATGTACAAGTCTTTGTATGAACATGTGGTTTAATTTGTGTTAGGTAAATACCTAGGAGTGGAATGGCTGAATAATATAGTAGGTGTACATTTAACTTTTTAAGAAACTCAGTTTTTCAAAAGGTATACCCTTTTCTCAGTAGCAGAGTGAGAGTTCCAGTTTCTCTACATCTTTGCCAATACCTGGTGTGGTCTTTTCTTTTAGTCATTCAAACAGGTATAGTCATAGCTTGTTCTGGGTTTTAATTTGCAATTCTCTAATGATTAATGATATTGAGCATGTTTTCATACCTTTAGAATCCACACATCTTCTTTGGTAAAATTTCTATTCAAGTATTTAGCCCATTATAGGATTGTTAGTTTTCTTATTGGGCTTGGAGAATTCTACATTCTGGCTGCGATTTTTTTTTTTTTTTTTTTTTGACAGTCTTGCTCCGTTGCCCAGGCTGGAGTGCAGTGGCATTCTTAGCTCACTGAAACCTCCACCTTCTGTGTTCAAACAATTCTCATGCTTCTGCCTCCCAAGTAGCAGAGATTACAGGTGCGTGCCACCATGCGCAGCTAATTTTTTTGTATTTTTAGTGGAGACAGGTTTTGCCATGTTGGCCAGACTGGTCTCGAACCCCAGGCCTCAAGTGGTCTGCTCACCTCAGCCTCCCAAAGTACTGGGATTACATGTGTGAGCCACCACCCAGCCGCTATGAATGTCTTCTCAGATGTGTGATTTGCAAATATTTTCTTCCAGTCTGTGGCTTGTCTTTTCATTTCCTTAACAGTGTCCTTTGCTTGGCAGAAGCTTTTAATTTTGATGAAGTTGAATTTATCAAATTGTTTCCTGGACAATTGTGATTTTGTTCTTGTTTCTAATAAATATTTGCCTAAGCCAAAATTACAGAGGTTTTCTTCTAGAAGTTTTATAGTTTTAGGTTTTTGCATTTAGTCTCTTTCATTCTGAGTTAATTTTTGCATATGGTACAGGGTAGGGATCAAAGTTCATTTTTTGGCCTATGGATATTAAATTGTTTTTGCATGACTTTTTGAAAAGACCATCCTTTCTCCACTGAATTGTCTTTGTACTTCAAAAATCAGTTGTCCACACACGCGTAGGTCTATTTTTGGATTCTCTGCTCTAATCCACTGAAGTACATGTTTATTGCTATGCTAGTAGCACACTTTGAGTGGTATAGCCTTATAAAAAGTCCTGATAAATAAAAATAACTTTGTTCTTCATATTTCAAGGGCATTGATTTGTCTATCCCATATGAATTTTAGAATCAGATTGCCAATTAAAAGATGCATGCAGGGATTTGATTAGGAGTGTTTTAACCTAAAAATATATTTTGAGAGAATTGTCGTTTTACTAATACTGAGTTTCATGACTCATGAACATGAAAACCTCTCTAGTTAGGTCTTCTAAACAGTATTTGGTACAATATTTTAGTGTACAAGTCTTATCTGTTTTCATCAGATTTATTAATATTTCATATGTGATGCTTTTTTAAATGACATTTTAAAAAAATTTAGTGTCCAATTCTTTTTTGTTAGTATACAAAAATACAATTGATTTTATATATTCTTATTTTATGCAACTTTATTAAACTCATTAGCTATAGTTGCTGTGTGCAACAATATGTAGTATATTCCATCAGATTTTCCACATAAATGATTGTCTTGTGCAAATAAAGAGAGTTCTTTAAAGTCTTTATGTCTTTTATGAAATTTTTTCATGTATGATGACACTGCCTTCGAACCTCCAGTACAAGGT
This sequence comes from Pongo pygmaeus, assembly GCF_028885625.2. Lineage (NCBI taxonomy): Eukaryota > Metazoa > Chordata > Mammalia > Primates > Hominidae > Pongo > Pongo pygmaeus. The sequence continues at coordinate 39,572,015 of NC_072386.2, read as the reverse complement.
TGGATAGAAGTGGTATGAACAGATATCCTTGTCTTGTTTATCATTAAGTATGATGTTAGTGTGGGGTTTTTTGTAGATGCTCTTTATGTCTGAGGAAATTGCTTTTATTCTTCATTTTCTGAGTGTTTTTTATCAGAAATGGATTTTGTTTCTGCAGCTGATTATCACAAGATTTTTCCTTTTTAGTTTAACATAGTGAGTTACCTTCACTGATATTTGAATGTTCAGCCTACCTTGCATTCTTGGAATAAGCCCAAATTGATCATAATATTATTTTTATATATTGTTGGATTCAATTTACTAAATTTTGTTTAGAATTTTTACATCTATGTCCATGAGGAATAAGGTTCTGTAGTTTCCTTTTCTTGAAATATCTTTGGTTTTGGTATCAGAGCAATGCTGGCTTCAAAGAATAAGTCAGAAAATATTCCCTTATTTTCAACTTTCTGGAATCTGTATATGATTTCTTCCTTAAATGTTTAAGAATTCACAAGTGAAGCCACCTGGGCCTAAAGTTTACTTGGTGGGGGAACTGTTTAATTACAAATTTAATTTCCTGAATAGATACGGGGCTATTCGGGTTATCAATTTCATCTTGAGTTAGCTTTGATTGTCTTTCACAAGTTCGTCAGTTTCATCTAACTTGTTGAATTCATTGGTGTAAAGTAGTTCATAGTGCTCCTTTATTATGTTATTTAATATTATTAGGCTATGTAGTTATATTACCTGTATCATTCATGATACTGGTTATTCTTTTTCCCTGATCAATCTGCTTCATAGCTTATCAATTTTATCAGTCTTCTCAAAGAAGCAGCTTTTGGTTTAATGAATTTTTCTTTGTTGTTTTTGTTTTCTATTTCACTCATTTCCTCTCTTTATTATTTTTTCTTCTAGTCTGTGTTTTATTTGGTCTTATTTTTCTAGTTTTGTAAGGTGTATGCTGAAGTCATTGATATAAGGTATTTTGGATTCTCAAGCACAGATGTTTAATGATATAAATATTCCCTAATATTGTGCTTTAGAGGCATATAATAAATTTCTATATGTATTTTTTTTCAGTTCATAGTACTTTCTTAAAACCTTTTATTTCTTCTTTGACCCATGGCTATTTAGGAATGGTTGTTTGGTTTCTGAATATTTGGGGATTATCTGGGTATCTTTGTGTTATTGATTTCTAGTTTAATTGCAATGTGATTAGATGACACACTTTATGTCACTTGAATCCTTTTTAATTTATTGACACTTGTTTAATGGAACAGAATGATGGTCTTTTCTTAATAATTGTTCTGTGTACACTTGAAAAGAATGAAACTTTCTACAAATTTGTGCCTCTATTTTTTTTCCCGATCAGTTTTGCTATTGTTTGATAGAATGTTCTTTAAATGTCAATTAGGTCAAATTGGTTGATACCATTGTTCAAGTCTTCCATATACTTACTGATTTTTCTGTATACTTATTGTATCAATTATTGAGAAAGGGATATTGACATCTCTATATTACCACTGTAGACTTGTCTATTTCTCTTGCAGTTCTAATAGTTTTTGCTTTATTTTAAAGCTCTGTTATTGGGTACATAAATGTTTAGGATTGTTATGTTACCTTGGTGAGTTGACCCTTTATTATGAATAAATGACCTTCTCTATCCCTAGTAATGGTCTGTGCTCTAAAATCTACTTTGCCTTTGGCTATATTAATATTAGATAACCGTTTCTGATTTGAGATTTTTTAAATATAATAGTTACCTCCATAATTCTCACACTGTACCTTTAATGTGATCTCCTGACTTACCATATTTTATTAAATTCCCATTATAGTATGATTTCCTAATTCTCTTTCAAATCCTGCTTTCATCATCCTTTTGTTATCTTTTATCACATTAAAAAATCAATGATCAGTATTAATATGTTGTAGTGGCAATAGTGAGCCAAGTAGTACATTATTATTATTTTTTCTAGTACACTTCCTTTTTGTAAAAAAAAAAAAAAACTTTATTGAGATATAATTCACAAACAATACAATTTATGCATTTAAAGTGCATGTTGCTATTGAGGAATCCAGACTCCATTTTAAATGGTTCTGGTTCATTGGTTTTTATTATATTCACAGTTACATTAAGCCATCATCACAGTCACTTTTGCAACATTTTTGTGAATTAAAAAAGAAATCTTGTACCCTTTATGTCACCCCTTACTTCCCTCCCACCCTAGCCTAAACAACCACTTATCTACCTTCTTAATAGATTTCCATGTTCTACATTTTCATATCAATGGAATTATATAATGTGTGGACTTTTGTGACTGTCTGATTTCACTTAACATAATGTTTTAAGGTTTATGCAAGTTGTAGCATATATCAGTACTTCATTCCTTTCTATGGCTGAATATTATTCCATTGTATGAATATAACACATTTTGTTTATTTGTTCATCTACTTATGGGTATTTGGATTTTTCCCTCTTTTTAGCTATTATGAATAATGCTGCTATAAACATTTATGTACAAGTTTTTGGGTGGACAAATGTTTTTATTTCTCTTGGGTATATACCTAGGAGTGTAATTGCTAGGTTAAATAGTACACTATATTTAATCATTTGAGAAACTGCCAGAGTGTTTTCCAAACTTGCTACACCATTATACATTCCCACCAGCAGTGTATGAAGGTCCTAATTTTTCCACATCCTCACCATCACTTATTAGTATCTGACCTTTTGATTATAGCCATCCTGGTGAATATGAAGTGATTCCTCATTGTGATTTTTGTTTGTATTTCCCTAATGACTAATGATGTTGAGCACTTTTTCATTTTTACTTATGTTTTATTAGAGTTAACAACTGCCTTGATTGAAAGAAAAGTTCTTAATTTATGTAACTGTTACTCTTTTCCTCCAGTGCTACTGAATACCTGTCACATGCCTATGAATAATTTTTCCAAATGCAAAGGCATAATACCAATCAGAGTCAGTTCCTTTGCCCTGCTAGCGTTCCTCCTTTCACCCTTCTCTGTTGTCTTTAGGTCTGATTGCTTTTTGCATACCCACCCTCATAGCTGTCATACTAAGACTTCACTTCTTTTATTCTGTTGAACTGGCCTATTTCGTAGATTCCGCAACCTCCAGAAAATAAAATGTGTATGAAAGTAAAAATTTGTTAAACTACTTTTGTGTCCAGAAAGTTATTCTACTCTCATACTTGTTGCTTATTTTGCATGACATAGACTCCTAGGTTGAAAATAGTTTTCTCCCTGCTCCTACTCCCCTCCCTCAAATTTTGGTGGCATCACCGCGTTCTCTTTTGACATCTCATGTTGCTATTGAGGAATCCAGTTCCATTTTAAATCTAGCTCCTGTGTCTTCAGCCTGCATTTTTTGGTCTCTGGAAACCTCTAGAATGTTCATTTTATATCTGGCACTCTAAAGCAAAGGTTGGCAAACTTTTTCTGTAAAGGGAAATAGAGTAAATGTTTTAGGCTTTGTGGGCTATACGGTCTTTGTCCTAACTTCTCAACTCTGCCTTTATAGCATGAAAGAAGCCTAGACAGTTGTAAACAAATGATTGTGACTGTGTTCCAATAAACTATTTACAAAACCAGGCAAGAGGGCAGATTTGGCCCATGGGCCATCGTTTGCAGACTCCTGTGCTAAAGTTTCATGATGCTGTGCCTTGCTGTGGGTTATTTAAATTCACCATGCTAGGTTCTTTGTGAGCTTTCAGTAGATCTGTCTCTTTCAATTTAGGGAATATTTATTTTCATATATCCTCAATAATTTCCTTTCCAACATTTTATGTGTTTGCTTTTTGTAAAACTCCTATTAGTTATTGGGCCTCCTGGGTTGTTTATCATCTTTTAAAATCTTTCGTATTTATTTATTGTTTGTTATACTTTCTAAAGGATTTTCTCAATTTTATTTTCAACAGAGTTAAATTTACGTAGATTTTGAAACAATATTCCTAGTTGGGGACAAACTTCACTCCTCTCCCTCTTCTTTCAACAGCACCAGGTGCCTCCAAGTCTGAAGCTCTACAGGCCACATGGTTTGGTGTCTCCTTGTTTTATCTCTCTGCCCGCACAATTCTGCTAAGTCAGTTACAATTCCTCCACCAGTTTTCCATATTCCAAAAATTTATTTGCATCTTTTGCCTGTTGTTGTCTCCTTTCCAGTTCTCTTGTCATCTTTATTTATTTACTGTTATTTTAGCAGACATTTGGGAGAGAAAATGTGGTGTTCAACCTGCCATGTTAACTGGAAGTTAGCACTATTTATTCTCTTTAATTTGTATTTTTCTATCCTGATCCAATTCGCAATCTTGTTATAACTCATTCTGGTTATGAGGCACACTTTTCAGAGACTGATACTTTTTATTTCCTAGTGTAAATAAGACACTGTTCAGAATTATAAAAAAGACACTAGATTTGTGGTCTAGAGGCCCAGGGTCTAGTTCTGGATTTAGTGACCCTTTCTGCAAGTACAAATGTCAGAATTTTCTTTTAGGGAAGAGATTCCGTGCTCACTGACTGCCTTCTGGTTGCCAAACACAATAATAATGGCTCTCTCCATCCCTATTTTTGTTTTTTTAATTTTTCAGTAACTACTCATTTTTCATTCTCTGTTGAAGTAAACATAGTCTAACCTATTTGCTTAGAGATACAGCACAGAAATATTTTATTTTATACATTTTGACATTCATATTTGGAAACAGTTTTATGAGAGAAGATAGAGTTAACATGATGTAAAGATCTGGCCTTGAAATATCATATGTGGTATTAAAAATTTATTCTCTAAGGTGTGATTGCAGTTCAGGCTTTTTTTTTGTGGTGGAGAATGGAGATGAGGTGAAATGAATGGGAAATAATTTTTGAATAGTTATTCTATACCAGTTTTAATGTTTTATTTTGCACTGGGATGATCTCTAAGTGGAGAATTACGCATTTTGGGGACAGTGGGGTGAGTAGCGCACGTGCTACATATTTCTTTTCAGTTCTGCTCATGACCATAGGATTATATGGCTGAAAGGTGTCTTAAGGACTCTTTAGTCTTGTATTTCACAAACTTCAGTGTGCCTAAGTCAGTTGTGCTATGTTGCATAATTCCAGAGGTCACTGAGGAATAGATCTGTGCAACTAAAAGCTGAGAAGTTTTTCATTGCAGATTCCTGAGCCTCAATCTCAGAGATTCTGATTCAATAGGACTAGGATGGGTTTAGGGATATGCATTTGTTACAGGTACCCCCTCCATTCCCACCCTTCCCCCTCACCCACATACCCACAGAGGAGTCAGACACATTTTGACCAAAAACCACATTTTAGGAAACACTGGTATGATCTGTCTTATTTACAGATGAGAGAGGTGAGGTCCTAGAAAGTTGAGTTGACTTGTCCCAGTTTGTTAGAGGGAGAGGTGGGAGTGAACCACGCATCTCATAACTCTGCTCAGTGATTTTTTCCCATCAGAGCATACGCTATTATTTTAGTGTCTAGTTACATCATGAACTAAAGATATGAACCACCAGTTTAAAGTGTCTTTATTTGTAGTAACTGCAGTTGTTTATAAATGGTTTTCAGATGTTTAGGAATAGCCTCAGCTCTCAGTCACTCTGCAGCAGAGGAATGATCAGAGACATAGGGGAAGGAAAGCCCCAACCCTTACGCCCCTCTTGTAACCTGCTGGAACACAGCTTCTGTGTGTTTTTTCTTCAAGTCATCATGCCCCTGGAAGATTAACAGATACTTGTTTAGAAAACCATCCAAAGCATCCAGCAACCTGACACTTGACCAAATGGAGAATACGTGCTGCTCAATACCTGCTCTCCCTAAGTGCAATGTAGCAACTGTTGCTACATTCTTGGAGGAAAGGAAGGAAATGTTTCATGTGCCTATTATTTAGGATGTTCTCCCCATTTCTACCACAAACCAGCCAGACAAAATACGTGCAGACACGCTCCACTGACTCATGCAGTCTGTGATGTCGTACTGCATATGGAAAGGAAAGAAGTTTTCTTTATTGTTGATAATCATTGTCATACTGCTTGTACGTTTTATGAAGAATGACTATTGTGATGTTTCAGACATCAGCTGCAGAGAAATAAAGGTTGTTTATTATTAAAGAGTGCTTATTTATTGGTATAAGATGAAATTCAAATTCTCAGTTTCGAATGCTAATTTTAAAACTCTATTATTCAGGATGGACTAGATCATGCTGTAATAGCAAACAACCCCCAAATCACGATGGTTTAACACCACCAAGGTTTATTTCACCACTCGGCCACATCACCAGTGTGGATCGTCAGGAACGTTTGGCTCACTGGGCGCGCTCAGGAATCCATGCTGACGGCAGCTCCATCTCAACCCGCATTCCATAGCCACCCGGGAAGGAAGAGGAGAGTGCTGCTCTAAATAAGTACTTCCACTCAGAGGTGACACAGGACACAATGATTTTTTACTTCAATGTAGAACTAATAGATTCACTTTGGCAATCGCCTGCCAATGGTTAAAACAAGAGGTGCTTTTGCTCACATACTATTGGCCAATCAAATTCAAGAGGATTGTAAGTGTAATGTTATCATGAATCCAGAATATCCCCTTTCTTGTTTCGGTTTCTGCCAATTAGCTTTTCCAAGCTTTCAGATTTCCAAGGTGTGGCCTAGATGTTTAAGTTTTCTGACTGTGTGTGTCTAGTGTACAGAGATTCTCCGACATTACAGTGAAACCACTTATAGTTATCTTTATCTTACCCATTAAAATTATTTTAAAACTTATGGTAGAATATATATAAAACAATTGACCATCGTGACCACTTTTAAGTTTACATTTCAGTAGTGTGAAGTACATTTACGTTGTTGTACAACCATCATTACCATCCATCTCCAGAGCTCTTTTCAACTTGCAAAACTGAAAGTCTATAGCCACGAACAACTCCTTATTCTCTTCTTCCCCTATCCCCTGGCAACCACCATACTATGTTCTGTTTATGATTTTGACTACTCTAGGTACCTTACATAAGTTGGAATCACACAGTATTTGGTTTTATTTTGTGACTGGCTTATTTCACTTAAACATAATGTCCACAAGGCTTATCCATATTGTAGCATATATCAGAATTTCCTTTGTTTTGGGGGCTAAATAATATTCCACTGCATGAATGTATATGTATATATGTATGTATACATGTATGTATACATACATGTACATATATACACACATGTACATATATACATATGTGCATATACATGCACACATACATGCACATATATACATATGTATGCGTATATACATGTATAAATATATGTACATATATACATATACACGCAGTGGACTATTTTATAAAAAGGTATATTGATATATAAATTATATATATATGGCCCTCTGTATCTATGGGATCTGCGTCTATGAATTCAACCAACTTCAGATCAAAATATCTAAAAACAATAAAAAAAAGATGGTTGCATCTGTACTGAATATGTTCAGACTTTTTTCCTTGTCATTATTCCCTAAACAATACTGTATAACAACATATTTACATAGCTTTTACATTGTATTAGGTATTATAAGTAATTTAGAGATGATTTAAAGTATTTCAGAGGATATGTGTAAATTATGCCAATATTACACAATATAAGGGACTTGAGCATCTGTGGATTTTTGTGTTCCTGGGGTGTCCTGGAGTGAATCCCCCATGGATACTAAGAACAGCTGTGTATATACTACATTTTATTTACTCATGCATTCATTAGTGGACACTTGAGTTGCTTTCACTTTTTGGCTGTTGTGAATAATGTTGCTATGAAATTGATGTTCCATTTTGCTTTATGTGTGGTTCTTTTTCTTTTCTTTTTTCTTTTTCTTTTTCTTTTTTTTTTTTTTTTGAGACAGGGTCTTGCTCTGTCGCCCAGGCTGGAGTGCATTGGTACTATCAGGACTCACTGCAGCCTTGACGTCCTGGGCTCAGGTGATTCTCCCACCTTAGCCTCCCAAGTAGCTGGGACTACAGGGATATGCCAACCAGGCCCTGCTAATGTTTTTGTGTTTAGTAGAGACAGGGTTTTCACCATGTTGCTCAGGCTGGTCTCAAACTCCCGGCCTCAAGCGATCTACCTGCCTCAGCCTCCCAAAGTGCTGGGATTACAGGTGTTAGCCACTGAACCTAGTTCTTTTTCTGTATACAAGAAAAGCAACACCTGCCTCTTGAGACTTCTAGTTTACTATTTTGGGAGATCCAGGAAACAATTCTTTTTGAACTCAAGGTAGAGCTAATAGTTTCACATTGGAAATCAGCCAATGGTTAAAACAAAACCTGAGCAATACTCCTCTGACTTCTTCCACCTTTAGCAAAATCAACAGAGCCAAGGAGGATTCTTGTGTTTAGTCTTGTATGTAACCTTCAAATATTGACATTTTTCAAGATAGGGGACAATATGTTGCTAGGACATTATTTTTCCTCTAACAATCCAGGAGCATGACAAAAAGAAATTATGTGTTCTGTCAAGCATGGTGGCTCACACCTGTAATCCCAGTATTTTGGAAGGCTGAGGAGGGAGGATTGCTTGAGGCCAGGAGTTCAAGACGAGCCTGGGTGACAGAGCAAGATCCTGTCTCTAGCAAGAACAAGCAAATAAATTATATATTTTTTGTGCATCTGACCCATACTATGTGAAGCGAGGTCAAATGTGAATCAGTATTTAAAATGCAAACTAATTGCACACATGGCATGGTGTGTGGAGCAACAGACAAGGTAGAATTTTAGAAAGGGTGCTGAAAGAAAAGGCAATAGACCAGGAAACTCTGCTTACCACTACCTGCTAATTACACGACTATGGACAAAACAGTTATGTAGCCTTTCCGAGTGCGTGCGTGTGTGTGTGTGTGTGTGTGTGTGTGTGTATGGTGTGTTTGAGTTGGTAGAATGAAAGGCTTGGATTACATGATCTGGTGGGTTAATGCCAATTAATCATAATTTTAAAATGATGAAGAATAGGGGTTTCTAACCTTTTTAAATATAAAAACTTTTAAAACACAAACATATTAATAGCTCCTCTTCAGATTTTTGAGAAACAGAAATTGGACCATGGCACTTCCCTGCTTAAAGGCTTCAGTGATTTCCTGCTGCCTTTACATCAGTATTTCTCAGCCTTTTCATTATCACCTCCCAAAAAAAGCTTTTTTAGACATTTTATCCTAATCCACTCCCCTACCCCTATGAAATCTTAACACCATAAATGTACTGTAAGACCTCTTCTTTTGTATCCCTAAGAACCAATTTTTCACCCTTTTGGGGGCATTATTGCCCCCATTGAGAATGCATGCTTCTGAATAAGCTGGAAAACCCTTATTATGGACATCAAGGCCTTTTCTGATACAGCCCCTGCCTAGCTCCCCAGGTTCCCTAACTCCTCTTCCTCCCTTCTATCCTCCTCCTCTTCCCCTCACTCAGCTCCCTTCTACCCAGGTGTCCTGCCCTTCTTTTCTTTCAGTTCCCCAAGGGCACCAAGTGTTCTTACTTAAGGGACTTTGCACAATTTGTTTTCTTTGCCTGGAGGTCTCTTTCCTTTATTTTAAATTGATTACTTTATGTTCATCTGTCTGGCCTGCAGCTTAAGTATCACTTCCCCAGAAAGTCCTGACTCTGGACTTCCTTCTGTGTTAGATGGCTTCTGTCATTATTTCTCACAATGCCCGTTTTCTTTCTAGCACTTGTTTGCATTTTCTTTCATACACTTCTTTGCATTTTTGTTATACGTCTGCCATCCTCAGTACATTGTACACATGAGGCCAGGGATGGACTCACTCTGCACTCTATATATGTCACATCTAGTTCAGTGCCTGGCATTGTTGAAAAAAGGATTAATGAAATATTTTTGAGAAAATATGCAGTGAATAAAACTGTTCTGAACTTGGCATTGGTTTTACAGTAAATGTATACATTATTAATTACAGCAGCACCTATGTTCGTGTGTTATTTAAAGAAATATTAGTTACTATAGTAGAAAAATCCTGATATCTCAGAGTTTTAACAAAATTTCTCGGTCACATAAAGTCCAACTGGCAGGGCTGAAGTGGGGGTAGGTGCTCTTCAAGCAGCCATTGAGAGGACTGGTTTGATGGAGTCTCTGCCGTCTTTAACACATAGCTTCCAAGGTCACCCTGGTGCCTATATCTGGATGACATATGGGGGAAGGGAATGTTGGGAATTGCATGGGGAAGTTTTCTTGGGGGTAGTCCTGGGAGTGGAATGCACCACTTCTGCCCACGTCTGCTTTTTGTATTCTTAACTAGGCTCAAATCTGGTAGGGTTCCATTCCCTCTTGTCCCTCCACAAGAAATCAGTTTCATGGTCATACCTCCCAGCAAGGGAGGCTGGGAGGATAGCTGTGAGCTTAGGAGGTCACACAAACTGGTCTCTGGCACATTGTGCTTGGAGAGTCATAAATATATGTGCAAGTGTGTGGTTGATGTCTGGATACATATGGATGCACAAATGACTTTCAAGAATATAGAAACCCTAAAGAATTCCAAGACCCAGAGGGTGGAAACCACTAAAAATAGGAGTGTGAGTTTTGTTTGTGGAGAAGTTTTTGCCTGCTTCATCATTTTCAACATTGTAAGGTAAGATATGGTGGAGTGGGGTTCAGGGGAACCAGTTAGAAATGCACTATGTGCATCTTGACTGAACAAAGCTATTTGTTGCCCTACAGTAGTGAATCTTCCCAGGCTCTTGTGTAGCTGTATTCATAATATGCGCTGATTAGCATCTTGTCAGCTGAATGGAAGCCCAGGTAGGGTTCTGGTTGGACTGCTGGCGGCATTGTCCTTAATAAAATGGGGCCTTTCAACCAATGTGCTATTTTCGTTCCCACATCACCTGATAAGTCCTAGTCTTTTGATGAACTACAAATAAAAACCAGTTCTCCATCTCAAGGGGCTATTAATCAAATAGTATCTGTTTAAAGAGAAAAAAAGACCTATTGCATGTCCCGTTCATAATACAACAAGGCAATTGTAACTGAGCTACGACATCATGATACTGTACTTTTATCTGAGCCAAAGCTTACCTGGCCATCCTTCAGATTTGCCATTCTTCCCGACTCCACAGGATAGGAGCAGAAATTCGAGCCCGGGTGCTGCTTTTATGCACAGTTTGTGGCCTCTCTCTTAACTCCATTCCTTAGCAGAAAGAAAGAATTCAGAGTTTGGTGGGTGAGGTGGGCTGCTGCATTCTTTCTATTTCAATTGTATTGAGGAGCTTTTGAGATTTTCCATTTTTGTTTTCTTTCATCATCCATCTAGCTGTCGTTTGGAAAAGTTGGGAGGAGACAGCATTTAGAGACAAACTACAACCTTCAAATAGAAAAATGTACATTTAAACTCTAGAATTTCAAAGAAGTTAGTTTGCAAATTGGATGTTTTTCAAGAAATGTAAGTATTTTCCACATCCTGCCTCTTTCAGCTGTCTTTTTTTTTCCTTTTGCATAAGGTGCAGTCTCAGATCAGTGTTGTCCTGTTTTCCGTTTCTGATGAAGCTTTAAAGTGTTTGATTGACATTTATCAGAAAGTTGTGGCAGCTGTGAACACTCGTCCAAAAGCAGATGAGGGAGGTCATGGTGGCTTCCTTCTTGGTTCTTTAATAGGATTAGCAAGGAGGTTTATGCTGAAACTCCATCAAGGGTCAGAGCTAGACAACGATGGAGCTCCCAAATCCATGGATCTGTCATTTGGCAAAATCCTTACAGCAGTGCTGATTGGCAGCAAGATGGTGAATAATCATCTTCCCCTGTGTATTTTCAAAAACTGCCTCATTTAGAGCAAGACCACAATGTAGAGGCTGTGTGGAAATGGCTCAATGGGACCCCTGCTGTTTGGAGAATTTGAGTTCAAATCCACCTGTGCACAGGTTTGGATATCTTTGTGTTTGGCAACATGCCATTTCCTGCCGGATTTTGTTGTGGGTCTTCCCCACAAGTAGAGGATCTCTGTTCAGAGGAATGCTAATTGGGTGGGATTTCAGGAGCCTCTCAGCCAACCATGGGCTCAAGCAGTGCTCCTTTCTTGCAGCTGTACTTGATTATGTTTTTAGCTGCCACTGTTAGTGAGTCAAAAGCCACATCTGTTGAGAGCTGGGTTGGCACTTCCAGGGCGGTCGGCCACCTTTCCATCAGTTGCTCCAAAGAGGGTCCCGGGTATGGAGCAGATAAAGCTGAATGTAGGGTGTTTGGTTCTGTGAGGCTGTTTCGAGGAGGAAAAAAGGGAGAAATGATTGAATTTGCCATTGAGTGGCTAGCCAGTACATTTTATATCTCTTATGCTTTTTTGTCCTGGTTGCTTTTATTTCAATTAGAAAGTCTTAGTGGTAAACTCATTTTTCATTGAAGGTGCAGTAGAGCTATCTCTCTGGATTTTGAAGACTTTTCCTATGGAATCATTAGTTTCTTGGTTGATTTCTGAAGCTGAGACTTTGGAAAAGATGACAGGAATAAACTTCCACTAAGTTTATCTCATTCATTTCTAAATCTTTTCTGTGTGTTGGGTGGGGATAAATATATTCCCTTTAGTGCAGGCTATCCTGGAAAATATTTTCATTTTGAATACAGTGATCTAAGTAATCAGCTTATTACAATAGCCTATTCTCCATGTTGTCCTTTTTTGAAACAAATACAAGTAAATTGCAAGCACTTTGGAATTTCTTCAGGAATCCATAATCTAGATAGCTCCTCTTCTATCATGACCAGATATATGATTATTTCTTCATATTTTAGGACTCATTTCTTCAAGTGGTTTTGACTTCCTATTTTCTGGATTTGATCCATCACTTATGTCAGATCAACTAAGCCTGGTCCATCATGGTTACAAAGTGCCCAGCCTGGCACCATGCATGGTAGGTACTGCTTAGATTAAGTTGTATGTGTTTCTTTTCGGTGCTGTAATAAATTGCCACAAATCAAGTGGCTTAAAACAAGAAAAAATTATTTTCAGAAATCCAAAATAAAGGTTTCAGCAGATGCCATGCTCCCTACCATGGCCCTGTGGGAGAATCTGTTCCTTGCTGCTTCTGGGTTCTGGTAGCTTTCAGCATTCTTTAGTCTTCCTTGGCTTGTGGCTATATCACTCCACTCTCTGCCTCTGCCTTTATAGCACCTTCTCCTCTGTATGGGTCAAATCTGTCTCTGCATCTCTCTTGTGGTGGCACTTGGGAACTCACTGGGATAATCCAAGATAATCTCCTCATCTGAAATTCCTTAACTTACCTATGCAGAGACCGTTTTTCCAGAGATAGGGCAGGGCATATTTTTGGGAGTCTCATCAGTCTACCACACCCATGGATGGATTCTGCATAATATTGTGATCAGTCATTGGATCTTCATTTAGGCACTTGTATTAGTCCATTCTCACACTGCTATAAAGAAACGCCCGAGACTGAGCAATTTATAAAGAAGAGAGGTTTAGCTGGCTCACAGTTCTGCAGGAACTATAGGAAGCATGGCTGGGGAGGCCTCAGGAAACTTACAATCACGGCAAAAGTGGAAGAGAAAGCAGGCTCATCTTACATGGCTGGAACAGGAGGAAGACAGAGAAAGGGGAGGTGCTACATATTTTTAAACAACCAGATTTCGTGAGAACTCACTATCATGAGAACAGCAAAGGGGAATCCACCCTCATGATCCAGTCACCTCCCACCAGGCCCCTCTTTGAACATCGGGGATTACAATTTGACCAGAGATTTTGATGGGGACGCAAATCCAAACCACATCAACACTCAATCTCAAAGATACTTGCTTCTGTTCTATTTTTGGTGCACTCTTTGGTTCAAATCACTTCTGTTTTAATATCCTTTTCTTGTTGTTTCTTTTGTCTTTACAGTATTAACTTATCTGCAGCACAAATGGCTCTCACTGCAGTGGGAATGACTTTGATATTGGCAGTCTGTGTCATTAATACTGAATTTTACATGTTGTTTGGGACTGAGGACAAGGCACTATCACCATTGAAACTAATCAAGAAGCTGTATGTGGTGTCCAAAGTGGGATTATTGTGCATATATAGGTTAGATGGCATCAAAGTCTTGTTGTTAACAATAAGGTAATTCCCCCATAAACTCAGCTTCTGGCATTTTACTCTCTAAGCTTTATTCCTGTCTTTAAATTCACTTCCTCTAGAATTTCCAGTTTCATAATTCTTCAAATCTCTGGGACCTACAAGCCATATTACTTCCACCTTGGCTAGCTAAAATGCTTTGTCAAAGTGTTATAATAACTTTCTCAACTTCCTGCTCTCTCTTTGGTGCACTCACTTGTTTAAGCCTTAACGCAGCTTAATTCTACCTGTGCAGATGAATGGCTTGATTTTGATTCGTGACCACTGTCCTCAAGTGGGTTTGCATGCTGCTCAACAGTGATACCAAATTTCCCAAAGTCCATCCATTCTCCTGCTCCCTTGGATGAATATTTTGTAGCTTTTCTTTCATCAGACCTGCCACATTTCTTTCCCTATCCCTCATAGCTTCTTATTTCATGGAGAAAATAGCAGCTATCAGAAAAAATGTCTAATTTTCCCCACCTACCTGCATCTAGTTCACGTATTCTGACATATCTCCAGTTGTGATGGATAAACTACCCATTTACCCGACAAAGACCCGTCATTCTACTTGGCGCCCCAGACTCCATCCCCATTTGCCTATTCAAGGATATTCTTCTAATAATTCTTCCCCTCTTTCTGCATCCTATTTCCTTTTTTTTTTTAAACTTCTGTATTGGACCTTCCCCTCTAAACATATAGTTATTCCATCTTAAAAGCCCTCTAGATATTATTTGCCCCTTCAGTTATCTCTTGTATACTGCCGTTATTTACTGTTTATCTTCTCTTATTATCTCTTGAATGGATTGTAGTCAAACTTTCACAGTGTTTCTCCTCAGAAACTGTTTTTTCAAGGCCATCAGCAGCCTTCATATTATTAATCTTACCAAATCCAGTGGAAGCTCTCCATCCTCATTTCACTTGACTTACCACTTTAACACACACGGTCATGCCCTCTTCCTGGAAGTCTTTGATTGTGCGGCCTCCAGAACCCCACACCCTCCTTTCCTCCTGCCTTATGGGTTGTCCCTTCTGTCTCCCATGTTTTCCCAGCACCAGTTCTTGGACACTTTCATTTTCTCCACACCTACTCCTTGGTGTAACTTACTTTCACTCAGTATCATGACTTGAAATACTATTTAGACTGATTATCTAGATTTGTATCTGTAGCTTGGAAGTTTCCTAGACTCTAACCTCATGCATTCACTACCTATTTAGCATTTCTACACGAATATTTAATAGGCCTCTTACCATGGCTAAAACTGAGTTCCTGTTCCCCCTGCTCCCACTCCCCCAAAAGCAAAATAAAACAACATGCTTCTCCCAAAGCCATGGCCAATGATCATTGACAGGGAACTTAGTTCTTTTATTTGCTCAGGTCAAAAACGTAGTTGTTCTTGACTCCTCTATTTCTCTCACACCCCTTGCCTGATTTACTATTAATAGCAATACCTCTAGCTGTTCTATCTATAGGTGCAGATGCACCTCTTGGTTCAAATTATCTACATCTTGCCTGGATTATTAGAAAAGTGCTTTACACTGGTCTCAACTTCTGCTTTTATCTACCTTCAGTCTCATCTCAGTAGAGCATGCAGGTGATCCTATTAAACGTGATCAGGTTATGCTACTTCTGCTTAACGCCCTCCAGCGCTTCCCATCTTCCACATGGCTTATAAGGCCTGATTTAGCTAGCCTTCTCTCTGATCTTCTCACCTACCAGTTTCTCCTTACTTACTATTCTCTAGCTTCACTGGTCTTTGCTGTTCTTCTAACATGCCAAGTGTGCTTCTACCTCAAGTCTTTGTATTTAGCATTTAGTTCTTAGAAAACAAAACAAAAATAATATCTTCATTTACTCTCATTTCTGCTCCCCTGATTTGGGGCCAAGTGTGCATGTGTATGTAATTTTTATTCTAAGTGTAATTTCCTTGCTATTTGCTGGTGCCTTATGTCATTTTACAGACTTATTATGTATCTCCTTTGCAACTTCACATAATAATTGAAATTCTTGTTTACTTATGCTTTTAAAAAAATCACTGTATTCCATTTTTAAATTATGACTCTTTTGTCTCTACCTGCTAGGCACCATTGAGGTAGAAGATTGCATTACCCCTAACATCAGTGGAAGTTCATAGGTGACAGGGGCCATGGTTATGACCAAGTCCTCTCTCATCCCCAGAACCTCTGAGAGAAGGAACACAGGCTGGGTGACCTCAGGCGAGTCTAGTAGCCTTCGTTTCCCTTCTGTAAAGGGAGGAGGTTGAACCAGTTGATCTCTGAGGTCCTTTCCAGCTCTAACAATCTGTGAATGTGGGCAGGGATGCCGCTCAGGCCATAAATACCTGCTGGATTATATCGTGGTCTCTCCCTTTTCCTACCTGCTCTTCGCCAGCTCTCATGTTAAATTTTCCCACCACACAGGAACACCAGAGGCAAGAGGCTTACAGCAGGTACCACCCCTGCTTGCTGCCAAATATCTCCCCAACCTCGCCACTGCCTGCATGGATGGGCTTTTGCCAGAAATTGGCCTGCTTTACTCCCCTTCCACAAATAAACTTTAAAGTACTCCCTTGAAGAGTGAGAAGCTGCCAGTGGTACTGGCAGTGAGTTTTATAATTATTTTTTGATATTTTCCATGTGGCTTTTGGTCTGAGGGTAGCATGTTTGGGTTGGGTTGTTGGAGGGGTTTCCCATGGACATGGTTTTGTACCTGCCAGCCATGCAGGATGCAGCGTGGTGGGGGAGATCCTTGCTCCACTGGCCCTCCGTTAGCCAGTGTGTGATTGCTATCTCTGCAGCCCTAACCGTTGTCAACCTGTCTGCTGTTGTTGGTGCCTCATCCGTGGCTGCTGCAGACAGCCTCAGGCCACTCAGCTTAGAAACGTTAGAAACAATTTCATGTCCTTTGTAGGGACATGGATGAAATTGGAAATCATCATTCTCAGTAAACTATCACAAGGACAAAAAACCAAACACTGCACATTCTCACTCATAGATGGGAATTGAACAATGAGAACACATGGACACAGGAAGGGGAACATCACACTCTGGGGACTGTTGTGGGGTGGGGGGAGGGGGGAGGGATAGCATTAGGAGATATACCTAATGCTAAATGATGAGTTAATGGGTGCGGCACACCAGCATGGCACATGTATTCATATGTAACTAACCTGCACATTGTGCACATGTACCCTAAAACTTAAAGTATAATAATAAAAAAAGAAACGTTAGAAACAATAAGCTGTTTTTTGAAAGCATCTTCTCTAAAATGATGCTGCGGATAGTGATGAAGGATAATCAGAACAGCACATCACAGTGGGCCCTGCTCAGTGTTGGCCTGATCATTCATCCTCACAATAGCCATTTCAGGGGAGGCTTTATCTGCATTTTTGGAAGGAGGGTGACTGAGATCTTGATCAGCAATCAGTACAGAGTTGAACTAAATTGGAATGCAGATCTTTCTGCCTTCACTGCACATGTTCTCTCTGTGGCTCCACACTGCCTCTCAATATAGCTAGTGCTAGACTTAGATCCCTGAAGGGCAACTAGATTTGGATAGTTGATCAGAAGCCCAGATCTAATTGTATAACATTGTTTCTATGGAAAAAAATGGATTCCTACTTTTAAACACACTTATAAACTTTGGTAATATTAACCCTTTTTAGATGGAGGGGAGGCTTGCTATGCTTGTTGATTTAAATTCCATGTTAATCACTCAGGTACCTCTTAAAGTAAAATATTAAGACAGTGAGGTTAGTTGAGAATTGGCCTACTGTGCACTGCTGGCCATATATTATGTTTCCTCATCTCTCTCTCTTGCTTAAAATAAACAATACAACACTCCACCAACAGCAACAAAACATACAACTAGAAATTAGGAAATGAGGAAGACTCTAACGCTTCCTTTTAAAACACATGGATCTTGAGGTTTGAATCAAAATAATGGTGTTTTACAATTCATGTCTGTTTAATTGTGACACGGTACACCTGCTTGCTCTTAAGAAGAGAAGTAACAGAAGTATGAGGAGGGGGGAAGGTAATGTGGACACCCAATAACTCTTCTCCAGTGATATCCTGATGAGTTAAGCATAAATGAATCAGAAACAGATGGATTTTTTCCCCCTTGAAATACACGTGGGTTTAAAAACCAAGGGAAAATATGCTTGGAAAAAAATGTTCTTTGTTAAAGTCCAAATGTTTGAATTATAATTTAAGATTTTCATAGGTTCCAGCAAGTAGTTGTGTGCACTCATCTCTAATTTAGATGGGGTGTGTGCGTAAGCTGAGCATTTATTTAAACTATTCCATGGAGCTGCTGTCAGGGAGGCGTAACAGTCCTGTAAAATGACATAAGGCACAAGGGCCTTATGTGCAAACTTGTTTCACATGGGTTCTTGGGTATTGAGTAACATGAATTTCATGTAATTTGAGTCTTGAAAATTTCATAAGGTTTTACCTCAATCTTTGTGTGTGAAAGTGGAAACAATTTCAAAGAGATACCTCCAGGTACTATGCCGGGTATCTTTACTGTCCATCCTCCTGCCAAGGGTGCGATGTCATCTCCGTGACCTTGTGCTTAACTCGTTCTTCTTCATTGTGTCAGGTTCGACTGAAGCCAGTATTCCCTATAATTTGTTCCACTAGCTGCAGGTGTTCCTGTGAACTTTGAGTTAACTTGGACTTCACTGTAAAGTAGAAAACTGCAGAAAGGTGTCAGCTGGATGTCAGGAAAGCCCCCGACCAAACAAAAGCTAGGTATGAGGAGAGATTTCCCAGTCATCTTCCTCTGACAAGGTCCTTCATTGTTTTCTTGGCTTTCCTTGTCACAGAATCTTTGAGGAACTCTGGGATTGGTGACCATCCAAGAGCACATTTTTCCTAATTATGAAGCTATTAACTCTGAGCAGATTCACGTTGTGTTTCCTGACTTTCCATGGCTTTCCCCTAATACTTCTGCCTGAGTGTCTTGTCATCATCTTAAGCTGGACATAGAGAAAACCCTTTTGTCTTGTTTTGACAAGTCGTTAAGCAGCTTCTCTGCCTAATGCCTCTGTGCCTGTTGGGAGGGAAAATATCCCTCCTTATGTTATGGCCTCTCCACACTGAACTCCTATCAAATTATTTCATTTAATTCTCTCAAATATCTATTGGTTTTTTCCCACTTATACTTTTTGCATGTGTAGCTTGATACCTTCCACTCATAGCTTATTTATACAGTTTCACAGTAACTGCCTTGCTTCCTTTCAATCTCTGGAAAATTCTCTTTATCTCCAAACCATTTTTATCTTGTTTCTTACTTGGTCCCTTCCCTTTCTCTGGTAAACTATTTCTTTTAGCATGAATGTGGTGTTACCTAACCTTGCAAAGCCTCCCTTCATTAGAAACTTTTTTTTTTAACTCTCATAACCACCATCTAGTGTCCAGTTGGATTTTTTTGTTCTATTCAAACTAGTCTTTTCTTGGGTCCCCTTTCTACCATTTTTTTTGGTTCATGAATTATGTTTTATGCTGTATTCAATGTCTAAAATACTGACATTTTCACCTCATTAGTGTCTTTTCATCTCATTCAGAAATCTGTAATATTCTTTGAAAAAATAATGTATACTTGGTTGGTAACAATGATGTATGACTATTGACATATAAAATTCCAACTCAAGGGAAGCTTTAGCTCCTTTAATGAAAGGATGATTATTATAATGACTATATGAATGTTGTTGGGATTTTAATTTTTTCAGCTGGATATTGATGTTCTGCCTCATTCATTCATTCATTTACTTAGGGCCCATTTATTGAACACACATTGTACTCCCATACTATATTAAACACTTGGGATAAAATCATGAATCATATGTGACCCCGTTCTTGGAAAGTACATAATCTAAGGAACACAGGCATGTATAAATTATAGTAGAGTATATCTACTATGATGAATGTTTTAATGGAGGCCTGAGAGGACATGAAGTGGGGAGCAAAAGAGTCAGTTAAGGAAAGGGAGGGTGTGTTTGAGGAAGTGACATTGGACTTGAGCCTTCTTGGCTGAGTGAGGTAATGGGGAGAACCAGAGTGTTGGTAGAGAACAGCATTGCAGAGGCATGGAAGCATGAGAAAGGAGGGCGTATTGGGGGGAAGATGAAACAATAGGTGTGATTAGAATGTAGGGTATGGTAGAAGCAGTAACAGGACATAGTCAGGTGGTAGTTTAGACCAGATTCGTGACCACTCTGAATCATATCTCGAGAGTTTCTGGAGGTTGCTTAATGCTTTTGTTTGCATGTGTGTTTGTGTTTTAGCGTAATGAAATGACATAGTTTGTTTTTGAGATTGTAACCTTTACATCATTGTAGAGGGTAGATTTGAGAAAAGACAACTGCAGAGATGATTTGGGAGGGTGTTCCAAAGATCCAGGAGAGAGATAATGAGGGCTTGAAGTAGGCTGTGGCAGCAAGGAATGGAAAGGACAAACTTCTTACAGCAGAATTCAGTAACTGATTGAATTCAATGGCCAAGTAGGGAGAAGCTGCTGATGAATCTAGGAGAAGTTGTTTGTGTGAATGGCAGTACAATGTACTGAGATAGGAGGACAGGAAGAAAAACCAATTTAGGGTGGGCAGATAGCATCTACTTGTTGACCTGTTGAGTTGGAATTGGCTAGGAGGCATCCAAGCAAAGCCGCCTGGAAGGCATTTGGAAATGCAAGATGGGAGCCAAAAGAGGGGGTTTGCATTAGAAATAACAACTTGTCTTTTTAATTTTATTATTATTATGCTTTAAGTTTTAGGGTACATGTGCACAACGTGCAAAAAAAAAAAAAAGAAAAAAAATGAGACCCTGTCTCGAAAAATAAATAAAGGTAAATTTAAAAATAAAAGTAAATAACACCAAAAAAAAAAAAAAAAAACAAGAAAGAAATAATGACTCGTTGTATCTTTAGGCTCCCATGGCCTTAAGACTGGTAGATTTTTCTGCACTTAAAGAGAATTCTTAAGGACTGTACTGTTTATGCCTGCATTGCTCTTATTTCTCTCAGGTATTTTCACATTTCCTACAAATCCTACAAATTTTTCCATGAACATCTCTTCTGCAGCTACAGGTTTTGATGCTGACTCTTGTTTTTTAATAAGAGTCTTTTTATTTTAGGCCTTAACTTGAGACCTTTTAGAGAGAGAACAGTTTCATGTTTTATGCCATTTTGAAGTTGTAGTTCTGTGGCTAAGGATGTTTTTGTCTGTATTGTAAAAGAGAGAAGCCAAGCACATTTCTTTTGGTTTAGACGTTTCAGGCAGGTGATTTCATAGATATTGTGTCTTGAAAATCTTCCCATTCTTCTCTTTATCTCATTGGGTAAATTGGAAACTTCTAATTTACCCAATGAGATAAATGCGGATTTTCAATTTGGAGTTATAAAATTCATGCTTCAGTTGCCAGCCACAGCAGCCAGTGTTGTAGTTAGCCAGCGTTACTTAAAAAGGAGGTGGGAATTGAACAATGAGAACACATGGACACAGGAAGGGGATCATCACACTCTGGGGACTGTTGTGGGGTGGGGGGAGGGGGGAGGGATGGCATTGGGAGATATACCTAATGCTAGATGACGAGTTAGTGGGTACAGTGCACCAGCATGGCACATGTATACATATGTAACTAACCTGCACATTGTGCACATGTACCCTAAAACCTAAAGTATAATAATAATAAATTTAAATTTAAATATAAATTTATAATAAATTTAATATATATTATATATAATATATATATAATAAATTTATTATAAATTTATTATAAATAATAATAAATTTTAAAAAAAAGGCTTTGAGCATTTATCTGGTTTTTGGATATGTGTAGTTTATTTCTTAATTGAGGAGATCATATTCTATACAGTTTCAGTATACAATCTATAAATTTTCTTAGTTGATACAATCTCTACCATTTATCCTATAAATAGAATCTCCTGTGTAATACAATCTCTACCATTTATCCTATAAATTGACTCTCCTGTGTCCTACTATCAAACATCTGTCAGGCCTCATTTTTCAAAGAGCTTTTGAGTATAGAGTCAGGGGCAATATTAAATACTTAATAACCAGTGTAGTCATATGTATGTGTAAGTGTGTGGGTTTATTTAAAAATATACTGCTGTCTTAGTCTTTTCAGGCTACTATAATACACTACTTGTAAACTTGTTGGCTTACAAGCAACAGAAATTTATTTCTCACAGTTCTAGAAGCTGGGAAGTTCAAGATCAAGGTGCTAGCAGATTTGAGGTTTGATGAGGGTCTACTCCCTGATTCATAGAAGGCTGGCTTCTCTGTGTTCTCCTGTGGTAGAATGGGTGAGGGAACTCTTTGGGATCCCTTTTATAAGGACACGCTAATTGCCTACCAAAGGCCCCACCTCCTACTATCATGACATTGGAGGTTACAATTTCAATATCTGAATTTTGAGGGTATACAATCATTCATTATATAGCTGCTGCCAAACAAATATTATATGATTCCATTCACCTATATAAGGTATATAATAGGCAAATTCGTTAGAGACAGAAAGTAGAATAGAAGTTACCAGGGGCTGAGGGGATAGAGAGTTATTGTTTGATGGGTACTGAGTGTCTGTTTGGGATGATGAAAAAGTTCTGTAAATGGATGGTGATGTGATGAGTATGCAGCATTGTGAATGTATTTAATGCCATTGAATTGTATAGTTAACAAATATTACCTTGTATTACCTTGGTATAAAATATACCTCATGAAAATACTGCTCAAATTATTCATTAGATCATTTCTGAGTTATCTGTTGATACCTAGAAATTATCAATGTAATCTTTTGTTTCATAAATGATGTCACTGTCTAAGCTCAGATGTGACACAGGGAACAGCATCAAACTCTTGAAGCTTCTAAATTCCCCATTAAATTGACAGTCCATTGTGTCTCTGGAACTGGTACTTTGTTATAGCTGAAAAATGATTGGATGATGCTCACGTAGAAGCCAGTCCTTCCCACATGGCCTAGGAAGAATTTGTACTTTGGCCTGCACCAAAATATCAATACCAACCTGCCAACTGTCACCCCTTACACATGCTCTGAAACTCACGTGCCCTTGCTGCTCCCAACACCTGTGGAGTTTCAGCAGCCACTGGAAGCCACTCACATCTGTGCTGGCACCACTCCAAGGTCTATTACCTGCTTTCCTGGCTGCCACTGGTGACATAATTAGGTAGCTTGTGGTCTCAATAAATATAGGATTTCTTTTTACCAACTGGTATGGGAATATTTCAGTATTTTAACCATCAGTACATTCCATCTGAATGTCAACCCCAATTGCATACTACAGTGTAACTTCTTTTTTTGTTATTTGTTTAATAAGACAGGATCTCGTTGTGTCATCTAGGCTGGAGTGCAGTGGCAGGATCATGGCTTACTGCAGCCTCAATCTCCTGGTCTCAAGTAATCCTCCTGCTTTAGTCTCCCAAGTAGCTGGGATTAGAGGTGTGCACTACTATGCCAGGCTAATTTCTTTCTTTTCTTTTCTCTCTTCTCCTCTTCTCTTTTGACAGAGTCTTACTATGTTGCTCAGGCTGTTCTTGAACTCCTGAGTTCAAGCAATCCTCTCACCTCCCAAAGTGCTGGGATTACAGGTGTGAGCCACTGAACCCAGCCTGCAATGTACTTAGGAGTTTATAGTAACAATGTTCATAAAGAGTAGCTTATAAGGGCTTATTGCTTAAAGATTAACATATTATGGCTGAGCTTGACCTGGATTCCATGTTGAATTCTTGTATTTTGGGTAGTTTAGAAGTATTGCTATTGGTTTTGAGATGGGGTAAAGATCATTTTCACCTTATCGCAGGTCAAGGCAGAGATGATTTTTCTTGACTTCCTTAATAATCTTTCCTGAACCTTGTGGGGGGGGGTAGTGCCAAAGTTCCTGTTTAAAGTTTTTTGATGTTTGATCTGGGCATAGACACACTTGTTTTGTCTCTTTTCTACATGGTATGAATAGCTTATGAGCTATGAATTTGAACCATTTTAGAAATATGAAAATGCTATGAAAGCTCCTCAGTTCCTTTCCCTGGAGCCCTTCCTCACGACTTCATGAATATGGATTCTTATTTGTGCTATTTTACATTAAATCCTATTAGTATCTGTAATAGGCTGTTCTTGGATTACTATAAAGAAATACCCGAGACTGGGTAATTTATAAAGAAAAGAGGTTTAATTGGCTCACAGTTTTGCGGGCTATACAGAAAGCATGGTGCAGCCATCTGGTTGGCTTCTGGGGAGGCCTCAGGAAGCTTACAGTCATGGCAGAAGGTGAAGGGGGAACAGGCACATTACATGGCCACAGAAGGAACAAGAGAGAGAGGGAGTAGGGAGAGAGGTGCCACACACCTTTAAATAATCAGATCTTGTGAGAATTCACTATCACAAAGACAGCACCAAGCCATGAGCAATCCACCCTATGATTCAAACACCTCCCACTGAGCCCCACCTCCAGCACTGGGAATTACAATTCAACACTAGATTTAGATGGGAACAAATATCCAATTTATATCAGTTTCCTTTAGAAAATCTTCCACCACATGTGATTTTTCTGTATGTTCATAATTCTTTGTGTTGAAAGATAAGCTCGTGATGTGTGTGTGTGTGTGTGTGTGTGTGTACAAACAGAATTGAATGAAATAGCATCTGTCATGACCACCATGCCCAACTATATATTTTTTTTAATTTTGAGTAGAGATGAGGTCTTCTGTGTTGCCCAGGCTGGTCTCAAACTCCTGGGCTCAAGTGTTCCTGCCACCTTAGTCTCCCAAAGTATTTGGATTACGGGCATGAACCATCATGCTGAGCTGACCTTAATATTTTTGACAGAAAACATATTTCGTCAGTTGGTACTCAGGTATCTAAGTCCAAGAACATTCTGGTAAATGGAAAATATTTTTAGTTCCATATTTTTCATAATTAAATGTATAATTATTTCACCCCCCCAATGAACTTACCATCTTTGGATCTCCATTTAGAAGACATTCTTTCCTAAACATTTTTGTAAGAAAGATCTCTTTATGATCCTTTTTTATGTTTGACTAAATTTAGAGGCTGTGAAATTTGAGGCCTTTTGAACTTGTTTCATTCTGTGGTTGAATGAAAATTTTCTAATTAAAAATAGGAATTCTTTAGGAATCCCATCAAAAGATTCTTCCCACCAGTAGAAGCTATTATTCCAAAGTGAAGTTTGAGAATTTCAAATTAAATCTTGCATGCTATTTGAGGAGCTCTCATCATGGAATTATTTCATTTGCTCCCTTGCATTTGTAGGGAAATTTCTTAATTTCAAGGTCTTCCTGTTTGCAAGCTTTGGTTTCATAATTGCAATTTGCTAAAAGCTTTGAAAGCTTAAGTGTTTTGGCATTTCGTTGATTGCATTTTGATTACTTTATTAAAGATTTCTACTTGATTTTGAACAGAATGCAATAAATTCAGTGGATTTGTGTACAAAAATAGATCAATACCATCGTAGGACACTAGGGTTGATTTACAAAATAGTTCTACAAGTTTTCTAAAATCCAACTGGTGATAAAGGAGCAAAGAGATAAAATACACACTGCCTGGCAGAGGCATGTATAAGCATATCAGCATTGCCACCAAAATGTTGTTTCTAGTTGCTTTAACTGTGTGTGCATATAAACTATATAGCTATATATATTTAGAGTTAACTATATATACATATATAGTTATATATAGTATATACTTACATATATAAAGTAATTAAAAACACAATCTGTTAAACTGTGGTATGTATGTGTTTGTGTATATATATAGTTAAAATAACTAATGTAACGAAAAATTGTAAGGCATTTACCTTATACACACACACACACACACACATACACACACACCCCACTATGCACTTGATAATTTTGTAAACTATAGCTATTTTGATTAGTAGACTATCACAGTTTGGGCACAATTTCAAATTATTTCAACCCTATGCATTTCTTAATTTAGTAAAAACCATGTTTTTACTAGGATGCTGTATTCTACCAAATTTTTGTTTTGTATTTGTATCACAAAAACAAATACATTTATTTTCAGTGATAAGTTTTTAAACTGAATTTGCAATTGCAACTGCAATTGCAATATTGTCAGCTACTTAAGACACAGTGAATTTCCCAAATCTTTAGTCTAGTCTAGAGAGTGAATGAGCAAGCAAATTATTATTGGCATTTATTTAACTGACGTTTTTGAAGCATCTGATGACAGTGATTATTCACCTGTTTGCAAATCTGTGCTAATGAGTCAAGCATCCAGTAATGGCATTGCTTCATTTTTCTTGTGTGCACAAGAAATCTTGGAATTGAAATAGGTGAAATTAATTTAGGGGAACAACTATTCTACCTGAACGAAAAGTCATGCATCAAAGAGTGATGGATAAATGCACCTTCTGCAGCTGCACATGATACACCATCTTCAGGCACCATCTTCCAAAAACAACTACCAATTTTTGAAGCAGACACTGATGCTTCTTGGACAGATTGTGGTCATGTGGTCAGTGATGCACTGTGGCTCCAGTGGTGGGAGGTAAATGTTGACAAGCATTCTGTTCATGTTACATGCTCATCTTCAATTTTCTTTTGAAATGGAAACTCAGTGCTTAATTTTTCACTAAATGTGTATTTTCAGTTTTTGAGCTTATTGCTGCCAGGAGGGTTCATTGCAAAATTACAAAGCATTACCAAAAAATAAATAAATAGTCATAGCTTTCCACCACAATATATGATAAAACCACTGTAGCAAGAGTGTTCCGACTCCTCTGCATGTTCTTCAGCAGGGCTGACTGCGAGACCTTTATTTCCTACACATATTTTACAAATACCAAATTTGTGCTTCTCTGCATTTTCCATTGCTCCAGTTGACTGGTGAATTAGCAGCTTCATGCCCTTCACAGTTAAGGCATGTGAGTGGTTTGGGGAGCAGCTTGGAATACTTATCCCACCACTATTTGAGATCTGGAGTAGCTGTCCGAAGCCACTGGTATTAAAATACACTTTATTTTACTAGGGAGTGCTGTGTATGCTATCCTTGCAAGTAAAGCCTCAGTTGAGTCAAGATAGAAAAGTATCTAGAAAACAGCGTCAGATGAATACTAGTTTCTAGATTTAACGACGTGTTAGAGTGATATCTTTGTTACAGCCCGAGTGTCTCCCATACTAATAGATAAGTCCATGACAGAAATAAGTACAAAGTGGTTTATTGTGATATTAAAAGAAACTGGAAACTAGTTAAACCATCCTGGTTTAGGTTAATGCAAATGCTAATAAAAATACTTTAAAAATTAAAATGGCAACAATAGGACAAATGTAATGGGCAGGATGCCAGGACTATAGGTGTAAACCAAGACTGTTTCTACCAGCTGGGACATGTGATTGTGCTAATTATCAGTAATCCTTTCTAGAAGGTTGATATTACCACTCCCTTTACGTGGGAAGAAACTGAGGATCAGCCAGTTTAAATACCGTATCGAGGATAAGAGAGCTAGTTAAAAAATATCTGTATGATTCTGAACTTTTATCTCACTGTAAGAGGGATATGGTGGCCATTCCAGTATCTGAAAACCCTAAGTATAGAATGAAGGTACAATGTTAAAGCATATATAGCTCCTCAATAATTGCTGATATTTTAAAAAACACTTAAAATACACATAAAGACTCCATGTGTATGTTGTATGCAAGATAATTACATAAGAGGTTAAATTTTGAAGATTTTTGCAGAGAGGGCATCATGGAGCTCAGAGGCTCAGTGGTAGAAGTCAGGGAGGTAGTCTCCCAGGGACAGAGTCAAGAGGTGATAGCCAAGCCTGAGTGTGAGAGAGCTGAGATATGAAGGGCTTGCCTTATAAGTTTGCCCAGAAGGTACTGAAGGGCAGGTCAGTTGGTCAGAGGAAAAACAAATTAGGTTATCTCCAATATTAAGCAGGGCTTTGGAAGGAGAGTGAGGGTCTTGTATTCAGAGTTCAAAGGAAAGATGCCCTAAGGCCCTAAGGAGAGGGCTGGCTGATTGGAGTTTTTGCTTTTCCCTTTTATTAATCAAATTATTGTAACCAAGACCGCCATTTTGTTCAGAATCCTGCACCCTCCAAGCCAGACCAGCCTAGTTCTCAGTGCTATGAACACAATGACATGTTTCTGTCTTACTCACAGGCAGCATGGTAGTAGAAACCTGAGGCCCTTTCTCATCCTTCTTCTCCAGGACTGACAGTATCAGTCCCCAAATGTATCTCCTGTGCTTCCCACAGCAACACGTGCAACTAATGTGTGGCTTCCATCTCTTTGTAAAGATAGCCAGGTGGATTTCCAGGTCTGTGACATGATTTCCTGAAAAGCTTGTAAATGTAGAACCACTCTTTGATTTGACAGCAAAAGACGGAAAAGCAGGCTCCGCCTCAAATTTTGTTACATGCTATTACCGTAGTGCTTTTTTTTTGAGACGGTGTCTCGCTCTGTCACCCAGGCTGGAGTGCAAAGGCCTGATCTCGGCTCACTGCAACCTCTGTCTCCCGGCTTCAAGTGATTCTCGTGCCTCAGCCTTTGAAGTAGCTGGAATTATAGGCATGCACCACCACTCCCAGCTTATTTTTTGTATTTTAAGTAGAGATGGGGTTTTACCATGTCTTGAACTCCTGGACTCAGGTGATCTGCCTGCCTCGGCCTCCTAAAGTGCAGGGATTACAGGTGTGAGCCACTGCATCTGGCCTGTGTTCTTGAATTTTTAGAGAGACTTCAAAATTATATTTAAAAACAGAAAGGAAAACCATAGAACAGTATTTTGCAGTGCAATAGTACTCGAAAAAACTTATATATCTACCACCGAGAATTAATATAAATTACATTTTGTTACATATTTTATTAAAAAGTTAAAGATAGTAGGGAAGTCCTCTTTGAACTTTTCCAAATCCTATTCCCATCCTTTCCCAGAAGAAACTGCTACTGTGAATTTCATGAGTTTCCTTCCACCTCTCTTTTTATACTTTTATCAAATATGTGTATGATTGTATGTATTTTAAAATTTAAAATATTTAAATTTTATATATTATATATGCTGCATAAAGCAACATCTAAATATTTTATGTCACACTATACTTTTATGATCTCTCATATTGATACATAAGAGAACTGGTTCATGAATTTTAATGGTTGTATAATACTTCCATCATATGAATATATCAGAGTTTATGCATTTCTTTACTGATAAACATATAGATTTGTATCCATCAGAGTCACATCTGAAAACAGATGGTACGGCACACTCATGCTGGGTAACTGGGGAGAATTTAATAAAAGGACTGTTTACAACTATGTGGGTAATATTTCAGAATATAACAAACACTATAACAAATATTGCATACAATATAAAGGCCCCATAAATGCAATGTCCCAGGCAAGCAACAGTACACCTATTACCACCCCTAGACTTGACCCAGGGTTATTGTTTCCTAGAAAGAGCTGTCTAGAGAGGCCTCACACAAGCCATGGTCTTCATAAAGATGCAGCCAGCTCCCCAAGATTCCTCTAAAAGAGAAGGTGAAAGCAATCACCGTGATGGCATTCTCTTCCTTCCCTCCATCTTCCGGTGGGGCATCCCATTGGATAGATGAACTCGCCTGGAGTGCAGGGGGCAAGGGAGTCCTTAGGAATTAGCTCCCGGGGCACAGGGCATCATGGAGAGGGATGAATTGTGGATCTGGAAAGGTAAAGAGATGTGTGGCAGATGGTAGTTTCATATACTGTGCTGCCGTAGACAATGCTTCAGGGGCGATTTTTGTCATGAATCCACATGAGTCTGCCCAGAGTTTCTCCAGAGTGTCCATGTAGAAGTGGAGTTGCTTAGTCTTTGGCATACAATTTTTTTTTAACTTTCTGCGTATTGCAATCTTGTCTTTCCAAGTGGTTGTATTCTTACCAGCTCTGCAGGGGAGTTTCTCCCACATCCTAACCATGCTATTTTTGCCAAAATGGTGAGTTTTAAATTGTATCACAGCATGGTTTTAATGTACCTTTCCTTGATTATCTGTGAGGCTGAATTCCTTTCTCTAGGTTTCTTGCATATTTTGTTTTCTTTTTCTTGTGTTTTACTATTCATAACCATTACTCATTTTTTTTTTTCTATTGGGCTGTTGTCTCTTATTGATCTGGGGGAATTCTTTATATAATTTGGATGCCAATCCTTTACTGCTACTATATGTTACTAATATTTTCTCCTAGTCTGTGGCTTATCTTTTAATTTTATCATGTATTTTGTTCTAATATTTTGTATTTTATATAGTCAAAGTTATCAGTTTTTTTAATTTTTTCTGTTTTTAGAGACAAGGTCTCACTCTGTCACTGAGACTGGAGTCCAGTGGCATGATCGTAGCTCACTGCAGCCTCATGTTCTTCCACCTTAGTCTCCAGAGTAGCTGGGACCACAGGCATGCACCATCTTATCCAGCTAAGTTTTAAATTTTTTGTAGAGATTAGGTCTCACCGTGTTGCCCAGGCTGGTCTTGAACTCCTGGGTCTCAAGCAATTTTCCCGCATCAGCCTCCTGAGTTGCTGGGACAAGAGGTGTATGTCTCCATGCCTGGCTGATTTCTTTCTTTCTTTTTTTTAAATTTTTTTATTTTTTTATTTTATTTTATTATTATTATACTTTAAGTTTTAGGGTACATGTGCACAATGTGCAGGTTTGTTACATATGTATACATGTGCCATGTTGGTGTGCTGCACCCATTAACTCATCATTTAGCATTAGGTATATCTCCTAATGCTATCCCTCCCCCATCCCCCCAACCCACAACAGTCCCTGGAGTGTGATGTTCCCCTTCCTGTGTCCATGTGTTCTCATTGTTCAATTCCCACCTATGAGTGAGAATGTGCAGTGTTTGATTTTTTTGTCCTTGCAATAGTTTGCTGAGAATGATGGTTTCCAGTTTCATCCATGTCCCTACAAAGGACATGAACTCATCATTTTTTATGGCTGCATAGTATTCCATGGTGTATATGTGCCACATTTTCTTAATCCAGTCTATCGTTGTTGGACATTTGGGTTGGTTCCAAGTCTTTGCTATTGTGAATAGTGCCGCAATAAACATACGTGTGCATGTGTCTTTATAGAAGCATGATTTATAATCCTTTGGGTATATACCCAGTAATGGGATGGTTGGGTCAATGGTATTTCTAGTTCTAGATCTCTGAGGAATCGCCACACTGACTTCCACAATGGTTGAACTAGTTTACAGTCCCACCAACAGTGTAAAAGTGTTCCCATTTCTCCACATCCTCTCCAGCACCTGTTGTTTCCTGACTTTTTAATGATCACCATTCTAACTGGTGTGAGAGGGTATCTCATTGTGGTTTTGATTTGCATTTCTCTGATTGCCAGTGATGATGAGCATTTTTTCATGTGTCTTTTGGCTGCATAAATGTCTTCTTTTGAGAAGTGTCTGTTCATATCCTTCGCCCACTTTTTGATGGGGTTGTTTGTTTTTTTCTTGTAAATTTGTTTGAGTTCATTGTAGATTCTGGATATTAGCCCTTTGTCAGATGAGTAGGTTGTGAAAATTTTCTCCCATTTTGTAGGTTGCCTGTTTACTCTGATGGTAGTTTCTTTTGCTGTGCAGAAGCTCTTTAGTTTAATTAATCTTGCTATGTTGCCCAGGCAGGCCTTGAACTCCTGGGCTCAAGCAATCCTCCTGCCTCAGCCACCCAAAGTGCTGGGATTACAGGTGTGAGCCACCACATCCAGCCTCATTTTTTTTCTTTAGGACATATTTTATGTCCTATTTATGAACAAATTCCTACCCTGAAATAATATTCTTATGAAGTATTTCTCTGAAAGTTTTATTTTTTAACTTACAGGCCTTTAATCCATTTGGTAATTTTTTGTTTACATCTAGTTGATTTTCTTATTATGGAAAATTTAGTTATTCTAAGACAGTTTACTAACTAGTCTATCACTTGCCTTCTAGTTTGTGATGCCTTTGCTCTCGTACCCAGGTTCTCATACAAGTATAGAATTGTATCTGTGCTTTCTAGTCTGCTGCATTGACTTAAAAAAAATGTTCCTGCCTAGACACTACCATGTTTTTATTCATTTATTTATTTTTGAGACAGAGTCTTGCTCTGTTGCCCAGGCTGGAGTGCAGGGACCACAGGCACACACCACTATGCCCGGCTAATTTTTGTGTAATTTTTGTATTTTTAGTAGAGGCGGGGTTTCACTGTGTTGGCCAGGCTGGTCTCGAACTCCTGGACTCAAGCCATCCACCTGCCTTGGCCTCCCAAACCAAAGTGCCGGGATTACAGGCGTGAGACACCATGCCCAGCCACTACCATGTTTTAGCAACTATAATTTAAATCTGTATGCTATGAGATAATGTCTTATCTGGAAAGCAGTTTCTTTCTCTTCCTCCTTTCCTTCCGCCTCCTCCTCCTCCACCTTCAGAATGTCCTAGCTTTATTTGGACCTTGACTCTTTCATGTGAAGTTTATAATCATTTTGTCAATTTCCATAGTTTTTTTTTTTTGAATCACACTGACTGTTTACATTCATTTAGGTAAAAATGACATGATACTGCAAACCAAAGCTGCCCATGGAGAAAGCTTTGTCACATGACACATTGTATTGCTAGAAGTTCAGGTTCTTACTGCTGCTGTTGATGCTCAGCTGTCACAAGGACATTTGTTCATTTATTTGTTGATGCTACAACCCTTGATCAAACAAGAGCATGCTTTATGCCTGGTGGATAGGCTATCCTATAACTACCCCAACAGAAATGCTACCCTTAGAGATTTCACACTCTATTGGCAGAACGTTGGGAGATTTCACTGAGAAGGGAACAATTGAACTTGTCCCTATTTATTAAAAGATTTAAGTTTCCAAGGGGAGAATAGAAAACTAGCTTTACAAAAGCAAAGTGCTTTTGACCCAGAAATTTCATTTTTGGTAATTAGTCCTACAGATATATGTGTTCACAAAGACTTACACATGAGGATGTTCATTCATCGTCGTTCCTAAAAGCAAAATAATAAAAACAATCAAAGTGCCAGTCATTATGGGACTGGTTTAATACTCTGAAAACTGCCACAAGTATTAAGTCTTTATGTACTGATTTAGAAACATATAACATTAAATTTGAAAAGAATAACCTTAAGGCTCAGAATCATACATGGGGAAAGAAAAAGAATATGCTTTTATGTGCATGGAAAAAGTCTGAAAGGTTACTGTTTCAGTTATCTATTGCTGCAAAACGAACCACCCCAAAGCTTAGTGGTTTAAACAGCTAATTTTTTATGCTGTTGATTTTGTGTGTGAGGAGTTTGGGCAGGACACAGCTGAGGAGGCTTGTCTCTGCTCCATCATGACTGGGATCTCAGGTGAAATAGCTTATATAATTGGAAATTGCTGGTCCCCTTGAAGGGGCCATATGTCTGGTTGTTGGTTGGGTTCCTTAATTTTTTTCTACATCACATGCCTATTTAATATGGCTTCTTCATTCACAAGTCTGGAGCCTGGGCTGGGATAGTTGGAAGGTCTGGGGCTGACTGAGGCAATCTGTCTCTTTGCCTCTATTTTTCTATCTCTCTAATCTGTCTATCACCTCATGTGGGATCTTCATGTGGCTAGCTTGGATGTTTTACAGCATGGCAAGAATGCTGTAAGGAAGGGTAAGACTTCCTAAACGGCAGCTGGCTTCTCCTAGAGTAAGCATTCCAAGAGGCCTAGGCAGAAGCCACAAAGCTTCTTGTAACCTGGCCTTGGATGCTCTGAAGCATTATTTCTGCCACATTCTATTGATCATGCAAGTCACTAAGGCCAGCCTAGCTTCAAGGAATTAGAAGCCATCTCAATGGCAGAATGGCAAAGAATTTTTGGCCATCGTTAATCCGATTCAGATATATAAGAAGTTTGTTATTAGCAATTGTCTCTGGGATATTAGATAGACTTATATTTCATTGCATATTTTTGAATGGTTTAAGTTGAGCAAAATGTCATTATTATATCTGCATGACATTTTCAATGGGAAAAGCAGCTCCCAAACTTAGTTACTGATAAAAAGCTCAAGGGGCATGGAATTGTGTAACTTGGTGAGGCATGGAAGGAATCATGCTTGATTATTTAATTGTTCCTTAGTGTGCCTATGAAATATTTGCTGTCTTTTCTGTATAAGGTAGTTTGAGCCAGAGAAGTAGGGAAAGTAGAAGACCAGAGTTTTAGTCTAAGTTAACAAACTTAAGTTCTAGAAAGGGGAAAAAAAATTAAACACAGTTATGTCTGTTTAGAGTTTTCACATAAAATGGAAATCACTCTGTACAGGAAAGGTTCATGTTTCCTGAATTTCTACTTCTCCCAGTTCAGCTATTTGAAGATGCTGGACCTGGAGTCTGTCAAGCCAAAGGTGAAAAGGTACTGGGCTGCTCTTGAACTCCAGAGGCCCCTTAGGAAATGTAATGGTAGCATCCAGCTTGCAAGGCAGGAGTTAAGTGCAAACGGATGTGGCCCCAGTTAAAAATAATGAAGAATAAGGTAAATGTACACATACACATGTATATATGTGTATATTTGATGCCGTGTGTGTATATGCTATATCATGTGCATAGAAAGCTATTGAAAGACCTAATATGTTGCCTTGAATATACATGCCATGACTTTCTTTTAATAATACAGAAGGGCCTGCCTTTCGTCTGAATTCAAAGCCCATTCTCTGTGGCCTTACGGTTTTGGGTAGCCTTTTAGGCTGTTGCATCAACTAAGTGGCTCATCTCTTCTGGGGACCCAGAATAGGAGAATCTACTGTCAGCAAAGAGAAAGGAGGGCTTTTGTTCTGATGATTTGCTTGGTTTGCTGAGGCCTAAAACTCATTCCAAATTTGGGATTATAGTTCTAATCTTACAATTTGAAATTCTAATAAAATTCCAAATTTAGGACTGTAGTTAAAATAGTCCCCCTTATCCACGGTTTCACTTTCAGCAGTTTCAGTCACCCATGGTCAACAGCAGTCCAAAACATTAAGTGAAAAACTCAGAAATAAACAATTCATATGTTTTAAATTATGCCACTTCTGAGTAGCATGAAGAAATCTTGCTCCTTCCTCCTTTGTTCTACCCAGGACATAAATCCTTCCATTGTCCTGCATATCTTTTTAGCCAATTCAGTTATTAGATTAACTGTCGTGATATTGTTCTACTTTATTATTATAGTTGTTAATCTCTTACTGTATCTAATTTATAAATTAAATTTTATCATAGTATATATGTTTAGGAAAAACATAGTATATATAGGGTTTCGTTCTATCCATGGATTCAGGTATCCCCTGAGGTTCTTAGTATATGTCTCCTGGGGATAAAGTGGGACTGCTGTGTAATATGTTTTGAGCTTCTAATTTATGTTGCTTTATTCAATTTCCCTTTTAGACACATTTTTTTTAAAAAAAATCTGAAAGCTTTCAAAGGAAAAAATGGTTTTGAAATTATTCACTGAAGTTCTTGTAAATGACAACCAAATACTGTGGAAAAATCCGAATAGTTTATTTTTTAAATCCAAATATGCACAATTATCCATGGAACTAATATTATGCAATCAAATACTTTAACAGAAATTTACATTTTTCATAAATACATGTTACCTTGTAGTGCTTTTTGAAGTGGAGGTAAGACCTTCTTTGGAGGTCTTCTTTGGTAAGTGCCATCAGTGTTTTGCAGAGAGATGATCTAAGTCTCATGATCAATTACCTACATGCAAAGAATAGTTTGAACACTGAATTTTGATCTTTTCTGTTTTGTTGTACTACTTCGGATAATAGTATTGATAGTATTATTAACAAGGTATTGAGAGTAGTAAGAGAGTCGGCAATATTGTTGGCAGTGTCTTCTTCTTTTGACAAGTAACGATTAGAAATTCTAAAGAGCTTCCATTTGATTTGAGCAAATAAAAGACTTAAAGAAAACAACGAAGAAAATTCCAGAGTAAACCACCTTATGCTTGGGAATCCCGGGTGACTGTAACTATTTCAGTAGGTTTGGGTGCTGACCCACCTGAAGGTCTACAGGATGACTCAGTTTTCCTGCTCTGTCTCTTTCTTTGGACTTCTGGAAAGCCTTCTCTGTGTGTAACATTATTTCTGCCACATTCTATCGATCATGCAAGTCACTAAGGCCAGCCTAGGTTCAAGCAATTAGAAGCCATTTCAACGGTAGAATGGCAAACAATTTGCAGCCGTTGTTAATCTGACTCAGATATATAAGAAGTTTGTTAATAGCAATTGTCTCTGGAGATGAGCTCAGGGGGTCTGGGATATTAGATAGACTTATATTTCATTGGGGCTATTGCCCTGCCCCTGGTTTGAATATGAAAGTTAAGTATTTCATTCACTGCTGTTCTTTCCTCATTAGCTTGCAAGAATTAAAATCATCCTACTTTGGTGCCTGTTAATTGTTACTGCTAACATATATAATGAAATGGCATAGCTATCTGATGATTCAGAATATATATATATTTTCCTAGATTTTCATGAATTAGAAAACATGGAATTAGAAACGCTCCAGTGTTGTCAATTTTAAATAAGAAAACTGATATTAGAAAGATTAATTGAATTAAAAAATGGATGGATATAGATATAAACTTATTTTAAAGATCAATAAAATGTTCTAAAAGAACTCACAAACCCACGCACCCTCAGTCTGAGAAACGCAGCTGGAGAATTAGAGCCTAGAGGAGCCCATTGGAGTTGACTCCCCAGAATTCTGTCCGGAAACCCTTTCTGACTTCCAGAGACTGCTGCTGTTGCTTCTTCCCTCAGCCCCTATTAGCAGCTTCCTATTACTGCTAATCAGCATGGCTTGGAAGCCAATGGACTCTGACAGATGCCACCACCAAGACATGGACACCATCATTGCCTTATAGCTTTTTGGGCTTCTGATACCTCCACCTTCAAGCTTTTTCATCATCTCTACTGCTTCAGCTGCTGTTCTCACATTAGCCTAATTTTTGCCTCTCTGTGGGTCAATCTCCAAAGGGAAGGGAAGTGATAAATCACGTGGGACCTTTTTTCCCCACTGTAGTGGGTTGAATAGCATCCCCCCAAATTCATGTCCACTTAGAACCTCAGAATGTGACCTTATTTGGAAAAGGGGCTTTGCAAATTGTGAATGTAATACTGAATTAGAGCGGACCCCAAATCTGATGACCGGTGTCCATGTAGGAAGAGGAGCAGATACAAGAGATGCAGAGAAGAAGGCTGTGTGAAAATGGAGGTGGAGATTGGAGTGAGGTAGCTACAAGCCAAGAGATGCTAAGGGCTGCTGGGAGTCACCCAAAGGTAGGAAGAGGCGAGGAAGAATCCTTTTCTAGATCCTTCAGAGGAAGCATGGCCCTGCCAGCATCTTGATTTCGGACATCTAGACTCCATGACTCGGAGAGAATAAGTTTTTGTTGTTTGAAGCCTCCCAGTTTGTGGTAATTGTGACGGCCATAGGAAGCTAAAACATCCTCCTACAATATATATTATTCTCACTCTTGTCTTACTTTTCTCCACATGCTTTTCCTTCTAGTCCTCTTTGTAAATGTCTCTTCTTTGCTTCTTCCATTTGTGTCTTTAATCATTTTACCTCTTTCCATTCAAACCCTACTATTTAAGAAGGAATGGGTACATTTTGGCTGTGGAATGCAAGCCACCCTTTCACATAAAACCCCACTGAGTTTCTATTACAGCAGTGTGGTATTTCACAATACAGAACAACAGGGTCCCAATAAATGATGTTATAATGTGTCTTTCCACTAGACACTGAGATGAGATAACCGGGAGAAGAAGCAACTTATAGAAACATTCCTTCCATCTTGGGAAACACTTCACAGTCTTGTTTATCAAAGGCACAAGTTTTGTGAGCAAGTTTATCATTATTTTAGTTGACATTTTTCTCCCAAGAAAAATTTGTGGAGTGCTAATAATGTCTTAGGCTGGATCCCAAGCCAAAATAACTTGCTTATCCCTAGATGAGGAGCAGCTCATTAATTGGGCATTGGACAAAATGTTCTTTTCCTCTATTTGTCTTTAATTACATTAATTAGCTTCCATTTCTATGGCATGGTATGCTTTGTGTATGACACATACCAGGGAAGTTCAAGTAAGGTGATTTAAAATTGGATTTGTGTATTAAAACCAAACCCAAACCCAAACCCGTATTTCTTCCATGCCAAAGAAGGAAAAAAGCCTTAAAAATTACATTGGGGACCATGTGAGAGCTTGCCTGGTATAAACAATATGTAACATTACAGAAAGATAACCCTATTAAATTCCATGGGAAATGTGGGCCCATTATAATTCCCGGCAATAGTTGAGAAGAGAAAATCTGTGTCATTTGGGTATTAATGCTGTCATACCTTAAATCAAGACCCTGTAAGTATTGAGTTGAGTATCTGACAAGTATTTCCAGATTTTAGAGGCTTTCTGAATCAAAGTCTTTTCTAATATTGTCCTAAAGTTTTCTGCCTGTGGGAATAGTAATTTAATATAATTACTACTGTATTATAGTATTATTTTTATTTGCCAACATAAATTCTGTATGTAGTTTGAAATGTAAAAAGGAAACTTGAGAGGATTTCTAAATATTTTGAATACGTTTGACTTAAATGCTCAAAGACGGCAAACTAAAAGTTAAATTTGTGCCTAGAATTTTGCTGAACAGCATTTAGATGTTATTTGATTAATGTCATTTGTCATGTAATACGACTTACTGTTGTACTTTTTTCTCATCTTCTTTTGCATTAGAGGTCTGCTACTTTTGGTGTTTTTGTATGATTAAAAGTTTAGCTGATGCTATAGAAATAGATGATACCCTCTTTCCTCTACCTGCAGCTTTACTGGGTATTTGAAATATATGACAATCAGGTTAAATTTTTAATCTGATTTTTTTATTTTTATTTTTTGAGACAGAGTCTCACTGTGTCACCCAGGCTGGAGTGCAGTGGTGCATTTTCGGCTCACTGCAACCTCTGCCTCCCAGATTCAAGTGATTCTCCTGCCTCAGCCTCCCAAGTAGCTGGAATTACAGGCACCTGCCACCATGCCTGGCTAATTTTGTATTTTTAGTAGAGGCAGGGTTTCACCGTTGTCCAGGCTGGTCTCAAACTCCTGGCCTCAAGTGATCCATACACCTTGGCCTCCCAAAGTGCTGAGATTATAGGTGCGAGCCACTGCACTCAGCCTTGACATTTTTTAAAAAAGTATATTTTCTTCTTTCTTCTACCCTGACCCCTGCATCGTGTCCTAGAGTATGACTTACTCAGTTTGATTTTCCAAGTATGATCTCATTTATCCATGAAATGGGGTTTTATGACCTTCTTCCAACAATGATTTGGGCACTGCTTACCTTTGAAGTCTATCCCTGGGAGTCCCTGAGAGAAAGGGTGGTGTATTAGTTAGGATTAATTTCAGATGGGACAGAGAACCCAAAGTTACAGTGGCTTAAACGTTATATAAACATGTATCTCTTCTTACCAACACTGATGATCTAAAGCTGGTTTCTGGCTTCATGATCCTTAGCTCCTTCTTTCCTGTGTTTCCATTGTACTATTTTCAACACGCGGTTCCATGTTTGGTTCAGATGGCTGCTCTAGCTCAACCATTATGGCTACACACACTTCATCCAGTAAGAAGGGACAAAGTGATAAAGGAGGGCATGACCCTTCCATGGAGGACACTTGCTACAAACTGTAGATACTATGTCTGCTTGCATCTTATTGAGCAAAACTTAGTCACATGGATACATCAGCCTTGAGGGACACTGGGAAATGTATTCTTTATTCCACATTGCTAATTTCCCAGCTAAGGACTTGAGATTCTATACTGTGAAAAAAGGAGGGAAAGAATACAAGGAATAACTAGCATCTTGGTCATTGTTACAGAAAGAAAAGTCATAATGCCTTAGAGAAGTTCTCAAACTCCACCATTGACTGTGTGATGAAACTATTGTCAGAAGCTTGCTTTGGGTCTCAGTTTCTAGTCATCATTCATTGAATAAATACCAATTGATCTCTTCTTTGTGCACACCACTGTACCCAGTATGGGTGGATAAGAAAGCATGAAACATTGTCTTTTTCCTTAATGACTAATAACCGAGTGGGCAAGAAAGATGTTCTTTTCTGACTATTCCTGTATTCATCTGTCTTTTTAACATCTCGGTCTTTTTAACATTTCATCTAATCACTGCCTGCACTTATACCTTATAGATTTCATTTACGTTTTCCCAGAGCCTTCCTTTCCATTCCACATCAGCAGCTTGCACAGTGTCTGGCATGTAGTAAATGCTCAGTGAACAGTAACTATGTCAGGTCTCTGGACTGTTCACCCATTTTTCCTTCCTTATCCTAAATTAATGTGATTGTGGTTCAGTTGTAGAATCTTTTGCTAAGATTATGTCGTTCTAGAAATATACCAGTTCAGTCAGGCTAGAAAATTGTTTTGAAAGTATACCATACGTCACTTAATTTTCCTGTGTGCCATTTATCTACCTTGGAAATTTAGAATTTTTGAGGCAGGTTAGCACAATATCTCCAAAGGGACTTTGGAATCACTTGGTTCTAGGTATATACTTGGGCTCTACCAAGTAATTACTATGTGGATTTGGACAAGTTTTTAATCTCTCTGAGCCTGTTTTTTCACCTAATGGGTGAATAACTTTTCATGGATGTTGTGATTATTATTATTATTTTTTTGAGATGGAGTTTTGCTCTTGTTGCCCAGGCTGGAGTGTAATGGCACAATCTTGGCTAACCACAACCTCCACCTCCTGGGTTCAAGTGATTCTCCTGCCTCCGCCTCCCGAGTAACTGGGATTACAGGCATGTGCCACCACACCTGGCTAATTTTGTATATTTTTTAGTAGAGACGGGGTTTCTCCATGTTGGTCAGGCTGGTCTCGAACTCCTGACCTCAGGTGATCTGCCTGCCTCAGCCTCCCAGAGTGCTGGGATTACAGGCGTGAGCCACCA
Source organism: Pongo pygmaeus (assembly GCF_028885625.2). Taxonomy (NCBI): domain Eukaryota; kingdom Metazoa; phylum Chordata; class Mammalia; order Primates; family Hominidae; genus Pongo; species Pongo pygmaeus. The sequence goes on along the minus strand of NC_072386.2, from coordinate 39,530,939 downwards.
CACCACGCCTATTTTTAAGAGAGATGATGAAGGGTGGTGGTGAGGTACACTTGCCATTTGACTGTTGTCTTTGTGTTCCAAGTTTTTAAATGATTATATTCAGTTTGCTGATTTGATTTCAGCTCCAGATTCATTTCTGTGTGGAGCAGGCTTTGCTGCTGTGTGAAGCATCAGGGGTGAAAATGAGCCCACTCTGGGGACTCCCTCTCTATTTGCCTGCGGCCCTTTAATCTGAAGGCCTTTCCCATTTCTGTCCCACCTAAGGGAGTTGCAGGGGAGAGCAGCATGGTGTGGTCACCACAGCTCTAGCCCCTCCTGAGAACCCCAAGAATCAGGGTTCCTTTTCAGAACTCCCTGGAGCCATAAGCTTAGACTAAAGTAGAATTCTCATGCTCATCCAAAAACACAGTAGCATTCACTCTTATACAGAGCTTTGTGGTGTAGAGACACATTGACTTGCAGCAGGGAGATTTGATTATCTTTACTATCGAGATGAGAAAAAGAAAAAAGAGTTGCTTAGAGGTTGAACAACCTAGCTAGAGGTTGAGGGTCAGAGCTGGAGATTGGACTCACATGTCCTAATTCCAGTTCCACTTTATGAGACTATGTCTTGATCTTCTCTCGGCTGACCAGGGCGAAACCAGAATCCAGGCTTACCAGCCTGAGTTTAAACCTACCTGAAGGGCTATAATGAGACCACACTCTAAAACTGGGAGGGCAAGGAAGCTCTGCCCCAGAAATGTACCACTGACTATGAATTGACTTCCCTGTGAATATCACAGGATACCTTTTGAACACTTTCCTGTCAGTTGTTTTACATTTTTTATCTCTGGTTTTGTGCACAGTATCAAGTGTTATTTTGTGTCTATGAAAATAAGCCCTAGTTAGAGTGGATTTTCTGACATTTCTCATCTCTCAGTACTGTGCTTTACCTTACACAACCAATGTTAGAGCAAAAATCCAGAGCCTGCTATCTATGTGTAAAGAAAACTTCTCATTGAGAATGTTATCTGAATCATTAATGGTTGTGATGTGTCACGGCAGAAAAGTGTGAGATCCTGGAACCAGCATGCTTCAAGTTCAGAACTACCAAGTTCTAGATCTGTTTATAAGCTTCTTTGTGGAAATTCACTGGACCAATTACATTATTTCCCCCATATGATATCTTTAAACTTATGATTTCTGATGCAGTTGTATATGTTTTAAAATTTCAAGTATGCTTTCATCTGTTTTCCTGAATATGTTCAACTTCTTTTCCTTTGAGGACAACTTTGCACAGCGTGCAGTTATTTCATGGGTGACGTCATACTCAAAGTACATGGCCTTGTTGCCAAGTTTCCTGGTGAAGTAATTGTCAGTTGGTATTCAAGGAGCCACATCAGTTGAAACTATTTCTCATGATGTCACCCTGTGTCAGGGCTTGGGGCCAGGAGATAGGATTCCCTCTGACCTTCAGGGCACTAAAACTTGCACTTAGCTACCTTTTGGCAAAATGCCGTTGAGATAAGTAAATGAGATTTAGAGGTTCACTTGAACAATTCCATTAAAGTCCTTTTTTATTTTTAGTTTGTGATAAGTGGCCCAATTATATCTAGCTCCCTTTCTGAGGCTGAAATTTCTTTCATTTTATTATGAAAAATTTCAAACATACAGAAGTGTCAAAATAATTTGAAATCTTAGCTATCCCTGAATAAATAGTTAATGTTTTGCTATGTTTGCTTTATCATATATTTATTCACCTATTTATCCCTTTATATGGTTGGAGTTTTTCAACATAGATACTAAAGAAGGCTAGCTATTAGACTGTGGACATTTTGAGGGGAAAATTAGAGCACAGCTAGTAGTCATTCAGGACGACATTTTATTAGAGAAAGAGCTATTTAAAGAAAACAATTGTTAAAGTAATAAAATTTGGCAGCAGGGTTGTTCAAATTGAGATTAAAAGTGAAACAGTATTCCCTATGAAAAACAATAGGGAATCAAGAGAAATCAATGAGTTTTTAGGAAGTTTTAGACTCTGACATCTGCATGCTGTTGATTCTAAAAGGATAGACATTCAGTTCTGGAAGCCTGAGTTCTAGCAGCTTCCCGTTTTTTAATACGGGTCACTTCATTATGTAACATCAAGTAGTGCAGATTGAGATTCAAATTGAAGGACACTGAAAGTGTAATGGGCCTTTGTCCCTCTAGCCTAACAGAAATTTTTGTTAATAGATCCCTTCATTTTTTGTTATTGTTGAAAGATTCCCAGGAAGAAAAGAATTCTAACCCCATCTCCTCATTTTACTACTTAAGAGCCAAATTTTTTAAAAACAGAATCCTCAGTGACAGCTGGAATCATCCTGCTGGCTCTCACTTTCCAATTCTCCTCAATTATATTTAGCTGTGCCTTTGACATGCTCATAGATTTATGTCTCTCAAATTATTATTTTTTTTATTTAGTGCAATATATGGCACCAATTAGACAAAGTTTTACAAAGCATGGTAAACCAAAAAGGAAAAACAAAATTGTGAAAACCATGTTTCCTTGACCACCTGCTGTTTGAAGATTGATCAAAAAGTTTACAAAGTTAGTTATTGGTAACACACTACACATAGAAAAATAAATCCTTCTGGGTAGTAAAAATATTTCCTTGGTCACTTGATGGAACACCATGTGCTCTGTGTGGCTTTAGTTAAAAGTGACTGCTGTCTTGCTCATAAGCTGTGTCATTCCTGTGTTGTCCTTTCCTCTACGGTTGCTGATGACTTTAAAACTCTTTATTTACTGAAACTATATATTCTCCAATCCCTACAAACAATATTCTACACTGTAGGATTCTATTTATGTAACATTCTTGAAGTGACAAAATTATAGCGATGAAAACAAATTAGTGGTTGCCAGGGGTTAGGGAGAGGGAAACAGTCAGGAGGAGGCAACACAAGGAATCCCTGTGTGGTGACAAAACTCTTCTGTGTCTTGACAGTAGTGGTGGATCCATGAACATACGCATATAACAAAACTGTGTTTAACTAAATATACACATATGTACACACAAATGAGTGTCAGTAAAACTGTGGAAATCTGAATAAGATAGGTGGATGATATCAATGTTAATATCTTTGTTATGCTCTTGCACTGTAGTGCTAAAAGATGTTACCATTAAGGTAAACTGGGTAAAGGGCACACGGGATTTCTCTGTGTTGCTTCTTATAACTACATGTGAATCCACAGTGATCTAAAAATTAAAGAAGTTTTATTTCATGGCTTTCTTTTGGGGAAAATTATCTTGTTTAAAAACAGCATTTAAGCATTTACTTCATCTGGATTTCTTTTCTTTTTTTTTGAGACAGAGTCTTGCTCTGTCGCCCAGGCTAGAGTGCAGTGGCGTGATCTTGGCTCACTGCAACCTCTGTTTCAGGCTGGTCTCAAACTCCTGGCCTCTAGTGGTCCACCTGCCACAGCCTCCTAAAGTGCTGGGATTACAGGTGTGAGCCACTGCACTCAGCTAGGATTTATTTTCTATTTAGTATTTTTACAATGACAATAACATGTAATGGACAACCTGGAAATTAAATAGAATGAAGATAGAGTGAAACTTAATTTTCTTCAAGCTTGTAATTTATATTTCTTTTCTATCTATTTTCTGGCATATATTTCAGTAGAAGAGTTTCAATTTTTTTCCTATGAACATTTAAAGGGAGAAAATAGTTTTATACCAGAATAAAAGCAAACAACTTATTTTTACAAAAGAAGAAGAAATATGATACAACCCAAATTTAGCATATTTTGTACTTTGTATCTCTAGAGAATATACTTACACTGATGAATTATTATAGACCATCAAGGCATGCATATTGATTTCATTCATTAAATACTGAATTTCTGGCATTGTGGAATAAAAAGTATTCCATCAATGTTAATTACTAACTGATATGCTATATTTAGGCTGATCTTTTAAAAAATTTAAAGCAATCACATTGCTTATTATTTTAACTTTATTCATTAGAGACAAACCAAACCAACCAAGTCCTGGTAAAGATTTCTGTGGTATCCTTAAAGAAAATTCCATCATACATGATAAATTGGGATATTCAGAGTTTTGACAATTCCTATGACTAAAAGGAAATTATTTTCAGACTTTCAATTCAATTGGGCTTGAATAATTGATTCTGTGAGCTGGAGGCCCCAAGGGCGTGTAAGTACCCATCCAAGTAAGTGTGGTTGACTGTTTCTTGAGGTTATGAGGATGCTAGATTGCTTTGGTCTACTCAGAACTCTCAGATATCCCAGTCCTCCGGCTGATGGGATTCTACATCCCAGAAGTAAAGCCAGGCAGCTTTTTTGCTGATGACAGCACATCTACTAGCCAGGGACTATGGCCTGTTCCAATCACTTGGGTCTTCTCTACTTTGTTCTTCTCCTGCCAAATTTTGAACTAGTGAAATAAAGCAAATGAGCAAACGAATCTCCTGTTTCTGAGTACCAGTGCAGTGGAATAAAAGTTGTTTGTCACATTGTTGCAAATATGGTCTACATATTTTAGAAATGTTGAGGCCCACCAGGAGCTTCTTGGATAGATCCAGATTAAGAGAGGTCTGGGAAACCTTCTGAATACTCATCAATGAATACCTGAAGGCACAGTTCTTGCTTTAAGGAAACAAGCCCATAGGAAACACAGAGAAGAAATAAGTAATTATAGTAAGTGCTATGTCAGAGTGTTAGGATAGAAAAGGTTTACTTGTTCATTTACTTTTTTTAACTTTTTACTGTAAAATAAAACAAGTACAAAAACCACAAAAATCAAATACATGACTTAATGAAGTTGAAGGTGAACACCACCCAAGTGAAGAAACAGGACTTTGCTATGCACTCAGAAGCCTCTTCATGTGCCGCATTCCAATCACAGACCCTCCTTTCTGCAATAAGTACCACCATTCTGCCCTTTATAGTAACTTTTTTTTTACTTCTTTGTATTTTTCTTTTTGTAGTTTTATCAACAAAATGTGATTGAGCAGAATGTGTATCCAGTGATAATATAGTTTAGTCTTGCCCTTTAAAAACATGTCTAGTTTTCTTTTTGTCTGTAGATTTCCCTTTCATCTCTTTATTTCCTTACAATTATCCATGAAAAAATAAAGGCCAATTGGCCTTAATACTTATATCTCTTCATTCACTGAGTGCTACAAATGGTGATAGTCTAATTCTAGCATTTCTTTTTCTTTTATTATTATTTGGATTACTTTTTAAGGATTCCCTCCCCCCCGATCCTGTTGTTTGATTAGCTAGTAGTACAGTTCATGTAAGAAAAAAAGAATAAGGGTGTAATATTTCCTTTTATTTAGTAGTTACCAAGACAATGAATTGATTTTCTAATGTCTTTGAAAGTGGCCATTATTTAGAAATGTTATTATAAACTCACGGATTTAAAGGTATTTTGGTTACAGTCCATTGTAATTTTTATTATTATTGAAATTCAGGTTGACTGAAATCAGATACTTCTCTAAAAGTTGTAATATCCTTAAGTGAGAATACTATTTCAGAACCTATATAATATGGGCACTAAAGGTAGCATTATTGCTGCCAGGTTGATCATTGTCTCCAGGGCATCTGTGGATATAGGTAGGAAATAAACAAATACACATACACATTCATTCTTAGAATTGGAATGTCTAGGAATTCCTGGTATATTGCATTTTAAGGCTCCTGCTACTTTCTGGCAAATTTATTTTCTGGCAACTTATAGTAATTTGTGCTCCTGCCACATTATTTATAATTTTATAGATAACTAGTTTCAATCTTTTGCCAATTCAATTTGCCATGATTGCTGTTCTTATGTTCTTTAGATTCATCTCTAAATTGACTTTTTGTATCTGTGATTCTGTAAAGATGGGTAAAAATAGTAATACCAGCTAACATTCATTGAGCAACTACTGTGAGTCAAGCACTTTTCCTAGCACTTTACACACAACTCTCAAAGCAGCTGTGTAAAATACCATTACATCAACCATATAGATGACAAAAAAGAGGCTTAGGAAGATTAAATATTTCCAATATAGATCATATATCTGTAGTTAGTCTTTTAGTTTTTTTGTCATCCTACTTTATCTGATTTAGTTTGCTTCTTATATCTCAGCTTTTTCTTCCTTTATAAATTTCTATTTCTGATTCATAGAGGTCTTTTTTGTCCTATTGAGGATGGTAACTGCTTTTCTGAAATATTCTTTTGGTTCTTATAGTAAATAATTTTAACATGTATATACTTTCTCCATTTTCTCAAAATTTCTAGTTTTCCTCCTTTTGTCCAAGGTCTTCTTCTGTTTATTCACACTGGGATCATGAAAAGTCTATTCAGACTTTGTATTTGCCAACAGACAGAGTGTGTAGCTTGCTCTTGGCCTTGCTCACTGACCACTTGTGAACTGTTCCATCTCATTCTCTGTTATACAACCAGAGAGCACGTTGCTATGCACAGCTCTTACTCCAATCTTGGGTGAAAAGGCATTTGTCTAATGTAGCTTTAGTTGTTTGAGGAAGAATCTTCTCTTACTCTCTTCTTGGGTCTCTGAAATGGAACGTATGGATTACATTGAAGACTGAAGACCTTAGTGTGTACTGCTACCAAGGTTTTCAGGTTCATCATCTCTTTATCCTCCTCCATCTCATGGTACAATACATATTTATTCTATACCTCTAGGAAGGCATTGTGCCACTAGCAGTTCCCACCCTTCTTCAGGCATGGATGCATTTGTGTGTGTGTGTGTTTTCTTCCTAAGTGTTACAATTTCTAAATACAAGTCAGAAGAGAAGAACTGAGGGAATAGTATGAGAACAGTGTGCTGGCTATTTCATATTGCTTACTCATGCTATAGAGAAGTGATTGCCTAATTTTCTGGTTAGTTCAGATGCTGTCTCTTTGCCAAAGGTGAGGCAGATGAAATTATAACCCCACTATTCCTTCAAATTGATGAGTGTGCATTGTTTCAGATGGTAAAGCAGACACTGGCTTCTGTGTTTGATTCTTAGGTTAGCACCATTGGCACTGTAGTTAGGAGGATGTTCTCCCACACAAACAATGTGGTATCCTCATTGATTGGTGCTAGTTTGATTTCGTCTGTTTCCAGGTCTTACAGAATTTAGTGTAATGTTGGGACAGGCTGTGTCATGCACTGGCTGGACCCATGCCATTTTAAAACCAGTATCCATGCATGAATTTTGAAGATCAGTTATTTTTAAAAGGTCTTCGGAGGGCTTCTAATACATTGGAAATCCTTCATTGAGGTTTTAAACATAATTTCTTTAAATGCAGAATGGTATCTAACTGCCTCAGTGACATTGTATCTAGGGATTTTTTCCTATTCCAAGTACAGCTATTACTGGTTTTTAATTGCATCGACCCAGAAGATATTTTCAATGTGCTCGTCTAGGGTCTTTCTTTTGAGGCCCCTTTTTGAATCCTACTTCAGGAGTTCTGTATGATAAAACTTTTTCCTCCTCTCACAGTTTCGGGGAGTTATCTCCTGATTGAATTACATTATTCAGTACCTAGAATTATTTTTGCTATATGTGTATACATTGAGCCTAATTTTTATAGTAAGCATAGACACTAACTGCATAAACATCAAAGACAAATAAAACAGAAATGGAGTGTTTACTAGATTGCCAGTCAAAATCTAATTTCTCTCTGCTATTGGAATGAGTAAGCCTACAGGAAATAGGAAGAAGATGTGATATTAGAGAATAATTTTAATATTTCTTGGGCAATTTTTAATCCTTCCTCAGCAGTGAGTACAATGTGACAATGCTTTCTGGAATAGAAAAGGAGACCAAATTACAAGGAAGGAAGCTGAGATACAGGAGGTAGACTTTGCCTTCATGAGGTGTCTGGTGTCAGACACATCATTTAGCCATATTCTAATAAAAGGCAATTATAGTTTGTAAATCCACACCCTTTGGAAGGAGTTAAGGTCATATACAGTACTAGTTTTTCCTTTACACATCTTACCTTTTTTCCATAACTAAGAAAATGATCATGAGTATTGCTGAGTTTTAAATTCTCTTTGTTTTCTATAAAATGAGATCTGAAGAAATATTTGAGCAGTATGCTAAATGAGCTAGAACACCTAGTTGTAGATTAAACACGTGTGAAATCTATACATTAAGCTATTTTTAGAAAGTGTTCTTAGGGAGGATCTTAAATAAGTTGAATATTAGATAATTTTTGAAGTCTAAAATTTGTAAAATATTATTTTCATTAGGCCAGTAGAAAAGCGGAAAATAATTTTATAAAGGTAACAGTTACTTTAGGCATATGCAAACTTGTTTTGGTGTTAAGAGTTTATATTACATGCTATATTAAAAGTCCATGATGAATTTCTTTTTAAATATAGAAATTTTGTAAAACAAAAAACCATAAAATAAAAATTGAGGATAATAAAAGATAACTGTAGTAACCTTATCCTGTACCTCTGGGCTTATCTCTTTTATCAGCCTTGAACTTGTGGCTAATCTTCAAGTAGTATATTCAGATGCCTGCTCTATGTTTCTACTTGGGTATTAACACTGATATTTCCCTCTTAATGGGGCCTCATCGTCTTCCCCTAGTTCCCATTCTAGACCATCAGTATTTCTTATTTCAATTAATATTCTACCATCTATCCAATGATCCCCAAAACAACAACAAATGGGAGTATCTTAACCTCTTCCTGCAAGGACCCATTATATCTTTTATCAACAAGTCCTCACAACTACCCCTCCTATCTACCCCAACTGCCCTGTTAGCTCTTACTCAGAACATGGCATTATCCTCCTCTTTGCCTTATTCATGTGAGCATCTATGCCATTTCTGTGTCTAAAACCCTTGGATGACTCACTGCTGTCCTCAGAGTGAAATAGAAGCACTTGGGTGTGGAGTACGGGCCTTGTGGTAACCTAGCCTGAGCCACTTGGACAGCTTGACCCTTCTTTCTTGTCACCTTTAACTTGATGCTTCAGTGACTCTGAGCTGTGGGTAGGTGTCAAGGCTGCCACAGTGACTTCCCTCCTGTATTTTTGCTGTTTCCTGTGTACAGAATGACATTTTCCTTCTTTATTCTACATGTTCCTTCTTACCCTTTAAGTCTGAGCTCATGCATCATCTTCTGCAGGATGTTGTCCCTGGTTCTGCTCCCCCTCGACCCCTTAAATTGGATTAGGCACCTCTGTGCTCCATTGACACTGTGTGCTTACTCCTATCTTCACACTTACTTGATCTTTTCCTCTGGCATTGAATTTGCCAAAAAAATTTATGTCTTTTTCCTGTGAAACTCTATGCTTTTTGAAGGTAGGAATCAAGTTTAATGTGCCTAGCACAGACCTTGGAGCACAGAAAAAGATTAATTGAATTTATGTATGCAATCATAAACATGCTTTACTTTAAATAGTAGACGTTTTCCTAAACATTTCTATATACATTTGCTGTGTAGTAAATTTGGTTATTGTTACATAAATATCTGTTTGCGCACATACATATATACATATAAATAACTAATTTTGTTCATATGGCAAAACCGATTTCTGAAAGGTGGCCTTAATGCTGTTTGTTTTGTGAAGGGCATTCAGGTATGAGAAAATAAAATATACTATTATAACACATTTGTCTTTAATTGATAGTTTGGAGGGTTGGAAAATGTAGTCAAGCAAACTGCCACGTGTCCTTTGAACACTGAAACCAACTTTGTTTTTTAGAGCTAGCTATTGACCTTGAAAAATAGTTTCTTGTCTATTCAACTGACAAGAGTAAATTCTTTAGGATCTCCAAACTAGTGAATAGTTTTGTGACTTAAATTTGTTTTAGCTTCTTAGTCTCCAAGTGCCTAAAAACTATCAATACTACTTTAACTGTGATATTAAGTGGACTTTTGAATCTAGGACACAAGCAATCATAGCTAATTAGAAGTCTTAGAATTGGTACATAATTAAATTAACCTATGGTATAAACGTTTCACAGAGAGAACAATCATAATTCACAAAATACCTGTACTATTATTGGAAAAGTAAACATTTGTATGACTTTATGAAGGTAATTTTTTCCATGTCAACAGCTGTTATAAAATTGTGGCCAAATTTAAGTAGCTTTGCAAATTTAACTCAATGGGGCTTTTATTCAATTTTATTTTATAAAATTTAGTTTTATTTTGGTAGTTCTTCAGCCTGTACACTTGAAGATGCCTGTCCAAAAGATACATTTTTAACTTCTTAAATGTGACCATTCATCAGGGGAGATTATCCTTTTTATTATTTTATATGGGGAAAAAGACAACTTAAAGCATATCATGTGCATATTTTCCTTCTATGATACTAATCAGAACTAGATAAGACCCTCTCCCTATATCCTTCATATCTTTCTTTCTTTTTATTTTAAAGTTAAAATTTTTATTTACTTTTTCTGGCTTTATCAAAATAGAATTGACAAAATTATATATATTTAAGGTGTACAATGTGATGTTTTGAAATATATATATACATTGTAAAATGATTACCACTATAAGCTAATTAACATAGTCATCATCTCACGGTGACCTATTTTTTGTGTGTTTGTGGTGAGAACATTTAAGTTCTATTTTCTTAGTAATTTTCTGCAATACAGCGTAACTGTAGTCACCATGCTGTACTGATTTCTGAAACTTATTCATCCTACATAACTGAAACTTTGTACCTTTTGACCAACATCTCCCCAATGTTGCCACCCCTCAGCCCCTGGCAATCACCATTCTGCTCTCTGCCTCTATGAGTGTGACTTATTTAGACTCCATATATGTGAGATCATACAGTATTTATCTTTCTGTGCCTTGCTTATTTCACTTAGCATAATGTCCTCCAGATTCATCCATGTTGTTTTAAATGGCAGGATTTCCTTCTTTTGTTAAGGCCGAGTAATATTTCATAATATATATGTGTGTATATTTGTGTATATCATATTTTACTAATGCACTCGTCTGTTGAACACTTAGGTTGTTTCCATATGTTGGCTATTATGAATAATGCTGCAATGAACGTGGGGTTCTTTGGGATAGTGATTTCATTTTTTTGATACATACCAGAATGGGGATTGTTTGATCATCTAATAGTTCTGTTTTTAATTTTTTGAGGAATCCTCATACATTTTTTCTTAATGGTTGCACTAATTTACATTCCTACCAACACTGCACAAAGGTTGCCTTTTTTTTCACATCCTCCCCAAAACTTAACCTTCATCTTTGTGATAGTAACCACTCCAAGAGATGCAAAGTGGTATTTTATTATGTCTTTGATTTGTATTTCACAGAAAGTAGTGATGTCAAGCATCTTTTCATGTATTTGTATGGCCATTTGTATGTTTTCTGTAAAAAATGTCCATTCAGGTTCTTTGGCATTTTTTAATTGGGTCATTTTTTTTTTCTTTGGCTTTTGAGTTGTATGAGTTCTTTACATGTTTTGTTTATTGTCTTGACTTATTTGAGCTGTTATAACAAAATATCATAAGCTGAGTAGCTTATAAACAATATAAATTTATTTCTTACAGTTCTGGGGGCTGAGAAGTCCAAGATCAAGGCACCAGCAGATTTAATGTCTGGTGAGAGCTCGAGCTCTGATTTATAAATGGCATCTTCTAGCTGTGTCTTCGCGTAGTAGCAAGGCAAAGAAGCTCCATTCATCAAGAGCACTAATACCATTCATGAGGGCTGAGCCTAATCATCTCCCAAAGGCCCCACCTCTTCATAGTTAACTATGGCGATTAGGTTTCATCATGTGGATTTGGGGAGACACAAACAGTGAGACCATAGCAGATACTAACCTCTTATCACATATATGGTTTGCAAATGTTTTCTGCCATTCTGAAGGTCTTCCACTCTGCAGGCCATTTTGTTGATTGACTCCTATGCTGCACAGAAATTTTTTAGTTTGACATATACCCACTTGTTTATTTTTGCTTTTGTTGCCTGTGCCTTTGGTGTCATTACAAAAAATCATTGCCCGGATCAGTGTCATAAAGCTTTTCACCTATACTTTCTTCTTGGTGTTTTATGATTTCAGGTCTGATATTTAACTGTTTAATCTATTTAGAGTTGATTTCTGTGTTTGGGTAAGATAAAGGTCTGATTTTATTCTTTTCATGTGGATATCCAGTTTTTCCTACACTATTTATTGAAGGAACTAGCCTTCCCCGATTGTGTATTCTTGGCACCTTTGTTGAAGATTACTTCACTGTATATGTGTGAATTTATTTCCGGGCTCTCTGTCCATTCTGATCCTTTGGTCGTTGTGTCTATTTTTATGCCAGTACCATACTATTTTGATTACTATTAATTTGTAATATAATTTGAAATCAGGAAGTGTGACGCTTCCAGCTTTGTTCTTCTTGTTAAAGATCACTTTAGCTATTTGGGGATCTTTTGTGATTTCATACAAATTTAGTTTTTTTTTTTCTATTTCTAGTTTTAAAAAACCATTGAGATTTTGATAGAGATTGTATTACATCTGTATATCATTTTGGGTAGTATGGGCAATTTAACAGTATTGAGTCTTCCAACTCGTGAACATGGGATACCTTTCCATTTATTTATGTCTTCTTCAGTTTTTTTTTAATCAGTATTTTATAGTTTTTGGTGTACAGCTCTTTCACCTCCTTGCTTAAATTTGTTCCTAAGTATCACATTCTTTTTGATACAGTTGTACATGGGATTGTTTTCTCAAAACAATTTTTTTTTTTTATTCTTGGAGAATTGGTTGTTAGTGTACAGAAACATAGCTGGTTTCTGTATGTTGATTTTGTATCTGCAACTTTACTGAGTTCTTTGATCAGTTCTAACAGTTTTTTGGTGAAGTCCTTAAGGTTCTCTCTCTCTCTCTCCACTCTCTCTCTCTTTCTCACTCTCTCTCTTGCTCTCCCTCTCTCTCTCTCCCTCCCTCCTCTCCCTCCCTGCCCCCTGCCTCCCCTCTCCCTCTATATCTATTTATCTGTCCATCCATCCATCCATCATCAATCATCTGCAAACAGATATAAATTTACTTATTTCTTTCTAATTTGGATGCCTTCTACTTTGTTTTTCTTGCCTAGTTGCTCGGGCTATAACTTTCGATACAATTTTGAATATAAATGGCAAGAGTGGTTATTGTTTTTCCCTTCCTGATCTTAGAGAAAAAGCTTTTCACTGTTGAGTATGGTGTTAGTTGTGGGCTTATCACACATAATCTTTATGATGTTGAGGCACATTCTTTCTATACCTAATTTGTTGAGAGTTTTTATTATAATAGGATGTTAAATTTCATCAGATTCCTTTTCTTTATTGAATAATCTTATGATCTTTTATCTTTCATTCTGTTAATGTGGTGTATCACATTTATTGGTTTGAGTATGTTAAAATATCCTTGTATCCCAGAGATGAATCCCACTTGATTGTGGTGTATGATCCTTTTAATGTGCTGTTTAATTCAGTTTGCCATTATTTTGTTGAGGATTTTTATGTCTATGTTCATCAGGGCTGTTGGCCTATGATTTTCTTTTCTTGTAATGTCTTTGCCTAGCTTTGGTATCAGAGTAATGCTGGCTTTATAAAATTAGTTTGGAAAATTCATTCTTCAAAAAGATTTTGAGAAGGATTGATATTAGTTATTCTTTAAATGTTTAGTCAAATTCCTGGACTTTTTTCTTTGAAAGATTTTTGATTATTGATTCAATCCCCTTACTCATTATTGGTTTGTTCAGATGATCTATTTCTCCATTATTTAGTCTTGGTTGGTTGTATGTTTCTTGAAATTTATCCACTTTTTTATAGGTTATTAAATTTGTTGGCATATAGTTGTTCATAGCAGTCTCTTATGATTGATTCTTTGTATTTCTATGGTATCAGTTGTAATGTCTCTTCTTTTATTTCTGATTTTACTCATTTGAGTCTTCTCTTTTTTTCTTAGTCTGCCTAAATGTCTAACATACAATCTATTCTGGAGAAGGTTTTGTGTGTTCTTGAAGAAGATGTATATTCTGCTGGTGTTCTTGAAGAAAATGTGTATTCTGCTGCTGTTGAATAGATATTCTATATTAATCTGTTAGTCCATTTGGTCTAAAGCGTAGTTCAAATCCAATGTTTCCTTGTTGATTTTCTGTTTAGATGAAAGTGGCTATTAAAATCCCCTACCATTATTGTATTGCTATTTTCCCCTTCAGTTCTGTTAATATTTGCTTTATATTCATATGGGTGCTTCAGTGTGTTGGATATGATTGTTTCTATTCTCTTGATTAATTGACCCCTTTAAAAAATTATATATGACCTTCTATGTCTCTCTTTACTGGTTTTAAAGTCTATTTTGTCTGATATAACTATACTTCTGTTCTCTTTTAGTTTTCATTTGTATGGAATATCTTTTCCCATTTCTTTATGTTTATCCATGTGTGTCCTTAAAGCCGAAGTGAGTCTCTTTTGTAGGAGGCATATAGTTTGGTTATTTTTTAATCCCTCTATGTCTTTTGGTTGGAAAATTCATTCGATTTTCATTTCAAGTGATTATCGATAAGTAAATACTTACCATTGCTGTTGTGTCCATTGTTTTCTGGCTTTTTTGTAGTTCCTTTGTTATTTTTTCCTCTTTTGCTGTCTTCCTTTGTGATTAGATGATTTTCTGTTGTGGTATTATTCGATTTCTTTCTCTTTATTTCGGGGGAATTTATTATGGGTTTTTGCTTTGTATTTCCATGAGGCTTACATAAAACATCTTACAGTTGTAACACCTTATTTTATGCTAATAACTTAACTTTGATTGCTTACAAAAACACTGTACTTTTTATTTCTCCCTCCTCATTTTATGTTTTTACTGTCATAAATTAAACTTTTAAATATGATGTATTAACAAATTAACAATTTAACAATTTAACAATTTAACAGATTAACAAATTAACAAATTAACAAATTATTGTAACTATAAATGCCCTTGTCTTTTGATCTTTATATCAGAGTTAAAAATGACTTACATTATTACCATTACAGTATTAGACTATTATGAATTTTTCTAAATACTTACCTTTACCAGTGATTTTTTTAACCATCATATATTTTCTTGTTACTATTAGGGTCTTCTCATTTCAGCTAGAAGAACTCCCTTTAGCATTTCTCGTAAGGCAGGGCTAGTGACAATAAACTCCTTCAGTTCTTGTTTGTCTGAGAGAGTCTTTAATTCTTCATTTGAAATACAGCTTTACTAGGTAAAGTATTCTTGGTTGGCAGTTTTTTTTTTTTGTTTGTTTTTTTTCCTTTCAGCATTTTTTGTGTGTCACTGCACTGTCTCCTGGCCTGCAAATTTTCTGCTCAGACATATGCTGTGGTCTTATTGGTGGTCTATGCATGTGACAATCTCTTTTTTCTTGCTGCTTTAAAAAATTTCCCTCTGATTTTGACAGTTTGATTATAATATATCTGATAAAGTCTTCTTTGGGTTGATTTTGTTTGGAGACTTTCAGGATTCATATACCTGGATGTCCATATTGCTACCCAGATCTGGGGAGTTTCCAGTCATTATTTCTTTATATATTCCCCTGCTCCTTTTTCTCTTTTTTCTTCTTCTCGGATTACTTTAATGCACATATTAGTTCTTTTCATGGTACCTTATAAATTCCACAGGCTTTTACAATTTCTTTTCTCTTTTACTTTCTTTTTTCTCCTCTGACTGGATAATTTCAAATGTCCTGTCTTTGAGTTCATAGATTCTCTCTTGATCAAGAAAGATCAGGATCATGCTTGATAAAGTCTATTATCATTCTCTATTTCATTGTTCATTTCATTCACTGTATTCCTCAGCCATGGATTTTTTTTTTTCATTTCTGTCTCTCTGCTTAACATCATGTTTTTTTCATGTATTGGTACTGAACTTTCTTAAGACAATGACTTTGAATTCTTAGGAGCTTTTGTAAGATCAGTTACTAGTGCTTTACCTTGTTCTTTGGTGGTATTTTGTTTTGCTGCTTGTCTGTAATTCTTGATTCTGCTTTTCTGTGGCTCTGGTGTTTGTATATTGGAAAGAGTAAGTATCTCTTTCAGGAATTCCAGACTGGCTTCAACAGTGAAACCCTTCATCGGTTAGCCATTCCAGGGATTCTGGTTTGGTCAGCTGGTGGGGTCCATGAGCATGCCCACTGCCAGAGTCCTTGGGTAGGCTAGACTGGTGCCTGAGTTAGTGGGTGGGTAGTCCTTCTGCTTGGGTCCAGAAGGACAGGAGCATAGAACTGAGGGGGCTAACATGAAGCTTGGAACCATGGAAACCAGCTTGGCATTGAAATTCGATAGGGTGAGCATAGTGCTGGGGTCACTGGTAAAGTTTTGTTCTGACTTCACTCTCCTATCCTATGCAGAGGACATTTCTCTTTGTACTGTACTGCATAGGCAGTACAGAGAAGGGTGACATGGGTAGTGTGAAACTGTTCTTTCTACTTCTTAAATGAATATTTTCTTAGTTCTGTGCTCCACCCAGATGCTATAATTTCTCACCTGTATTCATTAGATCTTGTGAAGGTAGTTTTGCTTGCAGATAGTTGTTCAAATTAATATTTATGTAAGGGGATGTGTGTCAGAAATTCCTATTCTTCCATCTTGCTGATATTACCCCCCACCATATCTTTTTATTCTGCATTTTCCATCTTTTTGCCTCTCTACACCACATTTTGGGCTGTTTTTTTTTTTTCTTTTTCTATCTTCTAATTTACCAGTTTTCTCTTCTGTTACCAAACATGGCCATTGGGTTTTAATTTTGATTATTATCTATATTTTTTATTTCTATCACTTCTACTTGACTTCTTTTCAAATCTTCTGTGTCATCTGTATGAACTGAATGTTTGTGTTCCCTCAAGTTCATTTCTTGAAGTTCTAACCCCAGCATGATGGTGTGATGGGGTTGGGAGGTGGGGATTTTGGGAGGCAATTGGGTCATGAGGGTAGAGCCTTCAGGAATGGTATTAGGACCCTTATCGAGAGAAACACAAAAGAGAGGATCACTGTCTTGGCCATATGAGAATACTGTCTTAGTCCATATTTGTTGCTATGGAGGAATACTTGAGGCTGGTATTTAAAGAAGATACATTTATTTGGCTTACAGTTCTGCAGGCTGTATAAGAAGTATGCGTCTTATACAGACATTCTGACATCTGCTTCCGGTAGGGGCTTCAGGCTTCTGCCCATGCAGAAGGTGAAGGGAAGCCAGTGTGTAGAGCTCAAACTGGGGAAGAGAGGAGGGAAGTGCTGCACTCTTGACAACCAGCTTTTGGGGAAACTCTCCTGGGAATTAGTGGAGGGAGAACTCACTCATTGCCATGAGGATGGGACCAGGCCATTCACGAGGGATTCACCCCCATGATCCAGATACTTCCCATTAGGTCCTACTTCTAACATTGGGGATCAAAGTTCAACATAAGATTTGGTGGGGTCATAGCTTATCCAAACCATAGCAGATACAATGGGAAGGTGGCCCTCTGAAAACCAGGAAGAATGCCCTCACCAGATACCAGGTCTGCCAGTGTTGTGATCTTGGACTTTCCACCTACCAGAACTATGAGAAATATATTTGTTGGTTAACCACCCAATCTATGGTATTCTGCTATTGCAGACTGAACTGAGTTGAACAGTCACCTTTTATGATTCCCTATTCCTTGGAAATATTTTTAAGCTTGCTGTTTATTTCATTAAATATGCTAGTCCTAGTTATTTTGGTAATTTAAACATCTAAAGTCACTACAGGTCTCTTTCTGTTTTTTATTTGTGCTCGTTCTTGATCATGCTGCCTTATTTCCTGTGTGTCTTATTAATTTTGACTGCTTGCTTGTCATCAACCTTGAAAATTCTTCGAGTGAGCCATCTTTATGGTCTAGGATGAATGCGTCCTTCTTCAAAGAGATTTTGCGTTTTCTTCTGCCAGGCACCTGAGGCCATTCCCTTTAGAAACCTTTCATACTTATGGATTGAGGATTTTTGGCCCACTGAAGCTGCTTGCACTTGTGGTATAAATCTATTCAAGGTCAAGTGTATGATCACACATTGTTAGATACAGGTTCTGTTTGTACTTTTCTTGCTTTACCCCAGGACATCTTTCTCTGTAGTTCCTAGAAGCTGGTGAGGGTGAGGTGGGGTGAAAAAAGTGCTTAGTTTGGGGTTGCCCTTGTCATTAGGATATAGCTATTTGGGCACCTATTTAGAGTATAAGACCCCACAATGGTTGGACTTTGGCCTTGACTTCTGCAAGGTCGAGCAACAAAGTCTCAAGTGTGAGGTATTAATAAATGCCTTTGGGGCAAAAATGACTTTCCACTCAGATGTACCTAAAAAGGGAGATGGCCCGGTTTATGAATAAATCACACTACTTGCTTAAACATTTTCCATATGGATAGTTCTCTTTTAAATACTGGTGTTCTTCTCTCTTATTTTATAGTTTTCCTTGACATTTCCCTGAAGCTTCCACTTATACACATCTTATACACATTCATTACTGACACAGCATGACATTAGTGTGGTGATAAAGCCATGAAAATTTTATAGCATTCAATCAAATATCAAATATCATTTACAGATCCATATGAGTTGTGGCCTTGTCAGACAGAAAGACTATGAATAGAATTAAGAATAAAACCAGGCTGGGTGTGGTGGCTCATGTCTGTAATCCCAGCACTTTGGGAGGCGGAGGTGGGTGGATCACGAGGTAAGGAGTTCAAGACCAGCCTGGCCAACATGGTGAAACCCCGTCTCTCTAAAAATACAAAAATTAGCTGGTCGTGGTGGTGGGCACTTGTAGTCCCATCTACTCAGGAGGCTGAGGCAGGAGAATTGCTTGAACCCAAGAGGTGGAGGTTGCAGTGAGCCGAGATCGTGCCACTGCACTCCAGCCTGGGTGACAGAGCAAGACTCCATCTCAGTGAAAAAAAAATAAAAAAATAAAAAAAAAAAACTGGGCAGGATATAGCCCAGCAAACTGAGTGTTTGGAATCACAGGCTCGGTTTAAATGGCAGAATCAGTTAATGTGTAACATTGGGAGGGAATAAAATATTAAAGGGAATCACCTGTCTGAGTTTTACAAGGAGCATTCAATCTTATTGCTATCCCCCAAAATACCATCAGAATAAGCAGTCTCAGCTTATTATCACTTATCACCAGATAATGCCAGTTCTCACTTGGGATGTTATTATTTTCTTAGAGCAGAGGTTCTCAATCCTGGCTGCATATTACCATTATATGAACAGCTTGGAAAAAAAAATCATCCTTAGAGATTCTGAGTTAATTTGGTTAGATTGGAGCTAGGCATTAGTACTTCCTCCCTCACCTTTTCAACTATTTTTTTTTCTTTTTCTTTTTCTTTTTTTTTGAGACTGAGTCTTGCTCTGTCACCAGGCTGGAGTGCAATGGAACGATCTTTGCTCACTGCAACCTCCAGCCTCCTGGGTTCAAGCGATTCTCTTGCCTCAGCCTCCCGAGCAGCTGGGACTACAGGTGCGCACCACCATGCCCAGCTAATTTTTGTATTTTTAGTAGGGACGGGGTTTCACCGTGTTAGCCAGGATGGTCTCGATCTCTTGACCTTGTGATCTGCCTGCCTCAGCCTCCCAAAGTGCTGGGATTACAGGCGTGAGCCACCACGCCCGGCCCCTTTTCAACTTTTGAAGAATCCTAGGTGATTTTAATGTGCGGCCAAGATTGAGAACCTCTTCCTTATTGGGTATGTCTTTTAACCTTGAAATTTTAGCGTTTAGTGTCAAAATAAAAAAATAAGTTACATGTATTCCATTAAAGTTTTGCGTGGCATTTGAGAATAACTCTATGTGTTTAGTTTTCTAAAGTTTTGTTAATGTTTAAGAGAATTTGATATTATGTAATTGACTAGCCTTGTGATTTCAATTTAAAATGTGTGAATAGTTTTAGAATTTATGATTTTTAAATGGAAATGTATAAGGTGATTTGGCTACATTTATAGACAGAATTGGACTGTTAAAATAACTTGAGAGACACAATATTTATGTCTAATTGATTAGTTTTATTGGGATTAATAACCTGGAAACATTTTGTTTGTTAGTGAGGCTTTTGAAGTTAAAAAAAAAAAAATCCAACACATTAGCTTGTAAAATGTAGTGTAAAATGTGTATAAAAGGGGATGTTTAATTATCTTATTTTGTAAATGAGACCAAATGTTAATCAAATCCTCCCTTGAAGGCAGTTTAAAAAATACATTACTTGGTTTGTAAATGGATAATGAGATTAACAAGTTAAATTTAAGTGATTTAATAAGACATTTATAAAATAAGTTAGATTTAAGGAATGTAAGACTTTACAATTTATTTAATTGAAAATTATTTTCCAAGTAGCCACAGATGAGATTTTTGTGTGTGTGTTTAAGACCCATTCTCAAGAATACCAAAAACTTACTTTAGCAATTAGCAGGTTCCTGTGATTTTTCTTTTTTTTTCAAAATTAAAATAGAATTTTTCCTAATTAAAAAAGGGGCACATAATTCAGAGTACAAAAGGATGTAAGGAATGAAGTAAAATTCATACTCTCAGCACCCAGATTATGATTGTTAGCAGTTTTGTGTATCCTTCCCAATTACTAGCAGGCTGACTGATTTATCTCTCTGTGGTCTATTTACTGATGTTTGATTAACTATTAAATGGGACAGTATTATACATGCTGTTTTCTAGCCTTCTTTTTTCTTTACTAGTCTCTTTTGGGCACTTTTTTTCTTATAAATTTTAACTATAAGGATTGTATTGTATTCCATTATAGGGATTTATATGAAGTATGTACCAATTGACAAGTTATTTCCAAATTTTTCTGTTATAAATATTAAGGTGAGGAACATACTTAATTTTTTACTTTTAGGTACTTGTGTGACTATTTCCAGATACCTTTCTAGAAATGGAAACTCCTTAGTCCGAGTTGTAAGTTTTTGGATGTATTGTCAAATTACCTTACGAAAGGATCCTAGGCTTGCAAGATTCTGAGAAATAAACCTATTCTTTTGATGGCATCTAGGCATTTTCTGATCATTTAAACCTTTTCCTTCTTTTTAAATGAATGCGTAGCTGTAGTCTAGCTCTGATTTAGGCTTTTCCTCAGTGGTAAGAGTTTGGGGGCCTGGGTCAAAATCCTAATCATAACCCCCTTTACCTTTGTAATTTTAAGTGTTACTTAAATTTTCAAAATCAACGCTTTTTACTTCATAATATCATATCTAATCATAGTTGCCTTAAACCATCGTGTTTGAACAGATAGTTTTGTGAGAGCAGAATAGTGCCTAACACATAGGAAGACCTCTGTAGGTAATTGTTTTCTGTATTTTAAAATAGGAAGATGGAATTAAGTTAGTTCTTCCTAGTACCATCACTCTTTTAATTGTATAAAAGATTGAGGCACAGTTTAAGTTTTCAGCTTTTGCTTGAGACTTCACTCTGACATCTTTCTCTTTTTGGATGGTTAATAAAAAAGTTTCTCTCTTTTTTGATGGTTAATAAAAATTTTGAATAGAATGAAGTAATCACCCTATTCACCACAGAATCTTCTTTCCTCTTTTCCATGATTTTTCAAATATTAAACCTTTTGTATATTTTCCAAAGGTTAAAACTTTAAATGTTAAAATGTTAAAACATTAACACTAGATATCTAGGAAGACCATTTAAAATAATTAAATCAGTGTTTCTCTTCCAACACATAAAATTTAAATAGGCAGATTTAACCACAAGGAAAATAAAATCTTGAAAAATACTTTATAGTTCTGAGTACTACACAAAAAGATACTTGAGCTAAGATATAAAGGTAAGACTTGAGAGGCAGCATATAAGACGAGGAAATTGGTTGACTGAAATGTAGAAACATTTTGCCTTATTGAGTTTAAGTGGATGCAATTTAGTAAAAATTTTTACTCTGAATGAGCAACTTTGCATATATTACATAATTATACACAGAATCCTGCAATCTCTAAATATCACATGGGAAGCAAGCTTAGCAATCAGATACTCCAGTCCTTTCATTTTATAAATGAGCAAAATGAGATTCATGGAGGTTCTGATGTATATTTGATGATTTCTGTAAAAAGCAACATCTGGAGTTTTTGTTAGTGTGAACTGCAGGCACCAACCTCCTCATTTCATGCAAGAGAAAATTGATACCTGGAGAATCTGAAATGCATTGGCTATGATAAGCCAGAATCCTGGCCCAGGACTCTTGTTCCAGTGTTCCTCTAACACTAATTAAGACACATGATGAATGGTCAAGAACAACAAATGGTTTTATTTATCAACCTGAAATTCTTTGATATGTGAAGTAAAGTTCCAAATGAATTGAGGTGTATGTGGGAGCAACTGGCCAAAAAATACCAATTTCGTTATTTGCACAGTTTTAATTGTCCTTGGATATTGCTTGGAGGCTCTGAGTTCATAAGTACAGAATGGTTTCCAAGGGGTATACTTTAAGGAATATTAGAATGCCAGTCCCGTATCCCTGGGTGTTTCTACTTAAGGTAAATTGATTGAGAAAACCCATGTTTCTTTAACAGCCTTTCTGCAGTGACCACTTACTCTCCTTAGGAATTCAGTTCTAGCCCTCTCTGGTTATACATGTAAAGGCTGACCCATTCATTCAATTCAGTTGTTCACATGGCAGAAGTCCAGGACTTTTGAAGACATACCAGAAAGAAATAGTTCTGAGTATGTACCCAAGGAGAAAGTAGCAGACATGGTGGAAGAAAACTCAATGTGAATAATTATCAGAAAGAAGAATGATCTGTAATCCTCTGTCATTTTGTAAAGAAGTGTCTTTTCCATTTTCTCTCACCTGTATTTCTCAAAGGTAAGACACATGCTCAAGTTAAGATTATATTGAATTTTAAACAGGATAGGCAAGGGAATCCATTTAAAATTATGCTATATGTCCTTACAGAGGTTTGAGTTCTCAGGTGAGCCCTCACTCTTTGCCTGTGCTAGCAAACCCTAACTGAGAGTGTGGCATTGCAGCACAATAACTTATTTTAAACTCCAGGTGTGTATGCAGTATTTGGCCTTAAAAAATTTATTACAGATGTCTGGAGTTGAGACTGTTGACTAGGTGCAAACATTACCTCATACTCCATTTGACACTAGCACAGTTGGGGGGAGATTATAAAGGTAAATAAAAAAGTGCTACAATGTAAATGTGTGCTATTTCTTCAGCAAATTGGGTTTTCTTGTTATAGCCATTTTAGTGTTTTATGAGTCAGATAATAGAAATCCTGAAATTAAGTACAGATTTACAGCTTGTTAGGGGAACAGTTCCCACTAATCCCTTGCAGTTTTGATATCCATGGTCTCTTTCATGGACTTAGTGAGAATAACTTCTTTTATATCATGTCTCTCTGAGTTTTCGGAGAGTATCTGTAAGTTTTGATATCAGACAAGAGAGTTAGTGTTTTACATTTAGGAATCTGAAGTAATGGCAGTAGCAGATGCATCAGGGCAGTGAACACAACCTGGTATTACTATCGTAGTGTTCACATCTTGGTTCCCTGTCCTGATGGTATGTCCCCAGATGGTAAGCACCAGGTTGTAATTACTTTTGGCGGGCTAAGGAAGCAGGGGATAGAGAACAACAGATGTCATTTGTAGATCAGCAACAAAAGGTTGCTACAGAGAATTAAATGTCACAGCAATCTGATGTTATTGTTTCATTACATTGGTTGAACACGACGACACATATCTGACCCATATGACAAAAGCAAAGAGAATTGAAAAGAAATGTGGAAGAGGGAAGTGTTTAAAATATTTATATCATTTTGGACTTTTAGTCTTAGTGTGTTTGTAATAGTTTGTTAAGCAGTCTTTTTAAAAGGGCTGGGCAGGGAGACCCTATCTTGACTAATGAAACCACCTAAAATGTGCCCGAGAAGTACTTGGTAATGAAATAATTGATTAACCATCACATTCTTTTAGAACTCTGCAAGCAGTGTGCTCTCAAATGCCTTGTTTTTTGCTTTGGAGCCATTGGAAACTTTTCTTGTCTTTCCTTCAAACCTTGGAAGACTCGAGTTCCCTAAATGTGTTGCTTGACTGAGTTAAATGCAGACTCAGTCAGCAGTTGAGACCAGTGGCTCTTGAAAGAGTTTGTATTTACCCTTTAATCTCTCTGTGATAACCCAGGATATATGCATGCTTGTCTTTGCTGAGACCCCATCCCAGGATCCTGGCTTATTTTGTAATCTTTTTTTGAATTACATGGGCTATGACAAACGTGTTTTGGTTCATTAAAATAGTAATCGCAAAAGTACACTCTTAATTTAGTTCTGTGATTTTTGAATTTGTGTTGCCTGGTGTTGATTGCTGGTTCCACTATTCTGACATTTATGGCTGTGTTTCATCTTGGAAACCATGTGTGGTTGTAACTGGGAGTTGGCAGGTGCAAGAAAAGAGTAAGTGACGCTTTATTGGCATTGTTTTAGTCCTCAAGATTCCTTTCAGAAGGTGAAATAAGAAATATTGACTACATTGGAAAGAATGAAATGTTCAAGCCTGTTAGAGGTATGACCTGATTATGAGTTCACATGTTACTCTCTATTGACCTTATTGCTGTAGTGACAAATATAATATTGGGTTTCAAATACCTACCTCAATAACAATTCTTTTCCATAATGAATAGTAACCAGTTAATACAGAATTAGAGAGCAGATGGCCCCTCAGTGAATATATTGTAAGTTTCCCCAGGGATTATTACACTGATGTGAAAATCACGAGAGTATTCATACCAGGCCCATGTGTTATTAGTTATATAATTCTTTTATATAAAATTCCCTTATCGTTCTTTTTTCTTTTTAAGAAATTTATTGGAGGAGATGGCCAAGAGTACCATCATTTTAAAGTAAAATATCTGACTTCACCTGCCAAAGGGAGCCAATTTGATAGTAAGGTCTGTTAATGATTTAACTTTTCCTCTGCTGATGTCAGCATGAATGTGTTACTGCTTTCAATTATCAGTGAACTCTTTTCCTTTTTCAGAGGAAGACAATATACATAGTGAACATGTTAGAATAATTTTGGTTTTTATTGTAAATAACTTTATACTTTATGTGAAAATTGGTAACAAGGTTTCATCTTGATCTGGTTTAGTGTTTCTCAACTTGTTTTTTCATTATTGTCCCCTAAGGAGCTTATTTTTAGACATTTTTTCCCCCAGTTGCTCTCCGTTTCCCATGCATGACATTAAATACTAAGAACCAAATGATTTTTGTCAGGTAGGGTTTTCACATACTTCCAAGATCCAATTTTCACCCTCTTGGAAAGTGATTATACCCTCCCACTGAAAATACATGGTTTTCTTAAAATAAGCTTATGTACAGGAAACTACTTTAATATTAAATTTTCTTTATTTAAAAAACAAATTGTGTTTATTACAGAAAAATCAGAGAATGTAAATAGGACATAAAACACACCTCTAAGCTCATCTACCGAGACAGTCCTTGGTAACTCCTTTATGCACTTACAAATTCTCATCTTCTTATGTCTGTGTGTTTAGAATTTTAAATAAGCAGATTGTACTATATGTAATGTTTTGTAACTTTATTTAATATTTTCGGTGAGCTTTTTTCAGGCTCACAATAGAATTATACAAAATCATTTATATTGACTGAATGTTTTATTGCTTTATCATAATTTAATTAATCAATATCCTATTATTTAACACTTAGGCTGTTTTAAAAAATCACTACATTGATAAAATCAATTAAAAAGTCACTGCACTTTCCTTTTAGGCAAAGGTTTTTGCAAGTTAATTACTTTAAATGCATTTATTTCAAAAGCAAAATTAAAAGTGATGCACACTTTAAAGCCTTTTTTGAAATAATTTTGTGTTAGTGGACATTTCTACCACTATTAATT
Organism: Pongo pygmaeus; assembly: GCF_028885625.2. Taxonomy (NCBI): domain Eukaryota; kingdom Metazoa; phylum Chordata; class Mammalia; order Primates; family Hominidae; genus Pongo; species Pongo pygmaeus. The sequence goes on along the minus strand of NC_072386.2, from coordinate 39,505,079 downwards.
GAGAATACTCCCTTTGCCTGGAACTTAGCCAACAAAGAGTATTATCACTTTTTAAAATATTTGCCACTTTCGTAGGCAAAATATTTACTTGTTTAATAGGTATTTGTTTATTTCTAGAAGTGGTAGTCATTTTTTCATGTTTATTGGACATTGATATTTTAACCCTTTTCAAACTTAAAAATAGCATCTGATTTTTTTTTTTAGCATGCAAAGAAAGGTCTAAGTCTTCAAGTATTCTAAGGGGCAAATGGTTTTTATACAAGGTCATTGTAAACATCTTTTTTTTTTTTTCCCCCCCACAAACATATTCTGCTTAGGTAGTAAAAATCTTCTTGATGTAAGAACAAGAAGTTCCTGAATGTAAGTTCATGTTAGGGCAAAACAAACATTGAAGACATAGACTTGTTAAATGAAAAGCAGCATTATTTAAATAAAACCTTTGTGGCAGGAGAGAATTGGGGTGGGGGGCACACAAGAATGACCTTTAAATTTAGGGTTTATTAAAATAAGTAATATTTCTCAAAAGGGAAGCCATCTTGTAAGTTTCTCACATGACACAGAGATGTTATCTTCCATCATATGTCTATAAGCTTTCCTTTTATGTAGCAAGCTCGACCTTTGGAAGAGTTAGAGAAGTAGCTCTTCTGTTTCGGATATTTTGTAGATGACCATTTAGGTACTTTATTTAGTCGACATCCTTAATCACTGAAGGTTTACATACTTAATCATTGAGATGTTTGGACTCCTTTCATTTTGTTTTTGGTTAATTAAGTCAGTTTGTTGCCACAAAATAGTAACTAACTTATGCTAAGACTCCCAGTGGCCATGAACTGTTACGCCAAAATAGGAAACTTTAGGTCTGAGATTTTTTTTCACTTTTTTTTAACAGTAGATTTATGTATCAAAATATAAGCCGTTGCACTTATTGACCTTATTTATTGGCCTCACCTTGAGTTGAGCTCATTATACTTAATTTCCTGGTTGTCACGTTTAATTATTAAGATCTGTTTTTAACAACAGTAAAAAGAACTCAGAAAGCCAGATGAGTTTTTAAATGAACTCTCTAGAAGTGGTCATAACCATTGCTTTTTTTCTAAGCTGAGCCACGTTACTAGATAATATTGTTTTGCTTTTGAAATTACATGTTACCCAAGGGCTGATGATTGAATCATTCCTGTCCAAACTGTATGAACTCAGTTCTTTACTCTTTGACATATGAGACAAAACCTTAATTTCTTTACCAACTTTACTTAGTAGGAAACTTGTAGGTAGAAAGATGCATGCCCTTTATCTGTGGTTGGAATTCTTTTATCAAATCTCAGTAACAAAGTAGATAATACAATAAAATAAAGGAAACATTAACTTTGACAGAAAATTCCAAACACATAGCTTCATGAAACTTTTTGTCAAGACTTAGTTGTAGAATTTAATAAAGAATTGAGGCAGAGGGTGTATGGAATTCCTATGTAGATGTCCTTACTTATCCTGAACGCTGTACTGGGAATTAGTTGAATACGTCTTAATCACACAACAATATTTCGACCTCTACTTAAAATATGAGGAAATTGAATTCCAAAGAGAGATCAGTGTCTTCCCAGCTCTATCTGTATACTATATGGCTGCTCTGGAAGCAGTGTAGGTGTTATTCCAAACCTTTGTCCTATCTATGACCATCTATTAAAACATGTGGAAAAAGAACATTTTTATCAAAGCAGAGATAAATGTTACATGATTATATGTAGATAGGTGGGTCTGAAAAGTACCTGGTAAAGAGGTTCTAATCCTCTGATTCAGGGACTAAGGAGAAACCTCCTGAGAAACTCAGGAGCCAGTTGATGCTACTGAGATCCCAGCGCCACAGATACTCACCTTTGCTCAGACTTGGAAAAGGCTTTGTCTTCTAAGGGGTGAATGGTTTTGGTATAGTTCAAGTCTTTCAGATTCCTTCTCTGGATGGCCCCTCTTTGCGAAACTCCAATGTCCTGCTGCATTGCCTAAGGACCCTTAACAGAAATGATAAGAAGCAACTTGAAATCTTTGATTTTACTAACATGATTTCATTCTTGTATGAAAGCTGAAAAAAAGTGTTCCTCAGTACCTTCTGACTTTTATAAGGATTCCCCCACCCTGCCCCCACCCCACCGGTGTACACATGCTTCTACAACTTCTGCTAGCTGGCTTCACATTGTATAACAATGTGAACCTGGGCTGTATTGGAAGAAAAGAAAATGTGACTTGCATGAAGTCCCTCTCCCATGCCAGGTGCATTGATAGTGAGGCCTGCCTCAGATTTCACGGTTAGACTGTACACGTGCATCCTTACCTTTCATGTAACTTCCTCAATTATGCTAGAAGTAGTCTAAGGAATGATTTAGCCAACTCATGAGGATTTCTCATTTTCCCTCAGGGGTACTTCCTTGGGAACATGAGACAGGGCCCTGCCCCCACAGTACCCTGCAACACTGCCTTGCCCCTCTCTCTCTCATTGCTCCCCATTGGGATGGAGATCTCCTAATCACCAGGGGCTTGGTGCTACCTCTTTCATACCTAGAGAGGCCCAGATGTTGATTGCCCTTCCCTGCTCAATTGCCATCCCACCTACCTGATTTTTATTTTGCCCCTTCTGTGGGTGTGATGCCCCACTTTCTCACGGGCCATATAGAGTATGGTTATAGAGAGAGCAGAGAAAGAGACTCCTTTCCCACACTCCTTTCCAGGTTATCCTTTCCTGGTTATATTCCAGGTTCATGTGGAAAGGTTGGGGGTAGGGCAGAAGACAAGCTGGGGTAGACACCTCTTGCTGGGGGTCAGAATCCTGTGCAAGTTTATCTCCAGCTGGTACGTTACCTGCAATTCTCATTTGTTTTAGAAGTGGGTACCTCCTAGTACTTTGTTGCTTGTAAAATATATTCAATGCCATTCACATTGGTTAACTTTAGCTATCTCTTTTTTAAAATAATTTTTAAAATTTCACCAATGGTGGTTTTGAAGGTTTTGCTAACTTTGTTTCTTTTCAGACGAATGCTTGTACTTAGTCCCTTTAGTATCTGGGAAGCTGGATGCAGTGATCCCAGCTACTCAGGAGACTGAGGTCGGAGGATCACTTGAGTCATCTGAGGCTAGGAGCTCAAGACCATCCTGGCAAAGTAGTGAGAGCCTCCCCCTGCCATCTCAAAAAATAAAAGATTAGCCCTGTGTGGCAGCATGGGCCTGTAGTGGCCATGATCACACCACTGCACTCCAGCCTGGGTGAACGGGCAAGACCCTATCTCTAAAAAACAGTACAAAACAAACAAATATTTTGGAAGTAGGTGCTATTACCCTATAACTTATGAGAAGAAAACTAAGAGGTCATACAACTAGAGAGTAAGGCAAGATTCAAACCCAGGTTTCTGTGATCCCCTAACTTATTTTTGTTACATTACTCATGCTGTTATTCCAGCATTACACATAACCCTTTACTGAATTTGAAAATCAAACTGAATGGAAAATTGCAAATGTGAAGAGAGGGGTATTCATCTATGTAAATTTATATTTGATACTAAGTTTACTAAAGTGAATAGCCAATTTATGGGTTATAAATAAGATAATCTATTCCAATGCTGTGTTCAAAAAATGACAGAGACAAATAATATATTCTTGCTAGTATGGGATTTACTTCTCTAGAGGTTTACATGGCAGCTCTTTATGGAAAGGAAGAAAGATCATAAAAATGCTAGTAGGTTATCTCGTTGGGTGGAGTTGTAAGAATTATGAAATCATGCATAAGGGTGTAGCACACATCTGGCCTTTTATGAAGTTAGGGGAAAGTGTGACATTCATTCCTGTTTAACATGTTAAATTGCATATTTGATCATGAATGTTTTTTCTTCCTTACTTGAAAGATTTTTCTCTACGTATGTTTTCTAAGAATAAATGGATACCTCTGATATACTGGTGAAAGTCATGGCTGAAGTTCATGCCTTTCAGTTTGTCCACAAGGAATATAATAAGAGCCTGTCATAGTTTACAGAGTTCTATTCAAATAGAAATTCTTTGGCTATTGGAAATGTGTTTACATTCATGTCTATTGGTCATAAATTTTCATTTTTGGGAAGCCTGTTCCAATCTAATGAGAAGTGACAGGATTCTCTCACTGTCAGCCATCTCAACTTGGTCACCCTTAGTCTTTCTTTTAGTTAACATTCCTTGCAGGAATTACACAGTTGTTATTAATGATGCTAAGTTGGGGAGATCCTTCACATTTTTCTAATACAGAGTACCGTTTGGATGTTGACTTTTGTAAATGAAATTGACTATTACATTCTGCAAATTTTTGTTTGTTTTCTTTGGCATTTACAAATTTCCTTTTGTCTCTAGCTTCATGATTAAAACTATGCATCCATCTCTTGTGGGATTTGGATTTGTCTCTGTTGAAGAATGGTTAAAAATCTAACATATCCCTTAAAAATGAGTCTCCATGTTAGTAGGAGATGGTTTTCTTTATCTTTCTATGTTTTGAGAGACCAGAGAGGTCTCTGGAAACTACCTTATGTTTGGTGAGTTTTTTTAATTCGATTTTTTTTTGCCTCTCAGTAATACAGATTGTGCTTCCCCTCATTACAGATTATTGCTCCACCTTGGCAGACAGAATCTCATTGTGTGTGTGTGTGTGTGTGTGTGTGTGTGTGTGTGATTCTGTATAGTCCACAGGGATGATCCTCAAGATGTTTAACCACTTGTGCATCAAAGGCCCTGACTAATCTGAACAGTCATTCTGGCCAATGACAAGCGACATTGGCTGTAAATGGCTGGATGACTCTGTCCATGCACAAGGGTTGAGCTGTCGCTGGTTGGAGACATTTGTGGAGTATCTGTCTCAAATAACTTTTCTATCTTTTTTGCTTTTTACTAACTGTGCAGTCAGTGTCATAGATTGTAGAAAATGTTGACAGAGAAGACCATAGCAATAGTCATTTAAAGAAACACTGATGAAAGAATTAATTATAAAATAGCTCCTAAGACACTTTCATCGGGAATTGTAACAATTAAATGCTTCAGTGCCATTCAAAAATGCTTTCATTAGATATTTGGTATATTCAGTTCCACTTTTGTGTTGTACTTTTTGGTCATTCTTTTTTCTGTGAACATAACAGAATTCACAAACATTAATTTCCAACACTTGTATTTAGTGTGTGAGAGTTAACTACCTTGTGTTTAAGATAAAGTTAACAAAGCAGAAAGATTAAATCTGAATGCTGTCAAGTCAGTGGTAAATTTAGGATCAAGGTTCAGAATAAGACAGTTCATTTACAATCCTGATTTTCCATGTTCCTCTGAAGTCCAGGCACAGGCTCTTTTCTAGGTAGACAGGAATGTTTATTTAAACATTTTGAAGTGATTTATTAAAGTGGACGCATCAGTATTTTCTGTATGCATGTGAAATCCTTGAGAGATTACACAATTAAAAAGGAAATAGATGAGACCTCGCCCTTTACAGGACCCAAATTCCCTTTAGCTGAAAGCAGGCTTGGAGAAAGAGATTAACAATTTTTAAAGAGGAATGCAATCTGTTTATGTTTATTTCATTTTCTCCACAAGAGATTCTTTCTCACAGTCAGAACGTGTGGCTTAGCACTACGTAGGGAGCTTGTTTGCCTCCATTTTCTTGTTTACTTAACAGAGAATGGGAGGCAGAAGTTAAAGCCCAGCAATGTCTTTTAGCTACACTTTGTGTTAGTACTTCCATCTTCCTTTTCTTAACTAGGCTACAGGGACCAGATTGTTATGGATCCTTTCTTCCTGAAGGGCAGAGAAAGAGGAGGTGAGAAACACTGTGACCTCACTATTCCCTGTTAGGTCCAATCAAGGCGTGGGGAATCATATTTCTCATGGGGATTAGGGAGGTATTTTTTGAAGGTAGCACTGCTTTTACCAGATAGATGCTACTAAGAAAAATGCTGCATTATTTCTGCTGGCAAAAGAAGGGCAACTAGTGAAATGCAAGGCAGGTAGCTTGAAGTGAAGTTATAATGAACTGAAAGACTTAGTAAGGAGGAAATTGCATTTTTTGGCAAAAGGAAATTAGGTGCTGCCTTTTATTTTGGGTTAATTGGGAATAGTTTGGTCTGAACTAGTGAGAAAACTGGAGTAACATTTTAATTCACTTCAGGTTTATTATTTTAAAAGTCACAGTGATTTGTTTTAATTCTGACTTTTTGATTCTGTGAATTCCTTGCCAAATTGTTTTTTAACAGCAGGCATGCAAGAGAAAGCCCTGCCAAGGTTGCTTAAATTAATAGAGGAGATACATTTATAGTTAGTATTTATATTATAGGAGTTAGAGTGCTAAAAACAAACGTACTGTATTATTTATGGCATACTGGATAAAAATGCTGGTGCTGGAAATAGAGGATCCAGGTTCAAATCCTGGCTCTGCTACCTCCTGGACTTTGGGCACTGACACTTATTCTTTCTCTGCCTCAATTTCCTCATCTCTAAAATGACACAGTCCATCTAGCTAGGCCATACAGCTGTTGTGATGAGGACTAACTTAATCTAAGCTCCTTAGAATCGTGTCCAGCTCAAAGCAAGTGCTCTATAAATGTGGGTTGTTATTACTCAGTAAACCTCAGGCTTTTAATACTACTAATATTTTTATCATTCCCTGTCTTGTGGATAAACTTGTCTCATCTATATTAAATTATCACATCCTAACTTACCAGTGTTCAAAGAGTGTTTTTAATTTTTTTTTTCAAAATATTTTGAGAGCTCCCGTCATCTGTAGTTTTCTTCCACTCTCCACCCACCTCCTGCCCACAAGCCTTCATTAAAGGAACAAGCACTGTATTAATTATAATAAGGAACACAGACCTTGACTGGCTTTTCACTTGTATGCTTTTACTTCCTTGGCACACAAACCTGGATGTTAGAGAGAAGATGGGTTTGGGGATAGCAGAGACCTTTTCAATATAAGGTGAGGATAAGACTGAGCTACAATGTTATATTCAGTTAAAGTAACTGCCTCTTTTGTTACTTGTTCAGAATGACCAGGGAGGTGAAGATTGAACACAGGGATAACTGGGCAAGGCAGAATTAATTCTTGGAGAACTTTACAACACACTGCATTATGGTTTTGAGAGGTCATCAGAGTGCTACTTAATGTTCTTATTGTACTGGGTATTGTTTCCCATATTGAATCCCAAAGTGCTCTCAGCTGCTGTTAGTTGCCAACCCTTTTTGAACCAGTTTTCTATTCCTTTCCCTCCCTCAGTTCCCCAACCCCAGCTCTCTTACTTTATCCTTCTAGATCTTTGTGCTCCACATTTCACTCCCTGTACTCCCTTCTCACCACCACCCCCTTTTGCATTTTTTATGGTAAATAAAATAATTGTTCAGTGTAAGCCCACTGGGGCAAGGCAGCATTTGTTACTGCATATCTTTTTGGTAACATAAGCCACAGAAGGATGATGAATACTATTTTATTTACAAACAATATACAAGTAATTCCACTTAACTGGAGATAACAGCTTAGGTTGCTTTCTGATTTAACCTCTTTGCTATTTCAGATAAGAACCTACGTAAGCTTTCATTTGAGTAGGCATTTTGCCCAAAAATTGACCCTTTGATAGTGAGCAGTCTCAGGGCAGTTCTGCATTCCATTGGTGCCATTAGCCTTTAGTATGCATGGTGAAAAGTAGCATATAGGGTTGGCTCTATCCCAGTTTGGAGCCTAACTGAAACTTGCACAAGTATAAGAGAAAAAACAATTGAATCAAAGCCACATGGTCTAAAAACAGGTTCCCCTATTAGAATGGAAAGTTTTTGGTTAAGAATCTTTCTTTCATTTAATTGATATTGATATTAATTATAACAAACAAGGGTGTTGGTTACAATTTTACAGTGCCCAGTTATCTTGCCGAATAAAGAATGAACTGGCGTTGGTTGTGATGAAGAATTATTGTGTTGTATATATGGGCAAGGGAATACACATGTATCATATTAGAAATGAAAACATTTGTCACTCCTAAACACTCTAGCCAGAAAATGAATCCGTTGAAAATCTTATTTACACATACGTTGGTAACATTCATTACTTAATTCTAAGTTAGTGGCTCTGCTTTTAGTGAAGACAAATATCTATGTGAAAATACAAATATTTCTCAGCAGGGCCCTCCACACAGTGATGCCTCTGTTTCATTGACCTTTGTGAAAAAGGTGCTGGCTCTTGAATTCATGCATTACTGTTCTGCACGGGAAAAAAAAAGGAAGTAGTAATATCTCCTGTGAAGGGTTCTTTTGAAGATCACACATGTAATGCATGTAGAATATGGTAGCATTTCAAAAATGACAGTTGATATTATTTTAAGAAAACAGATTTTATTGAAAAATTTGGGGAAAAAAATCACCTCTTTCTTACTGATCTCTTGTCTTCATGCTCCTGATACTCCAAACTAGCAGCTGCATTCACTTACTCTCTTCTGCTGAAAATGCTATGAAGATAGTTGCCCCTTACTGTTACCTGGAATGGCTGGCACCACTGTAGTCCCCATTAATAAAAATAGAAGCAGTATTCTCCATTAATAAAATACGATCACTCTCCATTAATAAAAATACCCACTGAATATTCTCCATTAATAAAAATTGGACTACTTAGGCATCTCACATAGTTCTAGCCTTTCCATTCTTAACAAGCTAAAAAAAGCCAATTTAACCCAACAAGTGGAAGCAGACAAGTGTTAAAAGAATACATATTTAATATACAAACATATGTGCACACATACCTACGCATGTGGAAATTCCAGCACCATGTCCTTTATTAATGGAAACCAACGTCTCCAGAAGGCAAAGCATAGCACTCAAAAACATAGTAAAGTTAAGAAAAGATAAAAGAATATGGCGAGTGTACATGTAAAAGGAGATAAAGGGGGTCATGGGGCTGGGAGGCAGAGCTAGGGTACATAGGGGAAGGCTGAAGACAGGTGAGAACCTTGCTAGTTAAGTAATGCTAGGCTGCTGGTCCATGATACCAAGCAAAGTGAAGAAATGAGAACAGACTCACAGATAAAGTGGTATTAATTGAGTAGTCTTGCTTGAAAGAAAGAAGAGAAGGAAGTCTACAGGCTGCAAGGAGTTCAGTAATCACAGGGTATGTTTAGTTATACATATTTTTTCTTTTAATAATAATCTGATGTTATGAAGTCATCTAGGGAAGGTAAATGCTTTGGAAAAGGAAGTAGTAATGAGGGGGAAAGTCTTAGAAAGTCAGACCATGGAATGGGTTGGTGGATTCTTTATAAGTATTGAACTTCCTGTCTAGGAGGTAGATTTCTGACTTTGTGTCTTATGAGTGAGGTGACCTATCAAGCCCTTTGCTGTGATGTCTGCTGCTTTCCTGCCTGTTTTATCTCCTGGATGCCTAGAATAATCTGAGAGGAGACAACAGAAATCAAGCATATGTTCAATACAAAGGCCCCATGAAATCTGCAAGCCTGCTGTGCATCAAGTGAATGTAATTCATTTATTTTTTTAAAGGGGTGATGATACACTCTTTCCTCTAGATGAAAAATTACAGAGCTCATCTGAAAAGCCCTCTCTTTGGGGAAAACATTCTGCCTCCTTTTTTGTTCCCTGCATAGCCTCTTTATTGTGTATGGTGAATAAAGAAATAATAACATGAACTGAATAACCATAAAGAGAAACAATTGATAAAAGCAGAACTGATTGTGTGATTGTGATAATGAACACAAAGATAATATACAAAGTGTACATATAGCATTAAACTAGGAGAAACAATTCCTTTGTAGTTTTTTGCAACTGTCTAAAATACGGATTATAGCTAAATCCTGTTGTATGTTTAGACCAGAGGCTAGAAGTGGTGAAGCCTATCACAGAAGGGGCCACTGTGAAAGCTGATCTCTGTAGGATCTAGTAAGTTAGCTGCTGTGATGCTTCTCCGAGAATTATACCAAAATAATAGCTTTATTTTCCTCAAAGAGTAATTTTCCTAGTTATCACTAAGACTTTTGTTGGTCATTGTAGATTTTTGTTATACTTGCAATGAGAAAGATTTACAACTGACATATTAATACTATGCTGTATTGAGATTTGGCTTCAAGCTGTCCAATAATCCTCATCATCCTTGATTTTTTTAGTGTGCCCCCCAGAAAATATTTTCAGATACTTTTTTCTGTTTCCTAAAATCCCTTCTTTCCTTCCCCTCAAAATAATTATCTCCTTCTCTAATAAAAACCAGTCATCCTGCCTCACCACCCCTCATCCGCTTTTCTCTTTAGCTTTACCTGTCTCTCCTATGGACCCACAGTCAGAGGAAGGGGAAGAGTACCTCTCCTCTGAGCCCAGTTCCTTGACATCCACAAATGAGATCCTTTCTCTCTGCCATAGGGTTCTTTCTGTGTTAGTCATCTTGCTTCTAGGAATTTATAGGTGACTTTTAACTTGGGAAAAACCTCCTTTGACTCAAATATTCATTTGTTGTTCACTTAGTAGATGTTTAATACTTACATCATGTAGCATTGGTTGTTGGAAAGCAATTGAAACAGACTTTGGTTATCCTGAACAAAAAAGGAATGTACTGGAAGACTATGAGATTATCCATAAAATGGGTAGAAAAGATTTAGGATCTGGCTCTGCAGATGTCATAGGCCAGAGCGGCTCAGGTGAATCCAGGTGACAGGGACTACAGTAAATCTCTTCTGGGATGAAACAACTTTAACCAGCATTAACTTGGCCTTTGTATCATATTTTTCAAAACTTCAGTTCCGGGAAGTGACTGTCTGACTGGCTTGGGGCACCATCTCATCCCTAGAGACGAGAAGTAGGGGGAACCTGGATTGACAATCCCATCAGGACTGTATCCAGTTGGGGGAAGTTAGTTTCTAAAAGGAAAATGAAAATGCTATTGCCAGGAAAAAATGAATGGGAATCAGGGAAGCAAAACCAGTAACTTGTCACTGTAGCCCATAATATGTCAGGCAGTCACTATCCTGGCCTTTGAAATGGACAAATAAAGGAAAACTAACATTTACTAAAAGGAAAAAAAATTGATGAAAGTGGTAGAATTGAAGGTGAGATGGCAATAATAAGCCCAAAGATAAAAATATATTGTACATATATCATGAAATAGATACGAGAAATACTTCCCCTTCAAAGATGACAGAAGTAACTGTCCAAACATATGAATAAATCATGGCACAGTCATACCATCTTGTCCCAGTGCTTAGATAAGAGATTGGAACTGGTCCAAGATGAGGGAGACAGTACCTGTCCTCAAGGAGCTCACAGTCAGTGGGGAAGTCAGATGTAGAATAGGTCATTTTAGGAAAATAAAATTAAAATAGAAAGCTACCGATCCCATGACACATGGAGAAAGTGCATCTAATCTTAGAATGGGCTGATTCAAAGACGTTTTCCAGGAAGAAAAATCTCCAGGAAGTTGAAATCTAAGAAAAATTGTCTGTGTTAGGGAGAATGGTATAGCAGTAAAGAAGGGCATTCTAGGAAGAGAGAATAGACAGGGAAGTGAGAAACAATGCATATGTTGAAGAACCATGGTGATTTTGTAAAGAAGGGATTTGAGGGAGCAGAGGTTGGGGGTGGAGAGCTCTAGGCATTGTGATACCGCTGAGGAGCACCGCAGAGAGGGCCAGTAGGATGAGGACTAGAAATGCCTGTTAGTTTTGGCAGATAAGAAGCCAGTGGTGAGCTGGGAATGAGAAGTTTGAGTTGAGCAGAGCATGTAGAAACCAGATGATGGTGACCCAGGAGTGAATGGGAGGGAAGGAAGTTGATAGGAAATGGAGACTTCTGTGCAGAATGGTTTGGGTGAGAAGGAGCAAAGGGCAGTTGGCTCACAGCTGGAGAGGACTGTGGAGAGAGGGCTGTACTTTCCTACACTGAAAGGATGAAGTCAGTAGAGGGAAAGACTGAAGACACAGGGGAAGAATGATACCTAATGATGAAAGTAAAAGGAAAGAATGTTGTCCTGAAGGGTAAAAGATGACTTATTTTCTGATACTAGAGATCAGAACATAAGAATAGGTGTTAATCTACAGGAATCTGTGGGCAGAAGGAGAATGTTGGAAGATGCCATTATGGGTAGCCTCCATTTTGTCAAAGAAATAGGAGACTAAAAATACCTTGGAATTAAATAAAAACCAAACACCTGAGTTCAGATTCTGGTTCCACAATATAATAGCTAGGTGACCTTATACTCTGAGCCTCAGTTTCCTCATCTGTAGAATGGAGACATTGCAGAAGTTACCTTAAAGGGCTATGATAAAATTAAATAGTGTAATATATGTAAAATAGCAAATACTGTTTCTGATGCTTAGTAAGTGCTTAATAATGTAACTATTATTATTAGCATAAGAGTATGTGACCATAGCATTAATGAACTACTTTATAATATACATGATCTTATGTTTATGAAAAGATTCTGGAACTAGTGATTCCAGGCTCTGCCATTTATCAGCTTGGTGACTTTGGGGATGATAATAATATCAACCTTATAGGGTATTATGAGGATTAAATGAATTAATTCATATAATACACTCAGTGAGGATTCTGTAAATGTCAGTTATTGTTAGGAATTTTATTTTTATTCAAGGTCCAAAGAGCACTTAGCAGTATATATTGTTATCTCTATTTTGTAGGAAAGGAAGTCAAAGTACAAGAGAGTTAAATGACTTACCCAGAGCCAGATAACTAGCAAATGGCAGAATTGGGCTAAAACAAGATCCTTTGTATGTCCAAAGTCCATTCACTTGCTATTACACTGTAAGTGCTGATCCACTGCCAACCTTTGACCTTTAGCATCTGTTTACCCATACTCTGAATTACTCATCATCAAATAACCTGTGAGCTAATCTTGACCATTAGCTTCCAGGCCCATCCTGGAGTTCAAATTCTGGTTCTACAATTTAATAGCTAGGTGACTTTATACTAGAGAATGGATTTGAGGAAGCAGAGGCTGTGGGTAGAGAGCCCTAAGCACTGTGGTAGCCTCTAGACCACTAGCTTCCAGGCTCATCCTGGAGTCCTTCCCAGTTCCACGCTGACTCCAGATTCTTGTCTTGCCTTTTTGACCTGCGTGTAGAGCTCCAGCTACTGACAGTCTACATGTCCATGAAGCAGCATGAGAGTAAATAAAAATCTGATTCACCCAAGGGTTGTTCTACAAGTACCTGTTGAACAAGAGAGAGAAGATGCCATCATACCTACAAATACCAAGTGCTGCATTTGTTTCTGTGAATGTGGTGAAAGAAATCTCTCCGGGCCAGTTCCAATGATTCTGCACATCTGTGCACACTCTACCTACATGCCTATCTGCATTTCTTTCCCATCGGCATGACCTGTTGTTTTACTGCAACATGAATCAGCGCTTTGGAAACACTCAAAGACTTACCATTTGGATTATAGTGTGGATGCTTGATGATAAAAGTCTGACTTTGCTTCTACTCTTGTAGCAAGTCTGATGGGAATCTCAGTTCCAAATGTTACATAACATCATGACCTTTCTTTGATGTATTGTGCTGTAGCAGACAGATGTACTTAAGAATCAACATCCAGAATATTTCAAACCAAACTTCTTCATAGCAGGATTAGGAAACGAATGAGCCTTCCGTGCAGTCCAGCCTTACCATATGAAATAAAACTCATGTGAAAACCAGATTCTCCGTATTTAGAAATGAGGTTCTTTGGGGTCAGGTTTTATTTAATTTAAGTACACTTAGGTTTTACATTCAAATCGTTTTCCCACTTCATGGCCTTAAAGAGTCAACTATTGAAATTGGAAAAAAGGATTCCAATAGTGTTTAAAAACAATTAAGCTGTAGAATGTCAATGTTTGGGCACCTAAAAAGAAAATATTTCTTTTAATGATTATAAATGTAATCACTTATATACCAAAGAAAGGGTCCTTATGGACCACTGAATTTATTAATGTTTTAAAGGAAAGCAATTTTCGTTCAACAGCTGAGGAAATGTTTCAGCTAGCAATAAAAGGGTTTCATAAGCACATGGAATGATTTTGCAATATGGAAAGGATATGGAGGGAAGAAAAAAAATAAAGACCAGAAATGTTAAACAGAAAATTTGAAGGAAGGACAGGAAGGAGACCAGTGAAAGGCTGAAGGATGCCATCTTCAGGGAGGGAAGGGGCTTTATTTCTGAGTTCTGGCTGCTTCCATAGGAAGCAGATCCAGAGCTCCTTCTGTAGGTGGTAAGGGGACTCCTACAGATAGCCTAGGCTCAGCTCAGACACTGATGTGAACCCACAAAGCAAGTGAAGGCACAGAATGATGTGGGGAGCAAAGGCGGGGACCTGCCAGATGCCAAGGGGAGAGTGGAAAGGTGCACAGAGGTAAATTGCATGTGTGTGTCACACACAGGTGTTGTTATACTCAATTATCTCACACCCATAGCATGTCAATTTTAAGCCAAATTTACTAACCTGAGACCTGGGATTCTTACATATCCCCTCTAGTACCAGTAGGGAAATGATGTTTGTCAGTCTCCTGTAGGCTTTAGAGTGCTACCTTTGATGCATTACAGGGTATGACTAAAAATAAGAACTCAGTACTTTTCTTGGAAAGTGGGAAATTAGTATTATTTATTAGAAGAAGGAGCATTAAGACTGCAGAGCTCACAAAAGCATTGACTGAAGGAGGAAAATTGAGTCAAAATTTAGGTGCCAAAAAGTGAAGACGTACCAAATGTAACTGACTGTCTAAAAATATCTAATTCTACCATTCATTTACTTGGCAAATATTTTAAAATGCTGACTATGTGTTAAGCACCGTACTGGGCCATTTATATATAATGACAGGTAAGAGAGACAAAGTTTCTGACCTCATGTAGTTAATTATTCACAGATGAGTAAGTAGGTGGTGACAGTGAATTTTGATTCGTGCTCTGACGGTAGCTTACACTATAACGAGGGCAAAGATTCAAGAGCACATAACTGAGTTTATAGAATATCATGGAAAGCTTCTTAGGAGAAGTTGCACTTAAATGATAACTGAAGGAGAGAAGATAGTGAGGCAAAGAGATGGGAGACAAGTCTATAGGGAAGAATGAATGGCAGAGACCTAGAAAACACTTCAAAGGCCTACACAGCTCACTAGAGAAGTGTGCAGAATAAACAGACAACTGCTACAGAAGGAACGTGAAGGATGAGATGTGGCCTTTATTGAGCACCTACTGTGATCTTTAAATACATTATCATATTTAATTTTCCCAAGCACAACTTGCTTTCATTTAACAGTTGAAGGAAAAAGAAGTACAGGGAGAATAAGTAACTTGACCAAAGACACACAACTTAGTGCCAATCCAGTCTATAACTCATCACCAACTGGTCCCTTAGCCTTTGTTCTCCCCTCCATACTACCTTATCTCTCTTGGTTTTAAGGAAGTAATAACTTGTTTTATGACTATGACTGTCTACATCACAAACCAAGTAGGTCTTAACTTTTAGGTAGTAACAGATCTTTCCTATGAAGCATCACATCTAGTACACAGTGAACAAATGAGTGATAGGAGTATGGAACATAGTGATAGGAATGTGCTAGAGGCAGAACGGTCTTTAGTTTCTTTGGATCTTTGGCACATGACCTAGCATTTAGGTGAGTTTACTAAATCCAGTTCAAACATGGCCTCTTCTCTGCCTCTCTTCATTGCCCTGCAGAATTCATTGCTTCCTGGTCTGTGATCACAGGACATTTTATATTATGGTTAGTTTTGCATAGGTCAAGTCTTCTACCAGTCATAATATCTATCTCATAGACTTATTGATATGTGGGAGAGAGTATGAGATCATGTATGTGTGAATTCCTACTGTAAACTACACAATGGTAAAGTACACCATATATATTCGGTGACTGCAGTGATGAGGTGGTAAATTTGAACAACCACCACTCAGGAAAAAAAAAAAGAAAGCTACCTTATAGTGTTTGCTAATATTCATGGTATAAATACCCAATTTCAAGCTACCAATGTGATATCACTGAGTGTGGACTTGGGGAGAGATGTGCTAGAGCAGTCCATTGTATAATATTTTACAGTAGAGGTTAATAACCTCAACAGCATAGAAACATAGTAAAATAATTAGGAAGTTCTGTTTTGAGTACTTATTACCTTTAATTTTAATATAATTAATTGCAAGCTTATAGAATTTAATTTTTAGTAATGACTATGTTAAACAGCTCACTAAGTTCCTGATAATTTCACAGTTGGCCCTTTGGAGCTAGTAGCAGCTGGCTCCAACATACCATTGAATTCTAAGTGTCTGACAGGAACATTCTTGTGTTCAACTTTGTATTTTCAGTGCTTAGTATATGTCCTGGAACTTGGAAGTTGTTGGGTAAATCGATAAATTGATGAATAAAATAATGAAAAATGCCAATGTAAAACCAAGTTAGTTATGCATGTGAAAAAGACCTTGGATGTATCCCATGGTCTCTCTTGGTCTCACATTCCTCATCTGTAAGGTGAGGAGCTTGGATGGATTTGATTGATTTGATTAACTTCAGTGTTCTTCTAGCTCTCACATTCTATGTGTTCTAATCACCAGAAGCAGAGTCTGTGATTATGTCAACTGTTTTCTTAGCTGCATACTTACATTGTGATGACAATATTTGACCTCATTTGGGACTTAAGTACTAAGTGAATAGGAGATTCAGAACTGATTTACTTTATCTTGAGCAAAAATGAAGACTACCTAATTTGCTTCGTTTCACTGTTGATCATTAGATCGTTTGTCCAGATTTGCTGGAACAGGGCATCATCATATGCTCTTACATATTTGGATTTCATGGAAAAATCAGGCTCATTTTTAAAGTGGTAGAAAAAAAGAAAAACAGAGAAATTCCCCATTTTCAAATGTTTAAAACTTAAAGGCTAACTTTTTGGAGCTGTGAGCCTAGGATTAATTTTGCTGAGCATTTTCTTTGAAGGGGAGATCAGAATAAACAATAGAGTGTTGTTAACATAGTTTAAGCCAGGTTCCTCAAACTCATCACAGAACTCCTTTTCCATACAAATTGCAGTAGCACCTCATGGAACACTGGTATTTTGTGGAACACAGTTTGGGCAATGCTGCTCTTGATGTTTCTCTCTGATAACTAGCTGTGAAGAGGACCAGAAAAAAATAGCTTTTTGATATTTGCTTATGTCAGATAATTTATATTTTTGAACAGTTCCATGTTTACAGTTATTAACTTAGAAATCTACCTTTTCAGGTGTCATAGTACCATATCATTAGCCAGCTACATAGTAAAAAGCAAAAACAGACGGTATGTTAGAGTCATCTTGGAATAAATGTAGAAAGACTAAGAAACACTTTCCTCATCCATTTCCTGAAGATATCCAGTATAATTTGCCGCTTCTGTCACCTTATTTGTAAAGTGAGGCAGGTGGATTAGATAAGCCCCAGAGTGCATGATTTATACCCTTAACCCACGTAATCACTGCATTGGAGCTCTGGTAATGGGGATGATTATGGCACTGAAGCCTTAAACACATTCACAGAAGTGAAGGGGGAAGCAGAGAAGAGTATAATTAAGCTAAATGTTCTGATGTTCAAATGTTGACACACTCATTCGTACTTATATCCAAAAGAATTTAAAAAAAATTTCCCCTGGGGAGAATAGACTTGATTCACATGGTACTTCTTTCATTAAATTCAGTGAAGCCTGCAAAACTTGCTAATGAAGGAAATTTATGAAGTATTTTGGCTCAGTTAACTTGCTCTTTCCATAATAATTTGGCCTCAGACCATCTGACACATAATCTGAAGTAATCATATTTCAAAGAAATTGGCCCCTTATTCTTTAGCTTAAAATTCAAAGAAACATATTTTGCTCTAATTAGAAAGAAAAGAAGATATGATAACACTGCATTGGTAATTTCATTTTTATTGTGAGATATTTAGGTTATGTTAGACATGAGATTTTAAAATATTCTTAGATGTTTCCATTAGAGTTTCTCAATTTTGCTGAGGCAAGTTACTCCTGTGTGACCCTCAGAAAATAGGTCTACATGAGATGTTTAACCAGTCTGTGAAATGGCTAAAGAAGTTCTTACTGTTCAGGAATTGAGATTTCCACATTGTCCTTTCCAATGTGTTCTCTGCTTTGCAGTCAGAGTGATCAATATTAACATGCAAACCTGATTAAAACTCAGCTTAAATTTCTTTAAAGAGATCCCAATACTCTTGGCATAACAAACAAACTTTTTTACCAAGGCTTTGAGGCCCTGCGTGATTCAGCTCTTGTCTGCCACTCTCAGCTCGAGTAAGTTAGGACAGGCTTTACATTTTGCTTATTGTTTATTCCATGGTATCAACAATCCCAAATATTAGGGGTTTAACACAACACAAATTACTCATGCAGAAGGAGCCACTCAGGTAGGCAGTGGGAATTTGCTCATTACAGTCTACACAGGAACTCAGGCTCACTATGCATCTCCACCCTGAATAGTGCAAGTTGTTTTACCTGAGGGAAAAAGAGCTCTCAGTGGTCCCACCTTAGCAATTAGGTGCTCTGGCCTAGAAGTGACACTTGCTTAGAACTCATGGCCATCTCCAGTCACATGACCTCATCTACCTACAAGGGGACCAGAATGATGACATTTTAACTACCTCATTTGAGACTTAAGTATTAAGTGAATAGGAGATTCAGAACTGATTTACTTTATCTTGAACAAAAATGAAGACTACCAAGTTTGCTTTGTTTCACTGTTGATGATTAGATCATTTGTCTAGATTTGCTGGAACAGGGCATCATCAATCCAAAGGAAGACAGGACTGGACGTGGGTGAGCAGCAAGAATGACTATCACGAGCTCCATGTCTCTTGCTGGTTACACTCCCCTGCAGATCTGCACTCTAGCTCTGCCGATATTGTCATTATTGTGTCATTCGTGTCCTTACTCATTTCACCAGATCCCATTATTCAACCAGTTCTTGCATGCAGTTCACTCATTCATTCCTTTCTCTTTCTCCTCCCCAATGTTGCATTAATATTGAAAATATTCTTCCTCTTCTTCCCTTCATCTTCCTATTTCTTCTTCTGTCTTCCTTTACAACTCAGTTTTTCCATCATCTCTTTCAGGAGGCTTATCTAACTGTACCCAAAAAGCTGGCTTGTCATCCATTCTCTGGTCTTCCTGTAAAACCTCGTACTCACTTGTAATAGAAACCTAAACACTGCACTGGAAATGCTTACTTGCCTGTTTGCCTCACAGCACAGTATAAGTCTCCTGTCTTATTCACTACTGTACTCTGAGTACCTTGCATGGTGCCGGGTGCAGGGCCAATTAATAGGCATTTAGTTTCTCTTTGCTGTTTCAGTGACAAGAGATTATTTATGATGAAGAACTTAGCATAATTTTCGATAAGAGAAACTACTTTTTCTCTGGTTTTCAGACTTGTTAAAAATTTATATAATGAGAGATCTGTTGGTTTGTTTTCTGGATAAGAACAATATAGAGAATGAATTTTGGATATTCCAGTAGCTGAAAATTTAACTAGCCACACAGGCTAGAGGCATAGGAATTGGAATTTAGTGGTAGTGTGTCAGATCAAGTTTAAATTCAAAGAAGAATATTCTAACTTAATGGTCATTATGAAGCCAAAGGAAATAGTCACGAAGCAATTCTGCTTGTTCTTAGGATCCAGGCTTGCAGATGTAGGTACTCAGTCACAAACATGCCAATCTTCTTTCATTACATGATTTTCCTTCTCTGAACCTTTAGAAGATAGAAGACAGCTAGTATAAACATTTCTTGCTCTTAACTTCATGAACTTCAGAAGAAACTTCGAACCCATGCATCAATGATATGGGAAATTTAAACTCAATCTAAGAATAATGCTTTCTCATCCGACAACTGATGCTGTGTGTGGTTAAATTACCCATGGGGGCAGTCTAGAATACCAATCACTGTACAGTGGCTGGTTATTCAAATTCAGTTTTGCAATTTGCCAAGTTTTTCAGATGAAACTGAAGCAGCTCTGAGAATTAATATGATTGTTAAGGCAGATTCTTAAAGTTTAAGTATTACAGATTAGCTCTGAGCCCTGCATAGTAGAAAAATTGCCAGAAAACTTAGCAAACAATAGCATATAATCAGAAAGAAAGTTTTCTATCCACACAGACATAATCACTTACATGTATATTACATGCTTTCAAATCTGGAGAGATTGTTACTAGAACATTAAACACTGGGGAGAACTATTTTATGGAAAAGGAACACATCAAAATAAAGGATTGAAGAACAAATAGTCTAATTCTGTAAAATATTTCGCTTGTTTTTAAGGACCTGTCAGAGTCAGAACAGGGAGAGATTAATTGTGAACTAGAGTGAGTAATCCTGAGGGCACAATTCAACATCTGCTGAAGGATAGGTGTCAATTCCATGGGATGTTAGAGAAGAGGAAACCCCTAAATATCTTCAGTGCTGTTCTTGTGCTTGCTCAGCCCAGACAATGGACACAACCCTAAGAGAGTGGGTGGAGAGCTAGCTAAGCCAAATAGGACATGCAGGCCTAGATTTGTTCCATTTGGTGGATGTAATTCTAGACCTAAGGGTATTCTGCACAATTACCAAACCTGACACCACTGTGCAGTGTAGCCAGATTTTTCTAATTTTATATATCAAAAATATAATACACAATTAGTTTTGCTTATGAATTTTATGTGATCACTGTATCCTGATATATAGTTACTTTTGTGCACATTGTTTAGATTTTTAAATAATTATGGAATTATTTTTATTTGTATGATTTTATGAGTATTAAATTCTATAATTTCATTAGGCAATCAGTTTCTTAAAGACATGGCCCACGTGGCAAGTGAAAATTGCAAAATTCTTTAGAACACAGTCTCATGTATCTTATAAATGATAAAAACATGTATAAGAATAAAAAAACCTCAGAAGATGTCATGAAGGTGCTGAACTTTTCTCAGGAGTTTATAGCTAGCATAGAACTAATTTTGGATCTTGAGACAAAAGAGATATGTCAGAAAATATCTTCTGTAACCATGAAATTAAGTTGAAAGTAATTCAAGAGTTAATGTTTATGAAAAATACTACCTAAACTTTTGTTTGAACTACTCTCATAACCTTCATCTCAAATACTACCTAAGGATTTTACCAGAAAAATGTTCAACTTAAATAAACTCTTATTGAGCCAGGAGTGGGACAGGCAAATAAATCTTACACCCAGTGGTCAGCAATGGTGTGTTTACCCCCTGCAAGTGGTGAAGAAGGTCACACTTATGCCTAGGAGAGGATGGAAGATGGCACAGAACCACCCCAGCATTGATGCTGAGGTTCTCAGAATGAGAGAAAGCAGGTGGAAGTGAAGTCACAAGCTCTGGAAATCTGCCTTCTCACTCTCTTAACTCTTTTGCTAGATGGCACTTGAGCCTGCCACAGTCCAGGACCCAGCTGTAGCTGTCAAATAGAGAATATCACATGGTAAGCCATCTAAAACTTAATATTTTAGAGCTCAAAGGAGTGTCAAATATCATGGAGCCTCTTTCATTTTGTAGATGGGAAGGAAATCCAAAGCCTAAAGGGGTTTTGTGACTTGCCCAAGCTCACACAACCAGTGCATAACACAGAAGTCAGGCTGTTACCTTCCAGCCCAGTGTATTTTACATGACACAATACAACCCATGAGTCGCCTTGAAAGGGGAACCTAGAATTACAAGGGTAGGGCAGCAATCGAAGAGAGTTGCTGGTATGGAGCTTTGGCAGAGTGTTCCCTCTTAGACATAGGGGCAATTCTCCAGGAAATGTTGCCCCAGTGTTAGCATTCAGAGTTCTAAAATGCTCATGGGGATATTTGGCCTTCAGGGTAAGAAGGTTCCTTCCGTTTCTAGAGAGAGAAACAGGTTTGCCCTGGCAAAGGTCCAGGGGTTGCAGGTGCTCTTTGTGGGGTTACATTCATAAAAACTTGTCTTGTGAGAGAGAACCCCACCATGGCAGTGTCTCCCCAATAACTCTGACCTGCAGGCCCCTGTGGCCAGTCAGAAGAGTAGCTTTGGGAAGGGTGGTGGCTTCTAACAGATGGCCCACATCTGACCACCAACTCAGATCCACTTTTATGAAAAGGTTGCTGCTTTCCAGGGTTTCTGGTGTGTGCATTCCAAGCAGGATCAAGAACATCTGGAGAACTTGGAATGAGGCTTGTGCTTAGGTCATGGCCTGTAAGCAAGAGATCAGCCCTTGAGTCACTGAAATCTTTTATGAAGCATTAGCTGTAGGTCTGGAAACAGCATTTAGGCAAGTCCATGTAAAGTGGAGGCTACTTGCCTCCACCCATTTTCCGGGGCTGGGCTTGTACTGGAGCCCAAGACTCGTATGTGAACACTGCTTTCCAACTACGGAATTTAAAAGCTGAGACAGGTGGCAGAACACCTCATCCTGGAGCCCTCAGAAATGTCTGTGGTGGGTATTAGGAAGGAGGATGTGAGGTGTGGGCTTCTCCCAGGAGATGGGGAGACCCCTAGAATACTTTGATCCTTGGTAGCATCTTTCAGGGTTGATGAGGTATCACAATGCGGGAGCTTTGTCTTTCTTGCTTCTCCTTAAATATTCTGTGCCTAGAAATGAGAAAAAAAAAATAAAGAGTGACGGGAAACTTAATATGTATAATATAAATTTTACTCAGTAATGGCATTTGTAGAAAAGTCTCTTTTCAGTTAGGACTTGGAATCGAACCCAAGATAGTTCTCTTTATTTTGGGCCTCCTTCTTCCCCACCATTTACTTACCAGCATTTTTTTTTTTTTTAGCACATATTACTTTTTAATTTTTCATTTTCTTATCTCCATTACCCTTAGATTTTAAGTATCATAAGGATATTATTCCATGATTATTCATCCTGTACCCTGAACACGTAGCACTGTATTTACTGAAACACCAAAAGTAACAATATAATAGAGTAAAAATTGTCAGTGATGATCATAATTACAATAATAATTTTACATGTGCAGCTTCTTATATGTGGCTTGCATAGCACTTTCACATATTTTGTACACTTTCAAACTTTGATGAAGCCTAACAGAAATTTGACTTCTGCCTAGGTCTTTGGACTCCATATCAGATGCTTTTTTAATGGTCAGGAGGATATCTAGATTTCAAAACAATGTGTTTTTCAGAGAACAGACTGATCAGGGTCGAGAGTTCTGTATGCATACAGCATGAGAGATGGAGGTCTGTACAGTCTTACCTTGAGTGTTTAAGTAAAATTTCAGAGCAACAAAGTTTGTAAATTGTTAAGTGAAGGAGTTTTCTAATGGTAAATAGCCAATTCAAAAACCAAACCAAAGCAACCAAAAAACAAGGATTCTAAAACCTTAACTGAGGAAATTACTGAGCAAAAATGTAGTTTTTCTGTTTCTGGTCCCACAGTAGTTGTGTCCTTATTCATGTTACTTAACTTTAGTTTTTCAATATGAAAAATAACAGCACTTAACCAAATGGGGCCTCTGCTACTCCCTATGACAAGATGCCATACTTCTGTTAGTCTAATTTAAAAAGTTGGAAGGTAAGCATTTAATTGTAACTAAACAAAGCATGGTACTGATTTCTAGGGGGGCAACTTCTCATCTTGCCAGTTGAACATGGGGTTATTAAAATGCTGTGATCAAGTTCTCCATATAAAAAGTGGTTAAAAATTAAAAGCCAAGGTTGGAAAGGTGGCTTTTCATCATTCTGTGACTATGGTAAAAGAGAACCTGGGGGCAGTTCCTTAAGCTTTTGAAATCTGTTCCCTCAGAAGGTTTTCTCATGCCACCTTCCAGAGATTACCATCAATCAAGGACGTAGTCAAGCATATTTGGCAATACTGCATAGCAGATTATATTCTGAAAATAAGAGGTTTATTTTAAGTATCATTTTTCACATCCCATTTGTGATCTTGCCTCTTCTCAACCCCAAAACCTGTGGCTTTGGGGCTGTGTGCCCCAGGAAGTGCCCCCCATACACTTCCAGGATGCTACCTATCAGCAGGACCAGTGCTCCACTGGCAAAATGGAGTACTAGTAAATCACATGCAGAACCTGAAATCCAACATCATGTGAAAATTCAGAGGTTTCAACAACTTCATGGGATTTATAGTCACATCAAAGCATAACTTGGGAATGGAAACCTTGGTTATTTAGAAAATGTAACCATAACACTGGTTTTTGTTCACTCACAGAATTTCCTAAAGGGTATCTACTTAACTCCTCTGGTGAAACAACTCAACCTAGAATTATTTCAACAATAAAATATTAACATAGACTAATGAAAAGGAATTCACTAAGAGTATACACCTTATGCATTCAAAACTGAAACAGTTTTAATGCAAGTTGGGTATGTGTGAAAGACTCAAAAGACTGCAGGCTGAAGTCTTATTGCAGCCATCTCTGCATGCAAAATAGTTTTAACTGTAGGTTTCAAAGCAAAGTTGTTAATGCTGAAGGATCATGTTGGATCAGTGGGAATTGCTTGCAGGGGAATTGTAGGGAGGCCAAGGCGGTGGAGGCTGATGACAGCTCAGGTCTGAATCATCCAGAATGGTGTCAGCTGGTGTATCCAAATACAACAGAACTGTCTTCTCTGTGTTTCAGAGTCATTACTAGGAGTGTATGCAGCTTGTGGAAAATCACTCACTCTGCGGGGGCTCCCCTTCTCTATTGACATTTGTAATGAATAAAGGCCAAGTACGGTGATCATCAAGAAAAGCTGTGTTAAAGTTAATCTAGGCTGTAGACATCAGGAATAGTCTGTAGGTGGTAATATAAATAATAGCAATCATAGCAGAAGTAGCATTCATTGAATGTATACTATGCCGCAAAAAGTATGCTAAATCTTATTTTGTTAAAACCTCACCATAGCCACATGGGGCAGGTATTAATATCCCAGTTTTATTGATCTAGGGAAGTGAGACTGGGAGAAAGGAAGCAGCCTGCTCTGGTATACATGGGAATGAGTTGGAACACAGTTGTGTCCAGGCTCATGCTTGCTTCTCTCTGGCGCTCTCTCTCAATCTCTGTCTCTGCTGGGAGGGATCTAACCAAACGATGGTAAATGGTCTGAGGAAGTTTCTAAAGGAAAGCAGGGAATTTACGTAAAGATGGTGATCTCATTTCACATGCTGATGATAACTGAATTAAAATTTAGCCTCTAGCTATTAACAACTCCCTTTCTTCCTATTCCTGCCACTCCCTTGGGGTCACCCAAAGCTTGGAGATTAACCACAGAGCAGAGGCATTTTGATCCTAGAGCTCATTTTGGTTAGTGCTTTTTATTCAGAGCTGTCTGTGATACAAGGACTACACACTCACTTGACATGTATTATTGTTTTGAGTCTTGCTATGACCTAGTCAGGTGGGTATTCTTCCCATTTTACAGTTGATAAAACAGTCTCAGAATGTTTAAGGAATTTTTGTAATGTCCTGCACTTATTAAGAGGTAGAGCAGGATATGGACTGAGGGCTGCCTGACCCTAAGCTTCTTCCCACAAGACCAGGGCTTCTCATCCTAGGCTGCTCATTGGAAACACCTGTGATTTCAAAAAATATGCCTGGATCCCTCCCAAGACCAATGAGATTAGGATAAGAGAGGACCTGAACCTCACTCTTTCTAAGAACTCCTCAAGAGATTGTAATGTGCAGTCAAGACTGATAACTTCTCATCTGAGTATTGCCATACCCTTCCTCCAGCTGTCTTGCTGAACACAATAAAGATCTCTGAAAAACAGTATGGCAGCTAAGTGATTGGCTTCTTTTAGTTATTATGGCAGATCTAATCTTGTCTGCAGAGCCTTGTATGCCAGGTAGCAAATACTTGATCATTTATACAATCTTAATAAATTCCTCAAGGATTTAAATAGGCAGGAATGTTCCTGTTATGGGGTAAACATAAGAGAGAGAGTCAGAAGACACATATTCAATGTACATCCATTCTAGTGGCTGCCTTTTCTTTCTAGTGAAAACAGAAACACAATTAGTTGTCATTGAATTTAGGACTCAAGTATCTGTGAATACCAGAGTACCCAGCTCCTAGCTGTCCTTACAGTCTCTTAAGTAGATTGAGAAGAAAGTTCTTGTCATTGTCCTGAACCCTTGCGTCAATTGGCCCCTCTTCTTGATGTCAGTAAACATAGATAATTCTTGTCATAGTTTCTAGTATCGGTTGTCCTTCTGCAAGCTGATGGTCTACATGGTCTGGTATGGAATCCGTTGTACTTGAGACTCACAGAAGCACAGAACAGGGTCCTGTAAGTAAATATTTTCACCAACATTTGCAAGATACCTAATTACAGAGACCCTGATGTACATGATATCTTCTAATTTTTCCTTCCCACACCTGACCCCCTTACCAACTGTATGCACATAGTGAATAATTATAAAATGGAATACAAATTATGAGATAAAACTAGTCCAGAAGAAAGAGACTCACTTACATTTTTAGATCGAATCTCCCATGTCCCATCAAGGTGCCATGTACGAAAAAAGTACCTAACTATTTGTGTTGGTATTTAGGGTATAAAATTTAACTTCAAATTGGTGGATGGCCAGCAGAATATGGTCCCTGCATTCAGGTGACCAGTATTCTGTGTCATGTTTATGGTCAGTATAATCAAACTTTGGAAGCTGGCTTTGCAGCAAAATTTGTGACTCATATGATCAAAATATTTTTTCTGTGAATTAAATATGAAAAAACTCGGGGAGATAACACTGTACACTTTCATACCAGTTGGATGGCAGATACCTAGCATATGTACCCTTATTACATCCTCCCATACCACTGGATACTTTCCCTTCTCCTTTTCTAGCTGAGCACAGGCATAGACTCAAACTTTTCAACACTGGGACCTATGCAGTGATTCCAGATCGATCAGATTTTGCACAAAAGATTAAACCTATTTTCCATCTCTACCATAGCAAGTTATAGTTTACAAAGGATATTCATGCCCAATATCTTGTTCATGTTGTTCTTTGCAAAGTTAAAAGCCCTATAAAATACAAGGTGGTGGTGATTACGTAAAAGATGACAGAGCTCTTCGTATTCGTTCTGAATGTTAGGTACATACTGAAGTTTTGTGGGTTTTTTGAAATATGCTTCCACGTTTCTAAATCCAGCAGGGGGAGTATCCTGCTTTCCCAGACCCTGCTTTTAACACCTGCTTAGTTTCAGCACTGACAGTTTGTTTTGTAATCCCCCCAAATTTGAGGAGCCTGTTGGGAAAAATTATGTTGACACCTTACAGGATGGACCATCAAGGAAATTAGAGTTCAATTTCCCCCTCTACTCATGGAGTCTTATCTGTGGCACCTCTCTTCTCTTAGATTTGGCTCCAAAGCCATGTATAGCTCTAATGATACGGTCTGCAAGCAGTTTTGTTGGAAATCCTGTCTTTAGAATTGAACATGAAATTATGATAAAATTTTCTCTCACATCTAATAGGTCACATGATTTTTCACCCTCTGGAGGAGCTGTGAACTGGCTAGGTTTCAATTTAAGTAATTATATCCAACTCCCCAAATTCCACCCTAGTTTATGTGGTTCTGTTTCTCTCCCTGCCCGCATTAAAATTCTATTGGCAAAGAAAGATTGTGTCATTCCTTACAGGAACAGCCTGTCTTTTCCTGGCATGTGAAGTAATGTCCCTCTGCTAAAATAGCATTGTATCTGTCAGATCAATGCACATGTAATGGCAGGCTTTATTTAAAAATACCATTATCTTTGTTGTTCTAAAACTTGTGTCTTAATATTAGAAATTTTCAAACTGTGGCCTGAGGGATAACTGCAGCTAGTGACCTCTTTTGGTACAGCTCTCATGCTAAGACTGGGTTTTACATTTTCAAAGCATTGTAAAAAGAAACTACACATATATAGAAAAATGTACAACAGAGATGATATGTGCATTCAAAAGCCTAAAGTATTTACTAACTAGCTATTTACAGGATAAGTTTGGTGACTCTTGCTTAAGATAATCACAGTAGTGGTGATAGTACTTATATTACTAAGAGCCCACTTATATGGTACTTACCATATAATGTTTTAAGCATTTTTCATGTTTAACTCTGTTAATCTTCACAGAGACTCTGAGACAGTGTAGCAGACAACCTTTAAGACTGTCTCAAATAATCCTTGCCTCTGGCATTCATGCCCTTCTGTAATCCCTTCTCAAATGTAGCCTTTAGTTATGGACTCCTTTTGAATGAATAGTGATTCCCTCTAATAGACTATGGCATGGGATATGGAATATGGCTATGGAATGTCACCAAGATTAGATTATAAAAGACTGTGGTTTTCTTCTTGAGTGTTCCCTCACTCACCCTTTGATTGCTCACTATGGGAGAAACCAACTGCAACTTAGAGATGCCTGTGTATTAAGAAAGGATTGAATCCTACTGATAAACCCCATATGCAAACCCCATCAATTAAACTCCCCACTCCCTCAACCCAATTGAGTCTTCGGATGAGACCACAGCCCAGTCATCAACTCAACTGCAGTTTCATGAGAGACCTTTAGCCAGAGGTACTCAGCTAGTTTGCACCCAGATTCTTGGCTCATAAAAACCAAGATAATGTTTGCTGTTTTAAGGCACTAAGTTTTGGGATAAATTGTTAGGTATCAATAGATAAACACAGATTTTGGTACCTGGAAGTGGGAGCATTGCCATAACAAATACATAAAATGTGGGAGTGGCTTTGGAACCAGGTAGTGGGCAGAAACTAGAAAGGCTGTAGTACTTTTAGGAGAATGTTAATAAAAGCTTAAAGTACCTTGAACACATTAGTCATAGAATTTTTGGCTTTCAAGACACTGAGAGTGAGAAAGTGCAGGAAAGTTAAGAAAATGTTATTGAAAAACTGGAGGAAGGGGGATTCTTGTTTATGTAGTGGCAGAAAGTTTAGCAACACTCTGATCTGTGGTTATGTGAAAAGTAGAAAAATATGTCTAATGAACTGGGTAACTTCCAAGTAAAGTGTTGAAGATTCTGCCTGGTTTCTTCTTTCTGATAACAGTAAAATGAGAGAAGAGAAATAATTTGGGGGAAGGATTGTTAAACAAAAAGGAGTCAGGACTTGGTTGTTTTCAAAATTCTCATCCTCTGTAAATAACAAATGATAATAAAATTAAAAAATAGCTTCTCAGCAAAGATCAAATTCAGAGTACTGTCAGAAGAACGCAGTCTAAAGATGAAGCTAAGAGTGTGACTGGACCTTTGTTAAGACCTCAGAAAGATCAAAAGTAATGCCTTGGTGTTCTATTCAGTCACACAGAAAGGTCTTTAAAAGATTAAAGGTATACCTCACACATTCTCTCAGTCAAACAATAGGGCCTCTAAGAAGATTAAGACTATGTCTCTCAGCCATCTCAGCAGGAGCCCAAGGTAGAGAAAGACTTACCTGGAAGAATTTGTAGGAGTGATTTTTGTCTAATAGAGTTGAACTCAAGTGGAGTCATGGGTGACCCACTAAGCAGGAACATTGGACTTGGACTTAGGGGAACAGAGACAGTATAGAATGAAGAAAGGTCTTTAGAATCTCAGAATTCTACTGGCAGGAAGCAGGCAGGAAAAACTGTTCAGTTACCTTTCATTATAAAAAGAAAAGATGACTTATACAGTAGAGTCCAAAGCCTGGAGGGCATAGCTGAGAGTAGTGGAGAATTACTCTTAGGCCTTGAGAATCTAACCAGGGTGTCCCTAACAGTTCCCTGGCTAGATGTTAGAATCACTATGCACCAGTGACTTCCTTATGCCTACTATTTACCTCCATTTGAACAGAAATGTGTACATTGGTTATCCTGTGCCTTCTTCAGCACTATTTTTTGGGTGTCTCTGGAGAAGGGAACTTTTCTGTTTAGTTTTGCAAGTCTAGAGTCTATTATATTCCAGGAGCTACACTCAGTATAGCTTGGAAGTAGATGATGGAAGTAGACCTCGCAAGTAGATGGATGTATTTTTCATCTGTAAAGGATGTGAATCATTGGGGGTTGGGGAGGGGATAGGCAGTTTCTAAGATGGTCCCCATCTACTGGCATCATTCTCTTTAGTGTGAACGGGATTTAGCGATTCAATTTTAACAAATATAGCACTGTAAAAGAGATGGGATGTTACTACCAAACCTAGGTTGTGAAAAAGATTGTGGCTTTTATCCCAAGTGCTCTGCTCTCATTCTCTTTTGGCTTCCTCACTTTGGGGAAAGCCAGCTACGGTGGGGGAAGCTCCGTGTAGGGGGAACAAAGCCTGCCAACAGCCATGTGAGTGAGTCTGGAAACAGATCTTCCGTTCTTCTAGTCCAGTCAAGCCTTCACAATGTGTGCAAAAATGAGGAAGTGCCACTCTTTAAAACCATCAGCTCTTATGAGAACTCACTCACTATCAAGAGAACAGCAGGGCGGAAACCACCCCCATGATCCAGTTGCCTCCCACCAGGTCTCTCCCTAAACACCTGGGGATTACAATTCAAGATGAGATTTGGGTGGGGATACAGAGTCAAACCATATCACCCGGGTTCCTTGGAATGGGCATTAACTGACATAGAGGGGGCCTCTTGAAATGTCTGTCTACCTCATTGGTGCTCCTGAATATCAATTTTGTTTGCTGTTTGATCAGCTACTGGTCAAAGAATGAGCAAAGCATCAGTAACTGAAACTCATTTACACTGTTATGTTTAAAAGCCGTGATTATATCAAGGAGAAAGATGCAGATCCTTGGTGGTATAACTTCAATGCCACCCTTCAAATCCCTAGTCATTGGGGCTTGATAGCCCCAGTGCCACTCAAAGGGTGGTCTGCACAGTGGTACTGTCAACATCACCTGGGATCCTATTAAAATGGAAATGCTTGGACCTCACCTCTGGTGTAATGAATCAGGCTCTCTGGGGCTTTGCTCAGCAATTTGTGCTTTAACAGGTGCTTCTTATACAACACTATAGTTTGAGAAGCACTTGTGAGACTCGGCTATAGGTTTGATTAACTTGGTCACAAGTTTCTGAAGTCTGAAATACACAGTTTTAGCACTTTTGGCAAGAGTTACTTTGTTCACAGCAAATTTTTATCTTAACACTTCATATTTTCTTCTGTGGAGTAGTGATATTTGAAATGTGGTTTGTAACAAATCATTTTAAAAGGGAAAATCTCCTTTACAGAATAGGTTAAGGATTTCACATATAGCTTTATTTTTCCTCTGTGGACCCTCCTGTAATTTGGGGCTGTCTGGAGATTAATTTATCTTTTCATGTGAAAAATGCTGTTAACATTACTAATTGTAAGAGCTTCAGTTGGTGGTTGGAACCGAAACATCTATCCTTAAATCCCCTCTTTACAAAACAAGTGATTGTGTCATGGTTCCATGGGACAAGCATAAACTTTCTGTGCTGTTAGAAAACAATTATTAGTAAGGTCTAATAAATGTTTATTATGGAATAAAAGTTACTTAGTTATATAACTGCTCATATGATTTTATTTAAAAGGAGATAGATATCTCTTAATCTAGCTGGGGGTCTTCTCATTAATTGTTAGTTGAGTTGTGCCAGGAAATTATTCTGCTATTTATATACTATTTTAAGCTTATTGCAGATGTGGAGTCTCATGTCAAGACTGGAACATTCTTAATCTTTCCTGTTTCTTGAAACAAGAAGATAATAAACATTTCTGACAAACTGTAATCAGGAACTGGCCTGGTAGTTAGTGAACAGGTCAGAGGTGGCTATTGGGGATGTTTCTAAAGAATGTTCATAATGAAAGCTCATTGGCTTAGACCTCAGCTCTATGAAAGTGGTGATAAAAGGCATGAGGAAGGTGGTGGTTAAAGAGAGGAAGATTCTACACAGCCTTTAACATTCTCAGTACTCATTTTTTTCTTGTTTTGCTCTCCGAATACTCAGTGGGTCTGTGATGTGTCTAAACCACCCACCTTGCACTGATCACCACCTTAAAGAACTAGGTTTGGTTCAGTACTTTATCTGTGGCCCCAAGGGAAAGATCACCATGAACTAGGAGGAAAGAATCTGAAATCGAATTTGAGCACTGCCAATACCTCATGTTGACCTTAGGGAAGTCATAGATACCTGAGCAGCTGCTCTGGGAGGCTGCAGCACTCTGGCCCCAGCAGGAGGCAAGCTGCTGTCCTGTATTGTTCTCCCTTTCCCAAGATTATTGATGCTCGGCTATTTAAGGGTGGACACCCCACACTATCTTTGCCTCTTGCTGCCACAATATCCTCCCTCCTAGCTGGCTATGGGAAGTGGGTGAAGAAAGCATGAATCCTGCAATAATTCTTGCCCATTTTTCCACTTCCTCTAGGTTGTAGCATAAAGAAAATGTAATGTTGTTTTTTTTAGTTGAAGAAAAGTGTGTGATTAAAGCTGAATACATGTTGAATGTGATTTTTATATGTGGACAAGGCTTGTGAATTTCAAGTATATTACATGGAAACACTCTTTACTAAGAATGTCATAAAGCAAAAGCAATTTTAAAAAAGCTAATAGCCTTTATAACCAAAATATATAAAGAAGCATGATTTATGCATGTGCTGAATTATTCTTTCCTATTGTGAACATGAACAAGAATTTTGTCTCCTCTATTAATATTTACTCTGAAAATATTTATTCAGCGCCTACTATTTGACTATTTTGGTTCTGGAATAACCATGCATGATTTGGTCCCTGTCATCTTGCCTAGATAAGAAGTGATCAAGATCACCAGCTCACTGGCCTCCCATCCTTCTCCAACTTGCTGGGTTTCTTTTCTCTTACCCTCTTCCTCTTTCTCTCCATCTCCCTCTTCCTGTGCCCTTAAACATTTTTTTGTGTGTGTTTGAGACTTATTCAATGGAATGAATGGTTTGGAAATATTTATAAAGTAGCTGTTTCCTGAAAACCAAAATTTGTGGTTTCTAGATCTCTATTTCAGAATTATTTACTATATATATATATGGGTGTCTGCGAAAGAGCAATTTACCTAGAACAATGACTCTCAAATTGTGGGCTGCATTAGAATCACCTGAAGGGCTTCTTAAATCACAGATTGCTGGGTCCCTCTCCCGAAGTATCAGCTTTAGTAGGTCTGGGGTGGTGCTCAAGAATTTGCATTTCTAACTTCCCAGATGATGCTGATACTGCTGGTCTGGAGATCATAGCTTGTGAACACTCACCTAGGACAGTGTTTTTGTGGCAATTTGTTTGTTAATGTTTTTTATTTGTGGAAAAGCTAAAGAAAAAAAACTTGTGATAAGTTATTTTCTCTGCAAATGACCAGATGGGGTCAAGAACCCCAAGATCAGCCACTTTCTCCAAATTGCTTTTAATCTTCAGGAAATGCCTTGCATCTGACTCGTTAACACTGAAACTTACATTCCCGTGGATGGAGCAGAGTAGCTGTTGGCTTTGGGATTTTTATCTGTTGGGTGCGAATGGAGTAATATTATAACATTTCCCCAGATTTCTTCTGTCTGGTGGATTGTAGCCATCTATACATAATATTTCAGGTTAGGACATTTGTGTCCTTTTTCTGTTTCTTTGTGTAAAAATTTCAAATAGCTGCCCTTATGTTTCTTGAAAGACTAATGATTTGCAATGAAAGCAAATGTGAAATTTGCTAAATGATCTTGGCAAAATATAGCAATGCAGAGAATTCAGGAGAAAATAGTTTGATAACAATTGCTAAAAATATCCCAATTTATTAAACTGATGTATTCAGAAAGAAATATGAAAATATTTACTTTTTAAATACTGAGATATTCAATTAAAGTACTTTTCTTTTGTAGATCTTTATTCAAATGTCTCCTCATCTTTTTATGGTACCCCCTTCCCTCCCTTTCTTCTTTCCTCTCTGTCATCAATTATCTTTTTGTATCTAGTTATATCATGAATTGATCAGATATTTTAAAATATAGTCTACTGCTTTATTTTTTACTGGTAAAAATGGATTGATATCTTTGTCTTGATAATTGTAAATGTTTTATAATGACTATGGTCATTAAAACAAAGTAATTTTGTTTAAATTAACATAAAAGGAAAATAGTATTTTATTTATGTATTATCTTTTTATTGCAACTTTTATTTTAGTTTTGAGGGTACATCTGTGGTTTTGCTAGATGGTATATTGTGTGGTGGTGAGGTTTGGGGTACAACTGATCTCATCACCCAGGTAGAGAGCATAGTAACCAATAGGTAGTTTCTCATCCCTTACTCACCTCCCTCCCTCCTTCCTCTAGTAGTCCCTAGTGTCTACTGTTCCCATCTTTATGTCCCTGTGAATTCAATTTTTAGTTCCCACTTGTAAGTGAGAACATGTGGTGTTTATTTTTCTGTTTCTGAGTTAATTTGCTTAGAAAAATGGTTCCCAGCACCATCCATGTTGCTGCAAAGGACATGATTCCATTCTTTTTTATGGCTGTATAGTATTCCACAGTGTATACATTCCACATTTTCTTTATCTAGTCTACCATTGATGGACACCTAGGTTGATTCCATGTCTTTGCTCTTGTGCATAGTGCTGCAATGAACGTACGAGTGCATGTGTCTTTTTTGGTAGAACAACTTATTTTCCTTTGGGCCTATACCCAGTAATGGGATTGCTGGATCAAATGGTAGTTCTATTTTTAATTCTTTGAGAAATCTCCAAATTGTTTTCCAGAGAGGCTGAACTAATATACATTCCACCAACAGTGTATAAGCATTCCCTTTTCTCCACAGCCTTGCCAGCCTTTGTTGTTCTTTGACTTCTTAACAATAGCCATTCTGAGTGCTGTAAGATGGTATCTCTTTGTGGTTTTGATTTGCATTTATCTGAAAATTGGTAATGTGGGGCATTTTTTCATATTTTTGTTGGCCACCTGTATGTCTTCTTTTAAGAAGTGTTGTTCATTTCCTTTGCCTAGTTTTTAATTGGGTTTTTTTTTGCTTGCTGAATTGTTTATGTTCCTTATGGATCCTGGCTATTAGGCCTTTGTCAGATGCATACTTTGTAAATACTTCTCCCATTTAGTAGGTTGTCTGTTTACTCTGTTGATAGTTTCTTTTGCTGTGCAAAAGCTCTTTAATTAGGTACCACTTGTCAATTTTTATTTTTGTTGCATTTGCTTTTGAGGACTTAGTTATAAATATTTAGCCAGAGTTGATTTCCAGAAGATTACTTGCTAGGTTTTCTTCTAGGATTTTTATAGTTTCAGCTCTTACATTTAAGTCTTTAATTCATTTCGAGTTAATTTTTGTATGTGCTGATAGGTAGGGGTTCAGCTTTATTCTTCTGCGTATGGTTAGCCAGTTATCCCAGCACCATTTATTGAATACGGTCCTTTCCCCATTGACTATTTTGCTAACTTTGTCAAAGATCAGATGGTTGCAGGTGTGTGGCTTTATTTCTGGATTCTCTTTTCTGGTTTCATTGGTCTGTGTGTCTGTTTTTGTACCAGTACCATGCTGTTTTGGTTACTGTGGCCTTGTGATATAGTTTGAAGTCATGTAATGTGATTCCTCCAGCTTTGTTCTTTTTGCTTAGGATTGGTTTGGGTTTTGGGGCTCTTTTTTTGGTTCCATATGAATTTTAGAATAGGTTTTTCTAATTCTCTGAGAAATTATGTTGGTAGCTTGATAGGAGTAGTGTTGAATCTATAGATTGCTTTTGTTAGTATGACTATTTTAACAATATTGATTCTTTCAGTCCAAGAGCATGGAATGTTTTTCCATTTGTTTGTGTCATCTATGATTTCTTTCAGCAGTGTTTGTAATTCTCCTTGTAGAGATCATTCACCTCCTTGGTTAGATGTATTCCTAGGTTTTTTTTTTTTGTGGCTATTGTAAATGGGATTGCATTCTTGATTTGGCTGTCAGCTTGAATGTCACTGGTGTATCCTGAAACTTTACTGAAGTCATTTATTAGTTCCAGGAGCCCTTTGGTAGAGTCTTTAGAGTTTTTTAGGTATGGAATCATCATCAGTAAAGAGAGATTATTTACTTCTTCTCTTTCTATTCGGATGTCTTTTATTTCTTTCTCTTGCCTCATTGCTCTGGCCTGGACTTCCAGTACTGTAATACATAGGAGTGGTGAAAATAAGCATTCTTGTCTTCTTTCAGTTCTTAAGGGAAATGCTGCCAGCATTTGCCCATTCAGCATGATGTTGACTATGGGTTTGTCATAGATGGCTCATATTATTTTGAAGCATTTTCCTTCAATGGCTACTTTGTTTAGGGTTTTATTTGTTGAAGGATACTGGATTTTATTGAAAGCTTTTTCTGTGTCTATTGAGATGATAATGTGGTTTTTATTTTTAAATCTGTTTATGTGGTGAATCACATTTATTGATTCATGTGTGTTAAACAAATCTTATACTCCAGGAATAAAGCTATTTAATAGTGGTGAATTAACTTTTGATGTGCTGCTGGATTTGGTTTGCAAGTATTGTGTTGAGAATTTTTGTGTCTGTGTTCAGCAGGTATATTGGCCTGAAGTTTTCTTCTTTCACTGTGTCTTTGACACATTTTGGTATCAGGACAATGCTGGCTTTGTAGAATGAGTTAGAGAGGAGTCCCTCCTCAATTTTTGGGAATAGTTTCAGTAGGATTGATAGCAGCTCTTCTTTGAACATCTGGTAGAATTCGGCTGTGAATCCATCTTGTCCAGGGCCTTTTTTGGTTAGTAGGATTTTTATTACTGATTCAGTTTCAGAATTCATTATTGATTGATCTGCTCAGGGTTTCAACTTCTTCCTGATTCAATCTTGGGAGTTATGTGTTTCCAGGAATTTACCCATTTCCTCTAGATGTTCTAGTTTGTATCCATAGAGGTGTTCATAATAGTCTCTGAGGGTCTATTATATTTCTGTGGAATTGGTTGTGATATCACCTTTGCCATTTCTGATTGTGCTATTTAGGTCTTCTCTTTTTTTTTTTTTTAATTTGTTAATCTAGCTAGTGGTCTATTGAACTTGTTGATCCTTTCATAGAACAAACTTTTCATTTCATTGGTCCTTTTTATGGATTTTTGGGTCTGTATTTCATTCAGTTCTGCTCTAGTTTTAGTCATTTCCTTTCTTCTGCTAGCTTGGGGGTTGATTTGCTCTTGTTTTTCTAATTCCTCTAGGTGCAATTTAGATTGTTAATTTGAGATCTTTCTAACTTCTTGATGTAGGCGTTTAGAACTATAAACTTTCATCTTAATGCTGCTTTTGCTGCATCCCAGAGATTTTGTATATTGTATCTCTGTTATTTATTTCAAAGATTTTTTTTTTTATTTCTGCCTTAACTTCGTTGTTTACCCAAAAGTAATTCAGGATCAAGTTGTTTAGTTTCCATGTAATTGTGTGGGTTTGAGAGATTTTCCTGTTACTGATTTCCATTTTTATTCCACCGTAGTCTGAGAGTATGCTTGGTATGATTTAAATTTTATTTGAATTCACTGAGTTTTGCTTTATGGCTGAGCATGTGGTTGATCTTAGAGTATGTTCCATGTGTAGATGAGAAAAATGTATATTTTGTGTTTGGATGGAATATTATGTACATGTCTAGTAGGTGAAATTGGTCAAGTATAGAATTTAAGTCTGGAACTTCATTATTAATTTGTTTTCTGCCTCAATGATCTAATGCTGTCAGGTGGCTACTGAAGACCCCAACTATTATTGTGTGGCTAATTATTTTTATAGGTATAGAAGTACTTGTTATATAAATCTGGGTGCTCCAATGATGGGTATGCATGTATTCAGGAGAGTTAAGTCTTATTGTTGAATTGAACCATTTATCATTATGTAATGACCTTCTTTGTTCTTTTTTACTATTGTTGGTTTAAAGTTGATTTTATCTGATATAAGAATAATGACCTCTGCTCTCTTTGTTTTCCATTTGTGTAATCTTTCTCCATTGCTTTACTTTGAGCCTACGGGTGTCAATGCATGTGAGATGGGTCTCTTGAAGACAGCAGAGTGTTGGGCTGCTTAAATTCAAGGTTACTATTGGTATGTGAGGTGTTGTTCCTGTCGTGATATTGTTAGCTGGTTGCTTTGTAATCTTGACCGTGTACTTGCTTTAGGAGTCTGTGCCATGTGTACTTAAGTGTGTTTTTGAGGTAGCAGGTATTGTTCCTTTGTTTCTATCTTTAGAACTCCCTTAATGTTCTCTTGTAAGGCTGGTGTAGTGGAAACGAATTTCCTTAATGATTGCTTATCTGGAAAAGATTTTATATGAAATTCTTGGTTAGAGTTTCTTTTCTTAGAGAATGCTGAAAACAGGTCTCCAATCTTTTCTGGCTTGTAAGGTTTCTGCTCAGAAATCCTCTGATAGCCTAATGGGGTTCTCTTCTCTGACCCTTTTCTCTAGCTAACTTTAAGATTTTTCTTTTGTCAAAGATCAGAGAGTTGTAGATATGCGGCATTATTTCTGAGGGCTCTGTTCTGTTCCATTGGTCTATATCTCTGTTTTGGTACCAGTACCATGCTGTTTTAGTTACTGTAGCCTTGTAGTATAGTTTGAAGTCAGGTAGCGTGATGCCTCCAGCTTTGTTCTTTTGGCTTAGGATTGACTTGGTGATGCGGGCTCTTTTTTGGTTGCATATGAACTTGAAAGTAGTTTTTTCCAATTCTGTGAAGAAAGTCATTGGTAGCTTGATGGGGATGGCATTGAATCTATAAATTACCTTGGGCAGTATGGCCATTTTCACAATATTGATTCTTCCTACCCATGAGCATGGAATGTTCTTCCATTTATTTGTATCCTCTTTTATTTCATTGAGCAGTGGTTTGTAGTTCTCCTTGAAGAGGTCCTTCACATCCCTTGTAAGTTGGATTCCTAGGTATTTTATTCTCTTTGAAGCAATTGTGAATAGGAGTTCACTCATGATTTGGCTCTCTGTTTGTCTGTTATTGGCGTATAAGAATGCTTGTGATTTTTGCACATTGATTTTGTATCCTGAGACTTTGCTGAAGTTGCTTATCAGCTTAAGGAGATTTTGGGCTGAGACGATGGGGTTTTCTAGATATACAATTGTGTCATCTGCAAATAGGGACAATTTGACTTCCCCTTTTCCTATTTGAATGCCCTTTATTTCCTTCTCCTGCCTGATTGCCCTGGCCAGAACAAAGCAATGGGGAAAGGATTCCCTATTTAATAAATGGTGCTGGGAAAACTGGCTAGCCATATGTAGAAAGCTGAAAATGGATCCTTTCCTTACACCTTATACAAAACTTAATTCGAGATGGGTTAAAGACTTACATGTTAGACCTAAAACCATAAAAACCCTAGAAGAAAACCTAGGCAATACCATTCAGGACATAGGCATGGGCAAGGACTTCATGTCTAAAACACCAAAAGCAATGGCAACAAAAGCCAAAATTGACAAATGGAATCTAATTAAACTAAAGAGCGTCTGCACAGCAAAAGAAACTACCATCAGAGTGAACAGGCAACCTACAGAATGGGAGAAAATTTTTGCAACCTACTCATTTGACAAAGGGCTAATATCCAGAATCTGCAATGAACTCAAACAAATTTAGAAGAAAAAAACAAACAACCCCATCAAAAAGTGGGCGAAGGATATGAATAGACACTTCTCAAAAGAAGACATGTATGTAGCCAAAAAACATATGAAAAAATGCTCATCATCACTGGCCATCAGAGAAATGCAAATCAAAACCACAATGAGATACCATCTCACACCAGTTAGAATGGCAATCATTAAAAAGTCAGGAAACAACAGGTGCTGGAGAGGATGTGGAGAAATAGGATCACTTTTACACTGTTGGTGGGACTGTAAACTAGTTCAACCATTGTGGAAGTCAGTGTGGAGATTCCTCAGGGATGTAGAATTAGAAATACCATTTGACCCAGCCATCCCATTACTGGGTATATACCCAAAGGATTATAAATCATGCTGCTATAAAGACACATGCACACGTATGTTTATTCTGGCACTATTCACAATAACAAAGACTTGGAACCAACCCAAATGTCCAACAATGATAGACTGGATTAAGAAAATGTGGCACATATACACCACGGAATACTATGCAGCCATAAAAAATGATGAGTTCATGTCCTTTGTAGGGACATGGATGAAGCTGGAAACCATCATTCTCAGCAAGGACAAAAAACCAAACACCGCATGTTCTCACTCATAGGTGGGAATGGAACAATGAGAACAGATGGACACAGGAAGGGGAACATCACACTCTGGGGACTGTTGTGGGGTGGGGGGAGTGGGGAGGGATAGCATTAGGAGATATACCTAATGTTAAATGACGAGTTAATGGGTGCAGCACACCAACATGACACATGTATGCATATGTAACAAACCTGCACGTTGTGCACATGTACCCTAAAACTTAAAGTATAATATTAATAAAAAGAAAAAAAAAGATTTTTCTTTTGTGTTGACCTTGAAAAAGTCGGATGACTTATGTTTCTTAGAGGTGGTCATTT
Organism: Pongo pygmaeus; assembly: GCF_028885625.2. NCBI lineage: Eukaryota > Metazoa > Chordata > Mammalia > Primates > Hominidae > Pongo > Pongo pygmaeus. Next base: position 39,464,659 of record NC_072386.2, on the reverse strand, counting down.
TGTACAGTATATCACAGGACTTCTCTTAATTTCTTGAATTTGCATGTTGAGCTCTCTAGTAAAATTGGAGACATTTTTGTGGACTGTATACTCAAATACGTTTTCCAAGTTGCTTACTTTCTCTCCTTCTGTCTCAGGAATGCCAATGAGTCATAGGTTTGGTCTCTTTACATAATCCCATATTTTTGGAGGCTCTGATCATTTTTAAAAATTCATTTTTCTTTATTTTTGTCTCACTGAGCTAATTTGAGAGACTGGTTTTTGAGCTGTGAAATTTTTTTCTGAGCTTGGTCTAGTCTGTTATTAAGGCTTTCAATTGTATTTTAAATTTCTGTAATGAATTTTTCAACTCCAGAAGTCCACTTTGGTTCTTTCTTAAAATGGCTAGGTCATCTTTTTAACTCTTGGATTGTTTTACTTGTTTCCCTGGATTAGATTTCATTTTTTTCTTGAATGTTGTTAAGCTTCTTTGCCATCCAGATTTTGAATTCTGTGTCTATGCTTCAGACATTTGAATCTGGCTAGGATTCATTGCTAGGGAATTATTGCAATCCTTTAGAGGTAAAAAAACACTCTGAATTTTTCAATTGCTAGAGTTCTTGCACTGATTCCTTCTCATCTGAGGAGGCTGGTGTTTCTTTTCCTTTTTGAAATTGCTGTTGTTTGCATGGGCCTTTTTGTTTTTATATTCTTTTTTTCCTTTGAAGCCTTGACTGTGGTGTGTTGTGTATAGTTGATTGGCTTTTTTTCTGGCTGCTTTCAGAGTGCTAAGGCTGTGTATGGGTTTCTTTGTTGTAGATAGCTTCCTGCATTGGGTTTTACAGGCTTTTGGGTGCTGAAGGAATTTTTGTTTGTTCATATAATCAGGCTCTAGTTCAATAGACGGTGCGCAAGAGTAAGGGCCGGCAGATAGTCTCTTACATACTTCTTTTATATCTTGATGCATATGTAGCAGTGCTCTGGGGAAGGGGAGATGGGAGGGTGAGAGATACCTGCCCCCATCCACCCCCCCCAAGTCCATTCCTGGGCTTTGGTGGAGGCTTTTCCAATCATTGGCATTGTTCCTGCATTTCCTTAGTCCCATGGGGGGCCTTGTTGGGCTGCATTCTCCCCTCCTTTAGGGGTGGCCTGAGCGAAAGGTTAGATTGCCAGGAAACCTGTAACTCCCCAGGAACCTGCTGGTCCTCTGAGCTTGGCAGGGTCAGAGTGGGCTGTGTGATATGTCTGTGAGTGGTCTGATGATACAGGGGTCAAAGGCATATGATCCTGGGCAGGGCAGTGGTGCCATAGATGTGAAATTGGTATGGTGCCCACAGCCCAGGGATTTTAGTCCAGCTGGTGACTGTGGGGTCCACCTAGTTCATGCTTTTCAGACTGGGTCTCCTTCTAGTGTCTTCCCTAGGAGCAGGCCCGCCCAGCTAGCATTGTACCAAGCCTTCTTGTGCTCACATAACTGGGCTTTTCCAGGTGTTCAGGGCTCTGTGGTTTCCTTGGGCAGAAGCTATGGCTGGCCAACAGCTACACCCTTCCTGGACCAATCTTGCAAAGGGAGGGATGCCTGGCTCCTACACTGGCACACAAACCAGCACCTCACTCTTCTTTGTGTCCCAAGAGTGGTGGCTCCTCCTCTGCTCAAGCTCTGGCCACAGACCTCTTAGCTCAATACCCCTCAGGGTAGTGTGCTCGAATCCTAGAAAGTTGGGACCGAGCCCATAGCTTTGTCCTCTGGACCCTCAGGACTGAGTACTGGCTGTGCTGAGGAGTCCAAACTGTTCTCAGGCTGTTGGCAAAACATTCAGGTGGGGCAGTGGAGGCTGAGCTGTGTACACCCTCCTGTGGGAGCAGCCAGGTAGGCAGTTTTGGGAGGGGTTGGCAGACAAGGGGGCACACAGATCAGATGCACCTTAGTTCCATGGGAAAGTACCAGCTCTCTCCTGGCTGGCAGTCAGCAGGGGCTGCAGCCAGTCAGCAACATGGAGAGCCTTGGAAGAGGGATAGTTGTGGTCCTGTTTTGCTGTAGCTGCCCTGTGTAAGCTTCTGGGCTCCGCACAAGACGAACCTCTTCCTCTACCTACTCTCCAGGCAGATCCCCCTGCCAATTCAAATGTCTGTGGGGGTTGTAGTATCTCTTGTGGCCAGAATCACAGAAGTCTGTGGTGGAACTGTGGGTTTTTTGGAGTTCCTTTACTCATCCCTTCCAAAGGACCTGTTCAGGACCAGCAACCTGTCCTGGTGCTCAGTGACTCTGTGTGGGTTTCCCACTTCCTCCTCCTTCAGCTTCAGTGTCTGCATCACCTCTCTATTGACTTTAGCTGTTTTCTGTCAAAAGATCTGTTTGAAATGTAATCATTTACTTGATATTTTGGTTTCTCTCTGTGGGATAAGCACCTCCTCGCTATGCCTTGTTAGCCATCTTGTCCCTTCCCAATCTTATTTTAAAATTATACTAAAATAATATAACTTCCTTATTTCTGACCTTATAGTGTGTGATAAATAGGTCTCTTCATTCCTTGTTTAATGTCGCTATCAAGGATAATTATGAATTGTTTTTCAAAATTAGTGAAATAGATTCTTATGGTACAACTTTAATAAGAAATGACTTAAATGTTCTTATTGCAAAGAAATAAGTAAGTCATCTAACGGGTGTGTTAATCAGCTTGAGTCACTCATTCCACAGTGTGTACACATATCAAAATACCATGTTGTATACCACAAATACGTACAATCTGTGTCAATTAAGAAATAAAACATTAAAGAAATCACTAAAATTTACTAAGTTGCTGTAAATGTTATTTTAACACATTGTTTCCACTTCTTTCTATTGAGTGGAGCTCCTCTGGTTGTCCAAAGTCAGCTTCAAATAGATATACTCATCTAAAAAACCGAAAAAGGTTTTAGGGAATGTCCTTCTAACCAGCTTGTTTACTGGAGGCAAGATTAGAAATATGACTTTGATGGTAACCATCCTTTGATACAGAAATGGAAACAATCTCTCAACATGGTACTCCAGGTTTGAACTTTAAGACAACCAAGTTTCAAATTCAGTCCACAATTAGCTCTTGCCCTCACCGTCTGCGCACTGTAGTTTCATCTTTATACTCATACTGTAATAAGCACCTACTGTTTGCAGCCCTTGAGTATACCCATTAACCTAAATTATTTTGAGGGGAGACCCCTCTCTTATACATGTCTGCATCCCCCACATAACCCAACATGGTAGGTGTTCAGTATATTTTTGTTGGTTATTTTCTTCTTTTAACTTTTGTATACATTATCACAATAAAGTCCTTCTAACAAGTTTTGTCTCTGTTATCATTCCTTGTACTTTTCTTCCCTCCTCTCTTCTCTCAGAGTAAGAGGGTATAAATCAAAGTCAGCAGCTCTTACTCTCGGAGTGAGGTTCTTTCTATTGTTCTATGTCTCTCTTGCTTTTTCAATTGTTTCCTTATATCTCTCATTTTCTACAAGCATACTTTTCTCTTTCCCACCTTAAAACAATCATAAAAACTTTTCTTTGAATCTCTAACCCCTTGACTTAACACTTTTTCTCACCCTTCTCATTAACAACCTTCTAGAGAAGCTAACCTTTATTTCCCACCAATGGTCCATCACTTCCTGGGCCCTCTTTAGCTTGGCATCTGCCATGTGGCTCCACTGAAACTCCTTTCCTTAAACATCACTCTTACTTTCTAATTCCCAAACCAAACTCTCTAAAGCCACCCTCCTTTAAACTCTCCTCTCTGGCCATCTTGCCTTTACTCCTGTCTCTATTGGCCAGTCAGCCTCCTGTTGCATATTTCTGTCTGTCTCCTAGAAATATCCATTGTGTTTTTCACCAGGATCTTAAGCATATAGAAACATACACTCATCATTTTCTTTCCCTTTTTTCAAACTGGTTTTCCCTCTTGACTTCTATATTTTTGGTAAGAAAACTACCATTCATGTAGTGAACTTAGCACCAAACCTCAGTACCATCTGACAGTTTTCTCTCGTTCTCTGTGGATATCATTAAGTCCTAATAGTTTTACCTCTGTCATTCGTGCCTTCATTTTTATTCTTACTTTCTCTACTCTGGCTTTGCCTCTCATTAACTTGAACTACTGCTACCAAGATTGTATAGTTGTTTTGTTTCTATTTTTCTCCATTTTTGACACACTTGGAACATCCTAAAAACTTTTAGTCTTATTTTTATAAAGGAAAAATTGTATTCTTCTCTGAGCTGAATATTTCAGTCTTTCCTCATATTCTAACAAATATATTTTAAACTCCTCGGTCTGGTAATCAGATTGTTCTAGTCTTCACTTTCCTTTGCTATGATATCTAGTCTGTATCCTGTGTTCTAGTTACTTCTCTGTTATGATTGTTTCAGGTTTGATCCCAACTGTCTATTGGTTCACCTCAACTATGGAGGACTTTTTCTATAAGAAGTTACAGTAATTTAAAAAGATGTTTTAATAATTAAAATAATCTTTATCAAAAGATAAATTGTGCTTAAGTTAGTATGTTACTAAATGTGGGACTGTGCATAAAGAGAGCTTTAAAATTCCCACAGCTGTTCCTCTACCTCCAAGGTTCTCAGCATAGACAGTGGCTTTTTATGGCCAAATAGAGGAATGCCTGTTAGGCATATTTATTCTGCATCCTTTTTGCACATCCTGAATTCATCCTGGAGAAGAAAAATGATGTGCTTCGATTGAAGTGGACCTATTGTTTTCTCTTGGCAGCCAAAGGAGGAGCAAAAAGACCAGATCGTGTCCTTTACCTTGTAGGGATTGTGATGGCGAGGAGATACGGGAAGAGATGTAATAGCATCAGTTATCCCAGGGAAAACAGTCCGTTTACTTGGGCTGGCATGTTTTCTCTTCAGATGCTTATACAATTTACTCCCTCACCACCTCATCAAGTCTTTGTTCAGATGATCCCCTTCTCAATGAGGCCTGCCTTAATGGCATCTAAAATTGCAACCTATTTTCCCTGGGCACTCCTAACCCCCTTTACCCTGCTCAAGTTTTTCTCCCATAGTGCTCTCCACCTCCTGACATTCTTTATGGTTTACTTGTTTATTATGATCATCGTCTGCTGTCCCTACTAGTATTTAAACTCTATGAGGGCAGGTCTCATTGACTATTTCGTTATTACAATATACCCAGAATGATGCTCTAGTAGTAGGTGTTAGTAGGTGCTCAGTAATTATATATTGAATTAAGTAACAAAATAACTTATTCAAAAAGTAATTTTTGTCATGCCCTGTATATGCTAAGAGCTGTGCTGGTGATGGGGACCTATAGTGGAAAACAAATAGATTTGGTCCTTACCCCCTATCTTGCTATGTAGCCAAGAAAGCCTACACCAACATTACAATAAAATAAGATGAGTGTTTTGTTCCAGGAACACTGTGCTACATAAGGGATCTCGTGTAGGAGGTCACTGAAGACTTCCCTGAACAAATGACCAAGCTGAGACTTGAGGATGGTTAGGAGTTGGCCAAGTAAAGAATGACAGAAGGAGGATGCCTCTTCCAGGCATACTTTAAAGCATTACTGGTTGAAGGAATTGTAAGAAGTCAAGTGGCTGGACTATAGAAAGAGGAAGGGAGGCTGGTCCTACAAAAAGAGAGGCAGGGAAGAGGTTGAGAGGCCTTTCTAACTCCTTCTATGGAATTTTCACTTTTCCCAAAGGCCTGTGGATTCTCCATGTACTCTGCATTACCACATGTAATAAAATGCTTTTCAGAGTATGAACATCTTCCAGTTGACTTTGTTCCCCATTAGACTGGATACTTTGTATAGAAATATGCACTTGGTCCAAGTAACTCTAGGTATAATATCACATCTTTATTTTTAGCATTTGTGGCTGTGGAGCAGGCACAATTCTGGCCATGGTATGTTTGGTTTGGCATTAGCTAATACCTTGTTGTTTAGGTAATACTCAGATCTTGCTGAAAACAACATAGCACATTTTAGCGTTAATCTCCAGAGTAATCAGATCAGTGACACATACTGGGGAAGCAAAGAAAATAGGCTTAGGAGGTATCAAATATCTTTGTCTGATAAAGACCTACAGTGATATGGGCTTCCTCTAATTATGTGTTAAGATTCTCCTGCTTTCAGTATATAGGCCAAAGTTCAGACCACATTATTGAGATAGGTAGAAATTTACTTTAAACTTCCTCTTAATACTTTCCCTTTCGTCCTCTCTTCTCTTAGAGTTTCCTTATGGACATAGTAGTGTCCTGCTATTTTCTGGTTGCCTAGAAGAACACCCTACCCTCACTATTACATGGTATTATTGAATGTGCATCTAACCAATCTGTGCTTTCTGCCACTAACAAACTCAAAACTCACTTCTCTTTTGTCCCCTCCCTTTTGGGCCTTCCTAGGTGATGAGTTGTCTAATCTCTCGTAATGCTAATTCATGCTGATATCTTTATGACTACACATCTCTTGGAAGTATTTGCATTTTAAATGATGAATGATGCATTAAATCAGTTTGCATTCATGAAACTTCAAGCTTCAGGGAAAAAAACTTCAAGCTAGAGTTGGGAAAATCCTGTTACTAAGGGAAAAATAAGAATACAAGGTGGGACTTGTAGTCCCTTTAATTTGATCCTTGCATGTCTTATATTTGGTCAGTTTTAAGGCCTGTTAGTTTTCATAGATAAAAGATCACAAAAGCTTTACTCTCTTCTGAGTGTCTGTGGTCCCCGACACAAATCTGCGGGACTACTTAGTACTTCAGAGCACAAACATCAGTCTGGAGGTAGAGATGGAGCCCTCGCTCATGGTGGTAGTCACAGAAGTTGATCTATTGCTTGACTTCTTAGAGACTTGCTTATATTTTTTTCCCCTTTTTCTAAAGTACACTTCTTTCTATAGCATATTAAAGAAGTGTTAATGATTGTCAAAGTATTTTGAAACTATGAAATGTATATAAATAGGAGATAGTATTTAAATGCTTCCTTTTAGAGTTCTAAAGATGTTATTTGTGTAAAATTTCAGATAGCTCCTCTGAAGAATTCCAGCCTATTGGAACCCAAATCCTGATGCATATAATAAAGTTTAAAAGGCTTATTTTTTATGTATGTAACAAGAACTAACCTTTATAACTTCTTACTTGAGTGAAGTAAATTTGTTCCATATAAGAGAAATACATCCTCTCCAAATACAATGTGCAGAAATAGCATCTGAAGATTTATTACAGAAACAAAACAAATGGTGTGCAATTAAAATAGGCATGTTCTCCAGGAAAAACATCCTCAGCAGGCTTCAAAATCCTGACTCTACTTTTGGATTTGTCTGGTCTGGTCTGGCATATACACCAAGAATCTAAAGTATTTTAGGGTGATGCAATTTTTTATTTCAGTGATCATGATGATATGAGAAATCAAAGAGCACTTGGGAAAGTGTGATTCAAAGCTGGGACCAACAAGATGCAGTATCCATGGATGTCACTGATGTGGGCTCCTGCCATTATGGCCACCAATTATGTGTGTCTTTCACTGAAGTGTGAACCACACCTCTGCCGTCAGGTAGACCATTTGCACATGAGACTTGCCCATGTGAGCCTTGGTTGTTCATTCCAGGGTGGCTATTAATGAGGCAGCAGCTTGGGAACATTTCCAAGTGGCATTTTTGGCTGTTGCCCCTCTCTGGGCCTCTGGGGATCTTAGAATGGTCCATTCTCCCTATACTCTAAAGCCAAAACCAAAATCAAAACCAAAACTATTCCTGCCAGCAAGTCAATTAATTAAGAAATCAAGACGGCCCTAACCTCCTTGAAAGATCAACTTGGAAAAACTTTTTTTCACTTTAAATAAAAGTCCAGATTTTAGAAGCATTAAACACATTGGCAATCATTATAGTTTTCAAGCTGATGGCAATTCGATATTTTATCTAAACCTGTATTTTTTGTGTCTGATATTTTGCCTAGAGGATTTCAAAGGGTGATACAGAAAAGAGGGAAAATAGAGAAATCAGCTGGATGAAATAGCATTACCTAAGGGAGGGAGTGCCGGCTTGGATTATTCCAGGTTTAGATTTGAATCCCAGCTCCATTATTTCTCATCTGTCTGTCTTCTAACAACTTACCACTAACTTTTCACATGAAGTTTAGATAATGAGCATAAAGCATCTAACAAGAAAGTAAAGAAGAGGTGCTTGTTCCACTTCTCCATAGGAAGGCAATTGTTATGGAGAGTCTATTTTGTAAACTTTACCAGTACCATAACTTCCCACATAGCTGAAGGTCAGATTTCTGCCACAGTAATTACCAGTGACAAAGCTATGAACACATAAGTAAGTTAAAGAATGAATGGGTTATCTTCTATAAAACTCGTGTACTTCTCTTCATAGGATTAATAAAGAAAGCACTAACCCAGAGCCTAACCCAGATACATGTGAAACGAAAATATTAGCTCAGGACCTCAGGTATAATAACATCAAAGAAAAACTAACACGAGCTGAGAAAGAACTTTATAGAAAAAATATGACACTAAATAGTTCAGGCCATTATTTTAGGAACAAACTGTGTTGCAATAGAATGATTATCTTGTGCCATTAAAAGAAGACTGAATTAGGTCTGGTATATTTGTTTTATAATATAATGCCATTAAGGGATTAAGATTTGAGCAAATAAATAGTTTTATCTGGGAAAATGTCATCTTTTGGAATATCACATTGACAGATTAAAGACATTACTGTATTTTTTTTTACTTCTCAGTGATGGATAATGCCTTCCTACAGGTGACTGTTTTTAAAAAAATAATTCCCCTCTCAAATAATTATAATAAGTCAACAGTGTCTTTCAATAATTTTGGTGGGCTCAAGAATTAGCATGAGTGTATTATTGGTGTATTTTTATTTTATGAATTTTTCTGGTTATGGGATAGGGTTTCTTTCTACGGAACAAATGTTTCTCACAAGGAGCTTTTCTTCTCACAATGCATTGAGCAAATTAACTGAGTTAGTTTCCAAGCCTATTATTGGTGGAAATTTAGAAAATTTAGACTGGGAAAACAGAGACGTGCACACATAGATACAGAGGCAAAAAACCAAGCATGCCTTCTTTCAGCCTATTTCTCTTACTACCATAGATCAAATGGTGGTATTAAAACTAAGATTTTAGGATACTCATTTTTAAAAATTATTATTTAGTCAAGGTAAGGTTTGGGTTTGGGAGGAAGGTTAATTCTGAGGACATTTGTATATTTAGCTGATAAGATTTCTGAATCTGATTTGTCTGTCTTCTTGGCAGATAGAAATTGGCAATTTTCCTCTTTAGACATATGCTACTATATATTGCTATGACAAAACATATGCAAAGGATAGAATGACCATATTATTGTCTGTCCAGGATGGTCCTGACTTATGCCTATGTCTTGGCATTTTGTCTGTTTTATCATTTATTCAGTATTATTTTATTTTTAAAACCATTATCATTAATGTCAGATTAAAAATAAGCCAGGTTGAGTTCTACCATGTTCTCATTCAATAATATGTGAGGTGCGTGTATAGTAAGCAATACCCTTCCCTTAAATTGTGACTAAGCCAAGAAGATAACTATTGATAACCTGGCTCTGTTTTCCCCAACCCTTTCTGGAAGCAAGGTAGGTAACATGTCTCCTTCAACGGCAGCATGGTCTTTGATAAAATAAAGCCCTTTTGGACATGAGCAGATAAGGAGAACTAATTGTTTCTGATCTTAAGTGGTGGTGGAGAAAGCTCTTGATGCTTCTGTTTCTACTGACTGCTTGGCTTTTCAACTAGTTGGGCTGTGGCTCATGCATGCAAGGTGCACAAAACCTTCAGGCTAGCAGCATGCTGGGCCAGTAGGAATCATGGGAAATTATACATTATGTGTAGATGAAATGTCTGTGCATAGTAGAGCTTGAGCAGTCCTGCCATAGTGCATGTAGACCTTAATCTGAATATTACTGCTATAGTGAATTTGTCATTTCCTGCATGGTGTGAATCTGTACTTAAGTATTTGTTTTATCTATGCAGACAGAATTATTTCAGTTACTGGAGAAAGCTTACAACCTGAATGTCTTACAATTACAGCCCTTATTTGATTATCTTTCTTTCTGGAAGCTAAGTGAAATGAAAAAAAAAATACTTTGGGAAGGTTAAACTTATTAAAGCCTGGAGTTATAATTTCTATTCATTTGTCAAAGGGGTGATTAACAGATGGCCACAAATCCGAGGATCAGTTTGTCATTATTTGTTCCGTTGTTAACAATCTGAACAAAATTTTAAATAAACTCACTTGGCACCAATTGGTTTTAAAAACATATTTTAATGAAAATTTCAGTTTCTCAAGTGATTGATAATAAGTAGGAATTAGGTATAAAATGCTTATTGATATTTACCATCCACTAGGGGGGCTATAGTGATCTCAGTTAACCACATAAAAACCAAAGACACAAATCTGCTGAAGGAGCATCAGAAGCTGGTTGAAAAACCAGCAGTTCTGTTCAGAAGACTGGATGTGAAGAGGATGATTTCACACATGTAGCTGCAGAAAGTACCCTCATCATCACTCTGTAAAGCCTGCCCTGTCATTTGGAATAAATGGCTGTTTTCCTGAATTACTTTAGCACATTTATTTTAGTTTTTTTGTGTGCAAGAAGTGAAGCAAGAACTATTAATGTGTTAGTTGTATTGGAAGAGTTTTATAAATATTTAATGGTGCTAGTTTTATGGAAGTGTCATTAGATGCTTCAAATAGAAAAGTCAATAAAGCAAATTCCAGTAATGCTTTATTTTCATTCCATTTATGGAATAAAGGTAAAAGTTTGGAAATGTTGAGGATAAAACATTTGACACTATTATAAATGCTACTGCGGATTCAGTTTAAAATTCAGACATAATGATTAAATTATTTGTTTTTGCCCTAATATGGTTACACATGCTGGTGGAGGGCAGAATCATCATAAAAATCATCTTACTAATGAAGAACTCTATGGAGCAAAAGGTTACTTGGAATTAATTTGTGGTGTGCGTATATTTAATAATTATTCCTAACCAAACTGATAATCTACCAATTGTGATATTGTACCAATTGATATGAAAATCATAGTTTTCAAAATTTATAAATATTTTGTACATACAGATTTAAAATAACTGATATCCCAAATCAGCTGAGGATTAAGTAAATAAAATGAAACAAGAAAACCCTTCAACAGAGTAGTACATACTTTATGTCTTTGCTATTCATACATCTGATTTTAGAAATGTTGGAAACTTTGTAGCATCTCTTTGTGTATCAAGCTGAGTGTCCTGAAATCATATTAAAATGTTTTAAAATTGGTTACTTTAAATTTTGGTTATATATTGTTTCCAATCAGTGGGGTGATGCCTTTGATCAAATTAACTCCATGCATGAAATGCCAAAATTTCTACCCTTGAGGCTTTTAGTGAATTGTAATTGCTGAAAAAAAAAAAGAAAAAAAAAAGCTTATGAACACTGAGAAAGTGGAATTGATTTCTCCTAAAACGTGGGAGGAACCCACCATGAAAGCTTAAGTGATGTACAAATTATAAAGCATAGAAATGGTTAAGATTCATATGCAAAAGTTTACAAAGCTTGATTTAGGGAAAATTGCTTAATTTAGCAAATATTAAAAATATTATAATACTAATTCTGATTGAATTTAGCAAGATCAATGAATTTATGCCTAAGAGGAAACTAAAAAAGAAATTTACTGAGTGTTCATTATATGCCAGCGACTTTCATGGACTATCTCATTAAATTCTCATGACAGCTCTCTGAGATGAGTTAAAAAAGATCTAGTTGTTTTCTAGATGAAGACATGAGGGGTTGAGAAGTCAAGTAACTTGTCAAAATCCTCACTAATACATAGGATCTGAAACTAGATGTGCTCTATAACAAAGCTCACTTCTTCATTGCTACTCTATTCTGCCTCTGTTTAGTCAGGATCAAATTGAAGTTATCAGAGAAAGCTCTTATAACCCAAATGATTCACTGTTACAGCCCTTATTTGGTGTGTGTTTCTTTCTGGAAGCCAATCAAAATGTAAGGTTATATTTTGTGGAAATTAAACTCATGAAAGCCTGAGTTATAACTTCTACTCTGTAGTCTAAGAAGTGCCAAGAAGGTATACTCAAAAGTCTTGTAGCTCCATTTAAGTCATGACTGATATGTAGTACAGAATGATGAGGTTGTGAGATGACATCCTCCCAAGTTTGTAATTGTCAAGACCTCTTTAACCTTAGAAATGTGCCATCCAGGAAAAAATTCAGAGGGGAACCTATGTAAATGCTTCGTGGTAAGAAGTAATTGAAGCCAACATTCATAGTTGGGCAATTAAATGAAGACTCCTTTGTAAGACAAAAAGTAAGGAAAAGAAAGTCATAAAACAGGAACATTTACACGCTAGAAAACTAAGAGGCTGAAACTGTGTAGTATGGGCCAGTCTTTTTCAAACTTGCCACATGTCAGAATTACCTGGGATATTTACAATGGTGTATATTTATATGCCCCACTGAGGACTGCAGTTTCTGAATGTGTGGCAGGGAGATCTGTGTGTGTTTTTTGGAGCTTCCCAAGGTGATTTTTTGATCAGCCATGATTAGGAACTACTAGGCCAGAATACTCCCAAGCAACAGGAAGCTGCTGCACTTTGGTTAGTTGGGAAAAAAATGCCCAAGAAAGTAGTGGATTTCCTTAAAAATTTTTTTGGGGGGATGTGTATACATTTTTGGGATATTTAGAACCAGAGGCAGCTTCCAAAGCAACTAGCCAGTTCAAGCTATTTTACCACTTGGGCTAGAGTAAGCAAAAGATGCTATTAGCTTGGTGCACAAGTTATTGCATTTCATTAAAAATAATGGGAAAACTTCAATTATTTGTTCACCAACCTAACAGATGGCCTAGGCCTAACCCCCACCCCATAGCCTGTGCTTATGGAGAGGGGTGTTCCCTGACTTCTAGAGGGAAGATGTGGCCAGCAGCAAAGGGCAGAAGACTACATTTGGCTTTTATAAACACATGAAAAATTGTAATGAAAACACATTTATAATTTATTAATGCTATATGATCAAATATTTTCAGCTTGTGGATAATACTTTTGCTAATAAAAAATAATAATTCTAGATTTTTGTGAATTCTCCTGAATTATACGTAGGTATAGTATGTACAGGGAAGGAATGTACTTTAGATATGGTGAGCTTTATTGGCACTACTTTATTTAGTAACCTGATGACTATCCTCTTTCTTCATTCCCCTTCATTTTTTGGTCCCTTGTAAAATTTCTAGTGAATTTCTACAACCATGCTATACCCCTCTTCATGGATGCATGCCTTCCCACCTAGTATTTTACTTTCTATCATTTCCTCCTTGTGTCACCCTTGGGAACCATTGTTATCATTGTGATCAACAACAAATATTTTTTGAGCACCTGCTATGTGTAGGCTATTGCACTAGGTATAAAAATAGGTTTAAGTCATATTTCCTGTAGGGAATAGACTTTGATCTAGTTTGGCCAGAGGAAATTCACTAAGACCAAGTGCCAAGTGGCTAAGGACCAAACAGATGTTCAGAAAAGAGAGATTGCAGAGGACTAGGCAGATGCAGTGAGACATAGGTAGGGCTCATGTTAAGCCCTGAAGGGAAAATTAGGACTTCACTTAATAGAAATAAAGAGGCTATTGAAACACCAGCAAAGACACAGAGGCAGAGAAGGTGGTGGTGCCTTTGTGAAACTATGAATGGACCACGTGGTGGGATGGTTTGACTGTTTTTCTTAAGGGAGAGGATATGAGTTGTAAGTTTGGGACCAGTCTTCATAACTCTTGGCCTGCGATTTGGCGTAGGGCCTTGTAGGCGGAGGGAGATACTAATAATCTACTCAGATGATTGCATTGGCTTTTTATTTCTCCACCACTTCCTTTGGCATCTTACTACCAAGTAGTGTGAAAAGACTCAAAGATAAGGAAAACAGTGGATATAGATACATTTGAGTTCAAATTGCCAGGTGAAGCCAGGATATTCAGTGATCTCAATTCTAAAATTATAGAACCAGAGACTTTTAGGGGCACTTGCGAATATTATTCAGCCTTTTCATTTTACCTTATCTAGATTTATCTAAGACAACACAGAAAGTTATTAGCAGAGTCATGCTTAGAATACAAATCAGTTGGCTACTGGTGTGTAGGTCTTTTCTCTGCAAAGTATGGCGCTCTGGCTCTCCTGTACTATGCAATATTAGAGAGTTTTATTCTTTTTCAATTACCTGATTATTAATTTGAAGGACTCTGATGCATTTTTATTCCTAAATATGTTTCATTATTGATTGTAAATGTAAACCAGTTGAGAATAGAGGCCAAAGCCCTGTGGTGAGACTTAGGATCCAGAGTTCCACTGCAAACTCTGCTTTCTGTTAGCTTATGTATCTTAGGTGACTTCTATGACCTCTCTGGGGCTCTAGCTCCTCATCAGGAAAGAAAGGAGATTCTATTAGAAGGACACTAACATACATGAGTCTTTATTTGCTTTGAATTTAATAGATTTCACGTCAGAAATATTACTTGCCAGAAAGTAGGATTATATCACAACTGAGTATATGTATTTGAGAATCACAAGATTTCTTCTCTGGATACATGTAGACTGATGTGGTTGGTTATTCAACTACTATTCAAGTAATTCTTAAATCAGCAGTTGGAGTTGGCATGAGTGAGTGGGAGCACCAATAAGTGTGGTTCTGAAGTCTTAGCACAAAGAAAGTGATTTTGCCTTCTTTTGCTGACTCTAGGCAAATTTAGCAAGAAAGAAAAAAATCTGTAGAGATGGTTTTGACTAAAACTTGGCATTATGTTTTAAGTCTGCCTACAAAGATACCCATTCATGATCAATGAATGCTTATTAAATTAGATGAATGGGTAGGTCCCAGAGGAATTTCATTGCCCAAATACAAAAGCACTGCCCTTCCATAGAAATTCTCACATATAGTGATAGGCCATAGCTTTCAGCAGTGAATTTAACTCTATTTTACCCTCACATTGTCTAGTCACCATTTCCATGGATCAGACTATCTGGCTTTAAAAAAAAAGCCTTGAGTTGTTTTCTTTAAGAAAAAGTTGTGTGGCCTTTTTCTACTCTAAGTCCTGATACTCACTTGGTGCCTTTATTTTCTGTGTGACAGTGACACAACAAAGTTCCAATATATTAACATTTTCATCTCAATTGACAATTTTGGAGCAAAAAAACCTCCCTGTTCTAAAGAGAGAGAGACAGACAGAGGGAGAGAGAAAGGGTAAACACTGAAATATTGAAGAAGCCGTTTGTAATTAAAATATAAAGTACTGGTTTCTCTGGGAGGAAGGAATCTCTTCATAGCCATTGTGGAGAGAATTGTCTTGTTCCTGGATGATATATTTTGTTCTTTTTTAGTTTTCTAATCTGTGAAAGCAAAACCACAGTGGGATTTTAAGGGAATGGCAAGTTGAGGCTAAATTGTGAGAGGCATATATAATAAAGGATATTATGAGTAAAATGTACTAGTTAAGATACAGGCTTGGGTGCTGTAATGCAGAGACTCAAAACAAGAATGACTTAAATAAGGCAGCAAGTTGTTTCAGTCTTGCTACTAGGCATGATTTCTTTACCACAGGCCTTTTCTAGCTTGTTGGTCTGCCACCTTCAATGCATGGCTTTCATCCAGTTGTTCAAGATGGCTGTTCCAGCACTGCTCATCCCAGATACATTTTAGTCAGCAGGAAGAAAAATAAAGAGGCATATAAGCCCTTTCCTGTTAAGGACATGACCCAAAAGTTGCATTATCAACCACTTCTATTCACATTTAACTGGCTAAAATATAGTCACCTGGTTACATCTAGATGCAAGGCGGTAGTCTTTCGTTTGGTGACCATGTGTCCAGCTAAAAATTGTTAGTATGTTAGAAAAGAAAAGGAGCAGTCTCTGCCACAGGAAATAAAATTTGTTTTTGAACACCTGTACTCTTAACTATTTATATTAATAATGATGGAAACTATAATAATAATTATACAATCTACCATTTATTGAACTCTACCTGCTTCATTACATTTTATCTTATGTAATCTTACAACAACCCTAACAAGGCAAGTAGTTATGTTACAGAGAAGAAAATCAAGGCTCAGAAAAGATCATCAACATCCTCAGACACATATCTAGTAAAGAGCATCTTTGGAACTGTAGGTAAGTTCTCTGATTCCTGGAGGTCTCTGAAGTCCAAGATAAAGAGACTGAATTTTCTTCTGCAATATGTTAGCAATGGAATTGAAGAAAATTTAATGAAAATTAGATCAGGGATGTGTGTGGGAGTTCAGATGCATTGTAATGCGGAGTAATGGAAGGCAGAGAAATGGCTTAGAAGATGACTACATAGGATAATGGGGCCTTAAACTGACAAGGGTGAAAATAAAAATAAAAGGACTAATTCAGGAGATGTTACTACAGAGCACTGTATGAGTCTAGAAAGAAGATAGAAACTACACTAGTTATTTGCACACAGAAAATATAAAGAAATGTTAACTAGGTATAAAATTAGTAACTACATAATGAAAATGATTATTAATTAGTTAATAAAGAGTGAAGTCTAAGGTAGTGGCTCTCAACCCAGGGTAATTTTGCCACCCCAGGGAACATTTGGCAATGTCTGAAGATGTTCTTGGTTGTCACAACTTGGTGGGGAGATGTTGTTGGTGTTTAATGAGTAAAGGACAGGTGTACTGCTAAACATCTTTACACAGGACAAGCCTCTATAACAAAAAAGTATGCAGCTTGAAATGTCAATCATGCCAAGGCCGAGAAACATTCCTCTAAGGTATCAGGAGGTAGCGACTGCAAGAAGCAGCCATCCCTAAAATTTAGATAAGTGAAGGGGTCTTGTGGTGCTAAAACTTAGACCTCTAAAGAGGGGGCATTTGTTGGCTGATGCTGAGGTCTTGGGGGTGGGGTGGGGTGATGACACTGGTTCTGCTCATCGTTTTAGAACCTGTAAACTGAACCCAGCTGATTAGAGACACTTTAAATTGGCATGCTGGTATATAAACAGAAACTGAGTGTAGGCAAAGAAGAATAAAAAAATGATTTTGAAGTCTAATGCTCAGTTATTGTTAATACTGAGAGAAGTATTTCGCCAATTACTTGATCTGGGGAAAAAGATGAGTTCAGTTTTAGATTATTAACTTCCAGATGGAATCATCCAACAGGCAGTAGGGAGGATTGCAGAGGATAGGGACTGAAGATAAAGATCTGAGTCCTCCACCCAGAGGTCAAACTTGAAGTCCTAAGAGGAGATGAGATCAGGAAGGGAGAAGCTGTGGTGAGAAGAACAGAGTGTTGAACACTTAACTGTCAGAATTGCCCCATTTAGGGACAGGGAGTAAACATTTGACATTATGCTTCTGGCATCATTATCTTGGAAGAGTTGTTAGATTTTTGATTTAGAAATGTTGCAGCTCTGATGTTGACTATTCTATTGTGTCATGGTATGTACTAGGTTATTATGGGCTTATCTTTGGGCTATTCTTGAAAAACAGTTTATTTTTTCATCAACTCACATTTTGTTTATTTGTAGTTTGTAGTCTTTTGGTGGATCTATTCTGCTTATGTTTCCTTTATATGAAAATGCGTGAATACACAAATTTTCTGATAATGTTTATAATTATATTGTTTCATCTTACATAGAAATTTAACAAAAAACAGGTGAAATTCCAGTTGGTTTTATGCACATTGCCACTGTTGTGTCCTAGAACAGAAAAAAATACATTAGATAAAAATAAGAAAATCTGAGTAGAATACGGGCTTTAATACTGCTATATAGATAGTGGCTCATTAATTGTAACAAACATACCATATATGTAAGATGTAACGTTCACATATTGCATAACATGTAAATGTAACATGGGAGATATTACTAATCAGGGAAATTGGGTGTGAGATATATGGGGATTCTCTGTACTATCTTGGTAATTTTTCTGCAAATCTAAAACTATTACTAAAATAAAGTTTATTTAAAAAGTAGATTTTATGAGTGGTTGGGGTTTGACAGCCAGAAAGGTGTCCATACCAGACATCCTGAGTTGCTTTCCTTCATCCTTACCAGCTTTGTTTATAATGTCTTCCATCTTGCACATAGTCATGTGCTTCAGGAAGACTGTCCAGCCCCAGACAGTCCATCCCATATGTCTATTTCTCAGGGCTGCTATGGCAAAGTACCACAAACTGGGTGGTTTAAAACAACAGAAATGTACTTTTTGACAGTTCAGGGGGCCAGAAATCCAAGATCAAGGTATCAGCAGGATTGTTTTCTTCTGGAGGCTTTGAGAGGAGGATCCAGTCCATGTGTCCACTCCCCTGCTTCCAGTAGTTGCTGTCACTCATGATGTTTCCTGGCTTGTAAATGCGTCACTCATCTTCACACTGCTGCTTTCTCTGTGTCTCTGCTCTCCCTCCCCTTTCTCTTATAAGGACACCAGTCATTGGGTTTATGGAAGATTCAGGATGATCTCTCTTAAGATCCTCAACTTCATTACGTCTACAAAGACCCTATTTCCAAGTAAGGTCACCTTCCCAGTTACCATGGGTTAGGACTCTGACATATCTTTTTGGGAGACACAATGCAACTCATTACATAGTTAAAATTAATAGTAGTGGCTAGTGATCACTTTCATCCTCTACCAGTGGTCATTTTCGGCATGAAAATTTGTCAGAATTCTGGCCACTGAGATGAAAAGGAAAGTTTGCTTGGGGTTTTCTGGGAAAGGTTTCCTGGCTTTTAAACATTTGTAAAGGGTAAAGAGCCTCTCTTCTTTCTTTGGACATTGGTATGTCTAGATAAAATGACTGGAGTTACACTGCCATCTTATAACCATGTGAGGAACTTGACCGATGATAAAGCCACTTTATGGGACCAGCAGAGCCCAGTGGTAGAGTCCTGATGGAACTATCTCTGAGGCTTCCTGTCTTCAACTTCCTATTCTTTTTTTTTGTTTTTCTTTTTTTGAGATGGAGTCTTGCTTAGTCACTCAGGCTGGAGTGCAGTGGCGCCATCTCAGCTCACTACAAGCCCCGCTTCCCAGGTTCATGCCATTCTCCCACCTCAGCCTCCATAGTAGCTGGGACTACAGGCGCCCGCCACCACGCCTGGCTAATTTTTTGTATTTTTAGTAGAGACGGGCTTTCACCGTGTTATCCAGGTGGTCTCGATCTCCTGACCTTGTGATCCGCCCGCCTCAGCCTCCCAAAGTGCTGGGATTACAGGTGTGAGCCACCGCACCCGGCCCGGACTTCTGATTCTGTGGGATAAAAACACCTTCATTTTGTAACACATTTATTTGAGTTGGGAACTTCTGTCACTTGCAGCCAAAGGAAGCACAACAGATACCATATCTATGTTTACACATTCCTTGAAAGAAAGTTTAATGACTTTAGTCATCCAGTGGAAAATGTTAATGTTTGGATTTTGTTACAACCTAGTATAATATTGAATAAAAATTAAGTTTTATGGAGTTAAAGTCTCATTATATAGAAGACATAAAATATCCTGCTTAAACTATTCACGATTAAAATAAAAATTAGGTATCTTAAGAATTAACTAGTAGATTTTGATATAACAAATTCTTTATGTTTATTTTTAAATTTTCTGATAAATGGGCATTCCTTTCTAAAAGTAAATATAGAGACTAATAAACTACTTGAGTTTTTTATATATCTATATCAAATTATTGAATACTTGGGTTGGAAGTCAGTAATACGCTACCTTCCAAAAGTGACTTTTTAATAAATATTCCCCGTAAGAAAAATAAAAAAAATTATTATCTAAATGAATCTAGCATCAATTCAGATGCCAAATCTCTAAATTGGTCCAGCTGCTTCCATATTCAAAGTATCTCCTTATTTCATCAAAATAAGCTCTGTGTGAATAATATTGGAGCTTGAAATGGCCTTTTTCTAAGTCAGAGTGTTGTGAAAGAAATGCTGTAAGAATTCTAGTCTTTTGTAAATCTATTTAAGTGTTGATTTTCAGACTTATTTTATAGAAGTGTGCACTTTTTTGTGATGTGTCCCTCCTATTGAGACCCAGAGGGAAATCTAAAGTCGCAGGTGGCGATCTGACTCACTTAATATTTAGGGGGAAACGTAAGAGATGAGGCTGCCTTCCCATGGCAGAATGATTAGGGTGCCATGTTTCCATGTCAAAAAGCTTGTTTTGGTAAAAAAAGGACATCCTTTTCAATCCTGGTGTTGATGATATTACCAGTGCATATGAATTGGATTGTGCTGTGTCCTGTATACACCCTGCTACTTTACACCAGTGCAATTAGAATCCATTCTAATCAGTGCAATCACTTTACTGAGTCCTTAAAATATCCAGAGTATATGGCCGGGCGCAGTGGCTCATGCCTGTAATCCCAGCACTTTGAGAGGCCAAGGCGGGCAGATCATGAGGTCAGGAGATGGAGACCATCCTGGCTAACATGGTGAAACCCCATCTCTACTAAAAATACAAAAAATTAGCCTGGTGTGGCGGCACGCGCCTGTAGTCCCAGCTACTATGGAGGCTGAGGCGGGAGAATGGCATGAACCCAGGAGGCGGAGGTTGCAGTGAGCCGAGATGGCGCCACTGCACTCCAGCCTGGGCGACAGAGCAAGACTTCATCTCAAAAAAAAAAAAAAAATTATGTATATCCAGACTATGTAACATTATAGACTGATCATCACTTACTGTGTTACTCTATACAGGAAGCTGGTAGACTGTGTGGGAAGGAGTCTTCCATGAAGGAGAAGGTAGGAATACTTGGAACATTTGTTGGACATTTCAGAGGCATATGTCCTGTTGGGCTATATGGTATCAGCCCCTAAAGTTGGGTTCTCCTCAGAGAAGGAGAAAAAAGGAAAGATACAGACGACTTTTTAAAACTTTTTTTTTTTTTTTTTTTTTAGTACAAGGAACTCCAGGATTAACTGGGTATTCTTCAAATACAGTTAGGCTATTCATTTTTTATTTACCATGTAAATGGCACATGCCTATCCAGTTATTATCAGTCTTACTCATGGCACAAAGAAAACAGATAAGAAGAAGCTCCTGTTATGAAGCTTTTGTAAAGAAGAGTGACTTTGTCAGAATTTTGGTTCACATCTGCATTCTGACACAGCGATGTCATTTCTCTCTCTGTTGGTTTGTGATACCTTGTCAGCTTAAACAGATGCCGAGTAGACAAAAAAAAAGTAGGTGACCACGTCAAAGCTGTAAAAGTGATTTTACTTTGGTTTGTGCTCTGTTTCTTTGGTAAGAAGTGTTTCTTTCACTTTATTGGTTACCTGGGTCTGTGGATATAGGGAAGCATCATGGAGTAGTCATTAACAAATTTCTCTTTTCTTGACACTTTGTTACAAACATCTTTGAGGAAGTTCAAGATATAAACAGATGAAAGTAGAGCTCCTATTTTTAGAACAGGCAGTGTGCAAGTGCAGAAGGGTCCACAGTCTTCACCTTCACCTTGTGAAAATCATTGTCATACTTCTATCAGTCAAGGAGTCGGTCAACAAATATTTATCCAATAATTACCTTTGCAGAAGTGGCCCTTGCCTGTCTGGAGCTTACAGTCTAGACCAGAAAGCAGGCACTAAACAGATCACACAAATGAATACATACTTTCACACTTAGGTAAATGCCCTGAAGGGAAAGAATGAGCTACTAAGCAAGTGAATAACAGGGTATTTACTTTAGGTTGAGAGGTCAGAGAAGAGTTTTCTGGGGCAGTGACATTCAAGCTGAGCTTTAAAGGATGAGTAAGAGTTGGGCCAATGGAGAGATGGAGGAGAAGGTTCTAGGCAGAGAAACCAGTATGTGTGAAGCCGCTGAGAGTAGACGAATTTGCTGCTATTAAGAGATTTGGGGCCAGAGAGCCCTGGCCTAGACTTTGCTTGGCAGCTCTGTGCCTCCCATCAGGCTGTCTACTTTGTGCCTCAGTAGCCTCAGTTGAAATGTGAGGCCAATAGTACCCCCCTAACAATGTTGTCCTGAGGATGAAAGATGATTTCATAAAGCAATGGTGCAAAGTAGGAACTGTATTAGCAACAGCATCATCATCATTCTTTTTATTTTACTATTTTAGGAGTCTTTTTAATGTTTTATCTTAGCCCAGCTGTGTTTTGTACTAGAGTGGGGGTGGGGGTGACATTTTTTTGGAAATCAGAGCAGGAAATTCTCTGTATATTTTGAAAATGATTAGAATCAGCACAAACCAAAGTAAAATCACCTTTACAGCTTTGACATGGTCACCTACTTTTTTTTCTTTAGTAGGTTTGAACATGGGGCTCCAATTTAGAAATGAGTTGTCTTCAAGTTTCATCCTTTCTGTTTCCTCAATCTTTAGAGTAAACCTGAGGGCAATGTATTATTTCTTTGATTCTTGCCTTGGTAATACTGGGTCAAAATCAAAATCCATAAAGCTAAAGGAACACACCAAGTGTGGAGTTCTGTTCTTGCACTGCTGTGGGAAAATGAGACCTTTGAGCTTGAGAACTTCTTGCCTGAGAATGCAGGTTGGACTTTGTGGAGAAGGGTCTTCAGGTGGGCAGTGACACTTGGGGTTAGCACTGCTCTGATGAGTACAGTGCCTGTTCTAGATTATCATCTAGATCTTATAATGAGGCAAAGAGGACAGGGGAGAGAGGAGACATACCTGTCATTACTCATTATATTGCACTTTCATTCTCTCTCTCTCAGAAAAAAATACCCTTGGGAATTAAAAAAAAAGTTCATACTTTTTCACAGTAAAGAGATTAATGTATTTCCAGAAATTATATGAAAATTGGTTCAGTATGTTTCATATGTGACAATCTCTTAATTTTTAAAAACAAAGGCCATTTTCTGATTTCATGAAAAATTGTATGTTGTAATAATCACACAACATATTCCACCTTCTTAATTGCCAACTGTTCTTGTCTCATTCTGAATATATTCATTTGAATGTTGCTTGCCCAAGTCTTTCTGTTAATAAACAAAACAAAGCAGAAATCTTGAAAAGCCATTATGATCATCTGTCACTCCCATGTTACATTCATATATTAATTCTTTGAATAAATATTTACTGACCACTCACAATGTACCAGGCTCCGAGTTTACTGAGCACTCTTGATGTACCAGGCTGTGAGGAGGCTTCAAGGATAAAACACAAGCAAGACCCTGGTAACTCTTGGGGTGTATCGTCAAAACCCTAACAGATAATAGGCAATGTCTTTTGAAGTAAAGGCGTTCTTTTGTTTTTTCTTCTATTGTTGGTGTGCACCTTTCACTATATATGACATCTATATCAATGTTTTGATGGTATTAAAAGTACGGAGTGATGACGTACTGCTTCTCTTTTTTTTTCAGAATATTTCAGTAGCCTGTGCAGTTCTGGTTATAAAAGGACATAGGTGCTTATATAATAGAAACTACTATAATTAAAACTATTTGCCTATATCTTTTATAAAGCATAGTTTTCTGATTATACAGGAAATATATGTGTGTGTGTATAGTTATGTATGTGTGTGTATGTATGTGCATATATTTGTACGTGTATAAACACAGACATACATTGTAGAAAATTGACAAACCATGTAAAAGCCCAAAGAATAAATTTACACGCAACCCTACCTCTGAGAAAACGTCTATTCAAATTTTGAATTACAACTTTTCATTTTTTTCATTTCTAAGAGTTTATTGCAAAGAACTAATTAGAAAACTTTATTGAGTCCTACGCCTAACAAAATGAATTGTAGTATTGCTTCTAATAGCCCAAAATTTGAATCAGACAGTAGCAAGTTGGAGTCACGCAAAGTTTGGCCCAGTTTCTGCTTTTCATTATTCTGTATATAGGTGTGTATGTGTGTTGGAGTGGTACTAACATTTATTTAAGTCTTTCTTACATTCTAGGTCCTATTAGGCCAGGTCGACATGTTTTCTCATTGAATTATTCCATCCACCATCGGGGGGCTAGTGACAGTGTTATAACCAGTTTACAGTTAAAAGGACCTTGACTTCAGCTAATAAATGAAAGAGTTGGGGTTGCATGTACTTCAATAATATTTTTTAAACCCTTTTATCAAGGCTGTCTTTTTATTATCTAGAGAGTTCCATATATTTCCAGATGCTTGACAGGATGTGGATAAATTTAAAAATTGACGTTATTTCCCTTGGGGGAGGTGCTTGGTAATGTGTGAAGTTTCCCCAACCCCCTCAATCTTTTTGTAGGAGTAGTACTGAACTGGTCCAACTATTTATTTGGAACTTCTTAGAAGGCCAGTTATTATGACATTAGGGCATGCTCCCTTCCCCAGTCGGTGCTCTGGAGAGAATGGATTTCCTGCATGGGTGGCACAGGCAGCCATCTCACCCTGCCTGCAGCTCTGCCACAGCACTATGCATTTCCTGAATGGATTGGGGCATGCACATGGTCTCTACTGAGTGATTTTTCTAAAAAGCATAATGAAATTACAGCACTTGGTATCTTAACCAAGACACTAAAGTCTGTAGTAACAGTGCTCTTTTTTAGCACCTATTCATAGTCAGTTTAGTAAAAGCAGATACATAGCTATCCTTACAGACTGAGTTGTAAAATGTAAGACCTTGGGCCTCACAAACAGGCTGGTTTCATTGACTCTGTTTTCAAAGCATTTGTTTATAATCATCTTACTTGTATTACCTTTCCTCCATGTGGTAAATGCTGCCACACCCCCATCAAAGGAAGTGTGTAAAAGTAGGGTCAATCTCCTTGTCCTTTTGTGCATTAAAGTTTTCTCATGGAAACTATAAAGGCTATTCTAAAAACCCTTCTATAAACTGTAAATAAGCCCCTAAGATCTACTTGAATGTCAATACATTAAATGCTTAATATATGTACAAAGACCAAAGTGATGTTTGCTTTTCTATGTTTCCCTTCTAAAATTGCACAAAGTCTTTCAAAGTAACAACCACGAGGAGTCGTAAGCACATGCTTCATCTATATGTCACCTAATCGCAAGGGCGCTGTGTCTTAGAGTATGCCGTGCATAAAATTACTGGATCTGCACATGCCTCCAGCAGTTTAGGATATTTATGATAGAGAAGAAGAATGAGGTAAATTAGGATAAAGCTCTGGTTTTGGCTTTAAATTTCCTATATTTTACAAGTCCAAGTTATTCGTTTGCCATGCTGTCAAGGTTTAATATTCAAAATATGGGCTTGAAGCCCCTGTGAGGCCAATCAGCTATTAACTATGCTTTCAGGTTTGGTTTTTAAAGAGTTTAAAAATACACTCATTAATTTGAATTGCTACTATTGCAACATCCATTTTTTGAAAATTATACTGCCTGAGCTATTGACCAGATAACCATAAGCAAAAACAGTTTCCTGGGATCTGCTGTACAGATCATGAATCTCTTTTGCTCCCTTTATTCTATAAGGGGAAAGGGGCCTTAGGAACTGTTAGATTTTTAGGAAGGGTGATTTTTTTTTTCTTTCAGCAAAAGCTTTTTTTTTTTTTTCCTCTGCCCGTCTCCTCAAATATCAATATCCAAAAAAGCATTCTCTTATTTTAGAAGAAAAAGAAAGACAAAACAATTTTTCCCCTAAAGGTATGAAATGTTAATGTGGAAGGAGAATTTTTAGTGATGAAATCTGAGTTTCTTCCTTTCTGATGCTGGAGGCAGGGTTGGATTCATTTAGTATGTAACGGCTTAGACAAGAGCGTGTTTCAAATCCTGAACCATCCAGTTATGGCTCAACCGGGGCTCCCCACAGCAGCAGCTGAGAGGTTAATGTTACCCACAGCTCTTCTCCAGAAAGCAGATGAGTAATTTCACCTTCAGAGGGTGACCTGTTGGCACTCCCTTGCTCATCTCGGTATAAACAACACATAGGGAGCGGGTTATTTGTTGGCAAGGTATATTTCTGTGGGAGGTAGGGAGCAAAAGAAGAGGCAATAAAAAGAGACTTAGATAGTTGAAAACTACAAATCTCAACATGGCAAGCATTCAGAGCACGGTAACTGGCCAAGAAGAGGAATCTTAAGTGCACAAACGCGCCTGATCCCTCAGACCCTTCAGGTAGAACCTCAGTGGGGTGACGTCCTGCTGCATTTCCCCAGTGCGTTCTCTAGACCTCAAAGAGGAACCCACTCTGGGTTTCTGCCCAACTTCTCTCCCTGCAGTGCCCTTTGCAGACCTCTCTTCCGTGCCTCTTCCTCACTTTTCATTCATCTCCTTTAACATGTTTGTTTCAAGACTGGAGCCTTAAAATATTAGACCTTGTCAGGACGGCAAATGCAAACCAGACAAACCACTACTGCACTACTGTTCAATATGTTTGATTCTCCTTTTAATTAACCAGGAATCCCTCACTGCGAAATAGCTTTAAGGGTCATCTGGAAACATCCAGCTAGGCTTTACATTGTCCTGGTGAAGGTCAGTGTTGCACACTAGCTACAGCAGAGACCTTCCTACTGGCAGGCAGGTAGCGGTTTTTCTAGTATGTGGTCTTTTCTGAGAGCTGCAGAGACCACAGACTTTGCATTTCCCACAAAAAGAATTACTGTGCACTTACGGTTTTCCTGTGTGTGGAACTGATGTGCAATATTGAGTCAGATGATCTTTTCTTTCATAATGAAAAATCCTCTAGAAATAGACAATTATTTCCCTCTCTAATTCATTTTTGGGAAATTGGCTATGGGATGCTAAAGAATGATCCTATAAACATTATCAGAAATAAAAAAGTTTTTAATGTGAAAAATTAGTTCTGTTCTCCCAATATAAGTGTTAGAAGTTTATTTGTAAAATGACTGTGAGGACCCGTGGAAAGTTGGCAACAGGTGGACTTGCAAATTTCCTTACCTTAGCTGAGGGATATTTGTGACTAGTGTTACAAACAAGGGAGAAATCATACTAGCAAATTTAGTACTTGGTTAGAACGAGTTTTTTAAAATGAAAATCTGACTGTGGGCTGACCGTGGCCTATGGGTCCTGCATCACCCAGACCAGTCCAAAGTCAGAGCTTGTCACCACCACCCATGTTCTCTGGGCTCCAGCCATACCTGCTGAACTCACCAGGCTCTTTTCTGCCTCAGACTCCTTGCACATGCTGTTCCCTCTGCCAATAATGAGCTTCCTAGCACTTGTCTGGCTAATTCTTACTCATTCTTTAGGATTGAGTTTTAATGTCACTATTTGAAGCTGACCATCTTCTTTGAACCCCTAGTCTTCTTTAGGTCTCCCTATTATCCATCTTTATTACAGTATTTCTTCCTAAGAGCACTTATCTCAACTGTGAATGTGTAGCCATCTGGGAGGTTATCATTGTCTGCCTGGCTAGGCTATAAGTCAGCAGGGAAGGGTAAATCTGCTTCCTTCTTCATCATTGTATCTTCAGCACCTAGCACATAGAAGTATCTAAATAAATATTTGCTAGCTGGATAGGTAAAGGAATGGATAGATGGAAGAATGAATGGTTGAAAGATTAAATGAATGGAAGAATAAATGAAAGAATGCAAGAGTATTTTGAGTAATCTAGAACATTCTTTTGGTTTTTACACAATTAGGAATCTCAGTCAAGTCAACTTATTTTATAAGATCAAGAGATGAGTGTTCTGCCAGACGCTAGAGAAATCTATCTGCTGGGTACCTAAATATAAGATTTCTACCAAGAGAAGAGACCAGATGGGCACACTGCCTTCCTGGAAATCTTTGTTTAACATATAACTGCCATGTTCACTTTAGTCTTTGTCCCAATCATAAGATTAATCTTTGAAGATAAATATTACATCTCATTGACACGTATACCATTTCTTACATTTCAGAATATCATGCACCAATGTCATAAATATTGTGAGCATGCTCTTTTTTCAATGATTATAACTATAAACGAGGATCTGGGGATGAATGGAATTTCACTGATAAAATACAAATACTGGCATTTCTCACATAAGAAAAACTGTAAAATCCCATACTTTTGACCCATGAAATAGGTCTCACCGATTCTTTCCCTAACTGAGAAGTCTTTGTCCTTATGTTGTGAATGCACAGAGAGACTATATTAAAACATTTTGTCTGTACATCTATTGTGTCTCTACACCATTTTCTTTTATAAATAAGCCAAGGAGGGATGTTTGCCTCTCATAAATCTTTTACAAGAACAATTCCAGTAAAAGATACCACAGATGTTACTGCCAGTTTAAGTTTCTAACTAACTGCTCTGCCAGTCCCACATGAGCTTCTAAGTTGAAAGCTTGCAATAGTTGGAAATTTCATGGATATTCCTGTCTTTTAGCTTTGGAATGTTTACCAATCAGAAAAGCACATTCTTATTTAAGCCTGAGCAATCACATCATGCTTAGTGTTTGCTTAAGATTAACCTCTGTTACTTTGGTCCTATCCAGTATCTTGCCTTTCTTTGCTTCTTTCTTTCCAAATGTCCCCAGTTTTCCATCAAATTCTGTGCTGCAATGATTTGGAGGGTATCACAGACACGAACTCCTGGTATGAAATGTGGCCCTCATCACATTGTCTTTCCTCTGAGTAAGTTACTTTC
Organism: Pongo pygmaeus; assembly: GCF_028885625.2. NCBI lineage: Eukaryota > Metazoa > Chordata > Mammalia > Primates > Hominidae > Pongo > Pongo pygmaeus. The sequence continues at coordinate 39,436,107 of NC_072386.2, read as the reverse complement.
ACTATTGGACTGTTAACTCCTTGCAAAGGTAGGTTTCATGTCACCTTTGCATTCTTCAGTGCTTGTGTTGCAACTGCAGTCTTGATAGTACTTGGTGTTTGTAGAATTAAGATAAATCGAGTATCATTTTTTTGGTTGAGTCATTTTTGATAATTTCATATCATGTATTTTGTGAAATATTGGAATGTGTATAAAATTTTTGCTTCTTAATGTGGTGGGGAAAATGGTGATTAGGAAGCTGGCATATTTAAGCCTGGTAACACTTTGGTGTATATGATCTATATTACAGTAAAATTTATCATATGACTTTGATAGGCTTTAGGGGAAAATGGATTTTTTCTCACAGACAATGATAAAGAAGTGAATGGTTTTATACACACATTATCACTTGTACACACATACCACTAGGTTCAAGGACTATGGATAAAAGCCAGTACAAAGTCTACTCTTGAATGATTGCTCTTGACCTTGTACAATCTTACCCGGGAATGTTTGTGTATCCCATGTTTTTATTCTTTTTAAGCTATAAAAGTGGATTTCTACCTCACCTCGTTAAATTTTGAGACATGGCAATTTAGAACTAAATAAGAATGAATTTGGCTTTTTTTAAGGCTGTATTATAAATCTTATTTAGACACCATTTTAAGTTCTCTTTAGGTGCATTTTTGTTTCTGTTGACTCAAAAGTCCTTAACAAATTTTTCTTTTAAAAAAAACTTCAATTTTATTTTTAATTGATTAGATAGTACAGTCACATAGTGTAAAATTTAAGAGGTACAAAATAGTAGATAGTAATATAGTATAAATATCTTTTTCCCTATCTACCCAGTTGAGCTCCTTGGAGTTAACCACTGTTGTGACTTACGTATCCTTCCAGAGTTGGTTTATTCTTATGCTTGCTTACACATACACACACATTCCACATATATGTATATGTGTATGTATATAAGGATGTATTTTTTAAGTGCAAATAGTAGCATATCATATACCCTACTTTGTACTGGCTTTTACTTTAGTGTATATGTCTAATCCCTTCTTTTGCCTGTATCAAATATTTGTTTTTACAGTGACTTTCCATTTGTGGGGTCATGTGAATGTTTATTGCAGGTTTGTTCAGTTATATTGTATGCACCTCAGATAAGCTGTAAAACAACCCTATGGGCTAAGGTATCTGCAATATTTTATTAACTTCATTTCAAAAGTAAATAATAAGCTGGCTTCAGTCCACTGAGGGTCAGAGTCTGTATGATTATCCTTACTTCCAGCTTCAGCTTCTGACATGTTGGGCAAGACTAAACATAAAGCCAGTTGAGTAAGCTGCCTATAGGAATTTGGCAAAGAAACAAGAAATGTCTATCATTTATTTCTTATTATGCTCTGCCTATTTAACAACGAAACAAAAACCATAAAACAAAAAACACTTTTATTTTCACTTCTGACGATGACCCTACTGATTTTAGTCAGGTTAACTTACTATTAATAATTTGTCTCACCACTGCCCCCTATCCTGAACTTTTAGAAATTCTCAGGTTCTCTGTTTATATGCTTAGAGTATGCTTCATCACAATTTTATGTTAAGAATCAATGTCATTGCTAATCTTTTTGCATATTCAGTATATATACACATTACTTACTAACTTTTTGGATTGTCCTTGCTTTACCAGAAAATCTCAGTAATAGCAAACATTTAAAAACTTCTTATTTCTTCATCACAGAAATTAAACAGGTACTATGTCATATAACTAGAAAAGTAACTCACACTAGATGAGAACATAATGCTACCTGTTACTCATGGCAGTTTTCTGCGACTCAGAGTTTTTTGCAATGAGGGTTTTACTGTCGTTGTATCTTAAGAATGAACTTTATTTTTTGGTTTAGAAAATCTAAATCCTGTCCCTCTCAAGGCAGGGGTGGGAGGGATAGAAAAAAGAGCCATGACTTATTATCAGACTGTCTTGATCAAATCTAAACAGTTACATTTAACTATTTGTGTAACATTAGACAGGTCACTTAGCAGCTCTGATAGTGGCATTAACAACTACTGAGCAAAAGTGTTTATGAAATGCTCTGATGGTTAAGGTCGAGTAGCTTTTCTTTCACATAGTTTTCCTGTGCTTCCTATTGATGTCTCATTTTTTTCTGTACTCATGTAATATTTATTTGCTTCTACCACAAACCATAGTAGCCTCAGTTTACTCCCATGTGAAGTGGTACTAGGAACTCTTTCTCTATGTCCCAAAATTGATGTGAAGATCAAACAGGGATAATATATATGAGATTGCCCTCATAAACCACAAAGAACTCTGCAGCTATAAAATATTAGTGTGCCATTTCCTTACATGTGGACTGGACCTAGGCTCTAACTGCTGTATGTGAAAAAGTCTTGTTTCCTGAACAAAGAGCAAGTTAGATGCCCCCAGAGAAGCTGGGATTGTGCTATGTGCAGTATAAATATTGCATTCAGTACTCAATGAAATGAATTTGTCTGAAGTTAGTGTCATATCATTTGAAAACAAGTTCCACTTCTCTGTCTCTTATAAATTATTCTTTTTTATATTTCACAGAGATCAGTTTGGGACCAGTTTAGTTGAGTCCATGCAATAGATAAAGTGCATTGACAGTTTCAAAATCTCTCGTGATAGAAATACTTTGAATCACCAAATGGCATCTTCAATTTTCAATAACAAAATGATTGAGCATTTGTGCAAAGGATCTGAAGATCAACAAAAGACCACACAGTGTTTGTTTTGTCATTTACCTGGAGACCGGACGAAGGAAGTACAAGTTGCAGTGCAGTGAATTGAGGGCCAGCTACAAGCTACACTCAGTCATCTGATTCACTGGTTTAGGGGTGCATTCTTGCTCAATGGTGGACTTGAAAAACAGGAAGAATGGGTATTTTATGACCCACATAAGTTCTCTAAAGTGTTTTATTTTTATTTTCTGAATATTTCAACCTTAATGATTCAATTTCTGGAACATTTCAGGTTTACAACATTTTCTTCTGATTGAAAAATGTCATGATTGACTTGTATAGGAATGCTAGAGAATATGCTCATTTTATGCAGATCTTTTCAGGTAAAGGTAAATCTAAGTTTGATATTGAGTTAAAAGTATTGAGTTACTAAACATTAAAATAGTTTGCAGAATATCATAGAATGAATTTGAATGCTGTTGCTAATGTAACTGAATAAATACCATAATAAATATAATATTTTAAGTAGAATAAAAATGCATATGAGTGAAATTATACAATAATCAATTATCCTTTTATTTGGCAAATACTTACTAAAGATTTTCCATATCTAGGCTACCTAATATGTTTTGAGACATCTACCTTTAATTGTAAATGAAATAAAGAAGAAAATTAGAAATAAGAGGAATAAGAAATCATTTTGGACAGTCTGAATAAGGAGAACAGCCATAACACAAATATTTGGAATTAAGGAATTACACAAGATTCTAAAAATTTTAAAGTGCATAATTGAATAATTATATTTTATCCCTTCAATCTGTAGAGTATAATGATGGCAGTGAGAAACAATTCTAATGCTTTAGAAAATCCAACTTTTAAAAAATGATTTTAAAAATTTTTCCCTCTGATTTATGGTTGGATACCTTGATGAAATCTTCCATTAAACAGATACTTGCTAACATGACCTCCTCCTTGGTTTTTCCAATTTTCTTAAATTTAGTATTATTTTGTTTCTTGGTTGTTGAAAAGAAACTATTTTGCATGGCACATTATGCCAAGAAAAATTGACTTTATTAAATAAACTCAAGTAATACACAGTATTCCTATTCCATAAGTTTTCATATTACAAAAAAGTTTGTTGCCGGGTGTGGTAGCTCATGTCTGTAATACTGGTGAATTGGGAGGCTGAAATGGGAGGATTGCTTGAGACCAGGGGTTCAAGACCAGCCTGAGGCCAGGAGTTCAAGACATAGTAAGAGACTGTCTCTCTTAAAAAAACATTTTTAAAAAAGTTAGTTGGGCATGGTGGTGTGTGCCTATAGTTTCAGTGACTTGGAAGGCTGAGTTAGGGAGATCACTTGAGCCCAGGAGTTTAAGGTTGCAGTGAGCTATGCTCATGCCACTGAACTCCAGCCTGGGCAGGAGAGCAAGAGCCCACTATTAAACAAACTGTAAAAGGTTCATGTGTATATCCTTCTATTTTGTAACAGTTAACTAAGGGCAGCCTTTAGTAACCAAGAGGAAAATATTGTATTCTGAAATGAACAACTTAAATCTCTTTCCTCTTTTATCTAAATATGTTTGTGAAGTGTTCATTTTCAGTTTTGGAAGAGGACACAGAGACATTCATTGTTCAAAACAGGCATAATTCAGTGTTCTTTTCTGTTAGTGAAGCGAATGCAGGGAAGGGCCATGTTGACTAGGACCCTTCAGAATGGCGGGCAGCCCATCAGGACAGGACAGTGACGCTTACTGTATACCACAAGGAAGAGCTCCTGGATAGTTCCCACAGGTAGCCTACTTCAGTTTTGTTCATTTAAACCAATAATTGGGGAAAGTACACCAGAATCATCTTGTGAGTATCTGTCCATGCATAAAAGTCTTTGGGCTGAGTGATCTGGCTATCCCAAAACACCCTCCTTTCTTGTGGCCTCTGCCTCTTGCTGTTGCAGAGACGTTTGGCTCTGCACCTCCTTTATGACTGGGTGTTCTGCACCAGAGCCAGTTTCCAATTTCCGTGCCGGTTTAGAATCAACAACCACAGGACTCACATTTTATCCCCCACTGCCTCCCTTCTCTCCCCTCGTTCATGGCACCATGTATATTTTTATGAATCCCCTCTCTTTTCCAAAATTAAAAAAATAAAAGAAATAGGGAAACACAGATGCTCCTACTGTTGCTCCATATGGAAACCCACTTTCTAAGCAAGCAAATTGTAGATCTGGGAAGCACACGTTGCTGTCCCAAGCTTCCCCCTGGGAGTGTGCAGCTGGATGGGATCCTTTATTCAAAAGAGCAAGGAGAAGGGTGTGTGTTGGGGGTGGGTTGCACCATGGAATGATCAATGTAGTCTGTAGTCTGTAGGGACATGCAGAGGGAAATCTGCAAAATGTTAATCTCCTCCATCTCAGATGATTCCCAGCATCTCCAACTGTAAATTCATGGTAGCCTGGTAGAGCCACTTAGAATTTGAGAACTCCAGTTTTGATGAACTTTCTGGCTGTTTCTTTTGCTATTTGCAATTTAGGAGTTCTATTTCATTAGAGTTAATTCCAAAAGGCTATCTGTAGGAACATAAAGTGAAAGTCCTGTTACCTCCTTCTTGAACAAGTTTCTATATTAACTTTTAAGAATCTAACAGATTGATTTGGGTATAAGGTGTTTGAGAGCAGAAGTCCTCTCTCCTTTGTATATGCCCTATAACATAAACCTAATACATGAACATTCATAAAGAGGTAGACGGGTTGATGAAAGAATTATTACATGTAGCTTAAATTTATGATTAATAACTGGATTTCCATAAAATCTCATTGGCTTGTTTGCTCCCTTTAATTTGTAAATTATATACTTTTGGGGAGGGTTATATAATTAAAATTTATATATATGTATTTTTAGAAAACATTACAGATATTACATAAGCTAATATTTTCTGGAGATGTCTTTGAGTCAAGAGATTGGAACAAAATATTATATATAAAGTTTGATTGTCTATTATGATAACTGTATCACACCGGTATTCAAAGATTGATTCAGAAAGCAGTATTTGCTAAAGATTTTTTTTTTTTTTTTTGGTGGGCTCTGAATAAATCTGGGAACAAGGAAAGGGTTGAAAAGATACGGATTTTTATTAAATATGTTCGAAGCAATTCAGTACCTTGGGGAAAACAACTTCAAACTTCCAAGGGCTTCTCTGCAGCTGGGAAAGTGAATATGTAGAAAACTTTTTTCATGTTTAACTCCAAAACATGAAACCTGGCTCTGTATACCACACTGATTCACGTCTTACCCAGAGGGACAGATTCACATCTCTGTTGGGATGTACATGCAAGGATTTCCTGTACACAGATATGGAATAAGCTATTGTGTTTGCAATTTCTAATCACAGAGTAAGGAGACTGCAGGTCTTTAAGGATTTAGGTTTTCATCTTTAGTAAGTGTGGATTAACTCATGGTGTTTCATTACTCTCTTCTTAAAGTTCAATCATTTGCATGCCCTCTTTATAATTATTTCCATTTTTATGTACCATTATAATTTTGAACTATGTCATTAAATCTGCTTACTTTGTAATTCAGTTAACTTAGAAGTGAACTTTATATCACTACCATAAGTGCAAAGTAGTGCCACAGGTCATAGATGAAAAGTAATTGAAAAAATAAACACAGGGGTAATAAAATGACGTCTTTAAATTCTAGCTATGTGGTGTTGTTTTCTGCCCAAGTCTCTGTGCTTAAGGTTAGTTTGTTCTTTGTTAAATGGGAGATTCTCAAGTGTTAGAAAGGGCCAGGCACGGTGGCTCATGCCTGTAATCCCAGCACTTTGGGAGGCCGAGGCGGGTGGATCACCTGAAGGCAGGAGTTCGAGACCAGCCTGGCCAACATGGCAAAACCCCGTCTCTATTAAAAATACAAAAATTAGCTGGGCATGGTGGTGAGTGCCTGTAATCCCAGCTATTCAGGAGGCTGAGGCAGGAGAATCACTTGAACCTGGGAGGCGGAGGTTGCAGTGAGCTGAGATCGCCCCCACTGCACTCCAGCTTCAGCTTGGGACAGAGTGAGGCTCCATCTCAAAAAAAATAAAAAAGAATAGCACCACCACAATGACCAGTTCTCCTTTATTTAATCAGAATGATTGAAAGAAATGGTAAAAGAAATAAACTTATGACAAGGTGATGTTATTTAATATAGTGTCACTATGTTCTTTCAAATAATCTTGCATAAATCCCGAAAACAATTTGAGTATTCTTAAAATCCTAAGTACCGTCAGTGATAAAGCATCCCAAGTCTTGGGAAATGCTGCTGTATAATAAAGATTTTGACACAGAAACTGGAGCACCAATAATAGAAGTATTATTATAAGTTGCTCATATTTCTGGGATGCTAGCATCACCGGGGTAACTAGTGTTCAGTTACATAGAGAAAGATAGTTACAAATGTTTATATAAGACTTAGGAGGTAGAGTTATTTATATCTAATTAACTTTAAGGTGACTTAAAAATATCTAAAATAATCTTTATTATTTTATGCATCCATCCCTTTTGAAAATACATATTTATATAATCTGTACCTATATATACAGAATGCATGTGATTATTAGATGACTAGCTCTTTACTAAAATATTGTTTATATATTTTTAGGTAATTAATAATTGCTATTCTCATTTAGGTATTTTGTTGAAATATTTTGTTGGTGTTTATTCCCTTAATTTAAACAGCAATTCTAGGTGAAATTTAAACAGAATTTTGTGACTGTGAGATCCTAATCAAAATAGCGGTGGGTTCAGTGAACAAGCTGTTAGATTAAAAATGCAAGTGGTTAAGGGTTAGCCTGACTCTTTAGATTCCAATCCTGGCTCTACTATTTACTAGCCATGTAAATTTCATCAAGTTATTTAATCTTTTTGTGCTAATTTTCTCATTGTTAAGGTCACAATAGAAATTATGATGCCTACTTTATTTGTTTTACTTAAAGAGTTAATATGTATAATGCATGGAACAATACCTGGCATGCAGTGAAAATTCAAAAACATTAGCAGGTACTCCTCTTCCTCCACCTCCTCTTCCTCATTCTAGAGGGCCTTTTGCCATATTATGAGATGAGAAATATGAAAGCATGAAATGCCACATACCACATTAAAACCATAATCATTGTGCTCTTACTGTGTTTAGTGAGTTTAAGTAGTGGGCAATTTAGATTGCAAAACTTTCCTGATTTTGAGAATTACAGTCATGTTAATTCATATTCCAGTTTTCTTGAGGCCATTACCGAATATGAAGAGATATTATTCACAGTCAGGATGGAGGGGCGGTGAAATACTCAGCAAAGAGAGCTGTCGGCAGCACTAAGCTTTACAACAGCAGCCAGGCCTAGGAACTTGGAGAGTCTTGTCTGGAGGCGGTGATTAAAAGCTTGTAAAATAAGATCTATGGAGGAAGGCTAAAGAAATTTGGATTGTTTACCCTGGAGAAGAGAAGACTTAAGGGTGATTTAATGCTGTTATTGAAGCATAAGAGGGTTCTCTTTTCTAGAGCCTCGTGGTAAGCTCTTCTGTAGCTCTCCTGAGATCCAGACAGGAGGGGGTGGGCTGACAGTGAGCACAGAGGATTTAGAGTAGGTAAGAAAAGCTTTCAACAGGATAATTTTTTAAAAACAAAACAATTTGAAAGGGAGACTGTGGAAGTTAGGTTTCTGGAAGTTGTTAGTAATAATAATAGCCATCTGAAGTGGTTTGGTCTGGTCCTGCCTGGAGGCATAGTGATGGGGTGTATTGGCCAAAAAGGCACTTCCTGTGAATCAGTAAGGGGCTGGCCCACCCCACTCTTAGAAATGGACTGTTTATTAAGATAGCAGCTCTACCCATCAGTGAGAGTGTAAGTGCAGTTGGCCCTCCATATCTGTAGGTTATTCATCTCTGGATTCAACCAACCATGGATCACAAAGTCAAAAAGAAAAACAACTAAAAATAACAATACAACAATAAAAATAATACAAATTAAAACAGTACAGTGTATCAACTATTTACATAGCATTTACCTTGAATTAGGTATTATAAGTAATCTACAGATCATTTAATGTTAACAAGAAGGTCTGTGTAGGCCATATGCAAATACTAGACCATTTTACATAAGGAACTTAAGCATGTATGGATTTTGCTATTCTCTGGGGTCCTAGAACCAATCCCCCATGGATACCAATGAACAAACGCACCTCAAAATGGTAAACCCCACAAGGAAAGGCTTCAACCCAGGGTTACTAAAGAGAAACGCAAACCAAGGAGAGGTTCTCAGCTGGAGCCATGACTGACTATGTGTCCCCCTGGATGCTTCTAGAAGTTTTTAATGTTGTGAACCTAGAAATTTTAATATATTTAACAAGTTTTCACTGAAAGCACTCTATGTGGCAATAGCAGTGCTAAGTTCTAAGGTTATAAAAGCAAGTAAGATACATCCTTTGCGTTCAAGAAGCTCACATTCTGACAGCCTAAGGCAGCATGTGAAAGCCCAATTACAGAGTAGTATAGTGCTATATAGCACTTTACTCTGGGACCTAGAAGAGGTTACCTAACTTGGCCTTGTAAGTCAGGAGAGTTTCCAGTGGAGGTGGCCCTTGAGGTAAATGTATAAAGATAAATAGGAGTTTACCAGATGGATTTAAAAACAAAACAACAGAACAGCATGTGCAAAGACAGGAAGATACAAGGAAGAATTGATGGTTACATTAGCTGAGTGTGTGTCTAAAACAGCTCTGTCATTACATGACTCACTGCTGACATGTAAGCTATCTGGCAGCTGAAATACAGTGTCTGAATTAGGATGTGCTTTAAGTGTAACATACACACCATATCTCAAAGACTTAGTATAAAAAAGAATATGTTTCATTTTTAACTTATGACATGTTGAAATGATAATTTCAATATATGGAGTTGAAGAAAATATGCTATACAACTGATTCCACCTATTTTAGTTTACTTTTTTCTAATGCAGTTACTGGAAACATTCAAATTATATATGTGGCTCACATTTTACTCACAATAAAAAGGACATATTACACTGCAACCTATTAAATACATACATACATACATACATGCATACATACATACATACACATATATGGAAAATGCAAACACTGAAACGAAGGATTCGTAAGTTTACCATTAGGCTTTGCAGCACACTCTGATGCTGCCTATTCTATTCTATTTCATATTGTTTTAATACTGGTTACAACCTATTAACTTGATTTCAAAGGCCACTTATGGGTCAAAATTTATAGTTTAAAACACATTAACATATGATTTCACTCCTAATCTGGGCTTTATTCTTTAGCTGCTGAAGTGTTTATTTATTTTGACAATACTGTGATCTGATTGGATTTATCTTTAGACCCTGTCAATACATGGAGGGTGGATTGAGTGGAAGTGAGGTTATGATAGAATGAAGCCATAGTGTTGAAACTGCTATAGTAGTCCATGAGAAAGATCAGGAGGTCTCTAAACTATGGTAATGGCATTGGTGGTGCAGAGAAAAGAATCAATTAAAAGTTGATGAAGACAAAGGGAATGCTATTTAGAACATATATTATGGGATTTTGTGAGAGATTGGATGTGGGAGGTGGAAACATTGGAGCCTATAGTTGAATCTTTGGTTTCAGAACTTGTCTTGGGGAGATTAGGAATTCAGGTTTAGACGTATTGAGTGGAAATGTCTGCATGAGATCTAGAGTAGACCAGTGAGTAAAATCATCAGTCTTAAGCTTAGATGTGAGGCTACAGGTCTATATGAGACAATCCAGTGAGTAAGTGTGGACTGAAAACAGACTAGGTAAGAGCACTGAATTCTAAGAAACACAAACATTCAAAGAACCAGAATAACCATAAAAAGGACTGGATAGGAGAGCATGGTCTAGTGAAGCTGAGGGAGGAAAGCATGTCCAGAAGCAGTGGATAGCCAGTTCTTTCACAGAGGAGCCAGTGCTGGGAAACCCAACTGACTTGGTTGACATAGCTAAGAGCAGGAGCTGCTTCAGAGAGGGATGGCAGGCAACTGTGGCTGGCTGGAAAATTAACAGAATGAGAAGAAATAGGGATAATAGACTCATATGGTTTTTCAAGAATTTTGCCTGGGGACGGAATGTGAAATTGAAGAAATGAGAGAGAGAGGTAGGGAATAGGAATGTATGAGTAAATGAATGAATGGTAGAAAGTGGAGGATGCAAATTTGAGGAAGTATTTTGCACAATAAGTTTTGCTTCTTATTTTAAGAAGGGAAAGATTTCGGCATCCTTGTAAGCTTGAACTAAATGGCCCAGCTGTGAGGGAGAATCTGAAGATAAAATCTTGGGAAAGGATAAGAAAGCAAAGCCCCTTAGGAGAAGGAGTCTTATAGCCAAACAAGAAGCCATGGAATTCACTGTGGCCAAATGTAGAGTAAAGAGCAGGGCTAGATAGACAGAAGAGAGGAGGACGGAATGGTGTGGAGATGATGTGGGATGGGCTGCTGAACAGCATAGAAGGACTGCACACTCATCCCCACCCCGATGATCTGATACTCTGCACAGCTGGTGGCATCAAATATGTGAATGTTGTCCAGCAGCACTCGGCAGCCCAAGTCCAGGGGCAGAGAAGAAAGATTGGGGGTTGGTTTAGGATCAGGTTCATGCTTGAACTATAGACTCAGGGCTAGACAGGTCTAGAAGGAAAGCAAAGCAAGAAAAAACAGGGAGGGGTCAGGGGATTAAGGATCTGAATGAGGTCAAAGATCAAGAATATATGGAGAAAGAAACAGAAGAGAGAGGAGATTGCCTTCAGGATTTAAGTTTTGAGATGAGCTTTCTGTGACAGAGCCACTGTGGGGAACGGCATGTACCCAAGTTGACATAGTCCCATGGAAACTAGTGAGCAGGCTCTAGAACTATAATTTTTTTGTTTGTTGTCAGATGTTTTTGGTTCAAAAAAATTAAAGATTTGGTCACTTCAGAGCATATCTATGGGAGTACTTTAGAATTTGTCTGGAACACCAAAAATAAGTGTGTGTGTCTGTTTGTTCCTTATTCTATCAAGATACATAGAACAACAGGGGTTCCTGCCTTGTATAAAAGGATCTCCATGGTGAAGAAATAGTTAAAGGAACTGGGGTTCAGAATTCAGTTAAAAGATTAGTAAGTGGTTATGTTATTGTTCCAAATTCTCAAATGTGAAAAATACTTTGTAAATTACTAGAATATAACAATGCAAGGAATGCTAATATACTCAGAGGGTAGGAATGATAAATCTAGTGGCAGGTACAAGTGAAGTGACATTTGCAAATGGCCCTCTGCTTTTATCCATGTACCTAGCAGAGCCCAAGTGAAGCCCAGGAAGGGAGTGTGTCCTCTATAGAGATTTCTCCGTATCAGGGCGTTTCCTCAAAAGTAGGAGATAAGTGCTGAAGCATGTGTCCATACCTCACAGTACAGCCGGTGAATTATTTGATGCATTGTGTGTTCCAGGATGACTCAATCTGGGGAGCTTGGAAGTCAGTGCTGGAGAGATCTTGTGAAGGGTGCTAAATGATGATATTCATCAGCCGCACTTCCTATGTGTCCCTTGCTAGAACATGATCTTCAGTTTCATCTCCATTAGAGAAAAAAATACTCTGAGTTCTGTTTTAATATAGAACAAGCTTAATGGTTCCAAGCCCTTGACAGTGCCAGAAACTTCCTAAGGCTCTTAGCTATCCCTGGCAACTGTCAGAACAAGAACATTGCCATTCATATGTCCAAGCTTGCATTTTCCGGGTGGTCCAAAAGCCATGTGCCGTGGGGATCTTATTTTTGGACTGTATTTGTCATTTTTCTTGTTTTTCAGGAAATGATAGTTGCAAAAGCAAAAATGGGCTGATTGAAGGCCTCTGTGAATATTTTTCATTACTCTCGATGGTAACTGATGATTTTTAGGCTTCTTACCACTGTCATGCAAAGCATGATTTTATGTGATGGCCTCATTGCTGAGGGTGCAGCAACAGGAATAAAACAAAGATGGCTCTCCAATGTGAGTCTTGAAAGAGCTATCCATGCCTGGAGAGTGCTACTCACCCTGCAGTATTGGAGCATTTGCCTGCATCTTGTAGAGGCTTCTGAACTTATATTTGAGAAGCTAAGACCTGCAAATATTGACCTAGTCTTCAAACCAACACAGCTTGCCAGTATACTATGTGAACTGTGTGTACACATACACACACTCATGTGTTTTGTATTTTTGTTTTTGTTTTTAAAGTAGAGAATGTTATTTTCTATCTCACAAATAATGTTCCTTAAACACAGTTATCACTAGAGGTTGATTATCAGCATATCTCTCAGAGACAACATTGTTCAGATAGAAAAAAGAAAATCTTGGACCACTTGTTATGTTTTTATCCAGACATTTTTGTAGGGCTCACTTCTCTTTGAAGGGTTGGTACTATTAGACTGACAATTTTCATTGCCCACGGAGGGCGATGAAGAATAGTGGAGTTTTCCAGTTCATGCTATCGGGAACTGATGTGTAGAATTAGTCTTAGGCTTAGATAATATCCTTTGTCTTTTCCAAAGATGAGACGATATTTTTCCTTTCTAGTAAAGATTGTATTTGTTGTCCATTTGCAGCTTAGGGGAAGGATTAAGAATTTTTATGTACTGTCCAGTTTGATGTTTGTTCCCTATTTAGGAAGTGAGACAACGAAGCTGATATTTAGATAGTTTCTCTTAGGGTAGATTAATAGTGTTGTCATCACAGCGTTATCTTCATTAATGAAGAGCACTTAAGTTCATGACATTCTGAGAGGCCAGAACAGGCTCACCAGGCCTGTCACGTGTTTTCTTTTCATGCTAATTCCAGGATTACTTGTAATTCCTGGATTAAATATATTCTTTGTCAGCTCTTCAGAGTAACCCCCAAAGTCCATGACATACTGCAATTCATCATTTGAATTGTGGGCCCTGTGAGGAGAAGGCTGTGTGGAGCTGAATGATTCAGCCTGTGTGAATGCCTAATGAAGATCCACATCTCGACTGGTTTTGTGCTTTCTACTTGATCGCGTGGACTTCTGCAAAGAGCTGCTTTATAAATCCATCTAGGTGATATTTATAGCATTGTTAAGAAGATATCTAAAGGGGTCACATATATTTTTCATGTGTACTTTACACATTTACAGAGGAAATTACATGCCACAGTGGTGTTTGCACTTGGGGGATTGGTGAAGGCCTTTGGATGGGGTCCAGTGTGTATGTGCAGAAGCAACACAGCTCTGGAGAATCAGGACACAGTGTTTCTTAGTCTTTCTTGGGTGAAAATATGAACACTTTCACGTATAACTATATCATGTTATTGACATTTAAAAGATATGCATGCATTTTTTGTAACCTTGGAACTGTTTTAAGATAGAAGAGCTCTGGCAAGTGATTAAAAATAACAGATTCCAACTTCTAAATGACTGACCTTGAGGATGTCACCCAACTTCAGAGGCCTTGGCAATGTCATGTGCTAAATGAGGTAGTCTTAGTTATAACTTCAGGATCTACTTGGGGAGTGGGACTTCTATGTCAGAATTCTCAAGCTCTGTTTTAGGCTAATTTGCTAAAGGTTGCTTCACACAGGAGGTTATCAGCCTGTTTCACGCCTTGTTGTAAAACTGATTTTTTTTTTTTTTTTCGCATTGAAAAGGGAGGCAGTGCAGGAGGAAGTAGGCTTGTTTATTCAGTGAACGGTCTAATTTTGGGTTAATTTCTCATTTTTTGGAGCATCGAAGAACTCCTTACACTTTGAGCATTGGGGACATGAGATTTAAAATCATGCCCCTGTGTTCTTGTGCAGGTCTAAGATGCCCACCAGCTGGCCCAGGCTACATCTGCTTTAATGACAGGCAAGCCAGGCTTCCCTTTGGCTTGTAAACTACTTGCTGAGCTTCTGTGGTCATTTTCTTTCAAAAAACTGTGAATGCAATGCAGGAAGCACCATCCAGGTGTCTGTATGCTGTCAAAAGATGGAGTGCATAGAATGGAGATTCCTGCAAATAGGTGTGGATCAGAGAAACGAAGAGTATGTTGTCTGTTCTCAGGTGACCCTGGAGGAAAGGACTCATTCCACTTTGGCCCTTTTTTATTTGGCAGATCTATTCATTTCACCACTCTGTTTTCTTTTCTTTTCTTTTTTCTTTTCTCTTCTCTTTTCTTTCTTTTTCTTCTTTCTTTCTTTCTTTTTTGTTGTTGTTATTGTTGTTGAGATGGAGTTTCACTCTTGTCACTCAGGCTGGAGTGCAATGGCATGATCTCTGCTTACTGCAATCTCTGCCTCCTGGGTTCAAGTGATTCTCCTGCCTCAGCCTCCCAAGTAGCTGGGATTACAGGCGCTCGCCACCATGCCCAACTAATTTTTGTATTTTTAGTAGAGTTGGGGTTACACCATGGTGGCCAGGCTTGCCTCAAACTCCTAACCTCAGGTGATCCACCTGCCTCAGCCTCCCAAAATGCTGGGATTACAAGCATGAGCCATGGTGCCCAGCCTTACCACATTGCATTTTCCCTCACTAGAAAGGGAATGCTATCATCAGCCAGGCAGAACAAATTTATTGGAAATAAATGTACATTTCTTGTTTCTTTTATACCTATATTCCTTATTTATTTCCTTTTTTCCTGCCTTCCTGCTTCCCTCTTTCCCTCCCTCACTCTATCCTTCTCCTTTTCTCTGTCTTTCCTACCCTCTTCACTTCCCTCTTTCCCACCCTCCTCACTTCCCTCTTTCCCTTCTTTTTATCTTTCCTTTATAAAACTTCTGTGAGAGGGAGGGAAAACCACTTTCCTTTGAGTCCTGATACGAATTTCTTTACTATAATGGTAATTGAAATTTGCATCATTTCTTACTTAGTCTAATAAGAATATTACAATAATGGTTATTAAATTTATTAAAAATTCTATAACATAAAGAAGTATGTATTGTACACTTGTATGCATTTTTAAAAAGTGAAGTAAAAGTGAGGTCACAGTCAGTGTGCAAAAGAGTTTTATCTGAGCAAAAGCCATGGTAGTTTAACATGTGTGGGAGCCACAAGTACGTTGGGACTCACTCCACCCTATCCCACCCTTCTGAAGCTGTGTAGTTTGAGGACTATGTAATAAAATGGGGTTAATGTGTGTAGTTTGAAGTCAGTTTCAATATAAAAGTTTTATAAAAGTCAATTTCATTACTTTATAGCACACCAAAATCATTTAGTTTTGGCATATATACCCTAGCTGACTGCAGTGATTTATCCAAGAAGAAAAACAGTTTCATTTCTAAAGGAAGAAAAGGCAAAGATCATAGCCAACATCAGAAAATGGATTAGGGAAAGAAAGTAACATCCTTGGCCCCAAGCCCACCCTGGGAGGGCTGTGTAACCCCAGAAGGAGGCCAAGGCTGAATTAGTGCTGACCCAGGCTTTGGGGCATTTCCAAGCTGAGTGTTGAGCTAATACAGGGAAGTTCCTGCTGTGGGCAGGCCTGTGCCTGTAAAAGGTGCTGACTGAATATTCATTGATCAAGCTGTTAATTAAATACCAAGTCCCAAACCAGCATTCAATTTATTTGAATTCCAGAGGAAGTAGTGTAGTGTCAACACAAATAAACACTCACCTAAGTAATAGCATCTAAAACTGTTACACAGTTTAAACATCACCTCAAGTTGAATCCCTGATTCAAGAATGAGGATATTAGTTTTTCTCTTTTATTAGGTTCCTGTTTGGTTTCTCTAAACAATGTGCCAATGAATAATTGTGACTTCTTCAAATCCTCCGAAACCGAGATCTATTCCTGTGGTTTCACCTTTTATTTTGTTTCTTTTCTTTGTATGGATAGCTAAGCCCTAATAAAACTATTGCTCAACATGGGAAATATTGGAAATATTTTATGAAATTTAGGTCATTACCATGGTGCTGTGCTACCAGATTAATACATTCTTCTGCACATATTACTGAGTTCCTTCTGTAGTCTAGGTATTGTCCTCCTTGTGAGGTGGACACAGGTAAATACCACTGATATAGTTCTTCCATTTAAGACGCTTAAAACTTGTAGAAAAAGATCAGTGAGCAAACACATGCATGATCATAAGTGGCTATAAGTGCTGTGGCAGACATGATAAGGGCACAGTGACAAAAATAGTGCCTCCATGGGGTAATGAGGAAAGGGGCCTCTCTAAGGAGCTGGACATTAGGAAGCTGTCTTGAGAAAGATAAAAAATGCCTGAACGTGGTTATGAGTGCTTTGAGCATGTTCCATTCAGAGAAAACAGAATATTTGAAGACCTCTTAGGGGAATGTACAAGCAGCTAATGTTGGCCGGTGTGGCAATGTCATGTGAGCAGGGAACTGCTGTTAATGGCTGGGAGACAGGATTTTGTTGAGTACATCGAGGGACTTATATGTGGAGAGGGGCTGGGATATGTACATTATTGATACATATCAGTAATGACTTGTGTTTTGATAATGTGTGGGGTGCGGCTTGGCAGAAAATAGTAGGAAAAATGGCGGTATTAAGGAGGCTTTTGCATTAGTTTAGGTGAGCCATACAAGGTAGTAGAGATGACGAGAAATGGACCGATTGAATGTATACTTGGAATTACACGCTGTTAGATGGCTACGGAAGATGAAGAAAAAGGAAGGATATAGAATGACTCCCAGGTTCCTGGCGTCTTTAAATGTTGGCCACATTTACTGAGATGGGAAGAGTGAAAGAGAAGCAATCTGGGAGGAGGAGAAGGAGGGTGGAGATTTATTGGTCTATTTTGGACCAGTGGAATTTCACATGCCTGTGAAATACCCAAATGTAGGTATAAAATTAGTGATAGGATATAAAAGTCTGAATTTCCCAGGAGAAATTTGGCCTGGAAATATAATGTGGTAGTTATCACTATACAAATGGCATTTAAAGCCACACAAAGGCATATTTCATGTTGGAGGAAAGAGAGGGCAGAGAACAAAGATGCAGAGACCCAGAGGCAAGCCCTGGACTCCTCTCCCTTATTGAGAGTTCATGGAGAAGAGGAGGAGGTTGCAAAGGAGACGGAGAACAGCCAGAAACTAAGGTGGAAAATTGGGACAGAGTAATATCATGGAAGTCAAGAAGGGAAAGTGTTTTGAGCTTAAAGAGGGACCTGTGATATTGAGAAAATGCATATCACGATTGATAAAAGGCCCCTTGGATTTAACAAGATAAGTTATTGGTGACCTCACTGAGAAGTTTCAAAGAAAGGAGTGGTGGTCAGAGGCCACACTGGAGTAGTTGAGAAGTAAATGGGAGCTGAAGGAAGGTAAACATCAAGTAAATGCTACTTGTGTGAGAAGCTGAATTGTGAACAAAATAAGAGAAATGGAAAAAGCTGCAGGGTAACGTGGGGTCCAAGAAGGACTTTAAAAAAATGCATATTCGTATGCTGATAGAATGGGTAAAAGAGAGAGACTGCTGAGGCAGGAGAAGGGGCTAATCGGAGGAAGATGAGAGAGATGGAGAGGGGCTAGCCTTTTATGGAAGAGTTGTCTTTGGATGTAAGAGGAGAAGATGCAGCCCATTTAGGAAGTCTCATGGGTGAGAAGTCAGGGCATCCCCATCTTGGCCTTTCTGGGGTCTCAATGAAGAAAGAGATATGTTTGTCACCTAACAAGGACAGGATGGGAAGGGATGGAGGAAGGAGAGTTGAACTGAGAGAGAAGATGTAAAAGTCATATAGGAGAATAGTGAGCAAACAAGCCTCCTACACAGATAAAAGTAGTAGCATTGCTGGGCTGTGTTGAGAGCACATTTGGGGCTTGTGAGCATGGAGTTAAAGTGAAACCAGTTTAATCAGTACTTTAACAAGCGTGACTCATGATATAGAATAAAAATAAAACATTTTTTTCTCCCATTGTGCCTTTTATAGTCGCGCAGTGGGGAAACTTTTCTCTCTGCCACAGATAGAAAATTCTGGGCTGTCCCTGTGCCTCCTAGGAAATAGAGGTTCCTGAAGTTATAGTTAGCTGAAAAAAATCTAGACTCAGAAATACGAATGTTGAGTTTCTACATTTCATCACTATTTGTCTGCATTCAAAAATAAGCCTTTCTTCCCCTACCCCACAGCTCCTGTGTGTCTGTACTTAGTCAGAGTTTCGCTGACTAACTTTCAGGCTCATCCAGGGTTGTGCTCAGGGAGAGAGGAGAGGAAAGAGGAACAGAAGGTTTCTGCTCAACAGATACACTTGGAAAATAGATATTTCTTTGGTCTTGGTGTATATTTAAAGCTGTATCACTTTCTCTTGAGTATTTTTGTGGTTTTTCTAGACTTCTCTTCTAAGCCCCTCCAATCGTAACTCCTAGGATGTAGGCGTATTCTGTTTCTCTGGCTACCACTCCCTTCTCAGCTCCTAGATTTCCAGAAGCCCAGTCCACCCATATTCTCTCTGCAGGGAATCCATTGCCTTCCCAACTGGTTTGTACAACTACAAGCCCCTGGCCCCTCAAAAAAAGGCAACGGAGCTCTCTTCAGTATGGCCCATCTCTGGCATCAAGAAACAATCATGATGCTGCCTTTGCTCTTAAAAATTACAGAGTAGTGGATTCCAGGCAGCAACCTCTCCTTGGCTCCCATATCAGAGCAGTTTATCAGCCTGTCTCTCTCAAGGTTCCCCAGGCAGGGGTCAGAACCTGTACCTGTGGAACCTCCATCCAGAGGTGTGCTATACTGAATGCTGAGTGGCCCCATAGATGCAGCCCTCACTAGGGTTGACTCAAGAGGGCAGGTATCCCCAGATACCCTTTCCTTTGATGGTGGGTACTAGGCTCAGTGTCTAGCAGTTTTCACCCAAAAAATCCTTCTTTTCTCAAAATGTATTCTCAGTCTTTTACTCTCATCCTCGTAAAGAAGGGTTTTTAACTCTCATAAAGTAATTTACACTCTTTTTGAAGATTTATATTCTGGTTACCACTTCACTTTGGAATTTCATTGCTATCACATCTTGATACCTCAAGTCGAAAGTTTCCATTTAATATCCTTTTAACCTCTTTAATTTTTTTAAAGCAACCATTGGGCTGGGCGCAGTGGCTCATGCCTATAATCCCAGCACTTTGGGAGGCCGAGGTGGGTGGATCATGAGGTCAGGAGATCGAGACCATCCTGGCTAACACGGTGAAACCCCGTCTCTACTAAAATACAAAAAAATTAGCCGGGCATGGTGGTGCACGCCTGTAGTCCCAGCTACTTGGGAGGCTGAGGCAAGAGAATGGCGTGAACCCACGAGCTGGAGCTTGCAGTGAGCCGAGATCGCACCACTGCACTGCAGCCTGGGAGACAGAGCTAGACTCTGTCCCAAAAAAATAAATAAATAAATAAAATAACATAAAAAATAAAGAGCAACCATTGGTACATGTCTGAAGAGTACCATGGTGGAAAGCATCCAGATTTATTTTTTTTTCTGGCAAGTCTTACAGGCACATGAGGTTGGATGTGTTCCTAAAGGGGTGATTTTATTGAGGGACTTCAGAATCCCAGGTGGACAAAAAGAAGAACTGAAGACAGGAAACAACTGGTGGATAGTGAGGAAGTGTGTGGGATGAAGGCCACATGCTGTTGAAGAATTGTGGGAGTGCTTGACCCGGTGAGCTGAACAAAGAGGAAATGGTGGTTAGACTAGATTGTGTACTGATGATGACAAGGGTCCAAGTGTTACCATAGGAGGGCCTGGCAGAGGCAGAATGGAGGAAGAGGTAATGGGAGGTCAAGGAGTGAGAAGCCAAAGTGATGGATAGCTCATATTCTGTGCAAATGCACATTAAGCTGGAAATAGATGGGAGGACTGAACCAGAAGAAAAAGTCCTCAGTGAACAAAGAGTAGTGATCACAAAGTTGGTAGAAACACCAAAGACATATAAGGTAGAGATATAAGGTAAGGTATTTGGATGGTGTCAGACTCAGAGGAGCAGTGGTTTTTGTAAGACTGAAGCAGAAGGATGGTACAGAAGTGGAAAGGGTGAGCTAGGAGGATACCTACAAGATGCCTCTGAGCAAAATCTTAAGATAGCATTGTGCATTAGGAATTGTGATTCTATCTCCTTTTCTTAGAATGGATACACAATGTCAGAGAAAAAGGTACTTGTTCTAGAAAGGGTATGGACAGCAGCCAGGAAACCAGATTATTACGTATTATGTTGTCTCTACAAAAAACTGGCTCTGCAATCTGGGATAAGTCACTTAGCCCTGAATACCAAAACCCTACATTGAAAGAGCAGCTTACAAAGCACGTTGATGATCAAGTCAAGCTACTATTTTATGAGACAAACCCACTGTGTGTTAGACATTATTTTCTCCATTTTACATTTAAAACACCAATTAAGGCCTAGAGGCACTAAGTGATTTGCCTAAGTAGTATTAGACTTGAATGTAGATTTTCTGGTTCTAACTCATTTCTACTTAATAGTCATTCTGTCATCCTTCATTCTAGACACAGAAGTGCCAATTTAGACTCATAAAACTTATATTTTTAGAAAAAAACCTCTCATTATTTTAATGTTAGTCCCAAAATTATTTGTAACTGTGATTCTAACATATTTATTAATACTTTATGCATTTGTGAGTCAACTTTTAAAATATCAATGATTTATCTGGTGATATGATGCCAACATTTAAACTAAAAACATTTCTAGTTGTACCTTACTTATAAAGATGACTTGATATCTTGAACTGATCATTCTTCTGGAAAAAAAGAAAACAACATTGCTCAGCTTGTTAATATTTTTGGCAGTTTGCAGCTTTGGGGGTAGACTTTGATAAGTCTAGTCTATCAGAATTAGTAAGTGGCAGTTACTGTCTCAAGGTGGAAAACTGCTCTTTTAGTTCTGAAGATTGTAGAGAAGATACCATCAAGTCTAGTGCATATGCTGTGTATCCCCAAATGTAATATTCAGAGTAATTGTTTTACATGTAGTAATATTTTATTGTGAATGAGTATCTTTTTTTTCAAGCTTGTAACACGAATAATTCTTTTTCATTGTTTTTTTCTGCCTTATATTACTCTCACTTTATAAACATTCCCAATCTTTAAGAACAGTTAACTATCCTACAGCTGACCTTACATACAAGAGTACTCAGTAGTCCTATTAAACATTTAACAAGTCTTCATGAAAATTGTATGCAGGTGGATCAGGGCAATACTTTAAAATCACTCAAGCTGAATGACACATGTTTGCAGATTTCCATGGGCCCAGTGCATGTTGTTTGGCCAAGCTCATCTTTTTAAAGAAACTAAAATCAGGAACATAGTTTTTAAAATTAGAAAACAACTTGCTTTCTCATTTTGTTTGTACCTTTCCCAAACCAAGGAACAAAAATTGAATCCTTTATTTTTGTCTATTTATATTTTGATTATAATTGTAATTAATAGTTTAGACTTTAAAAATTATGTAAGCGTATCTGCGTTGTTTTAAACAATTGTTTTAGCACAATGAAGAAAAGCTATGTAACTGTGAAAATACTAGAGTATGCCGGTCCTGGATAAACTCAGGTAAACATTTTATATTACTTATGATGTGAGGACAAGGTTAAAATTGATGAAGAGTCTTTGTTATATTGATAATGGCTCTGAACTGGTGGCTTAATATATTTTAAATTGCTTTTATTTGCTTATGATATGAATCACTCATTTGGAATATTTTCCAGTGAAGTAATTTTTTTGCACAAAACCAAAATGCAAATAAGCTCATTTTCAACTATAGTTATCTTTAATGTTGAAAATTGTATTCACGTTTTTTCGGACAGCAGGTTTATATAAAGGCAGAACAATAGCTTTATTTTGTCAAATAACATATAGAAGATAAGAAGTATGAAACTAAATATGTGCCCATATTAAGTTTGAAGTAGTAGAAAATGTAAACTACGGTGGACATTTGCGTCTGATTATTTTCGCTGACCTAGATAGATTAAACGACCATTTTTTCACTCTTGTCCCTCGGACTAGAGTACAATGACGTGATCTCAGCTCTCACTGCAACCTCCGCCTCCTGGGTTCAAGTGATTCTTCTGCCTCAGTCTCCTGAGTAGCTGGGATTACAGGTGCCAACCAGGACGCCCAGCTAGTTTGTGTATTTTTAGTAAAGACAGGGTTTCACCATGTTGGCAGGTTAGTCATGACATTTTCAGCTTCTTAAGGACACCTTAAGACACATCCTATGTGAGCCTCCTTCACTCACCTCCTCTTCAAGCCTCCCCAGACCAGATGGCACCAGCGCTGTCCATGAATCCCTCTACCACCAACCTCTTTCTGGATGGTCTCCTGCCGTAGGCTCAGGCAAATGTTTGGCTGGTTCCTCCATTGTCCCTCTGCTCACTGTTGTGAAGGAGCCTGCAGGAGAAAGAGAAGCTAAGAAAGGGAAGAGGCAGAGGTAAGAAAGAATAAGTAGAGAGTTCAAGGGACTAAGAAAAAATGTCTGGCCTCTAGTACCTAAAAATCCTTAAATAGCTAATATAACATGAGAACATTATGAGAAGCAGAATAGGAAAATCCATAATTAGAAGTCAAAACGATTGTAACAAATTATAAATAAAGGTAATATGTCACAACCAGTACTGCCAGGAAGCTGGATTCTGATACAATCAATTACTTTGCAAAATATCATTAGATAAGGATTGAATAAGTGGAAAAATTAAAAGTGCATCTTTATTGCAATAGCATTATAGAGAAACATGTGGAACATAGTACTTGAGACAAAAAGACTTTTTATTTTGAGGATGTGGGGCAAAACATGAAACTGTGTCTTTAAGTTTGGCTACTATTGAAGGCAATATTTGAGGTTTTTAGGGCCATTGAAACAGTGATAGGCTGGGGGACCTACAAGTATTGGAAAGATGATGGTAAGTATAGGTTCAGACACTTTAAAAGCAGGTTTGTCTTGTATGATGATTTCAGTTCTCAAGGTTAGAGTTCTGCAACATTGAAATAATATATGGAGATATTCATCTAAAATTGGCTAAAGTCATTGAAGAAGTTATCATGATAGGAAATCTTTTAGTGCCAGTGAAACTAGGCTTTTTTTGGATAAAAATGCCCACATGATTGACTGTGGCATACATCACCCAAGAAAAATGTATGTCTGTTTTTAATGTTGATATTTAGCCTTTGGCTTGGTTCAAATGATGTAGGTAATTTCAGGCTTAAACCTTTGATTGTGTAAAGCTCTGAAAATCTCAGGGCACTTAAGAGTTATATGAAAGACAGACTCGCAGTCATCTGGAATTCCAATTCTAAACACGGTGCAACTGGGGCTCTTTATGAGGAACAATTTGCTGTTTTCTGCCTGCTATTCAGAGTTGTGTGGACAACCTCGTCCATAAGACGTACATAATGTTTCTGGATATTCTGTATAACTTGTAAATGTTATTCCTGTTACTAAAGTTAGCTTTTACCACCCTCCACAATACAACATTCTTGCTCTAGCTCTAAACATTATTTACTCCTCTTTTTTAGGGCTTACTATCTTAGAAAATTCTTTGCCCCAGTTCTTGTTTCCGTAGACCTAGACCAATACGGTGGTCTTGCATTCTCTGTACTCTGGATGAGAGTGAGTAACGATGAAATAAAGCATTCTGAAAACTAATGGAGGTCAATCAAAATATTCACCAAGGAAAAATGTTTACTGATATTTAAGAAGGTGATGACTTCCCTCCTCCATTTCCCATTGTAGACAAGTTTCCCTACCTCCCAAACAAATTCTTTGCCATGTGAGCATCAATTTTTTGCCTTAGCTAAAACCCAAGACTCTAATCTTGGACAGCTGCTTTCCATATAGATTAGGTGAGTGTGGTCTGTTCTTTACGTAAAATCAAATTAAGAGGTGGTGGTGAGGCTGGGCACAGTGGCTCATGCCTGTAATCCCAGCACTTTGGGAGGCCGAGGCAGGTGGATCACCTGAGGTCAGGAGTTTGAGACCAGCCTGGTCAACATGGTGAAACCCCATCTCTACTAAAAATGCAAAAATTAGCTGGGCATGATGGTGTGCACCTGTAATCCCAGCTACTTGGGAGGCTGAGACAGGAGAATTGCTTGAACCCAGGAGGCGGAGGTTGCAGTGAGCCGAGATGACACTACTGCATTCCAGCGTGGGCAACAGAGCAAAACTCCATCTCAAAAAAAAAAAAAAAAAAAAAAGAGATGGTGATGGAATTCTCCTAGCTTTTCATTAATGTTAAATTCATAGTCACCTCTGATGCTATGAAGAAAATCGATCAGTTACACCATACATGTCAATTTCCCTCACTCCCTTTCTTCTTCCTTTCCTTCCTCTCTCCCTCTCTCCCTCCCTCCCACCCTCCCATTGCTTTCCTTTCATCTGTCCAAGTGCTAAACACATTCTAGGTGCTGGAGACATGAGAGTGAGCAAAACAGACAAAAATCCTTACAATCATGCAACTTAACATTATAATCAGGTAAAGCAGAAATATGCGCAAGTAAAATATATATCTTGTCAAGTACTGCTAAGCATTAAGGTTAAAAATAAAGCTTGCAAAGAGGGGAAGGAAGAAAGGCAGAAGAGGCCTGCAATTTTAAATAGGGAAGTTAGGTAAGACTCTACTGATAATCTGACATTTCAGCAAACCATGTGGGTATCTGGAGGTGGAGTGTTTGAAGTTGAGGGAACAGCAAGTGCTACCATGCTGAGCTGGGAGCATGCTGGTATGTTCAATAGAGAGCAAGGAGGTGATGAGACTGGAGAGAACTGAACATGGAAATTAATAGGCAATGTGTAGAGAGAGGGCCAGATTACATAGGACCTCATAGACTATGTCTTTCCTATGATTCAAGTGGAAACCTCCTAGGAGCAGTAGAGGAACTAATGCCCATATTGCCTGGGTTTGGATCCCGGCTTTGCCACTTACCAGCTGTGCGATCTTGGGCACAATACTTAACCTTACTGAGCCTTTGTTGCCTCCTCTTTGAAGAAAGTAATAGTATCTTCTTCATAGACATCATGATGAAATGGCATAATATAAACAAAGCACTTTGGACAGTGCCTGATACATACTAATTATATAGTATATATTGTGTAACATATATACACAAATACACATATGTGTGTGTGTGTGTGTGTGTATATATATACTGTGTGTGTATATATATATATACACTGTATGTGTATATATATATATATATACTGTGTGTGTATATATATATATATATACTGTGTGTATATATATATATACTGTGTGTGTATATATATATACTGTGTGTATATATATATATACTGTGTGTATATATATATATATACTGCGTGTATATATATATATATATACTGTGTGTGTATATATATATATATACTGTGTGTATATATATAGTGTGTGTGTATATATATATATACTGTGTGTATATATAATATATATACTGTGTGTGTATATATAATATATATACTGTGTGTGTATATATACATATATAGTGTGTGTGTATATATATATATAGTGTGTGTGTATATATATATAGTGTGTGTGTATATATATATATACTGTGTGTATATATATATAGTGTGTGTATATATATAGCAGGTTATATATATATATACATGTGTATATATACACATACATACTATATATATGTGTATATATACACATATATATACACGTACACACAGTAGCTGGTTGGCACTTGGAAGTCTCACTCTGGCTGCTGTTTGGAGAAGTGACTATAGCAGCAACAAGGATAGGAACTATTTATCTAAGGTAGCCAAGAGATGACGGTGGCTCAGGCCAGGACAGTAGCAGCAGAGATGGTAAGAAATGGTCAGATTATAAGATAATATCTTGAAAGTCAAATCAATGAGCACAGATTGGGTATGAGGTGTAAGAGTCAAGGAAGACTGCAGGCCTTTTGCCCTCAGCAGCTAGCGGGCTGGCATTGACATTTACCAAAGGAAGGAAGAATATGAGAGACATAATTTTTTGAGGGAAATCAGAAATCCAGAATTTTGGCGTGTTACACTTGAAGTGCCTATTGGTCATTTACATGAATTTGACTCTGCAGAGGTCATCTTTGTCACAGAGTGAAGCAGGCACAAGATAGTCCAGACTGAAGGAAGAACACACCTCCCAGAGACAGGGACCACCAAATAGAGGAGGAAGCCTTCAAGCATTTGCCGGTTGCATTGCAGGAATAAGAGACTAACCTTAAATAAAACAGAGTGACCAATGATTTAAATTCCATTGCCTGTGCTTGGTACAAATAATTTAGTGAGTTAAAAAAAAAAGCAAAATAAACAGCCAAAATCAATTTCTTTAAGAGCTGTCATATAATCCTAAATCTGCTTAAAAGTTAGATCAAAATCTCCCTAATGTTGCCTCTCTGAATTCCACGACTATGATAATTACATTCTTTTACCTACTGATTTATTGCCATAAAAATAAAAGAGATATTATTAAGCAGTAAGATAAGAACTTGCACTGTACACTCTGATACAACCCCATATTAAATACTATCTTCAGTGATCGGTAACTGGGTTGCTTTGGCTAGCTGATTTATGTGTACTTTAGAAAGCCTTTAAATGATTTTGTACAACAAGGGTGGTTATAATTGACGAAAATGAGGCTTATGACAATTTCTGTAAAAAGTTGGGCAAAGGCCCTTAATCAGGGATGACTAAGTCATGCTTTAATTTTTCATAGTATTAGGTTCATTTTTTTTTATTTCAAGTGCTTTGAAAACGGTGAATATTTCTTTTTAAAAAATGCTTTCCATATTCAGAACTTAAGATTTTGGTGACTTACAATTGCTGATTGCTTGAAACTTTAAGAGAACTCAAATAATAACCTATTATATAACTCTGTAATCAACTCTGTTTTTGTAAAGTCATCTCCCAATCAACGTTCTCATGAGGCTGAGTTAATTTTGTTATTATATGTTTAATTCTTGCTTTGCTTGACTTGGGTTAGATAGCTACTGTGTTGTATTAACTTTATTTTTGTGCTTTCATTTTTCTCATTTATCACATACTGTAGTTAATTTCAGTCATAACCTTTTCTTTTCTCCCTCCCTAAATACTGTTAAAAATGCTTTCAGCCAGAAGTTTTTCATGTTTACTTTCATCTCAAAGAGCCATCTTCTGGAAAATTTAAGCAAAATATATTTAGCAATGAGTGTATTTTATGGAGGAAAACAAACTGTTCATTTTTAAAGAAATTAAGTTTGTACAATAATTGATAAACTATAGTTTGGAAATATCCATGTATTTAGCTAGTTTTTAATGAGGAATTCTCCTAGGTCACTTAAAGTGAAATAATATGAAAGTGGTAAGTTCTACAAATTAGCCTAAGTTCTCATAATTTTTAATTTTTTTAAAACAAATCTCTTCATAAAATATACTTTCTTATTAATAGATCTAGAGCCATGTGACTATGTAATTTTGGATTTGCATTTTATAACAGAAAATTTAAAGTTTTCTATTAGTAGACATGTTTGAGTTTAGGATATAGAAAGTTGTATCATAATTTAACAGTGGTTATTTTGGAATAGGTGAAATAATGGATATTTAAATACTTTTTGATAATATTTTATGATTTTTCTGTAAAAAGAAAGGTAGAAAATGTCTCTTTTAAGTAGAAGAAACTAAGCAATTTGTATCAGTGTTGTATTGCTAAGGTTCTTGGTCTTTTGCAATTAAAAGTTGCAGAACATACAAATAGTCACTTATCTGTCCTTTGGATGAAATAGGAAGTGGTTGCCTATCTCAGGAATTTCAATAAGCAACAATTTGTCCACACCTGATGTCTTTGGGCCCTCTAACTTATATTAAACAATCAGCCCTGGAGGTACCACACTTCATGATCTGAAGATATATTACAGAGCTATAGTAATTAAAACTATGTACTTGCATAAGTACAGACATATAGACCAATGGAACAGAATAGAGAACCTAGAATTACATACATACAGGGTTAACTGATCTTTGATAATAGTGCCAAAAACACACAATGGGGAAAGGATAGTCTCTTCAACAAATGGCGTTGGAAAAAGTGGATATTTATATGCAAAAATAAATAAATAAATAAATGAAATTGTATCCCTATCTTCATATACAAAAATCACCTTTAAATAGATTAAATACTTAAATATAAGACTGGAAACTGAAAAGTCTGTAGAAGAAAACATAGGAGAAAGTCTTCATAACATTAGTTTTGGCAGTGACTTCATGAATAAGATACTAAATGCACAGGCAGCAAAAGCAAAACTAGACAAGTCACACCACATCACACTGAAAAGTTTTACAATCAACATGGAGAAAATGCAACTTAAGGAATGGTAGAAAACATTTACAAATTATATATTTGATAAGGAGTTAAACTCCTACAACTCAATAGCAAAAAGACTAATAACCCAATTAAAAATAAGATAGGGACTTGATTAGAAATTTCTTCAAAGAATACATACAAATGATCAACAGGTATATGAAAAGATGCTCAATGTCAGTAATCATCAGGGAAATGCAAATGAACACTACAATCCACAATGAGATATGACCTCATACCTATTTAGGATGGCTATTATCATAAAAATGAAAGACAACAATGTTGGTAAGTTTGTGGAGAAATTGGAACCTTAGTACGATGTTGATAGGAATGTAAAATGGAGCAGCCACTGTGGAAAACAGAAAGGTGGTTCCTCAAAAAATTACGCATAGAACTCCCATATGATCTAAGAGTACTACTTCTGGGTATTTATCCGAAAGATTTGAAATCAGGATCTCAAGGAGACATTAGTATCCCCATGTTCATTGCAGGATTAGTTATAATAAACAAGATATGTAAATAACCTAAATGTCTATCAACAGATGAATGGGTACACAAAATGTGGTATATATACACGATGGGATATTATTCATCCTTTAAAAAGAAGAAAATGAACCCAGGAGGCAGGGGTTGCAGTGAGCCAAGATTGTGCCATTGCGCTCCAGCCTGGGCGACAGGAGTGAAACTCTGTCTCAAAAAACAAAACAAAACAAAACAAAACAAAAAATTTGTGACTCTGCTAGGTTTTGGTATCAGGATGATGCTGGCCTCATAAATGATAGACTAGATAAAGAAAAGTGGCATACCATGGAATACTACGCAGCCATAAAAAATCATGAGCTCATGTCCTTTGCAGGGACATGGATGAAGCTGGAAACCATCGTTCTCAGCAAACAAACACAAGAACAGAAAACCAAACACTGCATATTCTCGCTCATATGTGGGAGTTGAACAATGAGTACACATGGACGCAGGGAGGAGAACATCACACACTGGGGCCTGTTGGGGGGTGAGGAGCTAGGGGAGGGATAGCAGTAGGAGAAATACCTAATGTAGATGATGGGTTGATGGGTGCAGCAAACCATCGTGGCATGTGTATACACATGTAACAAACCTGAATGTTCTGTGCATGTATCCCAGAACTTAAAGTATAATAAAAAAGAAAAAATATGGATGAAACTTGAGAACATTATGCTATGAAATAAGCCAGTCACTGAATGACAAATATGGCATGATTCCACTTGTAAAATAGTCAAACTCACAGAAGCAGAGAGTATAATGGTGGTTGTCAGAGTCTAGAGGGAGGAGAAATTGGAAATTGCTTATTGATAGAATATATTTCAGTCACTCAATGTGATAAGCTCTAAAGATCTGCTGTATAACATCCTGCCTATAGTTAACAATATTGAGTGGTGCACTTCAAAATCTGTTAAAAGGGTAGATCTGTTAAAAGAGTAGAGCTCAGGTTAGACTTTTCTTACTATAATTTAGGTTAAGGTTGGTAATTATAATTTATATTAAGTTTGGTAAAATACAGTTAAGAAGTTGTTACAGTGTTTTAGCATTTGTTAGCACTTTCATTTTTAGTTTAAATGCTTGGTATTAAAAATTACTTGTTAACACACCCATAGGATGTCTATTATGAAAAAGAAAAAGAAAATAAGTATTGGCAAGAATGTGAAGAAATTGCTGGTAGGAATATAAAAGGTTGCAGCTCCCTTACACATAAAAGTATGCCACTTCCTCAGAAAATTAAATGTAGAATTACCATGTGATTCAGGATTCCACTCCTAGGTATAAACACAAAAGAATTGAAAGCAGGGACTCAAATAGATGTTTATAAATGAATGTTCATAGCAGCATTATTCACAATAGCCAAAACATGAAAGCAACTCATGTCCACTGATAGACCAATGAATAAATAAAATAGGGTATATACACTCAACAGAATCTTATTCAGTCTTAAAAAGGAAATTCTGACTCATGCTGCAACATGGATGAACCTTGAAGACATTATGGTAAGTTAAATAATTCAGTCACCAAAGGATAAATACTGGATGTTTCCATTTGTATGAGGTACCCAGAGTAGTAAAATTCAGAGACAAAATAGAGTGGTGGTTGCCAGAGGCTTGGAGGAGATGGGAAATAGGGAGTTAGCATTTAATAGGTACAGAATTTCAATTGCGGAATGTGAAAAAGTTCTGGAGCTGCATGGTGGCAATGGTTACAACAGTATGAATATACTTAATACCAGAGAACTGTACACTAAAAAATGGTTTAAAATGGTTAATTTTATGTATCTTTAAACACAAAAATAACTGTAAAATTATTCCCATTCCTGCTTGACATTTAAGACCCTTTCCAACTTTATCTCTGCCTTCTCTCCTTCCTCCCCCTGGGGTTTTCCTTGCTGTTTTCTGGTTCCTCATAACCACATGACCCTTCTTATTCTGGGCTGTGTACACCTGGAACACCCTTCATGTAGCTTCTCTCTCACTTGCTTTTCCAGTTTCTCCTCAATGGTACCTTCTCCATTAAGCTTTTCTTTCCAACTTGAAAGAATCTTTAGTTAAATAAGTAGTGTGTGTATGTATGCGTGTGTGTGTGTGTGTGTGTGTGTACCTAACATCAAATCAGCCAATTACTGGATATAAATTGGTTGTCAACCATTAGCCTTACGGTACTGTTTTTTGTTTGTTTTTTGTTCTTGGTATCACTGACACAATTTTTCACTTTAAGCAAAGTTGCTTACATAAAGTTTATATGGTGTCTTATTTTTGATTATATTGTATCTTATTTATAGCGTGTCTCTTCTTTGTTAGTGTTATTTTTTGGAAAGGGTCTTGCTGAAGTGTCATGATAACAAATTATCATTCATATTTTATAAAAAAGGAACATCAAGGAGGCAAGTCTTTGAATTAATAAACCTATATAGAGTCTTAAATTTCACCCTGGCCTCTGGCTGTGCCCTTCTGAGATCTCTGAATGTGGATTTAATTTCCCTCATCTTGGGGTTTTCTCTCTGTAAATCAGGACCTTTCTTGTACTGTGGAGAATAAGCTGTAACATCATCACACAGTGTCTAGGACACTAAGACATTAGAGTCAGTGACATTTGGGTCCTGATGCCAGTTTTTACATTTAGCTGTGTATCCTTGTCCATGTCACTTAATTTTTTTGTATTCTTAGTTTTCTCACATGAAAATCAGGATAGCCATCACAGTGAACTTATAGAGCAATGTGGCTATGAGTAATTGGTGAACACAGTGTGCTATTAAAAAGTAAAGGAGCATTGTAATTATTAAAGCACGGTCCCATCCATCTAGTAGCAAGAGAGTCCTTGTGCCTCAAATGATGAATAAGAAAACAGAGCAGCACGGGTATTGTGAGTGAGTGGTATGATTAGTGAATGCTAGAGAGGCTGCAAAGAAATCACAAAGGTCCAAGACAAGCTTTTAATTTTAAGAAATCTCATGAACTTCTCTCTTGATTACATTCTTTGAGAATGATCTGTGTCAGTTTCTAATTGTAATTTGATACTTCCTCTGATATTTTCGTTCGTCTGTAGATACATCTGGGATACTACATCCCCAAGCAGCTTGTGATTACCTGAAAAAATAATCATTCAAAAAATGTTTGCTTGGCATCATCTATACTTTGGGCTTGGCTCTGGGGAAAATGAAATGAATAAGATATTGACTTTAGATCACAGATCTCTCAAGACAGTTGGGGAAGACAGACGTATAAAAAGGCAATTGTAGCTCAACATGACAAAAGCTATAAGGTACCCCAGGCTGTGAGAGCACAGGAGAGACAGAGATTATCTCTCTGGGAAGGCGAGGAAGGCTTCCAAAAGGAAGTGACATTTTTATTGAGCCATAAAGGATGAGTAGAAAGTATCAGGCAGAGAAAATGACTTCAGCAACATAGCTGAATTAGGGAAATGTGTGTACACACAGACATGTATTTGTTCCAAAGTCAAACCTGAATTATTCTGGGGATTATGTTCTGTCTTTGGTCCATACCACCATTTCTTTTTTTCTTGATGTGGATAATTGAGAAATGGCTCCAATGATACAGGAATAAGCTCTTGTGCCTGGCATTTGCACTTTGGATTTTCCCAGTCTTTCCCCAATACTTGTGGCCCAAAAGCTCCTAGTAGAGAATTTTTCATTTGCTCCAGAATCCCCCAGTTTCACCTCCCACAAAGATAGTCTAGTCAGGATACTTTGGGGCCACCAACATAATAGAAAGTTGCCAAAATAAATGTTTTCCATCAAGATTTCACACTTGCACTTAATGAAATAGAGATTTTTCAAACTGTTTCTTTAGAGCTAAGTTTTTCTTTAAGATTTGTAATGAAAATATTTCATGACCTGTTGACATATTCATATGGTGATTTTTCAAAAGGCAGATTTCATTTACAAAATGGACTTGGCAACAAGTAGGAATATCTGGGAAGCTGAACAAGGCTGTTGACAGGGAAAATTGGG
This sequence comes from Pongo pygmaeus, assembly GCF_028885625.2. Lineage (NCBI taxonomy): Eukaryota > Metazoa > Chordata > Mammalia > Primates > Hominidae > Pongo > Pongo pygmaeus. The sequence goes on along the minus strand of NC_072386.2, from coordinate 39,402,654 downwards.
GCTGAATCGTAGCTGACATTGTTTTGCAGCTGTGCCATTTTTTAAGACTGACCAATGAGATGGGGTTTATGGAGGTCTCATGGTAATAATGCTGAGATTGGCAGTTAATGGCCATTCATAGTGGAACTGCATAGGTAGCAGCTGACAAGTACAGAAAATAAGTTCCTGTAATGGATTTTTTTTTTTTTTTTTTTTTGCAAATGCCAGGGAAGCAATAGAGGAAATACTATTTAGAAGAAATATAGTAAAGAAAAAAAATCTGCAGTATTTTTCAAAGGAACAGATTTAAAAGTCAGAAATTTTTCTTTGAATTCTTAGCCCTGTATTTTCTTTATCCTTTGTTATCTCATTCAGTTAGCTCTTTGGCTAGTTGACTAGCAGATACCTAATTTAAGTTTTTTAAATGCAGACAGTTTAGAATGAATATATGCTGTGTATTCCCCCTACTCTGTAGTTGAAAGTTCACAAGGAGTGTTCAAATTCAGATGGCATAAGGCCGCATTGGAAATAGCCCTCAAAATTAATTCATTTCAACTATTCTTTCAGGTTTATGAAATTTATATTAGGACTACCCTCATTTTCCTAAGCTTCTATTCCTCATATCAGTAAGCTGAGAGGTTATGAAGAAAAATATAAATATTATTACTTAGAGTTACATACTAACAAATGTAACTATAAAAATCTAGTAAAATTCTTTAGGAACCAAGAAACAGGCTCTCCTAAAGGTTTTGCCATCCCTGGGAAGGGTTTCAAAGTATTTGGCAAAGAGCATGGTATTTGAGCTTTGGTCGTGGAAGAGAAAGAAATCACTTTCCACTGAGGAAGAGATCACACAAAGCTTCTTGGAAAGCTGGTGTTTGAACCAAGCTTTAGAGAGGGGAAGTGGGGCTGGATGAGGACAGGGCTCACTAGTGAGAGAAATATGGGAAGGTCATTGTGCAATGGAGCAACTCTAAGAGGAGAGGAAAAGAGGCAGGTCATCGTAAGTCAAGCCTGGTAGTTGGAAAGTAAGAGGCTCCCAGGCGGAATTCTAGGTTTGGGTGTTGATGCATCATTTCATTTTGTCAGACACTAGGACACTAATGAGAGACCAGTTTTGGTTGGGTAATGTACCCAGAGTAGATTTCAGAGGCTAGAAACTGGAGGTTGAAAAACCTATGAGTGATAGCTACCATTATTGGTGGCCTATTAAATGCCACTCACCATGATGTAAAATTTTAATGTGTTCTTTCAAACCCTTTCAAGAATGTATCTCCATTTTACAGATGAAGAGACTAAGACCCAGGGAGAAGAAACCTTTCTGCGGCTATTCTGTGGCTGGTCAGCCACAGCCTAGAACTAGTCTGCTTTATCTGCCTCTGTCTCTATGCCCTGATTACACACCATATATACTACCACTGTGTGGTTCACTGTGTGAACTTCTCAGTTATGTGTGTAGTATTACAGTTCTCTGCCCTCTTTCTTCCTCCTTCCCCCTTACACCTTTCACTTATGCATTTTAGATCTGTCATCCATTGTGTGTACAGGACATTTTGTGTATGGCATCTGTGAGCCACTGTGCCTGGCCCTTTGATTTCTTAAAGATGACTCTGCCTCATTTCTTCAGGTTCAGCCAAATGCCACCTAAATCTAAGCATAATCAGTGGTTTTGTCTTCTAAATACTTTCTAATTGCAACCTCCGCCTCCTGGGTTCAAGCGATTCTCCTGCCTCAGCCTCCCGAGTAGCTGGGACTACAGGTGCACGCCACTATGCCCAGCTAATTTTTTTTTTGTATTTTTAGTAGAGACAGGGTTTCACCGTGGTAGCCAGGATGGTCTCAATCTCCTGACCTCGTGATCTGCCCGCCTCAGCCTCCCAAAGTACCGGGATTACAAGTGTGAGCCACTGCACCTGGCCCTCTGATTTTCTTAAAGATGACTCTGCCTCATTTCATCAGGTTCAGCCAAATGCCACCTAAATCTAAACATAATCAGAGTTCTCTCTCAAAAATATAAAGACTAGAATTAGAATGTTCAGTCGTATCTTTTACCTGCCTTCTTCCTTCCTGTCCCTCTATGTAGGTCACAGGTTCAGAGGTAGACCTTTGATGTTAAAAGGATAGTTCATGGACGCAGCTTAGAGAGACACCTGGGAGCTAGTTGCAAATGCAGATTCTCAGACTCCACCTGAGACCTTCTGAATGATAATCTATCTTTTAACAAGATGCCCAGGGGAAGTCATCATCTTACACACATGCTCTGATGAAAACACTGCATCAGAAAGGGCTCACAGCCAATAGATCACACACAAGTACCTACGTGCAGAGATTTAAACTAATGGATTTAAATACATTTAGATGGTTTTCAATCCATTTTAATTACCACAGTGTTGAAAGTTCAAATGGGCCAGGGAGCGACTCATCAATTTGACACGCTCTTAGTAATCCCTGATACGTTTCTTTCTTTTTTTTTTTTTTTTTTTTGAGACAGAGTCTTGCTCTGCCACCCAGGCGGGAGTGCAGTGGCATGATCTTGGCTTACTGCAACCTCCCCCTTCCAGGTTCAAGCCATTCTCCTGCCTTAGCTTCCCAAGCAGCTGGGATTACAGGCACATGCCACCACGCCCGACTAATTTTTTGTATTTTTAGTAGAAATGGGATTTCGCCATGCTGGCCAGGCTGATCTCAAACTCCTTACCTCAGGTGATCCACCCACCTCAGCCTCCCAAAGTGCTGGGATTACAGGTGTGAGCCACTGTGGCGGCCCTTCCCTGATAAGTTTCTTAGTGCTGGTCTAACAACATATTTCAGTCTCATCTTGCATAATTCTTGCCCCAGTCCTGGAATCAGACATTTAAGAAGCCCTGGTTTCTTTTAGTGGGAAATGGTATTTGAAGATCCAAATCTGAGAGTCAGCAATGCCTACTGCTACTGGGTTGGTCATTGTTTCTAAGCCTCCTGAATGGGGAATATGAGTTCATTTTGTTATTTTTGATTCTTATTCAGGACTATGGACCTTTTTATTTGGTCTTGTCTGTATTGTAACTCTTTCTTTCCTTTCTGGTTGTCAGGAGCATAGGGGATAATCGCATCAGACTTTCCACAGTCAGTCAATTACATTCTTTCTTATCCTTTATTATACAACAACAGTCTTAGTAACAATACTAGTACTACCACTCCCATATAATAGCATCATGTAAGCAATATGGCATGTCCTACTTTTTTGGTCAGCTTCTTTTACTCAGCATGTTTTTTAATCATGTAGAATTGTTAAAAATGTTGCATATATAATGTGCATATTCAGTGAACTATAATGACAATGACTAAATATATAGTAGTTACCATATTCCCTTCTTTATCTCACTCTTAGTTCTATCAATAAATGTATATTTAAATTCTTATCAGCAATTTTTATTTCAACATTTCTTTAGACCAACATTGTTTAATAGAACTTTCTGCAGCAATGGAAATGTTCTGTAACTGTGCTGTTCAATATAGTAGCCACTGGCCCGTGTGGCTCTTGGTACCAGTCTGTGGCCAGAGTGGGGGATGGGGGTGGTGGAGATTCCTGCCATATTAGATAGTACACTTCAGATGTTTTGGTTATGTGAAGCATGTTCTCTATCACATTCTTCAGAATGGACTCATGGGAGCAATAGTTCCTGATGCTTTTTAAAAATCATCTTTTTCTGAAGTATACTTTATTTAAAATACAGACATTAAGAAGGATTAAGAAAATGTGGCACATATACACCATGGAATACTATGCAGCCATAAAAACGATGAGTTCCTGTCCTTTGTAGGGACATGGATGAAATTGGAAATCATCATTCTCAGTAAACTACCGCAAGGACAAAAAACCAAACACCGCATGTTCTCACTCATAGATGGGAATTGAACAATGAGAACACATGGACACAGGAAGGGGAACATCACACTCTGGGGACTGTTGTGGGGTGGGGGGAGGGGGGAGGGATAGCATTAGGAGATATACCTAATGCTAAATGACGAGTTAATGGGTGCAGCACACCAGCATGGCACATGTATACGTATGTAACTAACTTGCACATTGTGCACATGTACCCTAAAACTTAAAGTACAATAAAAAAAAAAAGAATTCACTTTTGTAGGTTTTGACAAATGTATGTATTGTATCATCACCATCCAAATCCTGAGTAGAACTTTTATGTCACCCTAGAAACTTCTCAAGTGCCCCTTCAAGTTAATTCCTCATTTCCTCTTCCCCAAATAACCATTGATAAGATTTCTGCCACTATAGATTAGCTTTACCAGCTCTAGAACTCATATAAATAATATGGTATGTACTCCTTTTTTTGTCATCTTCTCTTAGTATGCTTTTAAATAAACTTTGTTGAGGTATAATGTACATATCATAAAAGGCGTCCATTTTAAGTATGCTTTTGGATGAGATTTGTTAAATGTATTCATCTTTGTATCAGATATACTGTCAAGATACATGGCGGTTCCATCATCAAAATATAGTCCCTTGTCCACCTTCCTAGTCAGTTACCCATCCCCATTCCAAGCCAACGTTGATCCCCATTGCAAGCCAACATCACTAGATTAATCTCTTCTAGAGTTTCATATACATGGAATCGTGGTATGTACTCATTTGGTTCTGGCTTCTTTGGTATAGGATAACATTTTTGAATGTTGTGTGTATAAATATTGCTGTGTAGCATTCTATTGTAGGCATGTATTATAATTTGTTGATCCATTCATCTTTTGATAGATATTTGTGTTTCTGGATTTTGGCTATTTCTGAGATTTTAGCAGTAACACTGCTATTAACTTCAGTGTACAACATTCTGGCTGTCAAAAATTTTCATTTTGCTTTGGTAAATACCTAGGAATAGAATTTCTGGGTCATATGGTAACTGTATATTTAATTTTATAAGAAACTTCCAGTGTATTCTTCAAAGTCATTACACTACTTTATCTCCAACCAGAATTGTATAAAAGTCTGGCTGCTCCACATCCTTGTTAATACTTCGTATGGTCTGTCTTTCCAATTTTCATCAATCTAATGCATGTGTACAATTTTCACCAATCTAATGCATATCTCTCATTATGGTTCTAGTTGGCATTTTCCTGATTAATAATGTTGAGCATCTTTGTAGAGTATTTGTAGTTCACACAGCTCCTTTTGTGAGACTTTTACGGAATTTTTACATTTAATTCTTTTCTTCCCATTCCTGGGTTGTAAAGATTCTTTACATATTCCAGATAAAAATTCTTTGTCAAATGTATTTGTTCACTTTTTTCTCTTCTATGGTTATTGGTTTTTTTTTTGAGTGTGTATACTGAGAAATCTTTGCATTCTCCCAAAATGGTGAGGATTTTTTCCTATGCTTTTTCCAAAAGTTTTATAGTTTTAGCTTTTAGGTTTAGTTTAGTGATCCATTTTGAATTAATTTTTGTATACAATGTAAATTAGAGATCAAGGTTTATTTTTTCTCCAGATTGATATGCAGTTTTTACAGAAACATTTATTGAAAAGGTGATCCAATCTCCCATTGAATTACATTAGCCTTTGTAAAAAATAAATTATGGGTATTTTTTGGAATTTATTTTGTTGTATTTATCTATATGTTTATCATTATTCTAATACTATATTGACTTGATTAATACAACTTTGTAATAAGTATTGAAAACAGGTAGTTTAACTTATCCAACTTTGTTCTTCCTTTTTCAAGACTATTTTGACTAGTTTCTTTGCATTTCCGTATAAGGTTTATAATCAGTTTATTCATTTATAAAAAGGAAATTTTAACCATTTTGGGTCTTCTAATTCATGGACATGATATATCTTTTTTAAAATGTAGATCTTTAATTTCTCTTTGCATTGTTTTGTAGTATGCAGTATACAGAACTGAGAACTCTTTTGTTAAATTTATTTCAAAGCTGTTGTAAGTGATATTGTTTTAAATTGCATTTTCCAAATATTGTTACTTGTCTAGAAACATGTAATTGATTTGCATATATTGGCCTTGTATTATGCAACTTTGCTAAATAAACTTACTAAATCTAATTGCTTTAGAAGATCCCTGAGTGTTATCTGCAAACCATGACATGCTAACAACTTCATCTCCTATCTATAAGCCTTTTATTTCTGTGTCTTGCCCTATTTCACTGGTTAGAATTCTGGGCACCTTCTTTGTGCCTCTCTCTACTCTCTGGTGTCCTACCCTAAGGATTCCAGCCAGTTCACCTACTTTGAATTCTGATCCATGCATTGTAATCTCATCAGGACCACAGTGCTTAGCTAGGACTCCAGCTCACTGAACTACAATAGAGAATTGAGAAATGTCCTTAAACAAAGATCCAGGTCAATTCTGGGGCTCACTTTGTGAGTTTCCCTCCCCTAAAGATTACAGTTTTGTGCTGTCTGTTGATTAATGTCTGAAGATAGTTGCCTTATATATTTGATTCGGTTTTGTCATCTATGGTGGGAGGATTAATCTGTTTATTTCATCCTACCTAGAAGAAGTCCATTCCATGAGTTTTTTGCAGGTTGACAGCAGGTTTTTTTTTTTTTTAATTGTTGTTATTTGGTTGTTTTTGGTGCCCTTTATATTTGGAGATCAACTTCGTTGGATGTAAAAGCTTTGGCTTATATTATCTGTCTTTGAGTATTTAAATATGTTACTCTATTTTTTCTTCGGGTGTTGCTCCTGAAAAATCTGATTAGAATCTCATTTTCTTTCCCGAGTAAGTCACTGGCTATTTTTGCTTTGCTGCAAATGGAATATATATATATATATATATATATATATATATATATATATACACACACACACACATATATATACATATATATACACACATATATACACATATATACACACATATATATACACATATACACATATATATACACATATATATATACACACATATATATACACATATACACATATATATACACATATATATATACACACATATATATATATTTTAATATCCAGTAATTTTACTAGGCTATGCTTTGGTTTTGGTTGCTGTGGAGGTTCATATTCTCAGATATGAGGTGTTTCATTTAATATGAAACTTCTTTTTTTTAATTTCAGAAATTTTTACAAATATAGTGTTTTTTCTGTTTCTTTGTATTTGTTTTCTTCAGGGACTAAATCTCTATGTTGAAACTTTTTTTACCTGTCTTCAATATTTGTCACTTTCTCTTGAATCAATTTTATTTCTTTCTTCCTTTTTTTTCTTTCTTTCTTTTTTTTTTTTTTTTTCTTGAGATGGAGTCTCGCTCTGTTGCCCAGGCTGGAGTGCAGTGGCGCAATCTTGGCTCACTGCAAGCTCCGCCTCCCGGGTTCACGCCATTCTCCTGCCTCAGCCTCCCACTACAGCTGTCCGCCAACACGCCTGGCTAATTTTTTGCATTTTTAGTAGAGACGGGGTTTCACTGTGTTACCCAGGATGGTCTCTATCTCCTGACCTCGTGATCTGCCCACCTCGGCCTCCCAAAGTGCAGGGATTACAGGTGTGAGCCACTGCGCCCGGCCCTTTTTCATTTTTTAAAGTTTCTTCCTTTTCACTATTTATGAAGGCATGTTCCTTTTAAATTAGTTTTATTTGTGATATAATTATTCTTCTAATTAATTTTTTTCTAAGTGCAGTCACTTCATTTCTGAGTTTTTCTAATTCGGAATTAATATCCTTTATGTATTGTTTCATTTTTCTTAATATTGTTTAGCCTGTTTTTATGTAGATTGTTACAGTTTCAAACTGTTCTGTGGACATGTCCTCCAGACTTTTTTGTCTGTAGGAATATCAGCTGCTTGTTCTTTTTGGTTTTCAGTAACTTTGCTTGGGAGTTGACCGTGTTATTTTTATGTTACTCATTTGTTTGTGAAATTTTTTTACCCAAACTGTTTTTGTTTTTGTTGTTGAGAGTCAGTCTTGCTCTGTCACCCAGGCTAGAATACAGTGGCATGATCATGGCTCATTGCAGCCTGGAACTTCCGGGCTCAAGCAATTCTCCTGCCTCAGCCTCCAGAGTAGCTGGGACTACAGGGTGTATATGCCTTGACTTTAGAGGATGGGCCACCATGCCTGGCTAATTTCCCTGAACTTTCAGAAGGATTCTTGCATCAGCGTAGTTTTTCAAGTTCACAGAGCTCTATATTCTGTTATTTGTTCATAGAAGCTTGATTTCTGAAACTTCCTGAGTCTATTCTCCTCCCCTATTTTTTTCTGGACCTTCTCTTTACTTCACTTTTGTTTTCCTTTTTCTGTTAAATTTTGATTCCACTCCTAGTAGTTTCTTTTCAATGTGGTTCCCTGACCTAGACGGGAGGCCTGGCTGTTTAGTTTTGAATATCACAGGTGCCATCCTGCACCACCCACTTCATACCTTACCAAGATCTCGTTGTATTCACTATTATTGGATTGGCTAAACATTTTCAGTATCAGCTTCTGTTCTGAAATTGACCTCCCATGTTTTCCAGTAAACACCTATTGGGTATTTTTGAAATTACTCTTTTATGAGTTTCAAATGTCCCCATTTTTTTTGCACTGCCATGTCCCATACAAACACTAATACCTTTCCAGTTTTTCGCTCTTGATGGCTTGTCGTCACCTGCATGTCGTTGGGGATTCATGGGGATATGCTGTCACCTACTTTTGTTGTATATGTTGTCTGTGGGATTTCTTTTCTTTCTCTCGTCTATGTTGATACATTGTCTCTTAAAGACCACCCTTGTTTTCGCCATCTTTCTAGAAGTCTTACATAATACTTTTAAGAGAAGTAGATTCTAATTTAAATGAAATACAGATGAATGCATTGAAAATGGATTATGTAGGCTGGGCATGGTGGCTCACGTCTGTAACCTTAGCACTTTGGGAGGCTGAGGTGGGCAGATCACGAGATCAGGAGGTCGAGACCAGCCTGACCAACAGGGTGAAACCCCGTCTCTACTAAAAAAATACAAAAATTAGCTAGGCGTGGTGGCATGCGCCTGTAATCCCAGCTACTCAGGTGTCTGAGGCAGGAGAATCACTTGAACCCAGGAGGCGGAGGTTGCAGTGAGCCAAGATTGCACCACTGTACTCCAGCCTGGGCGACAGGGTGAGACTCCATCTCAAAAAAAAAAAAAAAAAAAAAAAAAAAAAAAAAGCAAGAAAAAGAAAATGGATTATATTTCTGGAAAAGTTTGAAAACTTTTTTTCCCCTGGTAGCACATTCCCATCAAAATATTTGTTAGTTGAGCCCCTTCTCAGCAAAGGTCCTGGGAAGGAGGGTCACTCGGAATTTAGACGGGAGACAAGGGCAGAAGATGGAAGTCTAGGAGATTAGAGATAAGGCACCGTAGATAATTATTGCAGGTAGGATTGAATAAATGTACTAGGTTTGAGTAAGAAGACGTGGTAGAGAATCCAGCTGGTCGGAAAAAGAAAGGAAGAGCAGCTGGCCCTCGGCTCTAGTGTGCATATGCAGGTACGCATGTCTTGACTTTAGATCGGAGGATGGGGTTGCTCTCTCACATCAGTGTTTCTTCTTGGTGAGAAGGTTGGTTCTATGTATAGTTGTAAATAGTGGTGACAGGGATGTCAGAGGTAGATAAACAAAACTTACTGTATTCAGGGCAAGGACAGAAATTTTCATTTGGCTCCTGTGTGTGGGCATATTTTTATGTTTCTTTTATGTTGTTCTTTGAGTACCTTTTGAGAAAGGTGTTACTTAATAATATTTTCAAAAGACATGTCTGTTTCTGAACATACTAGAGATACTCCTTAAAAGTATGCCATTTGAAATCCTTATGAATGTAACTTGCTGTCTTCTAACCTAAGTTGATCTTTTCATACATTCAAATTTTTTTGAAGTATTTCATGGTTTTTTTCTGCCATTTATTTCTTTTTATTTACACTTTTGTTCAATTTTTTAGCCATTTATTTTATTTATAATTTAAAGTGTTTGTCTATGTGCTTAATATAAAAGTCTGAAAATGAATTTATTTCTGAAAATATTATTTATCCAATTCCTGAGAAACAGACATGGTATTTTTCTTGTATGTCAAGGTATTATCTTATGAATTATGTACAAATATGGCAGTTCACAAATGTTTCAAAAATGTGTTCAGCATGAGAAGAGGGTCTTGGTTCAGTTAGTTAGTGGTCACTTCTACCTGAAGGATTCAGAAAGGTCCACGAAAGAGTTAAAATTGGAAAATGTCTTGGATGATGAATAAGATTTTGACCAAAAGATATGGGAGCAGGTCATGAGGAAGGAACAGAGTGAACAACCCAACAGAGGGCTGGTTTGTGCAAAGGTACCAAGGGAGAAATCATGGAGTGTGTTCAGTCAGTATCAAATAGACCAGTTTTTCTGTATGGCATGTAAAAGGAAGTTACAGAGATTAGTCTAGAAAGCTTACAGCGATGATCAAGGGATGAATGGCAGGTAAAGGAATTTGTACTTAGCTTTGTAGATACAGGGAGCTTTCAAAAGTCTTGAAATAATAGATTTGAATAATCAGAGCTAGAAGATGATTCTGTGTGGAGGTTCAGTCAGAGAGGAAAAAAATCCAGAGATGAAGAGCCCAGTTATGACACTAACTTGATTATGACAAAGCTGTTATTTTTGTTTACATTTGAACTGATACCCTTGACTCTTAGTATTCTCCCCTCCTTATACATGGGTTCTTATGCCACTTTTATATATGTTGTCTGAAAAGTAGACTGTTTAGTGAGAAATGATTTCTCTATATTCCTGGGGATTTTATAATAAGCAAAGATGCCAAAAATTTCCAGGATAAAGAGATCTTTGGTGATATGTAACAAATTAGATTGCAAAATGTTAGAAAAACACTTGTTTTTTTCATTGAAAGTTAAAGACATCTGGGCTTTTCATTGCACATATTTTACATGCTCAGGACTAGGCCAGCTGATGAGTTTAGGGACAGTTTGCAGCAAAACATAGGACTTTTTAAGTTTATTACATGCTACATATATTTTTAGAATCAGGGTTAGATACTTATAACTATGTTTTCTCAAGAGATTATAATCTTTTCAGGGGATTTTTATGATGTCAAGAACATGAATAAATTTTAAGAAATAATCTAAGGAAGATAATAAAGCCCACTTTTTTCTCTCTTTATTCTTAGGCCAGCACTATGAATTTCTGAAAAATAGATACAAAACCATCCCAGTTTCTTATAGCAAGTGGCCATTACAGGATGATATGCTCTGCTTGAACAAGTTTTTAGGGTGAGAACTACATATTTTAGGCTTACTAGCTATTAAGTATTTATCATTGTAGGTTTATTATAGTATTTGAGTGCCTGCTATAAAAACAGCAATGTTGTATGTGATATGAGGAATTTTTTTGAAGTGAAATTTATATCTTTCAACCTATATTCCATGGAATTCTATTCAAGAACTTAAAAGCTGGAAGGGGCTTTAGACATCTTCTAGGCCTTTGTTTCTGAACGTGTGCTCTGTGGAGCACTAGACCCATATAGGTGGTCTATAAATAAGAATTTCTGAGGAATTGCTGCATGCTACACTCTTCACTTTGGAGATGTGTATGCTGATATTCTGATGTATTAGCATATTGAAAGCCCTGAGATTTTCCTAGTGTCAAAACCAATTTGACATTTTATAACCCAGAGATTCTCAAAGTTACTTGATCATGTCTGTGTGCGCACATATACAATTAAATAGTAACATCCTTACAGAACTCATATTGTTTAAAGTATGCTTAGGGGAACTAATTGTTCAATCTCTTTATTTCATGAAAAGCCGAGGCCTAGGAGTATTTATTAATTCTCTGCAGGCCACACAGCTCTTGACAGACTTGTGAACAGTATCTCCCAATTTCCAGACCTTTTCTCTGCTGAATGATCTTATGTGATATACCACTAGCAGTGTAGACGCAATCCCGTTTTTAATTACTGCATGCTTCCCTTCCACTGATTACATTTTCACCCAAATAAAGGGATGAAGTCAGGGATGAGCAATTCCATCCTAATCACAAAGCCCTGGACTTGATTATACAGTGCTTAGTACTAAAGGGACTGGAGCCTCCATAATTTCCATTTTAGCTCTTTTCCTTTCTTTTCCTGGTCTGCCAGCTTCCAGTCACCACCAGAGCTGCCCATAACCTGCAGGTGGCCACACTTGGAGTGTTGGGCTACCTCTGGGAGCTAAACAGTAGGTACACATGGACATAGAGTGGAAAAATAGACACTGAAGACTCCAAAAGGCAAGAGGGAGGGAGGGTAGGGAGGGATGAAAAATTACCTGTTGGGTACAATATACATTCTTCAGGTGATGGGTGCACTAAAAGCCCAGACTTCACCACTATGCAGCATATCCTTGTAACAAAACTGCATTTATACCCCCTAAATCTAAACAAATTTAAATAACAATAATTTTAAAAGAGCTGAAATGTAATCAGTTATTCAATTCAATCATTTAATTATTCAAATATTCAATTTGCAAGTCACTATCACCCTAGGCTTTCTTTATCTTACCTGTGTCTACTGGCCATTTCATCACTTATATGAGGCTTCAAACTAAGGGTGGACTGGAGCAAAGTAAAATAAATCAGACTTAATAAGGTAAGTTAGAGATTACTGAGCAACTATGCCCCTAAAAACATTTACTTTTAAGGAAGAGGTCAAGGCCATATGTATAAATAAAAAAAAAAATAGCCTCTAAAAATAATCCATGGGAGAGAGTAGAAAGAGAGTACTGTGAGTCAGAAACTCAGTTCTATTCTAGGGTCTACCCCTAATGAGATGTGTAAATTTGTACAGGACACCCTCTCTGCTCTTGGTTGTCTCACCTGTAAAACAAGTGAACTGGAATATGTGCTCTCTGAGTTTCCTTCTAGCCCTAACTTTCGGTTTCTCTATGATCCACAAGTGTTAATTATCCGTGACCTGATTGCTGTGGATAATCAGAACTTGGCCATACTTGTTTAGACTGACAGCATTCTAAAGGAATAGCCTAGAAAGAGAAGGAAAAGCTGAATCTCTGGAACTTCTCTGACACTTGCCCAACCAATGACCAGTTCCTGTTTTCACAGTCTTTCATGCTATGCATTTTATTGTTTTACTTAATATTGCAAAATTGGAATCACCTTATTTTGATGGAGCATTTCTAAGCCCCTTATTTTATAAGATACCATCTTCTTAATTTCTGGAGTGTTTTGGCCTAGAGGGAAAAATAGAGTACTTGAAAGGATATTACTGTAGTGGAGAAATCACATAGCAGCAAGAATGCAGAAAGTAAACTAGCCCCACAAAGAGTGCTTTGCAGACCTTACTCGTAATGCCAAATGCAATAAAGGATATGGGGCTGTTTCTATGGCGAAGATGTTGTAGAAAGATACAACCTCGCTAGAATGTATACATAGACATACTTCTATTTAACTTAGTGACATCTTATATTGCATAGCCATTTTTCCTTTTGGGAAAACCATACTGACAAATTACTCAAGTAATCTCCTCTGGAGAGAACAAAAAACACAGGCCCACTGCACCATGTCAGGGTTCTAAAAATTAGGAAGACTCATCAAACAACTCAGCTGAGGAACAGGTTTAGTTATAGCAGTTGGATGCTCAGTTCTGCATAAGATTATTCTGCAATATCGGTCAGGAGATTATTTTATGTACAGATGTTTCTTATCTTTGAACTCCTAGAGTGACTCTCATCACCTCCTTTCGTCCCTGGGAGCTTCTTGCTCTGCTTGTTCAAAGCTACCCAATCTATCACTAAGCAGGCAAGTGAATAGTGGTATGTGCTTGAGGGAAAGGGGAGTCACACTGTTTAAGGCAGGCAGCTCACTTTGGCCCCCTAACTTGAATCTTGTTCTCGCTGCTTCTGAATGAAAGCAGCTAACTAAGGGAGGGCGTGAGCCTCACATGAATAGACATTTGTTTCCAGATACAATGCTAAACTGGGATTGCTGGCCCATGCTGTTTTGCATCAGCAGATGCTTTAAGAATGCAGTGAAAACATCTTATAAAGTGAAAACCTATCATTTGTAAAGCTGCAAAGAGAGAGCTTTGTTTGCCCACACAGCATTTCTCAATGGAACCCTTGAGGCCATGGGTTTTTTCAGGACAAGTTTCAACTCTGCTTAGCACACATTTATTGTGTTAAGGAAAAAAGGCCCAAATAAGCAGGGCATATTATCGTGCATCTTGTAAAGACAGCCCGAGTTTAAGATCTCTGTCTATCTGGCTTTAAACTAGAGCCAATTCACAATTACCTATGATCAAAATAACAGAGTGCAGACAAATTCAAATGGAATCTACGTAATCTCTTCTTGACATTGAAAATGCCACCCTCACCTTCACTTATTTAGTTATTTTCAATCAATCACAAGAGTAACTTACAAATATCTAATGCTTTATCAGAACAGCTGACAAGTAGCAGCAATTGTACATTTGAGTTGCATCTTTTAGATGAGGTTCTACCCAGCAGGAAAAATGGTCTAAGTTTAGATTATAAGAATGGGCCTGAGTGTCTAATTACTATATAATAAAATAGACTGCATATTGCCAACGCCATGTATTAAAAGAGTAATATTTCACAGATATCTTGTAATTCCCACATTAAAACTTACTTTATTGACTAACAAAAATAGACTGTAGACCACATAGATTGGGGCTTTTTTATGTAACATCTTCAAGCCAATCTGGGAATAGTCTTTCATTTTTATTCATCGTTCTTCCCTGCTGTCTTTTCTTATATGTGTTATTAAGCCTATGCCTAATTTTTCTTGCACAACTGTAGCACTCCATGCCTGTCATGAGGGTATAGTGGGCTGCATTAGATGTTTGTAAGTTACTCTTGTGATTTGGAGATAGAAGTGGTCCACATCTAAGGCTATGATAGTTCTCATCTCCCTTCAAGATTTGTGAGCTGGATGGCTCCTAAATCCAGCAGTTTCACATTGATGGGCTCCATGTACATGAATTTTGCAATTCCCAGGATCCTAATGAAGATTTTAATTATGTTAGTACTAGAATTCACCTCTTCCTCCTGCAGCAGAAGCATTTCCTAGCATGCATGAAGCTGAAACAAAACTGCCTGGGAAGAAATCCACAGTGAGAGACACTATTAAATGAGAGAAGTATTTTGTTGCTGAACATGGCAGTACTTCAGGCAATAAGGAGCCGAAGTTCTAGATGAACGTAAAAATAACATGATTTTTTTTTATAGCCATGCTCTGGGACTTGAAAAGAATACGGACTCAAAGGGAGAAAAAGAAATAGTTTAGAGACTTGAAAATAATTTAAGCAACAAAATAAAAACAAATACCAATTTTTTTGTGCTTCAGAGCAGAAAGATTCTTGAAGTCCAGACTGTGTTTTATGTGCTGCTTTTTTTACCCCAAACATTAAATCATTGTGAATTTGATGTCAAACTGCATGCCTGAAGACATTAACTGGAAGGCAGGTATATAACCTGGTACAGATTAGAAAGTTACGCCACCAAGTGTTAAATGCTGAGCCAGAAGTCAGTCATGACCAGCCCTGTTCTTCACAGCCACTGTACTGAGCCCTCCAGCGCAGTTTCCTGCCGCCAAACCACTGCCGATTTCTGATCGGAAAACAGAATAAAATAACACCTGAAAGAATCCTGTCTCTAAAACATATAGGAAGTGGATTTATAATTAATGATTTTTGAAAGCAGGTCTTTATTACACTTGAGAAAAGGCTTTCCATAGTGAAAGCCTCTTTTGAAGAAGATATTCTTGGTGTTTAGTTTCCTCCAAAGCCCAAGAATCTTAAAATTGAGAGAAGTGAGCAAAAAGTATTCACATTAACTCTTAAAAGCAAAGAGTTTTGAATTTTTTTTTTTTTTTTTTTGAAACAGGGTTCTACTCTGTTGCCTAGGCTAGCGTACAGTGGCACCATCATGGCTCACAGCAGCCCCAACCTCCAGGCTCAATTCATCTTCCCACCTCATCCTCCCAAGTAGCTGGGAGTACAGGCATGTGCCACCATGCCCAGCTAATTTTTAAATTTTTTGTTGAGACAGGGTTTTGCCATATTGCACAGGCTGGTCTTGAACTCCTGAGCTCAAGACATCCTCCCGCCTTGGCCTCCCAAAGTGTTGGGATTACCAGGGTGAGCCATTGTGCCCAGCCGAGAATCATGATCTTAAAGGCTTTTGGAAGCCAGATCATAGAGAAGGTTAAAATACAAAATATTGGTCTGTGTCTAGTAAATAGGAGGTTGGAGAGGCCTTGGACTTCTAAATTCTTGCATTTATTTAAAAAATACTGCATCCTCAATATCAAGGGTGATATTTAGAACTATTTTTTTTTACTCTTAGAATTTATTTGAACATTAAGTAAAAATTAGTCAATGTGATGAGTCATTTAATATCCCTTATCATGAACTTTTGATGAGAGAATTAGCTCTTTTTTTTCTCCTTTTTCAATGTGTAATTATTTATCTATTTTAAGTGAAATTCTTTTCAGTATTAAAGTAAAAATCATCAGAATACATGTTGCAGTTGAAATTCATCAGCAGTTACCTGTGAAAGCATTGTTGTGTACAAGGTAGGGAGGGATACATTTTATTGTTGTCCTTGATTGTGGTATAGAATTATTAAAAGTTTGGGGCTGTAACGAATTGATAAGCATTACTCAATGCTATAGTTTTTTTGCAACTCACCAGCAATCTTATAAAATGACTTCAGATACAGTATCATAAAAGACTCTTCTCAACTGCATACATAGACGTTAGAAGTTTAAGACTTGTCGAATAAAATTTTATTGACAAATTCCCTCGCCTAATTTGAAGTTTGTTGGAGGAAATAAATTCTAATAATCTTTCCTCCTTTACATTCATATCTGGCCATTCCTATGTGTTACACCCTCATTTGTCTTCTCTCTTTCCCTTCCTCATTGTAAGGAGACTGGGGACTTGGTAGATCTGCCAGGAATCCCTCAGAAGGACTCAGGTGTTTACTCCTAATCAGCAGGTCATCCAGGAAGAGTTTGGAGGCTGCACACAGTAGGCCAGGAAGTGGCTGACTGCAATACTTCTGTGTATCATATGTTGGCCAGTCTGGGACATTCTGAAGAATACTAAGTGCCCCAGATAATAAATCATCCTCCCTCCTGTCATCCAACTTCAGTTTAGGACTCACATATTCCCTCTTTCCTGAGGGCAAATTTAAGGCATGGCCATGTGGTCTTTTGACCATTTCTTTAATATTCAAAGGGTATAAATAAAAGGAGATGCTTATCTCAGAAGGAGTCATCCTGGGACAAACAGATTCATAGTAATAACAAAACATGCATTTGAAGTATATCAGACAGCCTTTTAGACCCCCTTTACCAAAAACTTGTAGCCTAATTCTTCGGAACTTGAACCCAATGTCCCTTGAATTCTTAGCTGTCAGCAGCATGGCACCAGGTCTTGCAATTGTACAGTTGCCTGCAGTCCTTTGACATCTCTGTCGGAGTGACCTATAGTCACACCCCTACTGTCACTTTCCCTTGCCTATAAAACCAAAGAGTGCAGAGTGACAGACTGATACCATATTTTCTTTCATAAGCAGTATCACTTTTCACTGTTGTGTGCAAATTACCTTGGGATATGAGAGGAATAGAGAGTGATCCAGAAAGAGTAAGAGGAACACAGGCAAGGGAGGTGAGGTTAAGCTACTCCCCAAGCCTAGCCCCACAAGGCAGACAAGGGGCCCTAGCTTCTAGATGCTTTTTCTGTCTCCATCAAGTCTTCCCTCTTTCCCTAAAGACTACTTTCAGTTACTCAGTTTTCCTCTAATTGCATTCTCATGGGTGCCTAAGGGCTCCATTTCTCTGAATATTTTGTGCAGCCATTGGTTGGTCTCACCTGGATCTGAGGGCCGTTGGCTATAGAGTATCTAATTCTCAGCTCTCTGGCATCTCAAGGGTCTTCCATTATCATTCAGTCCTCTTCAATTCATGTTGCTTCCTCAAAAAGGAACTGGATTTGCGAGCTGTGGCCCAGGGAATGCTGCAGGTAGGGAAGGTACAAGACTAGGCAGGTTTAGAGAATCTCCATAATTCAGGTCACCAGGGTCTATGACTGAAATTAGCATTCTCATTCAAGGGGATAAAGCCCTAAGATAACTTCCTGTGACATACCTGCTTTGTACCACCCTTTGAGAAAGCCTCAACCCTTACCTGAGACATTCTGAGCTTGAGGCTTTGAGGGGTCTTTTTGAGCTAGTGATTGACTGTCTCTTTTGTAAGAGAAATACCTGTGTGATGGAATTGGAGCAGCTGCTCTTCTTTTCTTGGTGACTACCAAGCTGTTGCTCAGGCATGGAGACTCTCTAAGCTAAGTAGCAATGGCCATTTATGCCTGCTAGGAAAAGGGACCAGATTTAATGAAAGGTTCTTAGCAAAGGCTCAGGGCCAGTTTCTCTTTTGATCTCATCCTGCCATGCCTACTTATAAGTAATAGTTAAGGCCAAAAATGAATCTGGCCTATATGAAGAATAAGAGTAAACTCAACCACCCTTCCCATAATATGTATCAGTTGACTTGGGAACATTATTAGTTTTTGATCAACTTTGTTGAACAAACTTAGGTGAAGCAAATACTCTTTCCATCTACCTCTAAAATATGATCTAGTTTTAATTGATATAAAACAGGTAGCAGCAATTTTCTTCTCTAAAATAATGCTCTCTCCATGTGTTCATTCTGCAGAGTGAAGTGTAGAAATGTGTTTCCTTAAACTTTCCTTGCTAAAAATAACAGCAAAAAAATTTGACCTTTTGCTTTTAAATGAGATTGAAGAATTTTCTCCCTCTTGGGTCAGGGCTAAGTTCTCCTAACTGTATATACTATCTTCCCAATCATCATAATGACAAGAGTTATTTTATAAATGAGGATTTTATACTGGGGCTGGACACATTGAATTGTAATTTGTTTTAATATACAAAACTAAAAATAACTTTGCAGTGGGCAAAACCCCAGATGTGTTTTGTCAGTCTCTTTTTCACTTAATGTCTAAAGCTTTATGTATTTAAGGAAAATTTTATCCATGTGTTTCTCATTTATTTACACTTAACTCATCAGTATGTTTAATATGAGTTATTTGATGTCCAAGAAGCCCTTTTAAACTATTTTATGTGCTTATTTTATGTATCTGTGAAATGGGAAGTCATTTACTGCCAAAAAAGAAAGCTGTGCAAAACCTATCATCGGAGAGGAGCCAAGATGGCCGAATAGGAACAGCTCCGGTCTACAGCTCCCAGCGTGAGCGACGCAGAAGACGGGTGATTTCTGCATTTCCATCTGAGGTACTGTGTTCATCTCACTAGGGAGTGCCAGACAGTGGGCGCAGGTCAGTGGGTGAGCGCACCGTGCGCCAGCCGAAGCAGGGGCGAGGCATTGCCTCACTCGGGAAGCGCAAGGGGTCAGGGAGTTCCCTTTCCAGGGGTGACAGATGGCACCTGGAAAATCGGGCCACTCCCACCCGAATACTGTGCTTTTCCGACGGGCTTAGGAAATGGTGCCCCAGGAGATTATAGCCCGCACCTGGCTCAGAGGGTCCTACGCCCACGGAGTCTCGCTGGTTGCTAGCACAGCAGTCTGAGATCAAACAGCAAGTCGGCAGCGAGGCTGGGGGAGGGGCACCCGCCATTGCCCAGGCTCGCTTAGGTAAACAGAGCAGCCGGGAAGCTTGAACTGGGTGGAGCCCACCACAGCTCAAGGAGGCCTGCCTGCCTCTGTAGGCTCCACCTCTGGGGGCAGGGCACAGACAAACAAAAAGACAGCAGTAACCTCTGCAGACTTAAATGTCCCTGTCTGACAGCTTTGAGGGGAGCAGTGGTTCTCCCAGCACACAGCTGGAGATCTGAGAACGAGCAGACTGCCTCCTCAAGTGGGTCCCTGACCCCTGACCCCCGAGCAGCCTAACTGGGAGGCACCTCCCAGCAGGGGCAGACTGACACCTCACACGGCCGGCCAGGTACTCCAACGGACCTGCAGCTGAGGGTCCTGTCTGTTAGAAGGAAAACTAACAGAAAGGACATTCACACAAAAAACCCATCTGTACATCACCATCATCAAAGACCAAAAGTAGATAAAACCACAAAGATGGGGAAAAAGCAGAGCAGAAAAACTGGAAACTCTAAAAAGCAGAGTACCTCTCCTCCTCCAAAGGAACGCAGTTCCTCACCAGCAACGGAACAAAGCTGGACGGAGAATGACTTTGACGAGCTGAGAGAAGAAGGCTTCAGACGATCAAATTACTCCGAGCTATGGGAGGATATTCAAACCAAAGGCAAAGAAGTTGAAAACTTTGAAAAAAATTTAGAAGAATGTATAACTAGAATAATCAATACAGAGAAGTGCTTAAAGGAGCTGATGGAGCTGAAAACCAAGGCTCGTGAACTACGTGAAGAATGCAGAAGCCTCAGGAGCCGATGCGATCAAATGGAAGAAAGGGTATCAGCCCTGGAAGATGAAATGAATGAAATGAAGCGAGAAGGGAAGTTTAGAGAAAAAAGAATAAAAAGAAACGAGCAAAGCCTCCAAGAAATGTGGGACTATGTGAAAAGACCAAATCTACGTCTGATTGGTGTACCTGAAAGTGACAGGGAGAATGGAAACAAGTTGGAAAACACTCTGCAGGATATTATCCAGGAGAACTTCCCCAATCTAGCAAGGCAGGCCAACATTCAGATTCAGGAAATACAGAGAACGCCACAAAGATACTCCTCGAGAAGAGCAACTCCAAGACACATAGTTGTCAGATTCACCAAAGTTGAAATGAAGGAAAAAATGTTAAGGGCAGCCAGAGAGAAAGGTCGGGTTACCATCAAAGGGAAGCCCATCAGACTAACAGCGGATCTCTCGGCAGAAACCCTACGAGCCAGAAGAGAGTGGGGGCCAATATTCAACATTCTTAAAGAAAAGAATTTTCAACCCAGAATTTCATATCCTGCCAAACTAAGCTTCATAAGTGAAGGAGAAATAAAATACTTTACAGACAAGCAAATGCTGAGAGATTTTGTCACCACCAGGCCTGCCCTAAAAGAGCTCCTGAAGGAAGCGCTAAACATGGAAAGGCACAACTGGTACCAGCCACTGCAAAATCATGCCAAAATGTAAAGACCATCAAGACTAGGAAGAGACTGCATCAACTAACGAGCAAAATAACCAGCTAACATCATAATGACAGGATCAAATTCACACATAACAATATTAACTTTAAATGTCAATGGACTAAATGCTCCAATTAAAAGACACAGACTGGCAAATTGGATAAAGACTGAAGACCCATCAGTGTGCTGTATTCAGGAAACCCACCTCACGTGCAGAGACACACATAGGCTCAAAATAAAAGGATGGAGGAAGATCTACCAAGCAAATGGAAAACAAAAAAAGGCAGGGGTTGCAATCCTAGTCTCTGATAAAACAGACTTTAAACCAACAAAGATCAAAAGAGACAAAGAAGGCCATTACATAATGGTAAAGGGATTAATTCAACAAGAAGAGCTAACTATCCTAAATATATATGCACCCAATACAGGAGCACCCAGATTCATAAAGCAAGTCCTGAGTGACCTACAAAGAGACTTAGACTCCCACACATTAATAATGGGAGACTTTAACACCCCACTGTCAACATTAGACAGATCAACGAGACAGAAAGTTAACAAGGATACCCAGGAATTGAACTCAGCTCTGCACCAAGCGGACCTAATAGACATCTACAGAACTCTCCACCCCAAATCAACAGAATATACATTTTTTTCAGCACCACACCACACCTATTCCAAAATTGACCATATACTTGGAAGTAAAGCTCTCCTCAATAAATGTAAAAGAACAGAAATTATAACAAACTGTCTCTCAGATCACAGTGCAATCAAGCTAGAACTCAGGATTAAGAATCTCACTCAAAACCGCTCAACTACGTGGAAACTGAACAACCTGCTCCTGAATGACTACTGGGTACATAACGAAATGAAGGCAGAAATAAAGATGTTCTTTGAAACCAATGAGAACCAAGACACAACATACCAGAATCTCTGGGATGCATTCAAAGCAGTGTGTAGAGGGAAATTTATAGCACTAAATGCCCACAAGAGAAAGCAGGAAAGATCCAAAATTGGCACCCTAACATCACAATTAAAAGAACTAGAAAAGCAAGAGCAAACACATTCAAAAGCTAGCAGAAGGCAAGAAATAACTAAAATCAGAGCAGAACTGAAGGAAACAGAGACACAAAAAACCCTTCAAAAAATAAATGAATCCAGGAGCTGGTTTTTTGAAAGGATCAACAAAATCGATAGACCGCTAGCAAGATTAATAAAGAAAAAAAGAGAGAAGAATCAAATAGATGCAATAAAAAATGATAAAGGGGATATCACCACTGATCCCACAGAAATACAAACTACCATCAGAGAATATTACAAACACCTCTATGCATATAAACTAGAAAATCTAGAAGAAATGGATAAATTCCTGGACACATACACCCTCCCAAGACTAAACCAGGAAGAAGTTGAATCTCTGAATAGACCAATAACAGGAGCTGAAATTGTGGCAATAATCAGTAGCTTACCAACCAAAAAAAGTCCAGGACCAGATGGATTCACGGCCGAATTCTACCAGAGGTACAAGGAGGAGCTGGTACCATTCCTTCTGAAACTATTCCAATCAATAGAAAAAGAGGGAATCCTCCCTAACTCATTTTATGAGGCCAGCATCATCCTGATACCAAAGCCTGGCAGAGACACAACAAAAAAAGAGAATTTTAGACCAATATCCTTGATGAACATTGATGCAAAAATCCTCAATAAAATACTGGCAAACAGAATCCAGCAGCACATCAAAAAGCTTATCCACCATGATCAAGTGGGCTTCATCCCTGGGATGCAAGGCTGGTTCAATATACGCAAATCAATAAATGTAATCCAGCATATAAACAGAACCAAAGACAAAAACCACATGATTATCTCAATAGATGCAGAAAAGGCATTTGACAAAATTCAACAACCCTTCATGCTAAAAACTCTCAATAAATTAGGTATTGATGGGTCGTATCTCAAAATAATAAGAGCTATCTATGACAAACCCGCAGCCAATATCGTACTGAATGGGCAAAAACTGGAAGCATTCCCTTTGAAAACTGGCACAAGACAGGGATGCCCTCTCTCACCACTTCTATTCAACATAGTGTTGGAAGTTCTGGCCAGGGCAATTAGGCAGGAGAAGGAAATCAAGGGTATTCAATTAGGAAAAGAGGAAGTCAAATTGTCCCTGTTTGCAGATGACATGATTGTATATCTAGAAAACCCCATTGTCTCAGCCCAAAATCTCCTTAAGCTGATAAGCAACTTCAGCAAAGTCTCAGGATACAAAATCAATGTACAAAAATCACAAGCATTCTTATACATCAATAACAGACAAACAGAGAGCCAAATCATGAGTGAACTCCCATTCACAATTGCTTCAAAGAGAATAAAATACCTAGGAATCCAACTTACAAGGATGTGAAGGACCTCTTCAAGGAGAACTACAAACCACTGCTCAAGGAAATAAAAGAGGATACAAACAAATGGAAGAACATTCCATGCTCATGGGTAGGAAGAATCAATATCATGAAAATGGCCATCCTTCCCAAGGTAATTTATAGATTCAATGCCATCCCCATCAAGCTACCAATGACTTTCTTCACAGAATTGGAAAAAACTACTTTAAAGTTCATATGGAACCAAAAAAGAGCCCGCATCGCCAAGTCAATCCTAAGCCAAAAGAACAAAGCTGGAGGCATCACACTACCTGACTTCAAACTATACTACAAGGCTACAGTAACCAAAACAGCATGGTACTGGTACCAAAACAGAGATATAGATCAATGGAACAGAACGGAGCCGTCAGAAATAATGCCACATATCTACAACTATCTGATCTTTGACAAACCTGAGAAAAACAAGAAATGGGGAAAGGATTCCCTATTTAATAAATGGTGCTGGGAAAACTGGCTAGCTATATGTAGAAAGCTGAAACTGGATCCCTTCCTTACACCTTATACAAAAATCAATTAAAGATGGATTAAAGACTTAAATGTTAGACCTAAAAGCATAAAAACCCTAGAAGAAAACCTAGGCATTACCATTCAGGACATAGGCATGGACAAGGACTTCATGTCTGAAACACCAAAAGCAATGGCAACAAAAGCCAAAATTGACAAATGGGATCTAATTAAACTAAAGAGCTTCTGCACAGCAAAGGAAACTACCATCAGAGTGAACAGGCAACCTACAAAATGGGAGAAAATTTTCGCAACCTACTCATCTGACAAAGGGCTAATATCCAGAATCTACAATGAACTCCAACAAATTTACAAGAAAAAAACAACCCCATCAAAAAGTGGGCGAAGGACATGAACAGATACTTCTCAAAAGAAGACATTTATGCAGCCAAAAGACACATGAAAAAATGCTCACCATCACTGGCCATCAGAGAAATGCAAATCAAAACCACAATGAGATACCATCTCACACCAGTTAGAATGGCAACCATTAAAAAGTCAGGAAACAACAGGTGCTGGAGAGGATGTGGAGAAATAGGAACACTTTTACACTGTTGGTGGGACTGTAAACTAGTTCAACCCTTGTGGAAGTCAGTGTGGCGATTCCTCAGGGATCTAGAACTAGAAATTCCATTTGACCCAGCCATCCCATTACTGGGTATATACCCAAAGGACTATAAATCATGCTGCTATAAAGACACATGCACACGTATGTTTATAGCGGCATTATTCACAATAGCAAAGACTTGGAACCAACCCAAATGTCCAACAATGATAGACTGGATTAAGAAAATGTGGCATATATACACCATGGAATACTATGCAGCCATAAAAAATGATGAGTTCACGTCCTTTGTAGGGACATGGATGAAATTGGAAATCATCATTCTCAGTAAACTATCGCAAGAACAAAAAACCAAACACCGCATATTCTCACTCATAGGTGGGAATTGAACAATGAGAACACATGAACACAGGAAGGGGAACATCACACTTCGGGGACTGTTGTGGGGTGGGGGGAGGGGGGAGGGATAGCAGTGGGAGATATACCTAATGCTAGATGACGAGTTAGTGGGTGCAGCGCACCAGCATGGCACATGTATACATATGTAACTTACCTGCACATTGCGCACATGTACCATAAAACCTAAAGTATAATAATAATAATAATAAATAAATTAGTTAAAAAAAACCTATCATCATCATTGTCAATAAATATTTACCTCTAAAATTTCAAGCTTCATTTAAAAATATGAACAAGACATTTTGGAGTCCACTTTAGACTGACCGACATAAACAGAACTTACATCTTTTCTCAACAGACAGTTTTGTACATTCAGGTGCTCATATAGTTAAATAATACAAATACTTCCTTTTATGAAGTAAGAAGTTGGGGTCAGGGTTTTCATAAAGCTATGAGTCAAGTGTTGAGCCCAAGAAAAGTCAACCACTGGCTATTTCCATGCAACTCTTTCCTGATATCACTGATGAGTCCACCCCATCGGTACTATCAGTACCATGCATCTCTTCAAATGGGATTAATAGCTAGTTAGAAATTATTTTTTTAAGCATCTAATGCTAAGTTTTATATGTGATAATTCACTAAGAAAACAGTTTCCCAACAGGAGTCCCATCACTTGTGCCCCTTTAGCTTTCAGTGTTCCAGAGCACCAGGAACCTGATGCAGGCATTTATTTCACCACATTTATGTAGCAGAGGTTTATCCATTCATTCAGCACACTTATTTAGTTGTCACCCTGTTCTAGGATCCTACTCTGCTAAGTGCTATGAATAGGAAGATAGATAATGTGTACTTTTTGCAGTGCTTATGCAGGTAGGAGAACTGGACATTGTAGTAGATGTCATTAAGGTCCTGCCCATTTTTGCCTTAGTCCATCTGAGTTCACCTGTGGCGTGGTTACGTGCAAATGCAATCTGAAAGTGCAGTGGAGTTAATCTCCCCAAGGGGACGTACTCCATTAATAGGGATAGTGTGCTTCAGCTCCCATACTCCCTGGTATGATAACATTGAGGTATGTTCCATACAGATTCTCAGAGATTTTGAGGGGCTGAGACTCAGTTGCCCGTAACAGTTATATACTCACAAATATACCCATTTTTTTTTCCTATTTCTTATCTCACTTTTCCTCTCCTGTGCTTCCTGAGATCATACCCTCTAAAACCAACTGCACCCATGTTTTTGTCTCACTGTTTCCTTTTGGGAGAAACCTAAGATAATGTGTGCAGAAAAGCAGTAATTGCAATATAGTGATGAGCTGTAACAGAAGTGTGCATACATAGTAGTAGGAGACAGTTGCACAACACAGAGCAGTTATTTCATTTGGTAGAGATTTGTGGGGAATTTACTAGCTCGATGTCAATATCCCCCTCTACCATGTAAACGTTATGAAGGCAGAGATGCCATCCATTCACTGCCTCATCCCTAGAGTCTAGCACAGGCTCTGGCATATAAGAGCTTAATACCTATTTGTTGAATTAGTAGTCATCTTTGTCAGAGGGATACTGAGGATTAGAAAGAAGGCTACCATCATTTGTATGTGGCTTGAACTTGTACAGTCAATCAGTAATGATGGAGCTGCTACGAAATCCCAGGTGTTCTAAAGTCTAGTCCAGGGCTTTTTCTCCAACTGGCTTTAAAAAATGGAGTTAGCTAGAAGGTTGTAGTGATTAGGAGTGGGGCAGTATGTATGAAAGCTGAGTTCTGAGCAAATACGGGGTACTCAGGGAAGTAAGTCATTTAGATATGATGGGATTGTGAAAAATGGGTGAAAGTTGGTTGGAAAAAAAGAGATGAAGGACAATAAGTAAGTCAAATGGGAAGACATGGTAGGCCATGCCCAGGCATTTAGGCTCTTACTGACTAATGACAGTGGCAGTGGTTATGATGGGGACATAATTGAAGGATCTTGATGGGGCAGTATCTGGTTACATCTTCCAAAACTCCAGATGAGGTGGGGGAGGATAGATGGGATTGGGCAAGACTGGAGACAGCAAGATAAATTCCAAATATGTCCAGGAAAGAAATTTAACAAGATTGACGGTGAGATGTCTAGATGAGGCAGAAGAAAAAGTCAAGGTCCAGGGTCCTGGCTTGGGCAACTGGGTGGTGCCACTTCTTGAGCTAGAGCAGAAAGAAAGAAGCATTACGAGAGCTGCTAGATCTCAAGGTACCAATAATAAAGCATTCAGTTTGAGGGTATGTAGGATCTAGAGAGACAGGTCTTGACTGGAATGTGGATCCAGAAAGTCTTCAAGCACGTGAGCGATTTTGTTGACACCATGGGAGTTAAAAAATTAAACATTTAAATACCGCTTACTATATGCTAGTCACTGTTCTGAGGACTTGTAAAATATTAACTATATTATGTATATTAAAATTAAGTATATTGATATTAAAGTATGAAGTAACTGTGTAACTATTAACTCAGTATTTAACTAAACAACCCTATGAGATAGATGCTGTTTTTCCACTTTGTAGATGAGGAAACTGAGGCACAGAAAAGGTAAACAACTTTCTCAAAGTCATATAGGTAGAGAGTAGTGAAGGGTAAAGCTGGGATTGCTCTACTGAGTGAAGAGAGAAATAAAACACAAATGTCATAAATGCGAAGAATGGAATAGAAGCTTGAGATAGATTAAGACCCACAAGAAGGATCAAAAGAGGTAAGAAAAATATCAGGAAAAGGGTAGAATCTTAGAGGTCAAAGAGGAGAGCACTTTACTTGGGTCACATGACATCGAGAGATCAAGTAACAGGAAGGCTGAAGATATTCATCGGATTTCACGTTGAAAAAAATCATTAGTGACAGCACTTTTCATGAAATGATGAAAGTTGGCTATTTGATGAAAGTTGGCCATTCAACTCAAACACTCTCCCAGGATCAGGAGAAACAGCTACGGATAAAGCTATGCAAACCAAACAGCTTAATCAAACTTGAGGAATCAATTCTAGAAAATGAGTTTGACCTGACAAGTTTGTGCTGCATATACCGTGTGAGGAAATTTAAAATGAGCCAAACTTTCTGAAGGCTGTACGTATGTACTCTGATATCAGAATGGACAAGGATTAGGCAACAATAATGCTGAAAAATAAGGAAGGAGGGAGGAGAGGAAAACCTGAGTGAAAAACCCAGTGAAATATGAAAATTAAGGATTCCCCCATAAAGACTGCTCTCAAAATTATTATTTTTGAGACCCAAATGCTTTCCTTTGGTTATTGCTCATATATGAAGAAAAAAGTGTTACATCAGACTCTGGAACTCAAAATATCAAGAGAAAAAAACAAAAGAAGATTCATGTTAAATCCCTTGCTGATGAATATTGGCAGCCTACAAGAAACATGTGGGAGAAAGTTCTCAAGCTTAGAGTGTAAGTGGAATGACTTTTGCACATGCGGGAAAAAGCATGTCTAAAGACAGTGGTGAAGGCTGAAGGGAATGTGGGAGTTAGAAATCTGTGTAGGCAGGCCTAACAAGGTGGAGACAATTCTTTCTTCGGTGATGTTTTAAGGTAAGTCAAGAGAGTTTGGACATAAGCCACCGTGGTCGACTTTCTCCGTAAGGGACTTTTGCTGATACCTGCAGTGAATTCATTAGTTGTCAATGATAATTGAATCAATTCAGGGTGTTTGCCTGGAAGGGATTCTACTTTCATTCTAACTTGCCAGGTTTTAAAAAAAAATGAAACTTTACATTGGTCAGCTGAAATTGGTTTATGAATTGCTGGAAATCCCTAGACAGATTTCCATCAATTCAAAACATCATAGACAATCCTGTATTTGCAGTGGGCTTTGAGTTATTCATGAAATCCTATTGAACATCTTTTTTGCATTAATTTAGTGATATTTCTCACTGACGTCAAGGTGATGAAAAATAACACTAAACCTTACTTGGCTGACTGTGGAGAACTTGGAACTCTACCAGGCATGCTGCAGGCAATTTTTGGAAGGCAGGCAGGAAGGCAGGCAGGGGGACCTGGCATGCCTCAGAAACTACCTCAGAGATGAGCTTTAGAGAGAACAAGTCTACAATTATGAGAATAAAAATCAAAAATATTTAACGGCTGCCAGCAATTTCTGAAAAGCTATTAAAAATGTGAAAAACACACACCAATGATAGTGGTAAGAGAAAGTAGGTGCACTTTAAAAGGAAAAAAATCTGTATTTTGTTTATTTACCAGAACTTAAAGAGGATTTACTGTGTTCCGGGCACTTTTCTAGTGACTTTATGAATATTAATTCACTTAATATTCCTGACAACCCTCACGAAATGGGTATGATGATGATCCTTATTTTACAAATAGTGATGATGTGGCATAGAGAGGTTGTTCACGGCCACATAGCCTGGTACTTTACAAATAGTGATTTTACAAATAGTGATGATGCTTGTTCATGGCCGCATAGCCCGGTACTGATCTGGGATTCAGACCTAAGTGAGTCTGGCTACAAAGTTTATGCTTTTAGCTACCATGCCTGTTCCCCTTCATCAAGGAAATAGCATTTTCTTTCAAGAGTCTAAACCCATTGTCTCTAACAGTACTCAGAATGACTTTGTCATGTGATAGCTTCTGCTGCATTCTGGTTTTACTAAGTTGTGCCTTATAAAACTGTTCTCTGATATTGTGGAGATAGCCATGTACCTCGTCATGCCAGCACTATTAGAGGAAGCAGGGACAGAGACCCTGGGTAATGTCACATTGATGGTGTGATATTGCTTTCCCTCTCTGTGCAGTTGAAGGCTTGATGCCAGCATATGTTAAAAGATTATAAATAGAAATAGTTTTCACTGCATAAACTGTGAACACAGACGTTTATGGACAATTAATGGACTACATAATTGTAGTAGTCCATTAATTGCAGACAAACTCACAGATTGTCTTTAGAGATCCAGTAGCTTCAAGAGATGGTAAGAAGCAGAAAGCCAGGATGTGTAAGCAATGTGTAAATGGCTTTCACATAGGACTTTTCTCCTGAAACACACATCTTTGAGAACAAAATTATTATATTTGCAACAGTTATATTGAGTATTCTGAATAAGATTTGTGTTTCTGACATAAGGGCTCTTGGTTGCTGGGTTTTACTTTGCACACATATTTGCCTGTCAGATTGGCACATTGCTTGAAATTGTTTTTCTCACTGTGTTATGAAATCTCCCTTTCTATCAATTCCTTTTCAGCCAATAGTAGTTCTCCAATGAGTCATGTGGCTAAATAAAGACAGGGGTTGCATTTTATGTAGTAGATGTCTTATCTGGTGGCTATAAGAATAGGCCATTTTTATTAAAATTTTCTTTTTTTATGGTTTAAATACTTTTTTAAAAAAATTTATTATTATTATACTTTAAGTCTTAGGGTACATGTGCACAACGTGCAGGTTTGTTACATATGTATACATGTGCCATGTTGGTGTGCTGCACCCATTAACTCGTCATTTAGCATTAGGTCTGTCCTCAGACTCTGGTATCCACTTGTCTTCTTGACATCTCCACTTATATTTCTAACGGACATCTCACATTTAAGTATCTACAATGACTATCTTTCTACCTGTGGCATTCCCTGTCTTAATTAAGGAAACTCCATCCTCCAAATTGCTAAAGCCTAAGCCTCAGAGGCATTTGACTTCTCTTTTTTTCTCATACACCTCATCCAGTTCAGCAAAGAATCTTGTCTCTACCTTCAGAATATGTCCAGAATCTAATCAGTCCTTATTCTACTTGATGCCACCACCTGTTTTGAACCACCATCTCCTCCTACTTGAATTGCTGTAGTTATCTCTATATTTATTATTTTGCCACTCTGTAGCAGTCAAAGCAGTTCAGTAAAAATATAATTTGGCCAATGTCCTTCTTCTGCTAAAATCTCTGTTGTCTTCCCCTCTTTCAGAGTTAAGGTCGTAGTCTGTTAAATGACCTCTAAGGCCTAACATCATCTGGCCCTCATTACTTTCTCTCCTACCGCCTTCACCCTTGCTTCTCTGGTCCAGCCACACTGGCTCATTGGTGTTTCCCATCCACCAGGCACACTCCTGCCTTGGAGCCCTTGCATTAGCTGTTTCCAAGGACTGGAGAGCTCTTCCTCCAGATATCCCCAAGACAAATTCCTTCAGCCTCCTTTAAATCTTAGCTGAACTGTCACTTTGTTAATGACTGACCCTCTCCATCTTATTAAACTAGGACTCCCACTACTCCCAACACCTCTTCCCATTTTTGTTTCCCATGGCACCTGTCACCTAACAAATGCTGGAACTTAATTATTTATTACATTTATCATTTAGTGTCTGTCTGCCCTGACTATAAAGTATACTTCTCAGGGGCAGGGGTCTTTGTTTTGCTCACTGAAACATCCTAAGAATCTAATGTAATGTCTGACACATAATAGATAATCAATATTTATTGAATAAACAAAAAATGAATTTAAAAATGCATGTTACATTGGACCTTTCTAATAAAACCGTGCATAGCTAGCTTGCTTCTCCATTCACTCTTGGTTAGCCACATGAGGGTTACAAATTTGTACTAACTCTATCTTTTGCTTTAATGCTTGATCATTTAAAACTTTAAACTCTTTAAACTTCCTTTTAATACACTAGTTTGCAACATAGTCCTAAATATAGCATGCACCATTGCAATTAAATCCATCATGAATGTATTGTTATCTGAAGCACAAAAATAAACTCCTATAGAAACATCTGGCTGGTAGGGCTGGATTTGCTCTCACTTGATGAATTTCATAAGTTATCTTTCTATTTGAAAGTCAAAAGGAATCACTTGCATCTTGATTAAAATTAAAAAGAGCTGTAGCTTCTATTCAGAAATGGAAAGACGGACAACAATTCTGGTTCACTCAGTGATTCTTGCTAATGATCAGATTTGCTGCACAAGGATTCCAACCTTGCCTAAAAAGATGTATATGGAAAAGGAGGATCCAGTGTGAAATCTCTTTCTATTTTGATTTAAGATGCTGAGCAATAAACAGTCCTTGAAGCTACCAGTATCCAAGGACACAGGTCCAGTGTTTTCCACCTTGTTTGAATATTCAGTTTAGGCAACACATGGCAGCTGGACTCAATCCTGTTGTTAGGAACATGCCTATATGAAAGTGCCCAGTCATTACTCATGATCTGATTGGTATGCTCACAGAAGTGGGCCAACCAGCTTTCAGTCTGAGATTGCCTTTAATGGGGGAGAGGGAGAAGACTTTGGAACTCAGAGCCAGAAAACAAAGATAAACATAGAAACAGCATGGCCAAGTATTAGAATCATAGAATGCAGATGGGACAATTTTATCCTTCTACACTCAGCCCTAGGATTAGGTGGGACTTAAAAACCTGCAATGTCATCTACACTGTCAATTTGACACAGAGTAGAGCCAATTGCTTATAAACTCCTCTAAACACATATGCCTTTATTCGAAATTGTAGTAGATTTGAAGGTAGCACTGTCCCTAAGTTGTCTAATATCTCTGTATTTCTTCACTAAGACAGAAAATAATGCAAAGCATGTGATTTGCACTTAACCAGTCCCTTGACTTTTAAATTCGTAGTACTTTAATGCAGCAAACATTTGTTATTTCTGAGGGGACAGTACAGAGAGGTTGAGAGCATGGACTCCAGAGCCAGCTTGGCCCCTTCACATACTGATCATATTACTCTGAGCAAGTTACTTAACCTACAGTTTCTTCATCTGTAATATGGGAATAATCATTGTATCCATTTCATTAATTTGTGAGAACAGTATGAACTAATATTTTAAAAGGGGTCAGAACAGTAATAGAAAACATGATATAAGAAGTTGCTATTGTTATAATTAACCCTTCTTCTCATCAAGATGCTCTTATTTTGGATGTAGGCTAGACATTGTGATTTTTACCTATGAATTAAGTCTTGCCTTCCTGAATATATATATATATATATTTAATTTTCTTGAGAGACAGAGTCTCTGCCACCCAGGCTGGAGTAGAGTGGCGTGATCTTGGCTTACTGCAAACTCCACCTCCCAGGTTCAAGCAATTCTCCTAGTCTCCTGCCTCAGCTTCCCAAGTAGCTGAGACTACAGGTGTGTGCCACCGCACCCAGCTAATTTTTGTATTTTTCAGCAGAGACGGATTTCACTATATGTTGGCCAGATTGGTCTCAAACTCCTGACCTCAGGTGATCCACCCACCTCGGCCTCCCAAAGTGCTGGGATTACAGGCCTGAATATTTTTAATAGGAGGTTGCTTTCCTTCTTTAGCATGATGTGCTACAGAGGAGGTGGAGGGCTGCTTTTACTACTATAAATCAGTATCCTGTTCCTGCAGGAGTCCAGGGTGGGCTGCTGAATTAGGAGAGTATACAGTAATAAGGTTGCAAGGCATGGAGGTCAGGGTGTATGTCTGAAAGGAGTTGCTGGCTTCACTCTCACCCTTTGCCAAAACTGCTCAGTGAGTAACAGAAACCAAGACAGAAAGACATCGATAAAACATCCGAATCCATTACATAGCATGCTCTTTTAACTTTGGGAGATCAAAATATTCTACTAGAAAAATCTCATGAGCTCTAGCAACACACCAATTTTCTATGAATTCATTATATATAGGCCATGTATTTGTTTCCTCTTGCTGTGCAACAAACTTACCCCACATTTTCTAGCTTAAAATAACGAATTTTTATGAATTCATAATTTGTGAGGTTCAAGGAACTGGGAGCAGCTTAGCTGGATGGTTCTGGATCAGGCTCTCTCTAGGGTTACAGGAGTGGGCTGAGGCTGCAGCCATCTGAAAACTTGACTGGGCCACAGGATACCCTTCCAAGTTCACTCGCATGGTCAGTGGCAGGAGGCCTCAGTTTTTTACCACATGGTCCTCTCCATGAGACTGCTCTCAACATGGCAGCTGGCTTGGCTCAGAGTGAGTGATTCCAGAGAGCATACAACAAAGCCCAAGATGGAAGCTGTAGTGTCTTTTATAACCTAATCTCAGAAGTGGCACAGCATCTGTTTTGCTCAAATCTGTTCATCACACACCATTCCTGGTACAATACGAGAGGGGAGTGGAGGAGGTGTCAGGACTAGAGGTAGGAATTGTTGGGGGGACATCCTGGAGGCTGCCTACCACAGCCACATGGAACTTTCTAAGCAGGAATTTGTATCTCCTTTTTATGAATTAGGTTGTAGTCATAGAACAATCTGAATTAAAAATAAAATGAAAAAGTTCTGTATAATACCAGGTATTCTTCATTAAACATTGTGTCCATATATGCATAACATTTCATGTGTGTACACACACACAAAAAAAACACATATAAGAAATGCAGAAATTAGTTCTGCCCAAACTTACTGAATCAGAATCTACATTTAAACAGATACCCAGATAATTTATATATAAATTAAGTTTAAGAAGCATCAGTGTAAGATAGACTGTATTTCAAATGTTTTTAGTCGTGTAATTTAATATACCCTGAAAATTAATAATGGAACAGAGCTAACTAAATTACCTATTATTAATACTTTAATGTTTGATGCTGAATCTCTCTATCCACTCCCTTCCCCACCCTCTACCCTAACCCCTTCCTATATAGACTCTACACAGAAATACAGTGTGGCCCCAGAATGTGGAAGTCATACCAAAGCTTTTATTTATTTTTTTCCCCCTTACAAGAAAATAGGTGGAGTACTGCAATGACATTTTAAAAAACCATGGTTTAAGATAAGGTTTGTTTTTATTGATTGCAGATGGTAAGAGACTTCCAAAGGATACAGTTGGCTCTAGGAAAAAGAAATCGTTTTGAAAATCATCAACTGGTATTTGCAAAATGTCATCAGGGACTTTCTTTTTCCCTCACCTAAAACAAATACAGACAGCTCTACATAAAGAGAAAGCTGTGTGTAAAAGTCAGCCATGTGTTTGAAATGATTCCATTTTTATAAGACATTTGAAGTACCGTGACAGTTACACAGACAAAAAACTCAAACTAATTTGTTTTTGTGGTATTAGTGAATTTGTATTGGTCTTGTTGGCACCGAGATTGAAATACCCACCCACAATTTCATTACAGGGTCAGTCCCTAAAGGGGAAGGCTTGAAGTAAAGGCAATTATGCAGTCTGTAGCTTATTAAACAAACCATCAAAATGTATTTTTCTCCAATTACAAAAGTAATACAAACTCTTTGTAGAACACTTAAGAAATACCAACAACTATAAGGAAAAGAAAAGTTATTTGAAATCCCACTGAAAAATAACTACTAAAAGAGATAATTTTTATTAATATTTTGACTTATTCCTTACTAGTCTTTTTCTATTATATGCCTGATATCTGTAATACATAAACACATACAAGAGGGAAATGTCTAAGACTCCTCCTATGAGGAAAGAGAAATTAAAACGATGGTGTATTTTTACCATGCAAACAGAAATTCTGAAATTGTGGTGAGTTTCTTGGTGACCATTTCTGCTACTTGTACACCACCAGACTGACTTTGCACCCATCACCATTCTTAAAACTCTTTAGAAAATTTTCATCACCTCAAAAAGATCCCCTGTACCAATTTCCCATGCCCTCGTCTACCAAGCCCCTAGCAACCACTGACTTACTTTCTGTCTCTGAACCAGACATAAAAGGCCATGTATCAGATTATTCTATTTATATAAAATGTCCAGAATAGGCAAATACGAAAGTTTGCCTTCCTTAGTAACTGCCTTTTATGATATGTGACCTTGTGAAAGTTTCTTACAAAGTTAAACATGGAGTTTAACATGAAGTCCATTTAAACATGGAGTTCAGTGTGGCACAGCAATTCCGTTTCTAGGTATATACCAAAAAATTTAAAACTGTGTCCACACCAAAACTTATACATGCATGTTCATAACTCCAATAATAGTTAAAAAGTAGAAACAACCTACATATCCATGACTCATGAATAGATACACCATGTGGTACATCCTGGAGAGCCTCTGCGACAGCAGCAACAGGAAACACAGATGGTGGGTGAGCACCAGATGGTAGAGTCAAGAGTTTAATACGCTGAGGCAATAAGGGTCAGTTAATCACTGGCAGAAGATCAGGGCCCAGGACTTTTGCTGTTTCTATGGATTCCTCCTTCCTCTTAGAATGAGAAATGATCGCATCATGGTGAAATTTGTTAGCTGTTTATCATTTTCATAGATCTGATTCTACTAGTGTGATTTATGCTAAGCATAAATGGCCGAAGTTTTCTGTGGTTTTTTTTGAAGAACATTGGAAAATAAGCCTACAAAATTCTGATTTTATAATAATGGTTCAGTCCAAAATAAAGGAATATATTCATAGAGATTAGCTGAAATTATGGAGGATGAGTTACATACATCTTCTTTTCGGCGGTGCTGGTACTAATTCTGTCTGGAAGAAGCTGTACAACTGGGCAGGGCAGGTTGGTTTTTTGTTTTTCTTTTTTTGGGGACTAGGTCTCACTGTAGCCTCAACCTCCCCAGGCTCAGGTGATCCTCCCACCTCAGCCTCCTGAGTAGCTGGGACTATAGGTGTGTACCTCCACACCTGGCTAATTTTTGTACTTTTTGTCAAGATAGAGTTTCACCGTGTTGTCCAGGCTGGTCTTAAACTCCTGGGCTCAGGCGATCCAAATACCTTGGCCTCCCAAAGTGCTGGGATTATAGACATGAGCTACTGTGCCCAGTCTCAATTTTAAAACTATATTTTACCATCACTTTTCAAGCTTTTTGTCATGTGTGACAACAGAAAATTGAATTTCTTAATCCACTTACATTGAATTTAAAATCCACTTAGGAAAAGCTGGCTTCAGGTATTAGAATTCTTAACTCCTAGTAACTAGATATTCTAGCATATTTCATCTTCCAGATTGCGTTGTGATTATAACAAGAAACACTTTATGCATTTCAGTTTTCGTCACAAATTGGCTGAAAATCATGTTATGTACAAATATGACTTGATTCAATACAATTTATTGTTTGGGTATAATTTGAATTAGAAAGCCATTCTGTGTGCCTCTTACTCACTTATATTATGCTATTATGCTTTTGTATTAGAGGAAATACACTTTGTATTAGAGGAAATACACTTATTTAAATACACTTATTTAAATACACTTATTTAAAATCCTCACAGATCCCAGAGCAAATGAAGAGATTTTGCTTTTTTAAAAATTGAAAGTAGCCTAGTTTTCTGATTGTATAATAACAATGTAATATATACATTGTCTTTATTATTTATACACACATACATAGATCACCTTTCCTTCAGAGATCTCAGATAACTTTTAAAAATAAACAGCTTTACTGAGGTATAATTTACATATCATAAAATTTCCCTATTGTAAATGTATAGGTTCAATGAATTTTAGTAAATTTACAGAGTTGTAGAGACATGGACACAGCATAATTTTAGAACATTGTTGTCACCCCAGGAAGCGTCCCTGTAGCCATTAGCAGACACCCCCTCCCTTCTGGCCCCTGGCAGCCATTAATCTATTTCATATCTCTGGATTTACATATTCTGGACATTAGATATAAATGCAATCATATAATTAAAGAAAAGAAAAACTGACAAATTGTTTTTCACAGTGACTGCACAATTTTACATTCCTACCAGCAATGTATGAAGTTTCCAATTTGTCCACATTCTTGCCAAGACTTATTATTGTCTGTTATTTTAGCCATTCTACTTGGTATGAAATGGTATCTCATTGTGGTTTTGATTTGCATTTTCCTAATGATTAATGATGTTGAGCATCTTTATATGTGCTTATTGGCCACTTTTTTTTTGTTTTTTGTTTTTTGTTTTGAGATAGAGTTTTTGCTCTGTTTCCAGTATGGAGTGCAGTGGCACCATCTCAGCTCACTGCAACCTCTGTGTCCTGGGTTCAAGTGATTCTCCTGACTCAGCCTCCTGAGTAGCTGGGATTACAGGTGTGCACCACCATGCCCGGCTAATTTTTGTATTTTTAGTAGAGACGGGGTTTCACCATGTTGG
The DNA here is from genome assembly GCF_028885625.2 of Pongo pygmaeus. NCBI lineage: Eukaryota > Metazoa > Chordata > Mammalia > Primates > Hominidae > Pongo > Pongo pygmaeus. The sequence continues at coordinate 39,364,653 of NC_072386.2, read as the reverse complement.
CCAGGATGGTCACAATCTCTTGACCTCGTGATCCGCCCTCTTCAGCCTCCCAAAGTGCTAGGATTACAGGTGTGCGCCACCGCACCTGACAGCCACTTCTATATCTTTGGGAAAATATCTACTCAAATGTTTTGCCAAATTCTTGTCATTTTATTGTTATACTTTGGTACTTTTTAATATATTCTGGATGCTAGGCCTGCATCAGACATATGATTTGCAAATATTTTCTTCATTCTGTGGGCTCTCTTTTTACTTTGTTGGGAATGTCCTTTGATGCATAGAAGTTTTGAATTTTGATGAAGTCCAATTGAACATGCCTGTTATATGTGATATAGTGAGTATATAAAAATAAGGTCATATTTGAACAGGTGTTTTTAAAAAGTCATTATTTAAATTGGAATTTCTGAGTGTTCAAGATGATTTCATTGAGAGAGAAAAAAATGGAAAGCCATTATAAGGCAAGGTATACTTGACTTCTTTGCAATTCAAAAGGAAATTTTTAAGTTCAAATATTTCCTCTTCTTTCAAAAATTAGTTTTCTGGTCCGAAGTGTTTTTTCTTTCCTTTGAGAATGTTAAGGAAAATTCTTAGTGTCCAATGCCAGAAAATACTGTTGAGGGTAAGATAGGAAATAGAATTTTCTATTTTCTTATGAGTTTGTTGGAGTGACTCATTCACCCAGTTTGGTATTGCTAGGAGAGGAAAATATTTCACATTCTTAAGGCAAGTCCCATCTCTTGCTGTTAAAAAACAAAACAAATTTAATGAAAGTTGTATTAGTCCATTTTCACACTGCTGATAAAGACATACCCAAGACTGAGCAATTTACAAGAGAAAGAGGTTTAACTGGACTCACAGTTCCACGTGGCTGGGGAGGCCTCACAGTCATGGCGTAAGGCAAGGAGGAGCAAGTTGCCTCTTACACGGATGGCAGCAGGCAAAGAGAGAGCCTGAGCAGAGAAACTCCTGTTTTTAAAACCATCAGATCTGGTGAGACTCATTCACTACCATGAGAACAATGCTGGAAAGACCCGCCCCCATAATTCAATCACCTCTCACTGGGTTCCTCCCATGACCATATGGGAGTTGTGGGAGTTACAATTCAAGTTAAGATTTGGGTAGGGACACAGCCAAACCATATCAGAAGTCCAATTTATTTATTTTTTTTCTTGGTTGCTTATGCTTTTGCTGTCATATCTAACAAATCATTACCTAATCCAAGGTCATGAAAATTTATACGTATGTTTTCTTCTAAGAGTTTTATAATTTTAGCTTTTAATTTAGGTCTGTGATCCATTTTGAGTTACATTTGCTGTATGGTGAGATAGGGGTCCAACTTAATTCTTTTGCATGTGGATCTCTAGTTGTCCCAACCGATTTTGTTGAAGAAACTATTCTTTCCCCCCATTTAATTAGCTTGTCACCTTTATTGAAAGTCAATTGACCACAAATGTAAAGAACTTTTCTATATTGCATCTTTTTTCCACACTGCTGACAGTAATTATTCTAAACTGTAGATTTGCTCATTTTTCTGCTACTAAATTTCTTCAAAGGCTTCCATGGACTCTGACAACAGGACTAAATCTGGCAGTATGCTGAGAAAGGGCAGGGGCTCTGGAATCAGCCACAGTTAGTTTGGACTCCAGTTCTGCTTCTTATTGGAATTGTGACCTGGGACAAATTATTCAATTGCAACTAGAGTGTGAACATCATGCCAGTAGGAACCTTGCCTGACGTACCTACCACCAAAACCTCAACACCGTCATGGAGCTGACACATCACTCACATTCAGAATGAGTCTAGTTTTCTCATCCTTAAAATGAAGATTATTGTAACTATTTCACAAGATTCTGATAAGTATTAAACTCTGTAATATACTCCAGTGATTTTCTTTAAAAATTATCTTAAATACAAAATATGTTCAGAAAAGTACACAAATTGTAAGTGTAATGAATCATAACACTGCGAACATATTTGTGTACCCACCATCCAGATCAAGTATCCCAGAATCTCTCTCACAAATCCCTTCTTATCACTATTCCTATTTCTCTTCCCTATAAGTAACTCATTTCTTTTAAGATTTAGTTCCAGCATTACCCTCCTCCCGGAAGTCCTTTTTTATCGTTCTATTTAGGGTCCAATACCTTTCTATATGCTTTCAAAGCCCCTTTGGCATTGTCTTTATCACACTGTACTGCAGCCATCTGTTTACTTGTCTATCTCCTTACTTATTGTTGCATCCACCACACGTGGCAGAATGTCCACAACTTGTAGTAGGCCTGCAATAGCCCCTTGGGGAATAAAATCAGCTGATGTCATTTGGAACCTGCCAAGACAACAAATATTTAATTTCAAACTATTATTATAATACTTTAGAAATCTTAAAGCAATGGTAGTTTGGCACAGTAACACAGAGATGGAGGCAGACAGGTTAAAATCATGACTTGGGTAAATCTAATATTGAATAGTTATCCAAACAACTCTGTAGGTTTTAATTAGTTATCTCTAAATCTTTGAAAATATGTCCAAGCTTATGCCTCTGGATGCAAAAACAGTGTGTTGAAAACCCAGATTGCAACAAATAGTTGCAGTGTGAGAAGATAGAGGGAGTTTCCTACACAAGATTTTTCAGTTTATCATCAGTGGTAAGCATCATCGTAACCAGTGTGCCTTCTGCCAGCCTGGGTGGGGAAGGAAAAGTGATGAGGGAGATCTTCCAAACTGTGTGTCTGTCAAGATGCTGGGCAGCCAGCAGGGAGGCAGCTAGGAGTTGTAAAGACAGCATTTCAGTGTGTAACTGGGAGCTCATTGTTAATTGTGTGTGACATATGGCACAGCTGCGAGGGTTTTGTGCCAGGCAGGATGAGCTAGTGCAAAAGCATGTGGAGACAACCAGGCCATTTAGACCTGAAGAGAAGCCTGTGCTTCAAGTAGGAAGAAAACAGGTGATAAAAGCCATTTGCCTTTATAGCATAGTGATTAACTACCTAGACCACCTGATGGATTACACTGTACTAGATCCCTGAGACACCATTTTCTGATGTAATAGTCATGTAAAATGACTATGGGTGTGGGCGTATGTGAATGGAGTGGGAGTGGATTGGAGAAAAAATTAAAGAGAATTTTTAACAAATGGAGTGTGTGGATGTGTGTGTGGGGTGCTGCATGCACAGGCACATACACAACACACACACACACACACACACACACACACACACACACAAACACATGCTTTAATAGAAGGAGAATACTAACATTTTCACCAGTGCTAAAATGTTCCTCTAGCTTGGTGGGCTTGAAAAGTGATACATCCAGTTTAGACATTTGGCAGGCTGCATATGGAAAGTTTTCACATCTTGTCAACCTTGTTTTAAGGAGTCGTTGCTGTCAGCACTGAGAAGGTTAGTGACCTTGGGAATGGGTGGGGAAAAAGGAGAGGTGTGTGTTGGTTTGGCAGCACACAGATAGAAAATGGTCACCAGGAAACTTGCCACGTTTTGGAAGTTCTATTTAAAGCAAAGACTACCAGCATATCATCATTTCCATTTTGTTTTCCTCTCATAATAGAAGCCTTTTAAATGTTTGTCTCATGTTTCTATGCTTAATGTGGCATGTAGCATGCTAAGATAGGACCTTGACCTTTTCTTAGAAGAGGCATTTGCAAATAGATTAAAGCTTAGGTGTTTGATAATTTTAGATGCTTTTCATTAAGAGATAACAGATTGCCTGTTGGTTGCTCAGTTTTATGTAAATTTTTGGTCTAACAAATGACTAGTTGCATAAAGTTGCCAAATAGTTTGTGATATACTGAGTCAGAGTTTTAGTTAAGTAGAGAGGCTTCTGGGTATGCAAACTCTCAAATGCACGTGAAATTTTGGGAGAATTCTATTAGACTGTAATTTTCGTGGGATCTGGTAATAGATAATCAGAAAATTGCATTTTATTTCCTCTTAAGCTATCAGTGGACCACCAGGGTAATGAGATTTGCATTTATAAACACAGCACCAATGATAGTATTTCTGGACATCTTCTTTGTTGATAGAAACAGCTTAAAGTTGCACAATTTTTTTTTTTCCCTTGAGACAGGGTCTCACTCCTGCTACCCAGGCTGGAGTGTAGTGGTGCTATCATGGCTCACTGCAGCCTCGACTTCCCAGGCTCAAGTGATTCTCCCACCTCAGTCTACCAAGTAGCTGGGACTACAGGCACCATTTTGCCCAGGCTGGTCTCAAAATCCTGGTCAAAAGCAATCTGCCCGCCTCAGCCTCCCAAAGTGCTGGGATTATAGGTGTGAGCCACAGTGCCTGGCCCGACAATTCGAACTATTGAGTATGGTACATGAATCCCCATCTCTAATGAAATAGAGAATCACTAGGATTCTAGAAATTCAGTAATTCAGCTATGAAACAGAAATTAAGGATCTCTCTCTCTCTCCCGCCTTTTTTTCAATTCCCATTCTCTATTCCCCATATTGTTCCAGTAAATAAGAAAGTAGGTATTTAGGCTAAAGGACCCTTATAAACATAACCCTTATAAACAATAGCAGAAAGAAGGTAACCATAGGAGGCTTTTGTATATCTTTTTAGAAGAATATCAAGGTATAAGATATTTTCCTTTGATAAAGAACCTATATTTTGCATGCATTATAATAAAAACATAGAGGCAATCTATAAAGTATTCTGTAAAACAGACTATAATACATTAAAATTATGTCTCCCTCCACTTTTCCAAATAATTGCAGAAATTTCCCATTTTAATAACACCTTATTTTAGCAACGGTATAATCTGTTTTATATCTGTGTCTAGTAAAGAATAAACTCTGGTCAGCCTAGCATAATATTATGATTAAAGGAGACAAAAAGCCTACCTGCTAAATATATCTTTGCCTATGAACACAATTCTGACTGGTGTTAAACTGAGAAATCCTAAAAGCCTCTTTTGAATGCTAATATGCTTCCTAGGAGTCCATATTATCAGGAGCAATGTTCAGAATTGCAGGCCAATAGAGCTAGAGGAGAACTGGTAGACATTTTGCACTATGTTCTTTTTAAAAATAAGAACATTGAAGCCCAGAGGGGAGTAATGGTTCTTTCAAGGTCACATGGTTTGTTGATGCCAAGTTGAAGCTGGATACAACTTTCCTGAAAGAACTCAAGGCCCCTGAGAAGACCTGCTCACCCCACCTCAGTTCTTTCCTAATTATCTTTTCAATATCATCCCTTTTCTGTGGGTTTTTATCTGTTAATTCTATCAATTCACAGATGCAATGTGGGCCCATAAGCAATAAGACGTAAGAAGAGATAGGCTTTGTAAACTTGTATATGTTTATTAAGTTAATCTTATTTAAAATAAAATAACAAGATATTAAAGCATACCATGAACAGAAAAACAATTTTCCTTCATATTAGAAGAGAATGGATGACGACTAAATTCCTTTTCAACCCTGAGATTCTCTAATGCTGAGAGTCAGAACTGCAAAATGGTCAGAGCATAGGATTGTATTTGGTGTGTCCTGCACGGCCAACAAGGAAGTAGCCTGAGGTCAAGAAACCTTCCCTTGCTCCCCAGGGAAACAGGGAAGCAGGTAAAGGAAAGGAAAGCTTAACTGGGTAGATGCTTTTAGTAACTGGTCCTTGTCCGCACTTGTTACTCTGAGCTGCCCACTGCCAGCCTACATCAGTCACACGCACTGGGAGTCTTGGTGAGGCAGCATGTTCCTGAGATCAAGTTGCAGGCATTGCCGTCTCTGCTGCATGGGGCCCTGTCTCAGAGAGAAAAGAATGTGGAGCCCCACTTCCTGTGGAATCTTTGAGCCCCCTGCTAACTTCTTGCCATTACAGTAACCTCAGCTACTTATGCTTCTTGTCTCTCCTTGCTCCACAGGCTTCCCTCTGCCTTCACAGGTGCATTTTCACCTTGCATTACTCCTTCTGGGAAGACAGGAAGCACCATACCTATCAAGCAGCTCCTGCTTTCTGGCCTGGAAGAAACTATTAAGAATCAGGCCATGTTCTTGAAATGGAGAAAAGCGTTTCAGGGAGAACAAATGTAAATTAATATTTAATAAGCACTATGACTGCATTCTCATTTCCCAGTTTTTATTTCCTTAATCCTTTTAACTGGCTGTCACAATGACATTTCTGATGAAAATTTGACCAATTATTTATGCACATCTGTCATGCCCTTTTGCGCAGAATGGAGCATTCTTTCAGTTGTCAAAGGAGGGTCAAGACTTTCATGGATCTGATTGCATGATTTCCTCTAAGTTCATAATTTATCTTTACAGAGAGAAGCTAGCAGGTTTTTAAAAGACACTGATTATGTCTTTTAGGTGGCCAGGAAAATACATTGTTCAAGTATTTAGAGCATTTTAGGAATACAGATTACCAAATAAGACATAAAATTCAGCATTCCCGCCAGACACATAAGGAACTTTTTTTTTTTCAACAGATCGTTGCCTCCTCCAACTCCCTTAGGATGCAATGAACAATCAGTTTCTCTGCTACAGCTTTAGAACATGAGCAGACGCAGCACAAAAACAGGGTAGTCCACCAATGGTTTGGCAGCTTAAGTATCCATCATCAACTTTTCTGGACTTTCTTGAAAAGTAGTTGCCATTCCTGACTAGTGGTTTTACTCATTTCTATCGGAACCTAAAATCTGGGTGGGCTGGAATCCTCAAGAGCATATTAAGAAGCCAGATAAATCAATGTCCCCATGGTATAACTAATCATAAAAGTAGAAAATCCTTAGAAACAGAGTATGGCTCAACTTCTGCCATCCTCGAGAAAGGCCCCATTTGGCTCCAAATCTTGCATTCTTTCTACTGTACCACTCTACCTAAAAACTAAGTCTTGGTGTCATTGGCTATCTTTGGGTCTTATTTATTTTGAGTAAGTTATTTAAGTAAGTTTTGATAAGTTTATTTTAACTTTTTGTGCCACATTTTATGGTATAGTAGGTCATTTGGGGATTCTCTGGGAACAAGACCCAAAATTATACCTATATTTCTATGGGAAATTTGTCTTCAAATAATATTGTTTTAAATAAAGCTGACATCTCCAAGAACATGACTACAGCATTACTGAAGTCAAGGTTGTATGAGTGCTGCAGGGTCCTGAGGCAGAGGTGCCATCACTGTTTGGGAAGGTTTCTTAGAGACGATTAGTCTTGTATGATGAGGGCATCAGATAATGTAAGAGTTAATAGAAATCAAAGAGGAGTTTCTTTTCCAAGATTTCACTTTGAGCTTCAAGATTACTCTCTTCTTGATATTTTCTCTCCTAGTCTTCCATAGACTGACAAGGACCTTTTATCTTTTCTTATCCCTCGTAATCTCTTGATTGTGGCTGTTCTATAGAGGATTTGTGACCTCTCTCATCATTTCCCTCTGTAGTCTTTTCCTGGGACTGTGTGTACTTGACAAATCTAGGTGATGACTCCTGAATAAATAAAGTGAAATAGAAGGGCCAATGGGTTGGGTTTCAGGAGATCTAGTTCACTCTCTAGGTAACATTGTGTGGGCCACCTTGCTTCCCTAAGGTTTCTTCATCTATTTAAAAAAAATGTGGTGGGCGGGGTGAGATGAACTGATCATAGTGAGGAGGTCACTTCCTTCATAGTCAGGAAGTTCTTCAGGAAGAAAGGGAAGTACTTCAACTCTAGAATCCCGTCTTGTAACATCAGTGTTAATTCCTGAATTTATAGAATCACTCTGATTTGTCACCTGAGCTCTGATCTTCATTTCTATCTACTAAGGATCAATAATTTTTCCTTATGTGCCCTACCAGCCCAGAAATGCAAAATGTCTACCATAGCGATCATTTTCCCCCACCAAACAAGATGTCCTACTTTACTTCCTGTTTTCCAAAAGTGCTGTCCCCGGGGAAAAAAGACCTGAGTCCACATGGTTTTCTTTGATCAGTTCTTTTCCTTCATCACCTACATCCTGTCAGCCACCTCATATGCCATATTTTAATTTTGAAATGCATTGTGTGTATATTTTTTCCCGTCTACCTTTTGTGTGTGTTTGAATCAGTGGCGTTAAGTACATTTACCTTATGTCCAACCATTACCGCTACCCATTTCCAGAACTTTACCATCATCCCAAACTGAAACTCTACCCATTGAACAATGTCTTCCTAACTACTCTTAATTGTTAAATATCAGAATATCAGCATTTAATGGGCTCTTCAGGATGATCTGCCACGCGTTAGATGTGACATGTTATATAAAGCAACCACAACCTAGATGGGTTCAACTGTGTACTCTTCATTCTATCACTTCCAGATTGTATCATACTTCTCCAAGCGGGCTTCTTTGCCTCAGGCTTCTCCAGCTTCCAGTCTATCATGTGTGTTACTTTGAGCTTTATCTTTCCATTGTACCCTTTTCCCCCCCTTTCACTCCATGCTCAGAAACTGGTGTAGTGTAACCTTCTCAGTCACATTTCACCCAAACACACAGTCCAATTTCCTGCCATTTTTGTTGTTTATTGCCTATAATGTCAGTTTAGTGCTCCCTCAAGCTTCCTTTTAGTTATTTGGATTATAACATGTTTATTTTCCTTTCCTCTGAGATTCCTCTGGTTCAAGAATTTGCCCAGGATTACGGAGATAGCGCTCAGACTGTCTCCCTGGAATAAGGAGCTAGGGTTTAGACTCTTTCCCAGTACTAAGGAGCTAGTGTTCAGATTCTGTCCCAGGATTAAGGAGCGAGGGTTCAGAATCTCTCTCAGGACTGTGGAGCCGGGGTTCAGACACTTCCAGGAATAAGAAGCTAAGGTTCAGACTCTTCTCTGGAATTAAGGGGCTAGGGTTCAGACTCTACTCCAGAATTAAAAAGCTAGCGTTCAGACTCTCAGGATTAAGGAGTCAGGGTTCAGATTATCTCCCAGGATTACAGAGTTGGGATCAGACTCTCCTGAGGCCTCCAGTTAGGCTAATAACTCATCTGATGCAGCAGGGTAGTAAGTTCGGCAGTGAGGGGTCACCTCAGCCAATTTTGCTCTGACTCCAGATTGCCAGTCCCAGCTCTAGACAGTGATCCCTCTGTATCTCCTGCCTTAACAATAATGACCAGCATTATTGAGCTGGGTGGGCCAGGGTCTGGGCTAAGCATTTTCATAAAGTATTTCATTGAATCTCATGTATTATCTCCATTTTTAAAAATCTGACAACTAAGTATTAAACTAGTGATTTTCAGTCCTGGCTGCACATTTAGAACACATTAAATCAGTAATTGCTACTGAAACTAACTGATGTTCAGGCTGTATACCATGAGCTTTTGATTCTATTGGCCTGGGGTAAGACCTGGAAGTAATAGACCCCATTCAAGGTCTGATAGCCCAGGAACCTGCATTCAAACCCAGGTCCCTATGGCTTCAGAACCCAAATTCTGAACCCAGAGTTCTTAGCCCTGTTCATGGATCAGAATCACCTGTGCTTGTGTGTGTATATATATATTTACACACATGGAAATCATTATGGTATTGGGGTAGGTAGGGTAAGAATTACTTAAAATATTTAAAAAAAAAACTATTTGGTTAACTCTAATGGACAACTAGAATTGAAAACACAGCCTTAGCCATGATACAATATTACATCTCATTAGAGCTCATTCAACAAATACATAATTTCTTATCCATTAGTGCAAAATGGGAAGGGTGGTATGTTGGAACGTATTGAGAGAAGATGTAATAACAGTAACATTACTGTACTGTTGAATAGTAAGGAATGAAAATGGGACACATAATTCTTTAAGTTACCTACATTTGTAAGCCATTATTTGAAATAAACTCCCATTAAGCCATATCTGTGCATGCCTAGTTTGGCATAGTGCAATTCTGGTCATTTACTAGGAACTCCACATATGGAAGTACGTACTCATAGTGAAAAGAAATGGGACTCTAACCTGAAAGGTTTTAGTGAGAAGATGTGTGGATGCTCTGAACTCAAGAACTGACAGGATGTCCGGTGTGCTGTTACTTATTTGAACTTCTGCAGAGGCAAGTTTGCTGTTGGTGCATGTCATTGGTACCACTTGATTATTAATATTATTAAGCTGATGTCTTGGGAGCATAGCCATTATCTAATTTTGGCTTCAGATTCAATTCTGGTTATTGACAAATGGTGGAATGGGAGTAGAGATTGACTTAGCTACAAGAAAGAAGCCCTAAGAGTATAATGTCCCTAAGGATTCTGTAAAAAGTGCAGTTATATAATTTGTTGAGATGAGTTAAGTGGTAATCATCCTGATGTTTGACATTTACAAATTCTTCCCATAGTACTAGACATTTAACTGAAGCACACATTTGACACTGAAGAAGTACTGTTCTATGTAATGTACTCAAAACTTGCCAGTGGGTGTGGTGGTTCTTTCTTTAAAGTAAACAGCCTTAGATTTACTAAAGTCATGATCGAATATAGGGAGATGAATTCACCGGAGAAGTGAAACCCAAGCATCTGAAATGATACTTTGATCTTTAATGTAGGAAACAGAATGGCAGGGTTTGTTGTGGAGACAGACACTTCCTTTAGCAGTGACAATAAGGACATCAGCCAATTCTGAAGACTTGTTGGGGACTGCCAGGAAGGCTAACCATGCCACCATCACAACTTCAATAACTGTAAGGGAGTCAGTGTCATTAGAAAATTGCACTAATATTTCATCTGGGTAATTACACTGGTCTCTTCACTTAGAAAAACATGGGGTCGGACAAGGGAAGCAATACTGCCATTGCCTTTTCTTTTCTCATTGTTGGTAATACCTGGTTTTCACCTGGGGCACAATCTATCTCTGTTTCTTATCTGATTGAGATATTTCAGTATTGATAATTATAAACATCTGACTTAGAGCTGGCCTGCATGTATAACTCCATATGTGGAATCTGCTCTAGTTAAGTAAAAAAACATAAAACGCTGCAGTTAGGAAATAGTCACAATTGAATTCTTTTAACTGAGGGCTCCATACGTACTAAGCATTCATATCAAGTTGTCAAGGATAAACTTAAACACAAAAACAGTGTTCATTAATAAGATTAATGAACTATGAGGAAAGCAACTCTTTGGGAATATAAGTCCAGAGGCTCAAAATGTAAAATGCTTAAAAACATATATTTACTGTGAATTGTATTGCTGAAAGGAAGGAGGGCATCTTTTACTAGCCACAAGGTGGACAGTTACCACATCCAATTGCTTAACACATCAGAAATGTAGGACTGCCAGGCACAGTGGTGCATGCCTGTAGTCCCAGATACTCAGGAGGCTGAGATGGGAGAACTGCTGAGCCCAGGAGTTTGACGCCAGCCTAGGCAATCTAGCAAACCCTGCTTTAAAAAAAAATACAGAATTTTCTTTTATATATTAATATATAGGCATGTGTGTATATCATATGTACATATATCACATGTATATCTATCATATGTGTATGTATCCTATATGTATACCTTGTATATACACATATACACACACCACCTAAGATGCCTCTGAGTATTGCTCTGTGGATATTAGGTGCTGTCTTCCTAAGGAGAAGCCAATTTCTCCATCACAGCTTACACTGATGCAGTGCCTTCCATGCAACAGGTACTATACCAAAGGCTTTATATGGCATACCCCTCACTCAATCCACACAAACAGTCCTCTGAGAGATATAGACTTTCTCTCATTTAAGATGAGGAATCCAAGGCACAGATTAGTTCATTTATTTGCTCAGGATCATGTAACTCTGATGTACAGAGCCAGGATTCAAACCCTCTTACTCTGTAACCCGTGCCTCGCACTGCCTCCCTCAGTCACATAATACTGATGTGGAAAAAGGCAGTAAGAGCATTTACAAGGCTCTGTAAGTGAAGTAAGTTGCATAGTGGTTCCCAAACCTGGCTGCACATCAGAATCATTTGGGAAGTTTATTAAAAAATAAACATTTCCAAAGAATACCTTTAGAGAGTCTAATTAAGAACGTCAGAGGTGTGCATTGGGATTCATTTTCGTAATTGCTCCCGGATGATTTCAATGCAGGCAATCAGCTGCCACTTGGAAACCACTGGATTAGATAGTAAATGTAAGCAAATTGCATTTAAGCAAGAGTGGCCTATATTATCTAAAATCCCTGTAGTCATGGTATGTAGGTGTTAGGGCTATAATATTAATACAGTCCCTGACATTGTAGGATGTTAGGAGAGATAATTGTGTAAACAGGTACAGAATGCAAGGGTGAAGTGCTTTAGTAGAGTAGGAAAGAGAATCACACCACTATGGCACAGGAGAGAAAAGGGCTACCTCTGTTTGTGGAAGTCAACTTGGGCTTCACAGAGAGAAGAAGATTTATGTGGAACATTAAATTGTGTCTACAAACAAAAAAGAGAAGGAATGGCATTCCAAACAGAAAAGGCTGTGAGATCAAAAGCTGTGAAGTAGGAAAATGGACAGATATTTGGGCAGCAGCTGGGGTTGCAGTGTGGTTAGCCTTGTGTACTGTGGCAAGGAGTAAGACCTTATTGCTGGTAACCAGCAACCACTGGCATATTTAAGCAAGGCAGTACAGGACAAACGCTGCCTTTTAAAACAGTCACAGAGGCTAATGTGTGAGGATGACTTAAAGAAGGCAAAATTGTAAGGAGGGTCAACAATGGGGAGGCCAAGCCATAGTTAAGGAGAAACAGGACAAGGCCTGAACTCTGAGGCAGGGTGTCTGAGTATGGTGGGAAGGGAAGGGAAAGAGTTGAAGCAAGATATTTGAGAGATCATCAGCAGAAAATGATGACAGATCAGATGAGGGTGGACAGTTGCGAAAAATGAGGGCAACCAGTCAGGGATGAAATTGGAATTTCTGGACTGGTCCATGCAATGATAGTAGCCCGGCTTTCTGAGGGAAAATCTGTTGTTGCTGGAGATTCTCAGTCTAGTCTTAAATTTTCTTTCTATTTATTGGCAGATTTTCTTTCATTTTAAATAGAAAGTAACATAAGTTTGAAAACAGATGAAAATATAAATGACTTTATTTTTGAAAGAATTATAATACATGTCATAGAAAGAAGTGTTTCTTTATCATTGTATTCAGGCTAAACTGGGACTGGCTGAAGCCTTGAGCCTTCAATATTCATCTTTGGAAAACACATGGGGATCTTCCAATCATTTTAAAAAATTCTAACAGACTAACATTGCAAGTCCAGGCTCCATTAGTCTCAGTGGTTAAACTTAAATCTCTTAACATGTAAGTCCTTCTGTAGTTGCTGTCCAGTAATAAAGTGGGTGATGGAATTTTTAAGAAAACACTTTATGGCTCTGCAATAGATGAATTTTTCCACTGGGATTTATATAATGACTTTGGAGAAAACTAAAACAATGTATAAAATAAAACCCTGTGGAAGAAAAAATAATTATAAAGAATTCCCACCTGAAATGATGGAATGCCTACAGTTGTAGAATTCTGTATTTTGTTTCACTATCTATTTAATAATTAAAGGCCCTTTTAGTAGCCAGAAGTTCCACTTTAAAACACTGTATTCTAGGGTGCTAAGAATTTGGTGCAGAGCAATAACTTTTTCCAAATGTGGCAAGAGAAACATTCAAAAGAGAGGCATCTTTGACCTAAGAATCACTCAAGTAAATCTTGCTAGGGAGAGTTATTCTTATTGTTAGGTGAAGGATCTCAAGCTAGGGACCACCTAGTGGACAGCTGGACCAACTCTCCAGAAGCCCTGAGATGAACAACCTTTGGCACTGTGTTTTGAAATACTATAGAGCAGGGTTTGTTTCCCTGCTATGCCACTTGCTGGCCGCATGTTCTTCAGCAAGTAACTTAAATCTCCTGAGACTTGTTTCCTCCTCTGTAAGGTAGGGGTGATGGAACTCACCTCATGGGAGTATGGCGAAAAGTAAGTATTAAATGAGGCAATATGTGTTCATATTGCTCTGTAAATGGAAAGGAATATGTATTATAATTATTATACTTTTAGAATTTTCTTAAAACCAAACTGTGTTTCAGGTTTTTAAACCAGATATACATACATATCTTGCAAGTATTTTTTCTAGATAGGTATCTCCCCAATTATCTCTTTTATATCCATGTATCCAGCAGCTAAGGATTTTAAGGCAGAGTATGCTACTTTTAGGGAGTAACGAACTTGAGGAGGCTGTAGGTTTGCAAACCTGCAAATTTGCTGAATTTTTGCAAATTCATTTGCGTTTGAATTTATACTCCAGCTTCATAGTACACAAAGCGGCTGGTATGCAGCCATGGCTACTAGTGCTGGGCATTGTTTCTTCTGTGATGTTCCTCCTGTGGAACACTGACTTTGAAAACACGTTTTCGTAGTGTGACTGTTCTAAATTTACCTTGATGATAAAGGAAGCACTATAGAGACACAGTAAGCCAGTTCTAGGAGTCCCAGAGATCAAAAGGAAAAAAAGGAGGGTGAGGTTGTGCTTTCTGCAGCATCCTCACGAACTCCTGCTGGAGCACCAGCATTCCAGTGAGATTATTTAGCTTCAAGTAGATCTTGTCTCAGGTGGTTGAAATGTCAAGACCAAGATCTAACGCTCTGCCTCAAGTGGATTACACCATAGCCATAAGCGTCTTGCATGCCCTCATGAGTTTAAAGAGTGCATAGTTGACTGTGTGTATGAGTGTGAATATGTGTGTGTATGAGGAAGACTGATAATCTGGAGACATGGATTTTACTCATATCTGCCACTAAGGAACCTTGCAAGAGATTACCTCACCTGTTTTAATTTCATTTCTCTCACCTAGATGATAAAGGGTAGAATGAGATGCTCTCTTAAGATGTCTTCCTGTAACATCTTATGGTTTTTTGACTGACTGACTGATTAATTCAGCAAACCTTGAACCTTATGGAATTGTGATTCTAAATGCAGTGTTGAAATGGCAATCTTTTGTCAACGTAGTTTCTGTGTTCTGTATTCATGAGGCATATGTTGTTCCCTAAGTCAGTGTTAGATTTCCTCCTTTTCCTCCCAAGGCAAAGGAGGGCACATGGCAGCATATCTACCTGATTCTACAAGGTCTCCTACACCTTGAAGTGGAACCGATGACATTACTTGTCAGCAGATTTAACAGCAACAAGAGTGTCTTCATTTGTGACGGATGAAAGCTTCTCAAAGTGGGTGAGAGAGAACAGAGTCAAAGGAAGGGGTGCCAACTTCCTTCTTTTGCATTCCACCTTCTGTTAACCATCCTATTCTGATAACCCCTGAGAAAATCCACAGAAGAGTTTTAATCCCTCTAGATGGGAATCCTTCCAAGGAAGTGAGTTCCATCCAACTTTTAGGTATCCAAGAAATCATGAATTAATAGCTTCTGAATATATGCCATGCTACATGTACAAAATAACCCATATAGCTGTCCTGTGTGACTGCTACGTAGGTTATATTTTAACCTTATAAACTGCAGAAGTAAGACAATATATAGACATGAGATCACAATTTTTTTCCCACTCATATTGGGCCACTTAAGCTTGAATTTTGAATTTTACATTAGAAAATTTCAAATATATATCTTGTGGTTCATCCCCTAAATTAAAAGGTGATTCCTCTTTATTGGTTTCTTGTGATTTTCAGCTAGTCACCAAAGCTCATATCCTCCTCTGTCTCCAGAGACTGATGAAATTTTTAGGTTCTGGAAATTTAGAGGATGCTAATGATCTCATATTCAAATAAGTCAAATAAAAATTTGCAATGTTTTGAGCTGGGCATTGTAATTGAGAGAAATACCTAAGTGGGATGTATTCATTTATGTACCAACTGTTTGCTAGGTGTATTCTGTGTGTAAGTCACTGCACTGGGGATGCAAAGCTAAGCAAACCCTAGCCTACTCTTAAAGAATTTAACCCATGATAGGGAAGTTAGACTTGACAAAAATTACCTAAATACAAAGTAAAAGAAGCCAGTGAAGTGGAAAAAAGTTTCTAAGATGTTAGAAAAGGCTCTTTTTCTTTATCCTCTTTGTTGATGGTCCCCAAGACCACCCTCAGTTTCAGTGATTTGCCGAGACTCAGGACTCAGCATGTAGTCATACTCATGGCTATGATACAAAGTAAGATCAGCAAAGGGAAAAGGTGTATGGGGCAAAGTCCAGCAGAAACCAGGAGCAAGCATCCAAGAGTCCTGTCTCCCAATGGAGTCAGTACTGAATGAGCTGAATTTCTCCAGCAACAAGTTGGACACACATGTGTGAAGTGTTGTCTACCAGGGAAGTCTATCAGAGACTCAACACTAGAAGATTTTTACTGGGGGCTAGTCATATAGGTGTCCTCTCCCTAGAACATACCAAAATTCTAGACTCCCAGAAGGAAAGCAGGTGTTCCACATAAATCACATTGTTTGTGCAATAATTGAGGCAGTGAGCCATTCATCATCAGTTCTGAGAATGGTGGGAGCATCCCTGAAATCCAACTTTCCAGATGCCAACCAAGGACCAACCTAGTGAGCAGGCCTTTCAAAGGACAGCAGTCTCTGGCCTGGTATGTTAACTGTTTTCTGCACACCATCAAAAAATTATCATGGAAAGCAGTAATGGAAATAAAGATCCCAGAATAGTTAATGTGACAGAGCTGTCCAAAATTAGGCTACTTGGAAAACAATGAGAGGGAGGCAAAATTTCACATTGCCATTTCATTCATCCTTTCATTTTTGTGGCCACCAAGTATTTGGTGAGCTCTGAAAAAAGAATGAGCACCAGAATGGTTTCTTATTTATATGAATCTATCATGTGACCCAACACCCTGGAATCAGAATGATAGTCCACTTGGAAATTCTCACATTTTTATTGAGTGACTGGTGCCAAGCCCTGGGCTCAAGGCTAGCAGTGTGAACAGGTCAGAGCAGATTCCTGCCCTCACAGGGCTCACAGGTGGACATGGTTTACCTTCTCAACCAACCCCCACTCCATGCTCAATAATGCTGAGCTCAGTGAGAAGGGGAGGAGAGTGGAAGAGCAGATGAAGGAGGTTTGGGTTCCTCATCATGGACAGAAGAACATGTTAAGGCAGCAGTGCCTTAACAGCCCAGCAAACTCTAGGCTGGGAAAGAGGCTCTAAGAAAACAGCTCTGGACACCAGCAACATACTGTGCTGTCCCCAAAACACCAGACCAGCTTTTCTAAGACACAGA